>NC_071348.1:6629062-7229062 GCF_027744825.2 Synchiropus splendidus | reverse complement strand
TGTTCTCAATGTCCGCACTGTTAATATCAATATCAACTGTCAATTAAATTATTTAATATCCATCTGTGTTATATAGATGACAAACTGCAAATTGCTATGGTATATTTTTTTGGGCCGTTACGTGGGTAATTTATATTTTTGTCCTTGAAGTATGAATCAGATTGTTCACACAGTTCATATTGAGCTGTACAACTGCTGAATTATGATAGTGTTTACGTTTGTTGTTGTTAACTGTGTTAACACTTTTGCCTGTTGCTGCAGTTCAGAAATGCCTTAACATTTTTCCGTATCTAAACAGCCTGAGCAATTCATAACACAAGGGAGGTTAGAGTCTGCAACGTGGTTTTGAATGAGATGTTCTGTCCTCTCTGTTTTATTATCAGAGGTTCCACGAAGATTCTGCTGCAACTGTGCTTGGTGCCAAATGTTCAACTAAAGAATGGAGTTAAACCGTTGTTACTGTTGTGTTAAGTGAATACTGGCTTCACTTTTGTGTAATGTTGAAACATTGAAAGCTGGGTGTAATTTTCCAAACCAAATTGATGAATGACAAAAAACTTGCAAGTGGTTTCCTGTGAAAACGTGGAATGGTTCCCGAACGCGCCACTTATTTAGAAATGTAATGCGCCATGTTTGTTTGTTTTCTCTGATTCGTTGTGTGCCCGCACTTGTTGATCAATTGAAAGCGAGGCAATAAGTCTTTGCTGCAGTTTCAAAACAGTTGTGTAACTGTTTAATCTCAGGGTATAATTGCATTAGTCTTAATCTGGTGTGAATGGCCTGGGCAGTTAATTCAGATGGCGACGAATGACCACTGCGCCGTGGGTGCGGTCCAAGTGACGTCATCCGGGGGCGCGGTCTCCTGCCAGCGACGTGGAGCGGCACGTGCGCAAGTTTCCGGAAACTACATTATCGATCAAATTTGTGTTGCCAACGCGTCGAAAAAGACGAGTTATTAATATGCAAATGTGCTTTCAAATAGCAGTTGAAATGTCACCGACATCAAAGTCGAGGTAAGTTCAACAAGCAACACCGAAGTTCAGTCAGTCAATCAACGGCCAAACAAAAGATGTAAACATCCGTTATTCATCTTTTGACGCTCGACGTCATTTAATCCCATTAATCAAACAGAGATGAGTCCTGATGCAATCAGATACCCGGAGCTGTTCCGCGATAATAAGCAGCTGTAACGTGAACGACTTGAGAAACTCGGTGGCTGTGGAGCGGGAGGCGGTAGCTGCAGAAATCCACACGCAGTAAACTCCTTGTAAAAGAGATTAGAGGCCACATGTCTTCGCAGCAGCAGCAGACCTGTCCTGCTTTGTAAACCTCTACACTTCCAGTTCTGGAGCAGGAGGATCAGCTCCTTGTGTGCACTTGTTAGGAGGACCTGTGGTATTCTGCAGAGCTCAGGGCTGCAGACAAGATGCCGGGAGATGGATTCACGATCACCAGTCGAATTCGGAATTTACTGCGATCGCCATCGATCAAACAGAAGAAAAACAAGAGGGAGCAGCTCACCAGCAAGGTAAACACGCCAACACAAGTACACACGAGCTACTTGCTTACTCTGACATTCGCTCTTTAGCACCTGTATACTTTATATTTGAAAATACAATGAATTTCCTCTCTCTATTGTCCTGTTAATTTACTTAACTGCTTAGGATAAATCCTTCACTCGATGGGCCTAGTAGCTACACATGAAATCCTTACTTTTTTGTCTGGCAAAGTGGCCTTTTCTGTTTTGATATGTGTGAAAAGAAATAAAAAAATGTAGATATATCAGACTACATTAAAAAAAAAAAAATATATATATATATATATATATATATATATATATATATATATATATCGAAACCATGCTTCTCAGATTCTTTGATAAACACGCACAGACATGTTTGAACCTGAATCCATTTGCCACATAAACAACCTTCCACCGATTGTTACTGTATATGTCCATGTAACATTGGACCGAATAAATCCAACCTGTTTTTTTTTGCAAGATAAAGATAATTTGTTTTTATGGTGTTACAACGAACTTGTATCTCATCGTCCATATAATTCTTATCATTAGTAGACAGTCAGATCATTAGAGGGAACAAACGCAATTCATAATCAATAATGGCGCTTCATTTCAGTTGTTTATTGACTTTGTAAATGGAGCTAAAATACTGTGTGTAATCTGCTGCTACTTTTTGACAAGTGGCGGTATGAAATGGTTGTTGCAGTTATCCACAAACTATATTCAGAATCAAAGGAAGTGAAAAAAAGGTTCTTTTTTCAAGTCCATTAAGTCAACATTCATTCACCTTCTTCATACTTTATTGAGAGTAACTTTGAGACCAAACATGCGTTCTTGCTGAGTGGAGTTTTACTGGTCTCCCCTCCTGCCTCTCATAATCGGTGGAAAATGAATGAAAGAGTGAATTAATGACGATGATCTTCCTTCTCCTCAGGTGACCTTGGAGAAGGTCTTGGGCATCACTGCTGCAGGAAACAGTGGCTTTGCCTGTGACCCGAAATCTGGACTTGTGGCATATCCTGCAGGGTAAGTTGTGTGTGAATGTTTATTCCCCTACATGCAATAGGAGTCCAGGAGCAAAGATCCAGGGTTACAGTAGCTGCTTCCAACCAAGCCTCTCTGCTTGGCTTGGAATCTAAATTACAAGCAAACATTTTAGAGACGAAGAAGGTGAATGAAGAGCTTTGTGAAGACTTAGCGCACATATGTGCAGCAGGTGTGTGTCTTATTGTGAGCCACCTGCTGTCTCGCTTCGCATGCTGTAAGTCCATGAATGCTGGCGCACACTGTGGTAGGTAGAAATAATATTGAAAACAGGCTGCATGATCGCAGCTACAACAACAGCTTTTCGTGCTTAGCATGTCCTTAGTTTTTGCATATCAAATTAAGGGGATTTTCACTTATTTTTATTTTTTTCATCCTGCTGCGGTGTAATTTTAGCTCCTTGTCAAAGAAACATGTTGAGTTTTCATGTAATAATGTTGAACTTATTGTGTGCTGGTTGGAGGACCATGAATGTCTGTGTTTTCATCCTGCATATGACCACTGAAATATATTTATAGCACATTGATTTCCGGGAAAAGAAAAGACGTCAATGTTTTTCAGTGATTCAGACCTTTGCTTTTATCAGTGGCACCTTGAGAGGTGTGACTCGATATAGCTGTTGGTTCAAGGTTCCTCGAGTGTTTTTGAAAATGCAGCTACTATTATGTTGGAGAATGTAATGGGCTGGTAGCATAGTGGTAAAAAATATAACGACAACTGGGTATTGATACACACAAATATCGTGATGGTGTATTGATATTTTTGCTGAAGTATCACAATGCTTGATTGTGTGATATTGTCCTGATGTTTGAAGTTAGATATATCAATATTTAGTACATAGATACTTGGATCTGATATCACAGTGAGTTTCAGGGAACGTGCAAAATAGGTGTTATGGCATTGCAGCGATTGTATAAGGGACCTTGTTGCGTCCGACAACAGTTAACATCTCATGTTTTTTTCTATAAGTGAGCCTGCAATGGTTGCCGAGGCACCTTTGACTCATTTCAACATTATAAACTGGTATTTTCCCCCGCGGATTGTTCAGTGTTATCAGTGTTTTCCCTCTCCAGCTTGTTTAGTCTGTCTCTCACTGAAACAGGAACTCTGTTGTTGAGTGTCTTGCAGAAAGCTCTCACACTCACAACAGATCAGCAGAGATTAGTCAAATAAAGCTCATTTCTGCATATTTGTTGTGGTTACATCAGACTTCAGATGTGTTTACTCAGCACCACGAAATAGGAGTTCACTTAGACAAACCTCTGATTCAAAGGATCATTTAAGCTTGTAACCATTTTTTTGTTTTCTTTTGTGCAGGTGTGTTGTGGTGTTGCTCAACCCCAAAAAGAACACACAGCATCACCTCATTAACACTTCAAGGTAAGGCGGCCACAGCAGAGCGTCATA
The DNA here is from genome assembly GCF_027744825.2 of Synchiropus splendidus. NCBI lineage: Eukaryota > Metazoa > Chordata > Actinopteri > Syngnathiformes > Callionymidae > Synchiropus > Synchiropus splendidus. The sequence continues at coordinate 7,225,089 of NC_071348.1, read as the reverse complement.
TCACAGCTGAAAGAGTATTCACCCATTTCACCTTCACAGAAAGACCATCACAGCGCTCTCCTTCTCGCCTGATGGTAAACACTTGGCCACCGGAGAGGTGAGTTTGAACTCTATGTTCATCAGCTGCAGGTCAGTGTTGCGATGGAGCTACAGGTGTTTGCAGCAACAAAAATCTCACGGTGCTCCTGCCAAGCTAAGCTTATTTAAGGCTGGAATGGATGAAGTTAGCTGACGCAACACACACACACACACACACACACACATATATATATATATATATATATATATATATATATATATATTTTTTTTTTTTTTTAAGTAATTAGGTTCCTGCATTTTATGTTTCATTTGGAAGCATGAAGGATTTGTCCGGAGCAGGAGATAAGAGAAGTCCTTCATCCACTGAAGAGCTTCTGATTTACATAAAAAGGTCCAGCAGACGGCCGTATTCTCTTTAATATTCCGCACCACGTTTCCCTCTGTTCCCAGCGTCCGTTCTCTCCACTCACCTGTAATCTGCGACCTTGAGTCAGTCGTATTAGACTAAGAGAGTACACAAATACCTGCTCCACCTCTTTAACACTGCAGGGAGACTAGAGTGCGCAGGTCAAAGGACAAATAGCTGTGTACAGTGAGGAAAGGGCAAAGGTGAGGGAAGATAAGCTCTGTGAGAGGGATAGATGGATAGAGGGTAGGAAGTGCTGCAGACTGAGTGGACCTGATAAAGTGGAACACAAAAGCTTGATCTCTTATTCCCGCAGAGTGGCCACCTTCCAGCTGTGCGACTGTGGGACGTGTCGGAGCGGAGGCAGGTGGCAGAGCTCCAGAAGCACAAATATGGCATCTCCTGCGTGGCCTTTTCCCCCAACAGCAAGTACATTGTCAGCGTTGGAAACCAGCACGACATGTTGGTCAACGTTTGGGCGTGGAAGGTGCAGAGTCACACTGGCAAATATCAAATACAGAATATGGTTGACTGTGTCAAGTCAGTCGGCCTCACACTTCTACGAGTTTAATGTTGTTTTTTTCTTTCTCTCTTAGAAAGATATTGTTGTGGCAGCCAACAAAGTGTCCAGTAAGGTGACGGGCGTGTCGTTCTCTGAGGACAGCTCTTACTTTGTGACTGTCGGGAACAGACACGTCAAGTTCTGGTATCTGGATCACTGCAAGGCCAACAAGGTTACTTTCATTCATTTACAATCGTCATCAGAGCACTTAGTTGCAAAATTGAATTTTAAAAAGGATATACAAGGCTAGGGATCAGTCACTTCACTGTTTTCTTTTTAAGTATTGCGTATTGTGTCACTTTGCTTTCTCATTTATGTTCCTGCTATGTTCCATTTTCATTCACATTGTCTCCAGGCCAGTGACCCGGTGCCTCTGCTGGGCCGCTCTGGGCTTTTAGGAGAACTCAGGAACAACTTCTTCTGCGATGTCGCGTGTGGACGAGGATCCAAATCCGACTCCACCTTTTGCATCACGTCTTCTGGCTTGTTGTGTGAGCTCAACAGCAAGAGGATGTTGGACAAGTGGGTGGACTTGAGGGTGAGTGACCTGGCTTGTTGATGTTTGTCGTTTAAAAAAAAAAAGAAAAATGGATATTTTTCTCAGTAAAGCAGCATCAGCACATCTGCACATATTGTCATCTTATATCATGAGTCAGTTTTGTTGTGATTATCATCAGTGTTTGAATAAGTCACCTGTGATAATGAGGGATGCGAATATGGACGCACCGATACCAGTTTTTTCCAAAATGAGTACCTGCATTTGAGTACTCACCAATACCGAGTACTTTTGCCAATACATTGCCAATATTACTTTGATTTTGCTTTATTTTTCCATCCGTAAAGTCTGTTATTGAAACAATATTTCTCAGTATTTTTTCTTTGTACACGAGTGATGGTCACAAGTTCTCTGTAGTACAAACCGAAATATAACAATATTGTCATAACTGACATTCTGAAATTGCACACTGCCGTAAAGTGGTATCGGTTTCTTAGTATTGGTGGGCTCAAGCCCAGTATAGGACCGATACCCAATACCGATATCAGTATCGGTGCATCCCTACTTACTTACAATACTTGTTGAGAAGAAAACTGCATTACTTTTTAACGAGTTTTTACAAAGGTTATTTCAATATAAATTTCACCATAAGGGTGACTATGGGAGTCATTCACTCTCCAGTTGAATCAGGATAAGCGTGATCACAGACAGATGACCAGCAGGGACAGAGCGTTCCTAAGTTTTTCAACAAGGATGAACCTCAAGTTCCATTTTTATTATCACTGACAGGGCAGGACTCTCCGTCCTGTTTCCTCATGCATATTTTAGACTGCAGACTTCATTAAGGATGGGACAGGATGTTTATTTTCGTGTCCTAATGGCTGTGTTGCTTGTGTCGTAGACGGGTGTGGCCCAGGCACTGTCTCTTTCCGAGGACATGATTTTCTGTGGCTGTGCTGATGGAACCGTTCGAGCATTTAGCCCCGCTGACCTCTGCTTTATCTCTACACTGCCGCGGCCACACAAGCTTGGCTCTGACGTCTCCTCCGTGACAAAGGCCAGGTGAGGAAGAGCTCAGTCTGTCCCTGGCTCTCCGCCCAGCAGGATCTATTTGTTTCTGCTCCATTCTGTCGCCACTGGCATGCGCTCACCCGCCATATTCTATGGATTTGGAAGCTGAACTGTTTGTTCCGCACTGTCCCTTCCAGCCTCCTTCACTCTACCAACTCGGACGACCGTTACCCAGACTGCATTGCTGTCACCTACGACAATGTCAGCCACCGGCTCAGCTGTGTGTACAACGACCACAGTGTGTATGTGTGGGATGTGAGAGACGTCCACAGAGTGGGGAAGGTGCACTCGGCCCGCTTCCATGCTGCTTGTGTCTGGGACCTGGAGGTAAATACTGTACTTGCTGTGGCTAATGCCTGCGCTTCAGAGGCAGTAACACACGGAGAGTTGTTTTTTGGAATTGATTTAACTTTATGATTCAGCACAAACAGAGACAATGATCATACATTCGCTTTTTGGAGTCAAAATGTCAATTCCAAAACATCATCAGTCCATTCTTAGAAGCGTTTCTGTTACATGTTATCAGCGTTGGGGAGACTGAAACTACACGAACTAGATAGCTTTAATAACGCCTGCCATAACCTACTAGTGTGATTCAATGTTGTGCTGTATCACGTATTTGCTTACTTTATTTAGATACTGACTTATTTTGCAATTAAACATTGAAAAAGTAGTTTCAAATCACAGTTTAGAAAAGCCACCTAGTGGTGAATATTAGCAAATGCGCTGACACAATAAAACAAGCATCTTGTCTGTCCACTGGGAAACTCAAGATGTTTTTAAAGTAGATAAATAAGTTTGAAATAAATAAATAAATCAGCCAATCTATCAGAGGCAGTTCTTTCAACTATGGTGGCCTCAGGTGGACATAAGGGAAATCTCACAGCATGAATGTAGCATTGAGCATGTACATTATGCTGGATATAGAAGCAAGTGTTTTTTTTTTGTACGCTACTGTTTTCACTTCATACACGCCTTATGAATGAGCATACATGACTGCTAAATTTTCATTTTTTTGGCAGTCGTTTTGGCAGAAATAGTTCACTCAAACTACTACCTCACTGAACCTTGTGTAGTTTTACAAGCTACACAACTTCTAGCAATGGCCAGCAAAATTGCCATGGACCCAAAGAAAATCTGTCTGAAGCGACAGCTGCACCATTTCCCTCCACAGATGTTTCCAGATGTTCCAGGTCAGCCAGCAGCCTCACTGTCCGCAGGCTCATTTATTAGCTGCTCAGCTGATAACACCATCAGAGTATGGAACATGGAGGGCTGGAGCCCAGTACATATTCCACCTCGGAACGTTTTAAGCTGTGTGAGTATAAGCTGCTCGACTGTTCTAGTGTAGTGTAGCTCAGACCTTCATGTTATGATGTTGCTTCAGGATCTCCAGAATATTATCTACATCGACGACAGCACAAGTCACTTAAAGGATGCGGACAACGTGACCGCTGTGAATGTGGAAAAACCCGGAGAAGTTCAGACTGCAGAGAGCAGAACCGGCATCCGGACCATCTGTGTCAGTCCAGACGGCAAACACCTGGCATCTGGCGACCGCAATGGGATGCTCAGGTAGGACGGATTACACATGGAAGTTCATATGCAATGATCTCTGAAAGCTTGTTTGTGTTGCCACCAGAGTTCACGACCTTGCAACCATAAAGGAGATTCTTAAGGTGGATGCCCATGATGCTGAAATCCTCAGTCTGGAGTATAGTAAACCGGAGACAGGTGGGAATCCATCAAGTACTGGGTGATGATGCGTCCCGTGCTGAGCCTGTGTTTTCCAACTCAGGTCTGAAGCTGCTGGCCACAGCGAGCAGGGACCGTCTCATTCATGTGTTGGACGCAGAGGACGACTACAGTCTGGTTCAGACCCTCGACGAACACTCTTCCTCCATAACAGCCGTCCGCTTTGCTGGTGAGCCAGGAGAGACGGTGCCAACAGCCGAAAAGCTAATCTTTGACTAATCCTCATTTTGATCGTACTCTCAAACAAGAGCGTGTTTGTTTGCCAACACTGCTTCAATAATAGATGACATTTGTAGTCTGCCGCTTTTGTTTGTGGTTGAAAAAGCCCCCCGCTTCTGCTTGAGTTGAATGTGCTCGCCGGGTTAAGCCACTGCTTATAGATAGCTGCTCTACAGAGGGCCCATTGAAACCTTCTCTCCTCTGCAGCCAACGACAACAAGGTCAGAATGATCAGCTGCGGGGCGGACAAGAGCATCTATTTCCGGACAGCACACAAGGTAAGACAGTCCGAGAAAATACGCTCATATTGTGCAGCATTGTTTCAACGACACTGCAGACTGAAGTCTTTATACCGTAAAGCGTGGTGCATTTGTGATGGAAATGAAATGAAAAGAGTGTCTAAAGGTCATTGTTTTAATGACATAAGTCCTGAGGGTTGAAAATGTCAGCGAGTAGCAAAGATAGCCATGCGTGCGTGCGTGCGTGTCCTCATTTATGCTACCTAGTAGGGACCGATTCTTAACAACAAACTATCCCTGTGGGGACCTTTTGCTGGTCCCCACAGGTCCAAACCTCAATTTGAGGATCAAAACTTCAAAACAACTGTCATTATAATGAGGTTTCAGTTTGGTTCAGAGTCCTGGTTCAGGTGAGCCATGTGTTTTGGATGGTTAGGTTTAGGGTGAGAGGCTGGGGAAAGCATTATATGGTGAAGTGAAACAAGTGTGTGCCTATAATACATTATGAAAAAAGGTTAAAAAGGCAGAACTAAAGAACTCAATATTGCTCTTGTAAATGTATAGCTTGTCCACTTCTCATCCAGGAAAACCTGAAGTGCTTTGTATCATAACTGCAACTCCTTGAAACGTTCCCCCGCTGTCTAGTGTCCACAGACTTTGTTCCCCCTCCAGTCTTTACCTCCCACTCACCAGTCGTCTGCAAATCACATTCCTCCTGTAGAGTCTCCTTGATCAGCTGAACAAATTCAATCCGTACAAAAGGAATCTCCATCACAACTGCAGCGAACAGACTGATTCATTTGACTTATAACCTGCATAATTGAACACAAAGGCTTTATCAAAAACGCTCATCCCTATCTCTGAATACCTCTGTGTCTGATCATCTTCTGGTGCTACTTCAACATCCTCATTAAATATATATTTATCATTCCGCCTCTCATGAATGACTCACACACGATATAATTACACATCTCTTTAGCCTCCTTCTAAGAAACAAGTGAGCAGCGTGAACAGAGCCAGAGTTATGTAACAGAATGAAATGAAAGAGACTTTATGCTCCATTGTTTCCTCTGGATTTGCTTCTGGGTTAGTGGGCCGCTTCCTGGAGTTTTAGCATTCTCAAGAAACAATTGAGGCCCCTGCTCTTTACAGCAAGAACAATAAACAAGGCGCTGTTATTCAGCGACTATTCGGATTCAGGGAGAATAATAATTTGACTGCTGTCTAGCTCTTTGTTTTTTCTGCTTTGCTCTATTTGTTAAATGATGCTTGACTGGTGTCATATTTGTTTGGTTCTTGCTCGTGAAAGTTTTGTTTGAATAGCCGTGTTTTGCTTTGTTTTCACTCACCTTGGTGGCCACACAATAGACTTAGACTTAGACTTAGACATAGACATAGACTTCTTTTAATTGTCATTGCACAATGAAACACAACAGTGAGACCTTGGCAACAAAATGTCATTGCTTGGCTTCCAGATCAAACAATAATAAAATAAAATACTAATGAGTGCAAAACTATTATTATAAATGGAAAGAAAGTGCAAGTAAGTAAAGTAAAGTGTGAAACAGAACACAGATAACTGAATGACCAATATGTAAACTGCACCAACAAACAAAAAATAAATAAAAAACATTCTAGCAAAGTGGATCATATATATTACTGTAAATAATCTACTTATTCATATGTATTCCAGTAATGAATCCTTATGAAGTACAAATTGTATTATGTTATTTGTAATTCATGGATTCTTCTAACTTTATTTTGTTAATTTTCTTTTGTTTGTGTGAACCATTTGTTTTCACTGACCGCTCCATGGTTGCCGTGGTTACCCCCATAAATCCCCATTAGAATTCACTTCAAAAGCACTTTTTTTTATTTCACATTAAATCCTTGTTCTTAATTTGTATAAGTTATGATGCATCAAATGTAGCTCATTCTATGAATAGAACAGAAGCCTCCCGCCGTATCTCGTTTCCCCAAACTGTACTCAGCAGCTTTTCAGCCGACTGCTCCCCAAGTGTCTCATTAAGTTTAATGATAACCACCAACAAGCTGTAAAGTAAAGTTTTATGCTTCATAACAAGCTATTTTTATGTTTAAGGTCGTGCTGATTTGCCCAGTGAAGTAAATGGCTATTTGATGTTGTGATCATCGCTCATTTGCATGAATTAAATATTCAGATTTACACAGGGAATTGCGGCCAATCTTGTTTACGATTACAGACTGACAGAGGAACGGAGTTCCGGCGCTCGCACCACATGGTGAGGAAGAGCACTCTGTACGACATGGACGTAGATCCCACCTGCAGGTATGCTGCCGTCGGCTGCCAGGACCGTCGCGTCAGGTGAGTACCAGCCATGAGTGGAGTTGTCTCCAATATTTGAATAGATGCTGACTCACTTTCCTATATGGAGACATGTCAAGACACTTTCTCATCTGTATCATGATGCCTCCAATACTTTTGAATGTCAACTCATTTCATATTCTTCTGCTCAATTGCTTGGAACGTTTTTAAGTGTGCGTTTTAGTTACGACTTACTCGACGATAATCGTCTGCGAAATGGGTTCATGAGTCGACTAGTCGTGAGGTCGTCATTCTGAGGTGACAGGTCCATCGCAACCCAAAATGTTATGGGACCATTTCTCAAACGACACATCAAAGGACACCCTTTGTCCTCACGCCATATCGGGAAAATAAAATTCAAAAATGTAATTTACAAAGTCTGGTACAGAGCCATTTGTCGGATTCGAAATGGATGTGTCCCAGATCCAAGGCAAATACAACAGTCATATATCAGGTCGTGTTTCCAACAATTTACATACGTTTACATTACATTCTTTCTTTTATTTACTAGTGATGGGCTTGTGAAGCTTCATGAAACAGTGTCCTCGCTCTAGAGGACACTAAAAACTTTGTTTTCGAACAACCAGTTCAGTGAAACAATATTTTTAAACCGAGAGCGGTTTAAATGATGCCGCTGTTTCATGAAACCTCATCAGCCCAGCACGTTTGGCATGCTGACCCGAACACATCATAGGACGTCTAGTTGACTGATCAATAAGGATGTTGGTGACTAGTTACCTTTGAAAATTGGAGTGACCTGTAGTTACAGCCCTGGTTTTAGTCTGTGCAACTCTTCTGTAACTGAACCCCCAAACAAAAAATATTGAGTTGAGTGAGGTCATCGAGAGTTGCTCTGCTTCATCTGCAGGATTTTCAACATCAGCAGCGGCAAACAGAAGAAACTTTACAAAGGTTCTTTGAGTGAGGATGGCAGTCTGCTCAGAGTAAGTTTCTTTAAGACTTGGCTTCACACTATAAGAGCAACTCCTCAGCCCCCCCCAAAAAAAGTACAAAACTTGCCTTTGAACTGGCAGGTCCAGATCGATCCGTCAGGCCAATATGTGGCTACAAGCTGCTCGGATAAAAACATCAGCATCTTTGACTTCTACACCGGAGAGTGCGTTGCTTCCATGTTTGGCCACTCGGGTAAGTGGATTTATCACTTAAAGATGGAGTTGCAGTGCAATACCTAAACCACACATTTGTTTTCCTCTCAGAGATCGTCACTGGCATGAAGTTTACCAACGACTGCAAGCACCTGTTATCAGCGTCAGGTGACAGGTGAGAGACTATTCTAGCTGTGGATTTACACTGCGGCATGTTTTCATTTCAGAGAGACATGAGCAGTAAAACTAGAAAACTATCTTTAAAAACGTAATAACACTGTAATAAAGTATGTGACACACTAGATTTAAGTAATAATTTCCATCAGCTGCTTTATGAACTGTATGATTATATGCACTGCCTGCTTTAAAGCAGACTATGGATGGGATCTTAAAATAATGAGTGTTATTAGGGATGAAAAAAACAATGCTTTTCGAATGATCGTCACTCTCAGCTGCCAGAGGAAATGAGACTGGAAATATGTTTGCTGACAGTCTCCGCGAGCTGAAATGAAATGTTTAATATTTAATGTGTGAATGCTTTTATCTCCAAGCTGCATCTTTGTGTGGAGACTGGCTCCAGAACTGACGATCAACATGAGAGGCCGGCTCCGACAAAACCCCAACTCACCGCTGAGCAGCACCCCCACACTCAGGTAGCCCCGACACACAGCAACTGAGGGAGGGTTCGAGTCGCTGATAGTGTTGATCCACCACAGCTCCCGGCGAGAGGTGTTCAGCGCACCCGCTCTGGTCAGGCTGTCCTCTGACAGTGAGCTGGAGCACGAAGAGGTGGACAGTGGGGAAAATGACCTGGAAGACACACACTCTGTCAACAACTCTTCTGACAGTAGCCAAGGAGAGGAGGACACAGGTACTTCATTTTTCTGTAAATGCTGAGTGAATAAAACCAGCATGTTTAGTGCATATCTTTGTGCCAGTTTTCAAAGATACTTTTCTTGTCTGGCTGCAGGTTGCTCAGACGAAGGACACGAGTGGGAGCTTCCTAAAGTAAGTGTTTGAAGTGAATATAAACCAAGAAATAGGCCAGTGTATCACTTTTTTTTTTTGCTTACTTGTGTATAGAACTTCCTCGTGCTGTTGATAATACGAGGAGTGCTACATCCACTACTACTAGAGCAAATCACAACTATTATTATTACCATGGACTCTACACCAAACACAGCTAATCCAGTTTCTTTTACTGGTACTACAACTAAGGTCATGTCAGTGCTGTTGTAATACCACCGCCACGACTAATAAAGATACCTTTCACACATCTGCTCCACCACTAAGTAACGCAGAAACACAAAAGCATTTACATCTAAAACAATACACTGTTATGTCTGATCAGGGCTGGAGGCTGCTGTACTACAATTTGCTGCAACTGCTTGGTAGCTAAACTACTTCAGTAGCAGAATATATTTTCGTTTTAGAAGTAAAAAGACCTATTGTTACGATAAAGATGATTCACACCACTTACTAGAAAGTAACACAGTGTCCCCTGTGATGTAATGAAGTCACTACTCTCTCAACTAGGGTGGCTTCAGGAGGACACACTGTATAAACAGAACACAGACACAACCTATGTGTATATTTTTGTATGCTATAGTGACACATGTTTATACATACCAGATGTGTATTGTTTTACAGTGAGTTAAATTAAACTAAAGCCAGGCTGAACTAGATGTTATTTTACAATCCTTCAAAGTAGGTTCCCTAACTCATCATTTAGCGATGCTACTAACACTTTTTAGAGGGCTACTTTCCTATGCTGAAACCACTACTTCAAATTATATTACTATATTACATCTAGTTCTACTGTACTACAGTAACTTCCATTCGTTCTCCTCCTAAATGTACTGCTGTTAGCGCTACTGCAATATAACTCCAATTTCGCTAATATAACCGAACACCACTACAAATACACAATTACATTTATTTTCTAAATATATTTGAAGTACTATCGCAATGACAAGATGCATCTTCTCAATAACTACTAAAATTGCACTGAATATTTGCTACAGCAAAGAACAGACTATATACTACATCTTCTATGAGTGTCTTCCACTAGAGTCCTTTACTACTACGTGTACTCTGCTGCATTTGGAAGTGTGACATCAACCTACTTAAATAAATGCTGCTTGCTACATTTCTACTTTTTCTGTCTCAATCTTCAACCTCTACTACTTCTGCTGTGCTAGTTGCTTTGCTCAGAATTACTTAGTAATCCAAGTATGACCACACATTTTTGTGTCCCCCAAAAATAAAACTGTCATACAACATGTTTTAATGAATGTAGGTCAACAATAATGAAAGTGTATATGGTATTGAGTACTTGCACTGTGCTTAAACTGTTGGGCTGAAATTCATTCCAATTGTTCGTCGTTACAGCATAAAACCGTAACACCTGAGACCACCAGACGTCCCCGGAGGCAGTGGTCTCATCGTATTGGCTCCATGGAGCTGGTGGTGAAATCTATGTTGGACCTGAGGCAGCTGGAAACCTTTGCTCACGAGAAGCAGCCTCCCCGTGACAGAGAAACACTCAGCACATTTAACCTCCAGGAGGCAGAAGTGAGTGTTCCACCAGCCAGACAGTTGAGAGGTTCGCTTTTTACCTGGACTCTTCTCGCAGCAGCAGCAGCAGCAGGAGGAGGAGGAGGGAGAGAAGAAGCATCGGCCCTGGCAGCACTCGAGCTGGACTTCCCAGATGAAGGACAGCAGGGGAGATGATGGAATTGTGCTCTCCCCAGAGGGACTGAAGGATGATGCAGGACTGCTGAGCAGGTGGGTAACAAGTGGCCGCTGGATTATCACAATGAGATGTCTTATGTTTTCTTCTGCCTCCTCCTCCAGCGAGTATGTGGTGAAAGAGCTTGACTGCAGGAGACGAGGGATCTTCAGCGAGAGTCAGGATGGGCGCAGCCCGGACAGCGCCTGCTCTCTGGGCTTTGACAGCAGAGCGTGCAGCCCTGACAGTAACCTCAACGGTCAGCATTTATTCAAATCAATCATGGACCATCATCTGCCAAGCCAAAGTTAGTGCTCAGACGTTGCGGCCATGTTTCTCAATTTGGCTCCCTCTAGTGGCTGTGCCTTGCAAGTCGTGGACTTGAATGACCTCTGAAGATGTGGATAACTATCATGTTGAGTGGAAGCTTATCAGTCTGTGGCCCCATGGAGAGCGAACTGTTGTGCACTGTTTGTTTGTTTCCTCTTTTCAAACGGTCTCACAAAGAGTGTCTGGTTGTGAATTTAAATAGAAAAGGACTGAACCGTCAGTTAAGGCTCTTGAGCAGGATTCAGCACACAGTCAAGGATTTCTCTTCAGAGGGGAGACAAATGTGTCAGATCATATTACTGTAGAAGCCTCTGTGTGCTGGCTGGTCATTTGTCAGGGATTATCTGATGCTATAGAGATGCTCCAAGGTCAAAGCAGTTTTGAAATGCCTTTTTTCCCCCCACCTTTCCGTTCTAACTCTGGTTTGTCCTTTTCATTCCTCCTTTGCTTCACAGATTCCGCTGATGTGGAGTTCCTCAGCCAAGACAGCTCTGATGAAGAGCTGAAAGGACAAGTGACCAGCCTGGATGAAGCTCTGAGGGCTGTGACTGGTGGAGATGAACAGCACCACCAAGATTTCCTGAAGCAGAATTTCGAAACGCTGGCGGACGGCTGCGCCAATAGTAAGCGATGACGCACATCATAATAGATGGTGGTTTGGGGGAAATACTTGTTTTGAAGCGCCTTTGCTATTGATCCTCGGACTGAAGCGATACCATCTTCTGAGATCGCTATGGCAACAGCATAGGGGTTGCATCCTAATGGTCTAGATCAGGGCTGTCAGGAATTCATTGTCAACTGAACAAGTAACTTGCTGGTCGATGTGACATGTTTCTTCCCCTCTCTCTCGCCGATGGTCTTATTTTTATCTGATCTCCGTCCACAGCAGAGCAGAGCAGAGTCCCCCGGCTCAGCATGTCTTCACGCTTCCTGGCCAGAGGACATAATAACAGGTAGCAATGACCACTTCAAGCTCACTCGACTCACCGCTATAATTTTAGACTCAAGCCCATGAAACTCACTTCTTCCGTGCCTTACCGCCTGAGAAGAACTTGTCAGTTTGAAATGTTAGCTTCAACTTAGATGGACAGTTGCTTCATACCACAGTGTGTTTAAGCAGTTCAACTTGTTTTTCTCTATGTGTAGAGGGGCACCTCTGTTTACAAAGATGCCGGTCAGAGAACTCGGCAGCCATTCTGCCAAACCTCCAGTGTCTAAAGTTCGGCCCATGATGGACGCCGCCCAGAAGAGAAGCACTGAAGACAGGACGCCGGTGCTGCCATGGGCAATCGATGGACCAAAGTAAGTCAGACGTATAGATCGTAGCTGGAGGGGTTTCCTGAGTCAGCAAGTCTGTAATAAACATGCATCGCAGAGTGGACGCCGTCTCCCCGAAAAGAGAAGTAGCTCCCGTCATGAGGCTGCAGAAGAAGAGGACCGCTGCAAGTCACCTGTGGAGGTTGTCCAATCCCCCGCCAAATGCACCACTGCAGCATGATCGGGCTTCCAACCTGCAGAAGTCGCACTCGGCACAGAACCTGGTGTCTGATGGTACATTTGTATTGTTTGTTCTGTCATCTTCAAAAACCTTCTTCTTTTTCTCATATTATTATTATCATTATTGTAATTATTATTATTATTAGTAGTAGCAATACTACTACTACTAAAACGTATTAACTCAATGACTTCATGAAAATGTCTCCCTGCAGTTCTGCAAGTGCATCTGCCCTCAGCCGGTCACAGAGAGTATTGCAAGAGACCTCAGCACCTCTTTTTGGACTGTTACACTCCCAAACCTTCATTCCACTTCTCCTCTCCCTCCACAGGCTCCCCACAGTCCCCTCGCTCCCCCAAGCCCTGGGAAAGCCCCAAACTGAAGCCCCCACAGTCCTACATGAACCCCACAGCCAGCTCCATCGCCAAAAGCAGCCGCTCCTCCTCCCTGAGTGACGGGCTCCAGATCGGAACCCCGCCTTCCTCCTCGTTCTTCTTCAAGAGCAGGAAGTCGTCGGGCGAATTTGAGCCGGAGCCTCCTTCACTCAGCTCCTCACCTGTTGCTGCCTTCCCCTCCCGCCTGCCGTCACCTCTGACCTCAAAAATCCCCTCCTCTCCTCAACCCACCGCCAAAGTTGTACCGAACACCAGCGCGGCTTTCACCCTGAGCCAGCCGTCTCGCATCCCCTTACGCAAGCAGCCGCTCGGCCCTCGCCGCAGCCTGTGTGCGGACATCAGACTGGGGTCTGGGGAACCAGATCTAGCGTGTGACGCCTCGCCCGTCACAGCAGGCAAACAAGGTCAGTAAGACGCAACCTTTATGAGTGAGAGGTGTTATGCTCTAATCTAATGTGTTGCCTTTAGCCCTCGGACGGATCCAGTCGCTGAACTTTGAACCCTGTGCAAATTTGTTGCCAGTAAGGCAGAAGAGAGATTCTCTTTCCGAGAGGTAACAGCTCATCTCTCTGTGATGGTTAGCACTGTGGAGAGTCGTGAAACACATTGGTCTTTGCAGTCTCGTGGATCCGGTGGATCGGTCTGTGACTGAAAAGTGTCGCACGCCACCTGCGCTCTCAAAAGCCTCCAATTCAGAGCTCCAAACCAGTGATCTACCTGTCACCCCTGCAGCTGCTCTTCATCACTCACCTGCAGCTGGTCAGTGTCTCGATTTCAACGTGAAAATCGCCTCTCCTCCACCACTCCTGCTGCCTCTCTGTCTTCCACTTTTCTAAGCTGTCACTTTCAGCCTGACTATTTACAAAGTGTTTCTCAGCGCGGAATTAATCGTCCGTTAAATCACGAGTTACATCAGTTTATCAGGCGCGCAGCACAAATGTTCATGTGCTGAACCTGAAAGGCCTCACGCTCCATCTTCTGGTTGAGATCTTCTCCCATCCGCAGCAGCAGACAGATATTTTCAGCTGTGTTTTTTTAGCTGCAGGATGCGAGATCAGCTCCTGCTCTGCTGCTGTCTGGTGTCTTCACTCAGCTGCAGCTCAACCTTTTGCTCAGCACTCTCTGTGTGTGGGGAAGCATTTGTGCAAAGTCTTTCTTGTTGTTCTGCAGATTGTTCCATCAGCATGGAGGTTTGTCAGCGGGCGGCCAGTGAACTGCAGAGCAGCCTGAGGAGAACCATCAGTCTCTACATGCAGGTCAGTGTGTTGCTGCGCTACAGAGAGACTGCTGCCTTTCAATCTCAGAGTTCTCCTAAACTTAAACGCTTAAATCTCTGGCGTTGTGGGTGAGCGAGTCCTCGAGGTCTTACTCTTTAATTTCAACCAAGTGCTTGTGGACCACATGAAGTGACTGTGCGGCCTAGATGTGGCCCCCAGACCTCGAGTTTGTCTGAGGATCTAGACTTTACTGTTGGAAATGGAGAACTGTTCTTTTTCGCTGCTATTTTTGGGATGATGAACTGTAATAAGCTATGTGCGTTCACTGACAGTGGCCGGTTAGTATTTAACTATATCTTTTGATCCTCCATTTTGCTTAGGTATAACTGTCTAAGTACAAACACTCGTGTCTCTTGCTAAGCTTAACATAACATGACGTGTTTTTGAAGTGTTTCTAGTAAATTAAATGGTTGGAAGCTTCAATTTTAGGCAACAGAACTATCAGCTATTTTTATTTTTTTTTCAGTCAAGACTAGTTAAAAGAATCCTTGTTTAAACACTTGTTTTTGTTTTTAAAGTGTATTTTTTGCAAGAGAAAGTTGCATGTTTGCATGAGGTAATTATTTTTATTTTCAATGCTAATGCTAAAGCTAAGTTTTCCCAAAATGAATGGCAAATTAATCACACATTTTGTACCTGTTATCAATATACCTTAAAGGAAGAATGTATCGTCACAATGTTTTCCACATACAAACATTTGTTTACTACAACAACCCAGTATAATAGATACTGCAAAGATCATACTTTAGAATAACTCAAAAGGCACTGAAAAGGTTCAAAAACATCCTAGTAGCAAGACATTTTACGCATTAATAGCCTCTCCTGAGTTGATAAACTGTTCCTTTAACTTACATTATGAATCGGATTTGTGATTAATTTGCCATCAATCCTGCGTTAACTTTTAGCTTTAAGTTTAATGTTAGCTTTTGTATGATTTTTATTTTAAGTTATACTCTCTATGAAATGTCACTTCACATCATCACATTGCCATGTGAATGATGTGAAATATAAAAATGTGTTTCTTTAATACAGATTAATGACAGAAGCCATGAGTCCAGTGAGGACCAGCAGGAGATGAAGAGCATCTTATATCAAGCTTTGCGTTCAGTCAAGACCCAGCTGGACTCTCTACCTGGCTCCGCCCTCCCACAGGAAGGGGTTAAAGGTGAAGGAGAGAAGACGATGGCGCTACTGGAGCAGTACGCCGAGCTGCTGCTGAAGTCAGTGGAGAGAAGGCTGGACACCAAGATCTAAACCCAGCCGCTGATATTCCGCTCACACACTGGACGCTTTGCACTTAAGATCTATAGATCTATAGCCATGTTCACTGAATTGCCTTAATGTTTACTCAAGGGGAGGGTGTGGGACCACTGATGGACGAACACTTGAGACTGTTGAAAATGATCCGGGAATCCAAGCCTGGTGCTAATGATAAAAGGTTCACAAAGGTTAACTACTACTCTACACTGCACCATTTATTTCCCACCAGAAGGCAGTTATACATTACAGACACATCATTGTACATATCTGAAACACTCTCACAGAAAGGTTTGCCTCAGTCTTTATTTTACGTTTCCGTGCTGCTGCTGGCTCTTAAAAACCCTTCAAATTTGGAGGCTTGGGCTCATGTGCTTCCTCCATTCTCCCACAGTGGGGCAGCAACATCATGGGCAGCAGCTTGTGGAACTAAGATCCTGACACTAAAAGTCATACATTTTACCATGCTTGATTTTAAATGGTCTTTAAAGCAGTGTTCTTTACTGATGCACTTGAATCAACATGTATGTCATTGATAGATTGATGCCATGAAACTTTGTATAAAGTGTTGTATTTTATATTTATGACAGACTTTCTTATATGTATTTATGAAACTGTTATGATTATTGTTTAAATAAATCCAAATAATTTAATACATTTCCATGAGTCAACTTCGAGGTTCATGAAACAGTGTCCTTATTTTAAGAGGCCACCAGATGGTGCTGTGAAATAAAACCATGCACTTCTGTTCCATGATACCTCATCTACCCATCACTACTTCACACTTGTCAGTGTAGTTTACAGAAACAATATCACACGTTAAGGTTAGTCGATCCACTCTTGGGTTAATACATTTGAAACATGTTAATATGCACTTCTGAATATAAGGAGTGCATCAGCGGTGCTATCTATGGAAGGTTCTCCACGTTGACGAAAGTGAGGACGACGTCGTGAAGGATGTTGATTCTGTCGATCTGGTTCAGCTCTCGGACTCTGTGGCGGAATTCAAACAATGGGATGTTGTTGACAGCCACCCTGAAGGCCTCGTGGGTGCACAGGATCTTCATCTGGAGGACAGTGGACAGTTCACTGGAGCACCGTCCTTCTACACAAATGAAGCACTGACACGTCACAAGTCACTGCTGCAATCTGAGGGAGCAGCTCTGACGTCTCTCCTCTGCGCTGCTGGAGACTTTGCATTGTCAGAAAGAGAGTGGTGTTGAGTGATATGAGACCCCCACTGACCTCCAGGAGTCTCCCTGCAGCCTCAGAAATGACTTATCTAGGACCAGCTTTCCAAAACATCTTTCCAACCACTGTCAGTCCAGTGTGGTTATCCTGATATTAACCATGGAGAGGCAACCTGGGGTCAGTTCAAGACATCAACGCACCACTTAAGAAGCTGCTGTTTCTCTGTCGCACAGCTACTGTAGCTCAATACAACTGAACTCAGCTGAACTTTACTAGTCCTGTTTAACAGTATTTATAGTTTGTAGAACTATTGCAGTTGTGATAGTAGTGGTGGAAGTATTTATCGCAAACCTTGAAACCTCCATATCTAAACTTCCCTATAAAGTCTTTCCCAAACAAGCTCTGAAGCTGTCGGCCCCTCACCTCGAAGGGACTGCCGAGGGCGAAGGGGAAGGGTCCCTTCAGGTCCCTCTCCTCTGGTCCCCAGCGACTGCCCACTTTGTGGTTGCGAACCACCACCTGCTTGCCGTCCTCACAGAAGCGTGGGTTAAGGTGGAACGCGATGTCGTTGCCTCGCAGGAAGTTCACGGTGAACCTGCGGTCGGGACCAAACAGGAGACGCACTTCAGAGGCTTTGTAAGATTTAACGTGAAAGGCAAAGGAGTCACGTACATTTTAGCATGTGGTTTGACATGACCCAAGATGGTCATCATCATCTTGTCGTACACTCCACGGGACAGGTTCAGGTTGTACGGGACGCTCTGGACAACGACAAGAACGACTGGATTCAGACTTGAAAACAAAGCATATTTACTAGTGGTTGAGTTAATTACGATTAATTAATTTCAACAAAAAACGTTAATTTTTTTTACATTAAATTCAATTTAATTTAATTGAACAGTTTGCTCTCCAGACAACAGGGAACCTTTGTAAGTGCAGGAGTTCCTGGTCCACTGATCACACTGATACACAAGACATGTGGCAGCTGGGATGATAACAACAACAACAAACATGGAGGAATCCATGAACAAAAGCAAACAAAAGCATCTGTTTGCTTTTGTTCAGGGAGGTTTTTCACTACACAATGGTCGGAGTTTCCACTACTCTGAATGGACTCATACAAATATTTTCAAGACATTAAAAGTGCTTTAGTTTAAATAAGGTGATATAAAAACTTGAATGTAGACACCATTGTGGTTTATTGTGCTGTTGTCAAACTGATAAAAGCCATGACATGAGTTTATTGTGCGTGTTCATGTCGGGCAGCCTTGACATGATCCCGGGAAGGAAAGATTGTTTTTTTTTGGGCAGTGATTCTTCCCTGTCATGGCAGTTTTTAGTGTACTTTAAGTAGCGTTATCTGGATAGAGTTAGAGTAGATACAGTCATGTGATCACTTTTCCGATGATGGATTGATCTGGTTATTGTTTGACTCACAAGTGGTCCAGATGTGGAAGGGTGCCAGTGAGGAGCGATGAGAGCAGGGTTCTGTCCCGGCCAGCCAGACTGCCCCGGGTTGTAGGGCCAACCAGGGTGGGCCGCCCAGCGGAGGGGCTGAAGCCCTGGACCGGCAGCGGTGACTGGTTGGATCGCAGGAACCGGTGCTGGAGTCAGAGCAGGGACCTGCGCTGGGACTTGGGGTTGAGCTGGGACTTGGGGTTGAATTGGGACTTGGGGTTGAACTGGGACTTGGGGTGTTACCGGGACTTGGGGTTGAAGTGGAACTTGGGGTTGAGCTGGGACTTGGGGTGTAACTGGGACTAGGGCTTGAACTGGGGCCGGGGACTGGGGCGACTGACACGGAACACCGGGCCAGCAGGGTTGGTAGGTTTGAACAGAAGTTGGAGTGAGAGCTTGGACTGGAGCTGGAGCTAAACCTTGGACTGGGGGTAAAGTTTGAACTGGGGTTGGAGGCTGGACTGGAGCAGCGGGAGCTGGAACGGTGAACACCTGACCTGACTGTGCCTGACCTGAAGCTGGGTAAGATGCTGGCACCTGTTGGGTCCAGCAGGGTGTGTTGGGCTGGCCGGTCCAGCAGGGGGCAGGTTGGCTCACCTGTCCCGGCCACCCAGGGAAGCCAGGAGTGGTTGGCGCGGCGGTCCAGACGGTGTTAGTCTGTGGGGCAGAACCAGAGGAAGGGCAGCCGCCGCACAGAGCATCAGTTTGCTGAGAGGAGGAGGGAGGTGGGGAGGAAGGGGGAGATGGATCCAGATCAGGAGCCAGAACGGAGATGCGGGGAAGAGAGAGGGTTGACAAGATGGACGACACCAACTTGCAGTTGCAACATCGACACAAGCAAAGATCCACACGTTTGTTTTTAGATAGTGAAGAGAAGTGGGTCTTACCAGAGTGGCTAGCTGAGCATTAGACGGGCTACTTACATCCATGCTGGCTCCTGGAACAACACACTCGAGGTTACCTGAATATGTCAGTCAAAAACTGGCACAAGTCAGCGACCTGTTTATCTGGGACAGACGCAACACATTCAGACTGGGCAGCAAGGTGGGTCTGAATCCACCGTGACATGAAAAATTCATCACTATCGACTGAACGTGTCAGTCTCAGGAAGTGTTTGCCTATTGTCATAACAACGGACCGGCGATGAAGCGCTCAGCAAATTCCTCAGCACAATTCGAATCATGAGCACGGGATCAAATGCTGAGTCAGGCAGAGGCATAATGGCAGACTGACGACGGATTATTCAAGACACTTGTGCTCCACTCACGCTGGAATGTGCAGCTGCTCACACACACTTCACAATGACACTTGTTGATGGCTTCTGCTGGAGAGACTGCTGAGTCGGCAATTGTCAAGGCAATGGCCAGTATTTACCAGCTCCTCAATTTACATTGATACCTGCTTCACTAGTGTCTATAAATCAATTCTGAGAAATATCTGGTTTCTTCCTTTGACACAGAATGTGTCCTGACTATATATTTATTTCAAATACATATACAATTTCTGCAAATCTGCTCTTCAATCAGCATCTATGTCCTCTGTAACATCCATTTAAAATGCCTGTCAGTGGCTTAACTTTCCAGTAAAATTATGTGAATTAAAAAAAAAAATCTTAATTTAAAATATTTTGATATTTAGATATAAATATTTAGATTTATTTTTTAAATTAATTTAAATTAATGTATTTTTTAAATTAATGTAATTTCCCCATGAAGCATAATAAATGTATCCTTTTGTGTATGATTTTAACAAATTAATTTACACTGTTGCAGACTATTTTTAAAATACGAAATTATGAAATTTTATTTTATTTTGACAGAGCATTTCAAACATGTTGGAATTATATTATTTCTGCAGTGAAATTACTTACTATGCATTTATTCTATTTATATAGCAATAAATTGTTATTATAAATGAAGGCACTTTAACGTTTAAAAATATAGAGTTAAAAAGTCCTATTAAATCCCTATTTAAAAGCAGTAAATTCTCTCTAACATATTTGCATGTCAACACAAGTCCAATGCATCTAAAATGAACAAATAAAATAAATCTATTTATGTTGCGTTATTGACTTTCCTCTAACCTTCGATATTTTAGATAAATAAGTAATATTTATTCATATTTTAGTGCTTTTTTGGCATTTCAAATGAAACATAAGCATTTGTATGCAGTGCGATGTTCAAAATAATGTTCAAGCATCAAATGACATCATTTTCCTCCCCCAAATTTACTATTTTCAACAAAGCTAGAGCAAGTTACCTTCCGTTAACTCTGTCCTTGGAGTCTCTCGGGTCCTCTGCGAGCTGATCTGCGGCTCATTCTGACCAATGACGGCCACTTTTATAGCCCAAAAACGCTTCATCACATGACCACTCCTCACTTAATGCATCGCTGGCAAGACATGACTCATCAGAGAAGTCAAAAAGGGTTCAACCTCTGTCACAATCCTTCTAAATCAACTTGTTTTTCCTCTTGTTTCTATGAATAAAAGACAATAAAGGGATGTTGAGAAAGACGCGATGCATATTTAGACTCAACTATGCTCCCTATATCATCACTATTGAAGAGTTAGAGATGAAGATTCACTCCCCTCCAAGGTTATGGGTCAACAGAGGAGCATTCATTCCAGCAGCATGTGGATGTTTACTTCTTTAAATGTAAACTCCAAGGTGACATCCTCATAATAAATAACACTCACGCTGGTGCACACACGCTGGTCTTGTCCTCTGTTATTAGGTTAGCTCTCCCTCAGCCGAGAAATGTGCGACTGCCGACTTAATCGTCCAAGAATTCACTGAAAGATGGAGAGGGGATGGTATTGTTAGCAGGTATCCAGGCGTTTTAGTGCCATAAAACCAACTGATCGCCGATGAATATCATGGAAGAAGTGCAATGAATGGTGTTCTATTTTTGTAAACAAACATGGCCGAGCGTTAAGGCTCGACAACATGAATCCATGTTGTCCTGAGCGCAGGAGCGTCAGCTCAGCAGGGATGTCACTAAGGGGAAATCTCCACTGCCATTTGGACCAATGAGGAAGTGGAGGCGAAAAGGAATCCACAGTGAGCGGAGCTGCTGTTGGGCAGAAGAGAACCTTTTGGCAGCGGCAGGGTCTTCCAAAGTGACGGCATTATCCTTTGATAAGCTCTAGGCCTCGCTTCAGCTTCCTCTCCTCCTGCCGAGGTAAAATATCAGGGTGATTGGGAGCTGTGTGAGATGAGGGGGCAAGAATATCTCCAACTGTTCTCTTCCTGTGGCAGTTCAAACGCTCTTACTTCTTTTTGTTCCGTTCAAAACAGAAGCAGATGGAGTGTGACTGTCGTAAGGCACCAAATATTAGCAGTTGCCATGGTGATGGCAGAGAGTTCCTCTCAGATGGCTCAGGTCTTGGATGTATATGTTTATTTTAAAATAAGATCTGGACCACTGTGGGGTGAGATTTATATCGCTTTGGTTTATGCCTTCCAATCGGGGCTGGATGCACTTCGGTGACCTGTGCGATCCCACAACGCACCACTAGATGGGGATGTGAAAGAAGTGATGTAGAAAGTACCTTATTCTGAAGCTAAGACAACATATAACATAACAACTTATTAGAGTTATGTAGCTAAAACATAAAGTCGAAGTTCCTTTGTAAATGGTTCATCGACTGCACTGAAATGCCGGATGAAAACAACATTTCTATGTTCAGTGTCCCGAGCAGCAGGGGTGTTCCCTCTCCAGTGTCAAAACATGTGAGGGAAAGTAAGTGTGCGCGCCAGACCTCTACTAAGGGAACAATCTCAAACACGTGTAGCATATGACATGTAAAAACAGAAATGATTTATTACTCTGAGCAGATAAAACACTGGCTTCTTCACACACATAGCTAGAGTGCACATTTTCACTTACTGTACACAAACATTGTTTTCCCGAAGAAACCTTTCAAAGAGACAATAGTTCATTTAGAAATAGCCATTTTCAGTCATAACAAAATCCAGTAAAGTCTTCACGCACAAGCAAATACTAGACTCTGAAGTTGCTCCCAACCACTGGCATATGTCCCTTGAATGGTTGTAGACAACTTCAATAGTAGGGTTCCTTCAAGCCAAGAAAAGAAAGTTCATTAAAAAGAAATAAAAATACAATAAATCATCATGCAGCGTAAGAATTGAGAAATTGTACTTAAAAAAAAAAAAACAAATAGAAATTGAGTAATAATAGAAACGAATAAAAAATACATCCTTGTTTCATGATAACAAATTGTTTTGCTGTTCTTTATATATATATATATATATATATATATATATATATATATATATATATATATATATATATGGAAAATATAGCGAAATAGGGAAACATTTATGGAAATATGGAAGGATTTACGGGGGAAATATTGATTGGTTTGTGTTTATTTTTCCAGATTTATTTCCAGATTTATTTGTAAGGAAATTCAAAAAACTCTGCGAGTATCAAACTTAGTTGAACTCATAACTGTGTGTTGGGGTCGGGCTGCAGAGAAATGAAAAACACTTTCATTGAGACTTTAAGAGGATTAGCCGTCGCCATTGTTGTTGTTTTCCAAGACCAGCCCAGTAGTGCGGTCGGTTGTGAGACATGGTTCGGAGCCGGTGGCCGCCGTGCTCACAGGTGATCTCCATCTCTCCTCAGCTCTCCGCCCTCCTCAGCAGCTCATTCGCTGGCGTCTGCAGCCCGGATGTAGCGCACAGGAGCTCGCGGCTGCTCACAATAACATGGCGCTGGCAGACACATAACGGTGCCCACCTCCGTCTCCTCCACCACCACAACACACCAAAATAAACCGCGGGACATGTGAGCTCATCGACTGACCCAGGACCAGCAGGTAGGTGTCGACTCCCCACTTGAATTCCGGCAGAATGTGGCGCCTGCTTTCCTGCGGGAGGAGCGGCGGAGAGCCCTTCGCCTCGAAACAGCAGTGTCATCCCGGTCAGCCGCGCGTCGCTGCTCCCGGAGCACCGGGCATAAATCAGGGCTTGATTTGCTGCTGCATGTGCTGTCATGGCTGTCAGAGCTCCGTGCGTCGACCGCTGTCCTTGGTATTGAAGTGGGTGGGCTGGATCAGTGCGTGTGCAGCTGCAGGCCGACCGTTCCAGAAAGATGTCACTATAACCGACAACATGCTGCTGCTGGGGAGGATCACAGCCGTGAATGAGCAGCGCGTGTTGTGCTCATGCATGTAGCCTGGTGAGCTGTGGGCTCTCCATCTTCTTCCATAGCAACACTGCTGCTGCGTGTTGCGGCTCAGCTCGCCTCCCTTCCCTCAGACCAGGTAAGCCCAGGGACAGATGGCTGCTTTTCAAGTTCACCACGGCTTGTGGATTAGGACGTGTCGATGGAAATTAAAAGAGGTGGTGAGGGCCCTGCAGAAGCCCCCTTCCAGGAACTGCTGCACTTTGTAAATGGGGATAGCAGAAACACCCAGTGCTGAATGCACTTGCTGCTCCTGGGGTGGCAGAGGTCACCGTCATTGTTGTGGGGAAGTAGACTCGAGATTGTCCGGCCGCAGTAGTGGAGAGGTGAGGACTCTCCTTCACTCTGAGTTTCACTGCACTTTGGCGATGTAAGCATAGGTAGCAACATCAATAAACCAAAGTGAGACTCGACTGATAAATTATGGAGCACACTCATGTCATGCTGGATTAGATGAGATGAGATGAGATGCAAACATTAAAAACTAATATTGAAGATGTACATACATGAAGCAGTATTGTAACTGCATCAGACAAACAAATAGTCTGGCAAAAAAGGTAGTAATAAATAGAGAATGTTAGAAATGTCAAATATTTCCAAATCATAATTTAAAAATAAATGTTTATTTTTTGTAATAAATGTATAATTTCCCCATTTCTGAAGCGTCATAAATGTATCTTTTTTATATAATTTTGACAAATTCATTTACACTGTTGAATCATGTCAGATTATTTTTAAAATATGAAATTTAATTTTAGTTTAATTCGTTCTGACCCAACAATTCATGTTCTGCGGTTGCTGTGTATTTATATAGCAATAAATTGTTGTAAATATAAAACGAGGCACTTATTTAATGTGTGTTACATCACAAACGTTTAACAAAGTCCTATTAAATCCTATTTAAAAGCAGTCAATTCTCTCTAAAATATTTGCATTATATTATATTCCAAGTCCAAAAGACAACAGGGTGGCAGTGTCATGCTGCACGGGTCATCCACCTGAACTGCTCATGCACAGTCAATATTTAGTTTGTAAATGCTACGGTAAACGTTCTCCTGTCTCAGTCACACCATTAACATGTGTGAGCCACTGAGTCTGACTGCTGTTCATTCCACTGGATTACATTGATCAATGACAGTGATGGATTAGAATAAAGGTTGAGAAACATGCCATGAACCAGTGCTGCACATATACGGTGAGACTTCTCGCCTCATTGGTCCAGGATCGTCTTTTACCCATGAGAATTGATTTCACAGTTCTTACCGCACGTCAACCGCAGGTCTATAAACCAAAATTCCACCTCAAAATTTCCATCATATTCAGCTCAATCCAATGCCTATGCAAACATTGATCATGCGTTGCTCACACGTTCTCCAACCTGTTCGACTTGTTCCCCATTTTACCGATTTGACTACATTAAAGAGTGACAGAAGTGAAGTCAACATGTCAGCAGGGAACTACTGTTTTCAGTGGACAGTGTGAGGTGGTGGGTGAAGCTCCAGTGTGATCATATGTGCATCTCCTGCTTATCGCCTCAGTGGCAAGCTACTAATGTAAAGATTGATCATGTGTCGCGGCCTCATGAGCTGACAGGTTGAACCTATGGAGATGATCTGTGTCAACAGTAAAGGGAGTCAACAGATTCCCTTCACCAACTAACTTCACCAAGTTAGGTTGCAGTAAATAACACCTCACGTAGTTAACATTACTGCAGAATAGGATCATGTAGCTTGACTCCATTCAGGACCAATAGCATGAACAGTTTCAGAGGGGAAAGAAGTATTTATAATGGCATGTATTTATGTATCATTGTGAGCCCTCAAGGTATTCAGTTAGATATTGTCCACTTTGATACCCCCCCCATCTGTCCTCCTCCAGCTCTCATTCAGTAGCTTCCTGAGTTACTGCCTCCATCTTTCCCTCACTTGATAATTCCATTTCCGTGGTCATCCAAACCAGCTGCACCAACATTATGACCAGCTCTGCAGCATCCCACAGGGTTCTCCCAGTGCTTGCAGCCTATATTCCAAACTACAAATGTGTCATTTTCAGCAGCTCAACTGAACAATAAATAGTGCTCGAAAGGGTTTGTCCTCCGCAGGATGGAGCCTTTTTGAAAGATGAAATAGGTCACTGATCAATGTAAACTAAATTAAAACAGGAAACCGAGGCAGAGATATTTTTGTTCCACTTCCTGTCGCATTGATTTTACCCATTTCTAGTGATCACACTGTCACCATGGTGACAGTGTGGGGTCTGTGTTCTTAGTGTAAATAAAATGCTGGATGAACTTTTCCCCCCATGAGGAGTAGCCTCAACATTGTCTGCTTGAAAAGTTAAGCCTGAGCAGCACTGAACTTTGGATCGATGAAGAGAGTCCTGGCTGATGCTAGACTTATGTGAAGTATAAGAATTTGGTGCCAATATTTGACGTCTTTAATGCTTTTTTTTTTCTCTGCGTTTTGCTTCTCTTTGAAATGTAGTTGCCTGGCAACCGATTTATCTGATCGTCAATAGTTCAGTGACATCAGGGGTTTTCCCAGGAGCCTTGGATACGGCAATAATTAAAACGAATTATGAAAAACATTCACAACATGCAGTGAATGGTGAAGGTCAAACATGAATACAAGAAGTCATTCGTGCAGAGTTTTTACACTGAGGTATTGGCTTGTTGTATTTGAAGTGAAATTCCCCCCGAAATTTGAAATATTGAATGTAAAAGTGGGTAGTTAGTGATGTAGAAATATTTCATTCTTATAAAAACCTGCTCATAACTCAACAAAAATAATTTTCATTCACCCTTTTGACCTTGAATTCCCCTCAACCTCGAAGTTTTAGCCAGAGGTGGCTTGTATTGCCCCATTAGATATGATAGGCTGTGTTTGGTTTTTAAAAACGTGTGGGTCCCGCCCGTATTCACCCAGTAAAATATTCAGCGGCGGCGCAACAGCTTTACATAATGATCAAAGCTCGAGGGATGCCAGAGTGCCGCAGTAATGCTAATAATATTAATAACCTTTGAAGTCATCACTATCTGCAACACACTCTGACGCACAGCTGTCTGATTTGGTTTTGTGTTTGTGGAGCACTGAGAGGCGGTAATGAACACGACAAACCGCTTTCGCCCCTGTGGCAGTGCCAGAGTCTACTGGCAGAAAGGTGAAGGCAATGTTCCTCAAATGTTGTGAGCTTTTTGAGAGACTTTTAAACAGCTTAGTGATATGAGAGACCGAATTTTAGGTTCACAGCGAGGCGATGGATGTATAGTTAGAGAGTGTCTTGGGGCGTCCGCAACTGCAAAACATGAAAAAACGGACGCCCTCTTTCCTCAACAGGACGCCCAAAATGTATTATTCTTTCGTGTATAATGCCCAACTCGTAGTGTCATCTCACTGCTTTACATTAAACTGTGTTTCTGCCCGGTAATTTCCCCGAATATGATCCAAATTCACAGACTCTCTAACCTTTTGCGACTGTATTTTGGCCATCGCGGTCGCCATATTTGTTTACCGCCGTAATCTCGCGGTAAGTCGCGACACTCGCGGCATGGAAGCGCACTGACAGGAGGAAACCACAGATAAGTTCCAAACTTTAAACAATGGTTCACAAAACTAACTCAATGATTTTCAAAATTCGAATAGTTCTATTTATTGAATCAAGCGACAAGCCTTTATATAAGTATTATTTGAATTAATGAATGTTGTGGTTGTGCTTATACAGCTTATCTTGCATAAATATGTGGAACAAGATGAAGTCACAAGGCTGTACACACCATGGCTTGTAGGTAGGGAAAGAATCAATATAAAAATGTTTTATTATTATTATTATTATTCAAGTTAATCGGGGTCAGCCAAGTCAAACCCCTGCGTCTCAAAGTGTTACCTTGGCAACAGTTACTGAGCTCATGTCTGTTTGTTGTTTGACTCAGATGGTTGTTTATTTGCTGTTTATCAAGTTATTGTGGTATTGTGGGAGGGGGTGGGGATGGGGGCAGGGTTTTGGACGCCCTGTGTCCAAATCCTAGCTAAAAGCCTGCCCTCTAGCTCAGCTCTTTTCCCCGCCTCCAACAGTGCAGCTATGCTGTGCCCTAATTCCCCATTCTCACACACCATTGTCTGCTTTGAACAGTGGCCCTGAAGCAACGTCCATGTGGGCCAGACTCATTTTACGCACGGAGAAAAGCAAAGAAAAGATGCTTTGCAAACATCTCACACTGACTTGATCTTATAAGTAAATAAGATTTTTTTTAATGGTCCTCATCGGACGTCACAACCTGTTTTTCAGGAATGATGCGGAGGCTGAGACGTGAGCTTGTATGCCTCAAAATAACGGACTTTCAATTGTAAACATCGCTTAAGAAGAGGCATGGAATGGGATGCGTCAGCTGGACTACAGCGCTACATCTTCATCTCTCAGTGACGTCGCTGTTTAACATTCAGGTGTTGGAAGTTGTGATCTGTAATTAAAGTGTCTGATTCCACTCTGTCTTTAAACGGCTACACAGGAAAGATTCATTGGCTGTTTGTAACTGGCGGCCTGACAGACTCTGTCAGGTCGATCCCGCTAATCGAGAAGCTGCGAGGAGGAGCTTGCCAACACGCGGAGAGGAGAGCGTGTCGGGGGGGGCAAGGCGGGGGGAGATGAGGACAGGGAGTAGCTGAGACGGCTGAGGAAAGGTGTGTGGGAAGCTGTGATCTACCCACGTCGCAGGTGACACGGTCAGATCTCGATTGATGGATAAGTCGCAGACTGACAGTCTGCAGGGAAGTATATATATATATATATACATATATATATATATATTTTAATATATATAATATTTTGTTGTTTATATATATTTAAACAACAAAATATTGTTTATTTTGCATCAGTTTGACAATAGCACCATAAATAAAGATGGTGGCTGTATTCAAGTTTTTATATCACCTTGTTTAAACTAAAGCTCTTTTCATGTCTTGAAAATATTTGTATAAGGATTTCAAGTCCATTCAGAGTAGTAGAAACCCTGGTCATTGTGTAGTGAAAAACCTCCCTGAACAAAAGCAAACAGATGCTTTTGTTTGCTTTTGTTCAGGGATTCCTCCATGTTTGTTGTTGTTGTTATCATCCTAGCTGCCACGTGTCTTGTGCATCAGTGTGATCAGTGGACCAGGAACTCCTGCACTTACAAAGGTTCCCTGTTGTCTGGAGAGCAAACTGTTCAATTAAATTAAGTTACATTTTTTAACGTTTTTTGTTGGAATTCATTTATCGTAATTAACTCCTTAAAGTCCCACCGCTAATATTTACACACCGAAATACATTAGTAGTAGTAGTACTACATTGAGCTCAGGGTTCAGGGCCGAGGCAGTGAATGGGCCACATGCAGCTGTTGGTCTTCACCGTGGTCAGGTCTGGTTGTTCAGGTCTCAAGAGGAGTCTCCTCTTCAGATGTCAGTGCTTTTCACCAGGTTTGCTGATCTTGGTCCTGTGATTTAAGAAGAAATCCGGACACTTCCCTGGTGTCTTCCACATGACTTGGCCTGTCAGTGGCCAAATAAAGAGCAGTGTGTGTTGGCTAGTGTGTGAGGCGGAGAGAGAGAGAGGCAGTGAGACAGGAGAGATTGAGCGTATGAAAGAGACAAAATGACGGAAGACATGGACTACATGTTTGTTTCTTCAGGGATAAATGGGATCATAAGCGGTTGCCATTCATCTGTGGTCATGTGAGCAGGCCTCCCAGACATCCAGGGACCCCCTGAAAGAATGCACACCGAAGTTTTTCAAGGCTTTTTAGAGACACACGTGTCCAATCCTTGAGAATTCAACATTTTATACTCATAATTCCACCACTAACCATTGTCCATTCCCACTCGCCTTTCACTTCAAGCACAACTGCTGCTTTAAACTAAAAAAAAAACATTTTTTTATTGCCTACAAGTCCTGGATGGAGCAGTGCAGTAAAAGCTCGCCGCTAGTCATGTGACCAAAAGGGCTGATGAATCCACAGCGTTCCCCTGCAGCAGGCACCGCTGCATCTGCCTCCTCTGCAGCTTTGACCCTTGCAGCTCTGTCACTGACCCTGCAGGGAGAGTGAGTTATTTCTGTCAGCGTGTGTGTCTTCGTGGGTTTGTGTGTGTGCGCCGCTGGTGAAGAGTTAATTTGACCCGGCTTGCTCAACAATGCCATTGATTTGTGAGTATACTTTGTTTGGAATCAAGGTAGTGACCGTAGGAGGATTGTTTGTTTACAAGTTTAGTGAAGTTCAGAATTGTATTGGTTTTACTTGAGTTTTTAAAGTGCAAGCGGTGCCTGTAGTAGTTCATAATTTCTTCTTCAAGTGACCTCTGCAATCTTCTTTAGCAGTCTTGTCATACCCTCCTCGCTCACGTCTCCATTTCTGCCTCAAACAGGATTTCCACATTCTTTTTTTGCTCCTTTGTAGTGGAAACAGCAGCAGTGAATCTTATTCTTATTCTGCAGGACGCTTTGTTCCTGAGATTCCTCTCTATCATTTCTTCTTTTGTTCCTGCTGCCAAGCATTTCCACCTGAACTCCTTCCAGATGGGCCAAAAAATCGACATCCACACATGCGCACTGTACATTAGAACACAGGGAGATCATCTGAATACTAGAACTGGCTAGTCAAAATGTATGAAAGACCCCCATCACCTTGAACTTGTGGTTGCCACAGTCTCCAAATCTTCAAGGTGTTTTTTATCTCCAGTCTTTTAGTAAATTCGTTTCTCGGGAGACAATAAAGATGAAAACACGGCTGGTGAGAGCCAGTCCAGGAGCAGGCGTGAACAACCTCACCAGACCATCTTAATCGTACTACAATCTCGAGTTTATGACCAAATTATACTCATAAAAAAAATAAAAATTCAGGATTGATCTTGGAAAAAAAGAAAAGCTAATTCACTATGATATTAATCATGGGAAAAGATGATTTATTATGAGATTAGTCCAATGAAAAACGAATTTACTTTGAGATTAACTGCCTAAAAAAATAATTTATTATGACATTAATCTCATGAAAAACGAAGTTACCACAAGATTAGTCGCGAAAAAAACATATTATTACGAGGTTAATATGAAAAACTAATTTACTATGAGATTAATCACATAAAAACGAATTTATTGTGACAATCTTGTGGAAAAACGAATTTACTATGAGATTAATCTTGCAAAAAAAAAAAAAAAAAAACCTGATTCATCGACACAATTTATCTCTATGCTATGGACGGATTTGGATGAATTGATCAGGACATATGTGAAATGGGATAAGGGAAAAATGATGACATATTGGGAATGATCCGGATCACTGTCTGGATCCAGGAATTGTTTGAATGCTACGTTGTCATTCGGAGATTCTGTTGAGTGTGGACTGAAGGGTCGTGTGTGTACGATTGGCGGAGGAATTCTTTATGGTGGAGTTGCAGTATCCCAGACATGGGCTCAGTGCTTTCATGTAAAACAGCGTGACAGAGAGGGCTGTGTTACTAAGAGCCAGCTCCTGCTGCTTTGTTTTGTGATTTGAGATCGGACAGGTGGACTTTGATCAAAGCGGTCTGGAATCGTGGGGTTCATTATGCCTCAGCTAGTTTCATCAAACTGCTCGGTTCCCACTGTCCCAGCGGGACGTTTCAAAGGAAAGTGTGATGTTGAAGATGCGGCGCACTGAGGGTTGCATCACAGCCCTCGCCGCAGTCCCCATCCAGGATGTGTTCAGGAGGCAACAGTGACAGTCGAGTGTCAATGCCAAGGCCGAGTCTGACCTTTAATGACTCTCCTGAACAACATTGTTGCTGCTCTAGTTCTGAATTCATTCGGTGTCCGACCTGTTTCTGCATGAGTAATCGCTGTCAGTGTGTTGGGGGATATTTCCGTCTACGTGCAGTCGCAATCTGAGTCCAGTTAGCGCCTGCAGTCCTGAGTAAACTGTCTTTGTTGGTGCTGCGAACGTTCAGTCAGCACCTCAACTACCGTAACTACTGGTCACACTGTCAGGTCCGCTGTTGTTCCTGTATACTGCTGCAACCTATTACACTTGTTGTAACTTGCCACAATAAAAAATGAATTTTATTGAAATTTCATTCAAATCTGGCCATAATTCTTCAGGTTTCTTTGAACACAGATGAGCCACCGCAGTCGAAAACATAATTTTCTGGGTGGTGGTTTTGGCTGTAACTGTTAGGGGGGGGAAATATTGACGCGCTCAGATATTGCGGTACCTGATTGTACGATATTGTATATTTTTGCTTAAATATCAATTGATTGTGAGGTATATTCTTGCTATTTTAATTCAAATGTATTCTTTATATTGATATTTAATACATATTATGTACATATTATGATGATTATGAGAGCTGCTTATTCCCCTGCAGAATTTAACTGAAGTCACAACAATTAGCTTGTTTTCATCCACATTACATTGTACAGTACTATCTGAACTTCACCCTTAAAATGACAGTTCTCCTTAACAAATATTCCAAAATATTGCCGAGCTTACAGTATCACAATATATGGTATCACCACTCCTGTATCGCAATACGTGTGGTATCGCAATATTCCTCCCAATATACAGGCCCAGTGACCACGGTAAAGCTTTAAGTGCAACTTAAAAATAAATAAACTAATCTCTATGTGGAGGAAAAAATCCTCGCTACTACTATAAATATACTATAATAATCACTGCCACCAAACAGCGGCAACTCGTGCATGTATTATAGCTAGTACATCCAATACGTCTACTGCAACAACTCCTACAAAAACCCGCATAAACTTACATGGATTATCTGAAGTACGAATGCAGTGCTACAAAGAAGTACTTCATCAGCAACAACAAGCTCCTCAAATATGTGTTTATTCAACTGTGGTATTTGTTTAACCCATCAGCTGAACCAGTCATTCATAAAAGGTACTACATTCCATGGGATTAGTGTCACAATAACAATCGGCACTGTGGCCGATCCTTGAATTTAGCTTGAGAATCATCTCTTACCATCTCATCTAAATGTCTAAAAAACCCTAAAGCCAGTGAAGGCAACCCAACCCCGGGTACGATGAGGCCTCATTATCCTGGCGTATCATCTGTGGACTTTTTTTTAAATTTTATTTTAGGAGTGATGACATGCAGGAGCACAGCCAGATGCAATATCTGTGTGCTTGACTGCGTACACACAGGCCTTTACCAGCCCCGGAACGGACACACACACACACACAAATGCTGGCATTATGACGGCGGCTAATGACGTAGCATGAGACAGAGCCTGCAGATGTACCGGCTGAATAGATTAAAGCGTTCATCCAGTGACACAGCTGTGCTGGCTTTGATGCTGGGGTATGAAGCTGCAGGAAATTACGGCAAAAGAGCCATGTAGGGACACGGCAGAGGGAGATCCACGTGTTTGCGTCGTGGGAGATGCTCATCTGCAGCACGTCGGCTGCTGCAACGCTCTTTGCTTATGACATTATGTAACCACCAATGAAGTCTTACGTTAACATTCCGTCATGTCTGGCCCAGTTTCAGTCAGGGTAATATCTGGGTACCATTAAATAATCAGCGAATTTCACTATTTCTGTCACTGAGCTGGAGAGCGTAACCCTGCGACTGTCAGGGGATTGTTGTATTTCTTTCGGCAGATGAATCACACCTGAACATGAAGGTGACACTGTTGGAGTGAAAGTGAATTCATTGGAGTTCATTGTTGGTTGTCAATTTTTTCATCGTCTTGAGTATAGGTGGCTAGTATCGACAGCCTTCACGGGTACTGAGTACATAGAAAAAAGGCTGGTATCTGTACTAGCCCATTCCGAGTGTTAATAAAAACACTAGTTTTCAATCATGAGACGTGAATCTTTCTCCAGTCTGCAGCCGTCCTCACTCGGTCCGTCTCTTTATATGTCCGGCTGGATGCAACTTTCGTTCTGCGAGCAACGCCACGTCCCTCTCGTACTGTTATCGTGTTTCTTTCTGAAGTCTTCCTTTAAAAACATTCTGAAAACTACCATTATCAATGGTAGTTTAGATGTTTCCACTTTGATCACATGAGACACAAAGATCCTTTTTCGGAAGCCGTGGTGACATTTAGCGGAACCCTGAACTGACATCACGCATTAAAGCGATGAATGACTTCCAGACATACTGAAAATGATCTGTTATGATGAAACCAATAAAACACGACAAAATCTCTGTCCATCCCTTGACATGAAACGTCAGGAACACAGAAAAACCAAAGGTAAGTTCATCTCCCCCAGTCTCCGTGCGTCTCACCAGACGTCATTGTGACACTTGCTTCTAGGCTGAGGACCAAACATTGTCTCAGTATTCAGGTCACTGCACATTTGGAATTTAAAATCACTCATGTTAGGATTCTTGTGAAGCTCTCATGTCAGAAACTGTCTGACGTGATGGGGTACAGTGCCGTCCGTCAATCACGCCTGTTGGCTCGTGACATGTTCATTTGCAGCTGAGTTAAATTTAGTTTCACGTCCGTAGTATAAGCTTGTTAAGTGCTTGCTCTCGGAGGGGGAGCGTTGGACGCCTATTTATTTCGGAGAGCAGCCTTCAGCATGAGTGCTCTAATTAAAGCGGGTTCTTATAAACCCTTGTGTGTTAAAGTGAAAAAGCCCCAAAGTTCACAAGCCTTGCATGTTAAACAAGGAGGAGGTGATGATGAAACAGAAATGTTGCAAGCATCTTTTCCTTTCACTGCGACCAGGCATCATTTTGACTTGTAAAATAACAAGAATTCAGTGGCTACAATGGACAGTGGTGTCCATTTGTATTACGTACAGTTAGAAATAGAAATGACCTGTTCACCCAAAAAGCCAGCGGCGGAGAAGTAGGTCTTTCACCTCTGTCAGCGCTGTAAGCAGCTGTCTCGTCCTTTTTGCGGCGCTCCGGGGAAAGAAGCTGCTCTCCTGATCGTGCAGTTATACCGCTCGCTACCGTGCGTTATGAATTATTTCTCTTTTTGTCTCCCTGTGGCCAAAGCTTCTGCCTTACCTCCATGGTGTGCTACCTTTATCTATGAACTCTGCGAGTCTGGTTCCGGTTTTAACCCATTGCTGTTTACCACCTCACCAATAGTTAGGAACTGAGGTATACAGAGGTAAGAATCATCACTCCTACTTCTTCTCTTTCAGTTTGAGGGTGACACATTTATTTTCACACCCGCATAATGGATGCTGATCGACCCTAATCCTGGAACCTTATCACCCAGCATCAGTGTGTGAAGTCATGTGGACTGGTATGAGTCTGAGGCTGAAGCTGAAATCCTGTGATGAGAGGATCTCTGCAGTGTTTACACTCGCTCACAAAGATATATTTAGTGTGGCCCAGTGTATTTCATTCTCCATCAGCAGATGACGTCATTGTCATATTCTTTAGCTGCTTATCTGTTGCCAGGTCATCTGGTGGTGGTAGTTTAATTCAGCGGACGTTCAGCCAGCTCTTACTGATGGATCCAGAGGAGATGCCGGGCTACAATGTCTATTCAGTCCCTGGGTAGATCTGAAGGTGTGGCTTAATATCAGGTCATATTGTCCCAGTTAAAGCCTGGTCAAAAGAGGCCGGTGGCATGAGTTGGAGCCGTAAAAGCCTCTGAATTAGTAGTATCGGGAGTGTTCTTGCGTCTGTCTCCAACATGGCTGCCGTTTATTTTGATTTGAAATTAGGGCTGTAACAAGTTACCAACTGTAATCGTCTTCTCAATTTGTCGGCAACTGATTCATGAATCAACTAGTCGTGGCGTCATCGCTCTCCACTGAAGCTACAGGACCATC
This sequence comes from Synchiropus splendidus, assembly GCF_027744825.2. Classification (NCBI taxonomy): domain Eukaryota; kingdom Metazoa; phylum Chordata; class Actinopteri; order Syngnathiformes; family Callionymidae; genus Synchiropus; species Synchiropus splendidus. The sequence goes on along the minus strand of NC_071348.1, from coordinate 7,189,735 downwards.
ACAACCCAAAATTTGGAAAGCCTGGGACCATTTCATCAGAGTAGCACAGAGCGAAGGACACATAGATTCACACCTCATTTTGAGTGATAAAAATTCTAATATAAAGTTTCAAACCAACATTTAACTCGATACAAATAAATTTACCAGTACTACATTCAGAGATGTTGGCGTATTTGTCAACCCGTACAACCCATTCACATACTAGTCGGCTAGTCATCGAGGTGGTCAGTGACTAGCCGACTGTCAAAATAGTCAGAAGTTCCTGCCCCAGAGGAAATATCTCCCAAACAAATCCTCGAAACCCTGCTGGTTGAGCAGCTGTGGCTCTAGTACGAGTCTCAAAAGATGGAGCTCAAAAGGAGCAATGAGAATTCCGCCTGCCTAAACAAACTCTTTGTTGCATCTGTGATCAATTCCTTCGATCGTGCCACTAGGTGAGGGTATTGATATAACTCATAACCTGATAGAGGTCTGTGACTTCTGGCTCGAGGCATTGATGCGCGATGCTCAGCTGCATGAAAGACCTACTTTGACCCTGATAACTAAAGCTATTACTTGAATTGAGGGGGCATGTGGGTGGAAAGTCCCCCCTTTCCATCCCTCCCCTTTATACAGTAGATGTTGGAAATGTAATGCGGCAGTCTTTTGCACACTCACACCCTGCTAAAAACAAACCTGACAACATGCCATCATCTTTATGGGGGGCCGGTACACAAGCCAGAAGAAAGGGCTCACATCACAAAAAAACATTGTTATTGTCACTGAAATAATCTGTTCTCCATGTCCAGCATTTAGAGCTCAATTATTTATGACTTGGCTTGTCAGTGGTTGCCACACATCGCCATCACCGTGGAAGAATTTGAAATAGTTGTTGTAAATAGTTGTTGTTATAAGAAGTAGTAGTATTGTTATTATTAATATTTTGGCAATAAAGCTGAGTCTGATTCTGAAAAGGTCTCCAATGAGGGCTGCATCTGTGTGCGTTCCATTGTGTCAGGAACTTAGCCATGCCCCTCTGCACGTTTTCCAATTCCAAAGTTTGCCCTCTCTGCCTCTGAAGACTTGTCCCGCTCGAGTCAAAATAGCAGGGGCGATGCAGTTAACGCCACCGCGTCAATAGGGAATACTGTTGATGAAAAATGTAAAGCCCAACTGCAACCGCCCTCGAAATATTACTGGCTATTTTTAAACTCTTCACTCTTAGGGAGTACACAGGAAGTGAGGCAAACATCAATGGCTTTTCAATCATACATGAAATAGCCATTAAAAACCTCGGCTTTAGACGGACTGGATTTATTTTTGTGAGTTTGAGAGTCGCAAAACAAGTGACTCCCACTGTCCCTCATCGTTCCCATTTTCCTATTATGGTTCATCCATTTATGTCACTGAACCCCTCCATTTTTGGGGGCTGAACCTCCCCTCCTTTTATAAAAACACCTGAATACACTCACAAATACTGTGCAAAAGTGGGAGTCACAAACTCTTTATCTTGCTCAAGTAATGCTTCTTTTCATCCATTCATCAGTTAGCTCATGCTCTTGCCACATCCAACTTTGTATCATGTTGAGATTTCTGTCTCAATAATCTCTCGACAGGCACATGATTTAGTGCAGGATAAATCACCCGCGCGCTCTTGAACCCTGTGTCATAGTTAACCTTCCTGTGATCCGCTGAGGAGCAGCGCCACAAACCTCTGCAGCAGTCATGTAGGTCAACAGGTATTAGATTCCATTTGGCCATCTGCAGCCCAAGACAAGTGAGGTGGAAGTAGGGGAGGAATCACTGTGCAAGGGTGAGTGGGTAGCGGAGTGGGATTGGCCCAGTGGCTGATCAATGTTTTATAGGAAGCGTGAGCGTGTTTCCAGGTTATCTCACCTCGCCTGTGTGTGAGCTAATGGAGAAGCTGTGAGTCACGCTGGCCTGAGTCGTCCAGATAGCAGCCTCCATTGTGCCGTTTTGGCCGATATATAAAAACAACCAAAATAGAACAGAAAGAAACCTGTTTTTTGTTTGGTCAGGTTAATAGATTCCTTTTACAGTTGCTGCTTGAACTGCCACGCCGTTTCGCAAAGGGACCACAGAAGAGGGAGGCTGCTTCTTGCACTGTCAATTTCCTTTAAAGTCCAAAGAATTGTGTTTACTGAACATGGGTGAGTAAATATATACAAGTCACATCCGACTTACGACCTGCTCGACTTGTGCCCACCCGTACTCACGACCACAGCCAGCAGATGCTTTTTTTTTTTCTTTTTTTATTCAATGTCTGGCACCGCAGCACGTAGCAGCCCGGCATCATGTACAACACACAACAGTATCCCAGCACGTCTATCCCATCTACCACTACAGTAGCACCTATAACCCTCGCGTCGGCTATTTTGAATGAATCACTTACGTCCAATCTGACTTACGACCAGTTGGTCGGAACCAATCCCGGTTGTAAGTCGGATGTTACTTGTATATATATGAGGCTTCATGAAACAGTGTCCTCATTGTCAGAGCCCACTAGGTGGCGCTTTCTGCTCTAAAATCTTTGGCGTCAACAAGCGTTTCAATTAAACCTCACATCATTTTTAAACTGATCCCGCCACCTACTGAGTGCTGAAAATTAGGACACTGTTTCATGAAGCCTCATCAGCCCATCTCTAGTGGATGAAGGTTCTCCTCTGTCTACTCCCCCTACAGGCCAAAAATGAACAGAGTTGAATTCATCCAAACTGTCCTTGTGTGAAGGTGTGTGACTGTTTAGAGTGTCTGTGCCAGTGGAGGTGGACTTTGGGTAGCTGGATTATAATGAAGATAATTATGAGGAAAAGGGGAAAATATTCATTGTTATCATTCGTAGCACGTCTTTTTTAGTGGCGGCTTGTAAAGTGCTTTTGATGTGGCATAATGCTGAATTCTGGTTCCTTCGAAAATGGGAAGTTGGAGCTGGGAATAACGCCTGAGCAGAGTTCTCTGCGTTCCAGTTATTGAAGTGGGGAAAGAAGAAAGTGACGTCCAACAAAAGCTGTTCTCACGCTTGACTTCTTCACTTCCCTTCGCAACAAGAAACAACGCAGGATGAACAGGAAACACAAACTTCTACTTCCTGTTTACGTTTCCCGTGGCCATCTTGAATTGTCCCAGCTCCGAGCACAATTGGAATGCACCATAAGTGTCTTAAATTTCATTCTATATTGAAGTTTCAAAAGGGTCATAGTATTAACATATCTAGATTGATAACTCAATTTGTTTGGCTGTTGCATAATTCAAATTCAACCCTCACACTTGTTCACTTGTTCATGCCCTTTATCTCCAACCACAAGTGCATGGTCACATGACCTTTCACTCCTCCAAACGAGACCACTGTGCGCACCTTGATCAGCGTTCTTGAAGAACAGAGGCTGTGGCACACGCTGGACGATCCAGCGTCGTCATGGTGAGACTCTCGTGCCGCATCATCCGTCAAAGCTGTCGTTCTGCTGCATGGCCTTGCCTGGGATTGATATGTTGTCAGGAGCCTTGTTGTCCGGCTCATAGACAGCAGGTTAGTGACGCCGAAGCTGGAGCCAAAGTCGCCATGGCAAATGCAAGGTTTCATTCAATCTCCATCCCTGTAGTTTAACTATATATATATATATATATATATATATATATATATATATATATATATATATATATATATATATATATATATATATATACACTCACACTTCACCATTTTTTTGTATTTGTACGTAACAATGTCATTTTTTCTGTGAAAATCTTCTAAATGTTTCTGTGTTTTTAGCTTCAATACTGGAGTTCACTGATCAGACTCGGACTAGCTCACTGTAATAAAGAGGGATGCTTTATACTAAAAGCAAAGTCGTGCTTTTTGTTGATGCAGTTCTGGCTCCAAGTGCGCTCCAAGTTGTCAAAATGTCAGCGAGGCGGTATAGTATCAGTCAATCCAAGGGGCTGGATGCCCTGATCCCCCCCTGCTGCCTCCGTCCCCGCTTTATTAACCCCGACCCTCAGATACACGCAGCCTGCTGGCTCATCCTTTATCAAAGTCCTCTCGCTGCTTCAGTGGCTGCAGCACATTTCAGCGGGGGGACACTCCACGACGCACGAGTGGTGGCTTCGCATCAGCTTTTACTCGTCTCGTCGGTCTTAACCATTTCCCCCTAACAGCGGGAGGGGGGGGAGCTTCTCGCCGGGCTATCAATAATGAACGATTAAGTGAAGGTCTGAACGTGCTCGTGTAGATAATGGGCTGGAAAGTAAAGGCTTCTGGAGAACACAGAGTGCTTTTGAGCTGAGAAACCCACCAACAGGAAGTGCCTTTTCTAATGGCTGTCTGCTCCCCAGCCACATCTGTGTTACCAGTTCATGACCTGGGATTACAAAAAGAAAAAACGCTCTGAAAAGAGTGCTATTTCATCATCCCAAAGTCTGTCATTGTCTGAGGATATTGCGTGAATAATTGAGTCAAACTGCCTACCAAGGTTTCCCTCCGTCACCAGTTACACTGCTTATGACACAATATGCAACTGGTTTTCTTCCTGAAACACACACTGTATTCTTTATTTGTCTCACTCTGCAAAATGTTTAGTTTCACTTATTTGTGTTTTCACTGCAAAAACCCACTAAAACGTTCATATAATTGTATAATACAATAATAATAACAATACAATATAATCAATTCTGATCCAAAATACACAGTAAATAAATTTGTGGTTATTATTTCATTTTATTAAAATGAAAAAAAACCCAATGTTTGTAGAAGTAATTTGTTGAATATATGTCACAATTATTTGACCTGACTTTTCCAGTATTGCGCTAGTCTAATTTTGTTTAATCTATTTACTCCTTTATTTATTTTTTCTGTTATATTATATGAACTGCTGCGTGGGCAAAAGGCAAACATTATTTCAGTTCCGCTTTCCAAAATATAATCTATAAAAAAAATAAAACTCAAATATCGGCCACAGATTAAACAATTGATAAACAATCTTTAGCAAAGTCATTAGTTTGTTCCAAAATAATGCTTTTTCTGTTTTCTTTTTTAGTAAAATCACTTCTCACGTATCAAATTTTGTTTACACATGTGTAACATGATAACAAATATACCAGTCAATGTCGTGTGACGATAACGGTGTTAGTATTTTTGCGTCTTTTGTGGAGTAATATTTTCATTTTCCTCCATTGTTGAAGCATCTTTGCTCTTTATTTTTCGAGATATATTATAAGAAATGATAGATTATCATCTTGGAAAAAAAGGTTCCATAACTTTTGCCACAATATAAGCTTCTTTGTAATATATGTCCCTCTCTTCATAATTTAAAATTGCTATTGTTATACAGAATGAACCCACTTGTTTGCGATGGAATGTTGAGGATGTATGTAATTCCACATTCTCTCTTCCATTTTGCTCAGCATCCCATGGCTGAGGAGCAAAGCCATATCACATTTAGGATGAGCACTTATCTCTCTTGCAAGTGTTCATCTTGAGAATGGTCTCCACATGGAGGTTTTGGAGCTTTTAAAGCACACGCTGAGTGTTTAGCACAACCACAAGTGCCATAATTTGAGTTGTCTTTCTCCTCTATTTAGTCTGCAGCTGCTCCTCAGCTCTTCGCCTCCACACTCTCCACTCCCCTGCATGTGTGTGTGTGTGTGTGTGTGTGTGTGTGTGTTTGGCAGGAGTTACAGGAGAAGCCTCGAAGGTGATGCGTATATTTAGATCAGCTGGTAGTGGTGGAGGGGGGCGGCTCTGCATATTCTGACACCACTATAGCTGCTGTAGCACGCGACCTTGTGACCTCAAGTGCCACTCCTGTTGTGTATCATTATGAAATGTAGTTAAAGAATGGGCAGTACAGTATAGTAGGGTGCAAACGTCGAACCACATTTACTGTTGTGTGAAACTTGACATCTTTTATTTGATTCAGTGATGCTGGTGTTAGCTTGAATTTAAATTGGGCGACTTAATATGCCTTTTAACAGTTGCATTTCATTACGTTTGTTCTAGTTTGGGGGCGTAAAATAGCTTGAACTGGAAGCAAAGGGTGACCGAAGACAACATGAGAAAGAGGATGCCATAAGTGATGGTTTTATGAGGCTCTCTACTCTAAAATCTTTGGCTTTCAGCAACCATTTCAATAAAACCTCAGATCGTTTTTAAACCGAGAGCGCCTCCTACTGAGCGCTGAAGATGAGAACACTGTTTCATGAAGCCTCACCAGCCCACCTCGACCTGCCATGGATACTGAAGGTTGCGCGAGTTAATGGGAACCAAGGCGGCCCATGTGAGGGATGAGTTTTTGTAGCGGAACTCTTCTTCTTCTCCTGTTTATCCAGGACCAGGTCGCGGGGGCAGCATAGCTCAGGCATAGCCAGCAGTTATTGAAAGCATCTTGGCTTGGCTAGCACAGAGAGCATCCTGGTCATAAAGTGACAGAAGAAGGGATCAAATGGGCAGCCAGGGGAAGCCTGAGAGTGAGAGGCACACAAGTTGTCTTCTACATCTTCACCTGTGTGGAGGCAACACAAAAATAGAATATTGATTTGCAATCCTCCCTCTCCTGCGCCAGTTATGCCTACTGTTCTGAAAAATGAAATCTGTTTTGGTGAGCTATGATGGGTATTTTTGTGGAGGTGCATCCTCCTCAGCATTGTTGCAGCGCAGGACCTTCACCGGACAAGTTGGTATCAGGTTGGCAGCGAGGCTGAGGTAGTCCTCGGATCGAGACGCAGGCGGTCAAAGTGAGTTAGCCTGACAATGAAAGTAAAATGGGATGGGTCTGGGCTTAAGCTGTCTGGCTGTGCGTTGGCCTGGTATGCTGGCGTCGGCACTTTTTTGTGCCCCGTGCATCTCACATTGGGAGTTATCAGAGCGTGCAGGCAGCAAGAGTCACTGCAGCAGCAGGCCAGCAGTGGTAGTTGGAGTAGCATCGCTGGAGGGGGGGCGGGGGCTGCACAGGGTCCTGGATCTGACCCGAATTGTCACTTTGCTTTCTTCCAGCTCCAGGGAATCCATGGCTCATAATTCAGCAATGATGATCTGGCAGGGGACTCACTGTTTTGTGTTTTGTTGAGGAGAGGATTGACGAGAATATCGGATTTAATAGCCACACACTTAAAGATCTCCCTGCAGCCATGGCTTATCCTGATCACTGCCATCGCTTAAAAGACTCTCTCTTGTTCCTCCCAGGTAAGACCCTGAGCGAAAGAGCCGGCCGACGATGCCTGCTCTCCGTTCCAATTCAGATGAGTTGATGATTCAGAGAGATGAAGGAAGTTGTTTCTAAAGGGAAAGCCTCGGCTGGATCATCATGGTGTACAAATCCATGCTGAGGGAGCGGAAGTGAAACGCACGTCTGCTTAAAGCGTCTTCAGATAATGAAGTCGCCCAAAGAGACGCGGAAGAACAAATGAATGCAAATGGGATCAAGCAAATGAGATAAGGTCGACAGGAAAATGCCGGTAATAAAATGGAAACAATACAGATGACAACAAAACTTGCACTGTTCCTCCCTCTTGAAGGTGTTCAAGCTGAGGCCAACTGGGTGGTGTCTTAGCTAGTTTGTATTTCCCTGTCCTCGTGTGTTGTTGTGGCAGTGCAGCTTGTTTTTGGTTGGAAATCCAGTGTGAGAAACCTCAACAGGTTTCTCAGTCTAAGTCGTGTTGAAACATTTAAGAACCATTCAGTGCTACCTGTTGCTGCTAACCAGAGTGCAAACCACTTCCTCTTTTTCCTTGTTTACCAGAGAAAATCTTGTCCTTTCTATGTTCAGCCATGAATTATGTACGAACTATATTTGCATACTTGCGCTCAGCTAAATAATCTGCATTTCACTGGAGAATTATTCCTCTCATTAACAGCGTTGAGGATGGGAAATTCAAGTTGGTCCTCTTGAAATGGCGCAGCAAAAACACACTCCATAGACAGTGTACTGACACTGCGAGGCGGGACCACGTCCAGGGCGGCATGAAAGGACTGAGGTGTTTTTGTTCCGAAAGGGAAATGCATGTGGAGGCTCAGATGGTAGCAGATGGGTCGGAGAGAAAGCAGGCTCTGACTCAGGATCTCTGCCCTCTTGAATGTCCCCTTGCTGTGTGTGTGTGTTTGCTTTCGTCAATACTGCACACGCTTCCGGGTTTTATGGCCATAACACAACATTTAAGAGAGGCGTAATTTCATAACATTATTAATGTACTTTGTTGGTTGATACTATTTTTCTCGCAAAAAAGCAATTCCTTTCTTATATTTTGACAAAAAAAATTAATAAATACCATGTACACCAAACAAACCTCTCATTCCTTTTGTGGTATTACCTCTGTTATTTTACTTATGTTGTCGTTAAAGTGATAAATACTACTACTATTCCTGCTCAATCCTCTATCAACAATACTTCAACTTTGCTGATCTTACTCCCAAATGTGTCACTTGTACAGTATTTTTCAAAAATGCTGTATTCATACTCAAAGCAGCTACAACTGTAACTACTGTGCAGCAAATCCATGTATTACTGCTATTATTGCTTTCACTGCATTTGCTACTTTCATCTTAATTGCTTTTTATTTTATTCATATTACAACTGCAACTAGTGATGCTGCTGCTACGGCTATTGATTCAGATTTTCAGATATTTTATTTTATTTTTATTTTTTTCTAAAGTTGTTTTTTGAGCTCAGAAAATATTTAGTTTTAGTCTTTTACTAGTGTTGCATTTCCCCAATCTTCAGTTTGTATTTGTTTGTTCTTTGTAGTAGGATCGATGTGTTATTGTATTGATATAAGATCCTAAAATCAACACTATATTGATCCTATATCAAGATATGAACATTTAACATATCAACAATGTCAATTTCTCCTGCTCGTGCTGCATGTAAAGTTAGTGTATGGCAGTGGCAAACGCCTTTCAGTGTCCAGCTAAGAGCAACCAACCAACTGAAGCCAGTCGCTGGCAGACATCCAACTTTCTTCACCCTACATATACTCACTTAAGCTACGCTGGTTTCCTTGTTTGCTCCATTTTGACTAAACCTACTTCAAACGCCATCCCTATGTCACCACGTGGTGTGCTTTTTTCTAGTACTCTAACGGTGCCAGAATAATCTTCAGGCATTACAGCGGAACGTCACAAAGTGTTTCACAATCTGCCCATAAATTTCAGCTCAAGAGGCGCTTAAGTAGCCGCGACACTTGGAGTCCTAGCAACTTCTGCCGCTAATGCTGCGCTGATTTCACTCAGTGTCTCTCCTGGACACACGTGTTGTTGTGTCTCTGAGCTTGGCCTAGACGTCTTAAGCCCTGCTTGCCCGGAGTAATCTCATTCCCGAGACGTGGCATCTAGGTCAGGAGTGTCTGTCCACACTGAGGCTGCGCACAGACTGGTGGAACGATAGCCATGTTAACCTGTGTTTAGAGGGTAGGACCTTTCCTGGATACTTGCTGTGGACTTGTGTTGTTGCATGCCTTTTAAAAGCATTGTTTTATAGAGCAGCAGGGTGTTTTGGGGTGACACCGGTGGAACTGTACATAAAAATATATAATAAAAATAAATACATTTCCCCAAAAGTTTAAACGTGGGACGCCTGAATTAAACTGAAATTCAACCACTCTTCTGCCTCCATGTGCTTCAAAGTGTCACCTTAAATATCGCTCCCCTCACCTGAGTCTGAGTCTGAGAAAGATGATTGTTTACGTTTTATGTGTTATCAAATCTGGAGGTGTAAGATGTGCATGTTCGCATGAAGTTTTCGAAAAATAACTTATGAACTGTGAAAACAGGTTGTATTCCAAGGCATCACAACATAGGAAGGTTACTGCTCGAAGCATGATGTTCAGGAACGAATCATCTCTGCTCTGTATTGACTCCTACAGTAAACTGTACGGACTACTGGGATCTTGCTGCCTGCCACATCATGACTTGTTCTTGTTTTGTTTACTGCTGCCAGTGACAGCGAGGCCGTTAAGTGTCACATTGGTGGCAGCTGATGATTCAATGAATGATTCAGTGCAAAGCTGCGATAAGACCTTGTCGTTCTCTGCGAGTCTGAAGGTATCTAAGCAGCGATTCACAATATGGGCAATAGCTTCTGTGACAACCGGCTTTTACATTTGTGCTATGTGCCTCATGACCCCTAGAGGTCAAATGTTGATAATTATTCATGAATTTGTATCTTTTTTTTGTAATTGATGGCGTCTTAAAAGCGAGTAGAACAGTATACACTGTCCGAATCTGTCCCTAAATTTAGTTTACTCTCACTAGTGACGGTGCAACCCTAACCCACGGATGCGGTGCGTGCTGTCGCAGTATGCGCTCTCTCTCTCTCTCTCCTTCTGGATTTTTGCTGTAATAACTTCACTCCACAGCCCTAGATATTCTCCGAGGCAGCCGCCGGAAAACACCCTGCAGCCATTAGTGTGTACACAGAGGCTTACGCTGAACAGCATCCGAATGCTGCGTGGCCTCTGGGAAGACCGTTCTCTCTATGACTTAACACCTTTTTGATCCAGTATTGAGCTTTCCCAAGGCAACGCTGAGCTGCCGACTAATCTGTTGTGCAGCGATTGTAGTTGTCACAAAAGCTTTAGGCTTCTCGCCGTCCTGACTCTTTTGCATGTCATGTGTTTTACATCCAGACTTTTCACTTCCCTTACCTTCCTTGCCTCTTCACTTTCTCTCCTCTCATCCCTCCCTCCATCGTGTCTCGTTTGAAGGCTCTAATTCCGTCTGGCTCCCCACTTGCAAGGCGAAGGAAATGACTGAGATTTACTCGATTAGGCTTCTTTTGGAGGCTTCCCTGCTCAAAACACTGGATATTTTCAGAAGGTTTAAGTAGTACCACATCGTGCCTGAAAAAAATGTTCCATGAAAAGGCAGTAAGTTCTGTGAATTATATTGGCCGTCAGTTTACTTTTTTGCCAATACCTCAACATGCAACACTGAAGCTGCCTGTTGTCAGTATAGGACGCAAAAGGCAACTTTCCCAATGTCAATATATGCCGATATGGTAGTGAGGATGGGTTGTTTAGCCTCTTCCAGGTGTCAGAAGTGGGAAAACAAGATGGCGACCTCCACGAAAACTGTTCTCATGCGTGCCTCGCCCTGATATAAACAACTTCTGAATAAATAAACGTTCCGTCTGCGACTAGAAAGCCTGATGGTTGAGGAGGAAACTGAAATTTGCAGATTGTGTTTGTTTCTTTCCCCGAAGTTCATTCAAACGTCTACTTCCTGTTTACGTTCGGGGTAGCCATCTTGGATTGCATTCTTGGGGAGGTGAGGATTCTTGTAGGACTTGGAAAATCCTACACTGGGTGGCATAACTGGGAATTTTCGTTGTTCCGATCACAGATGGAACGCTCCCTGGCCTCTGTAGCTAGCATTGGTTATGCTTGATTGTTTGTGCGTGACATGTTTTTGAGTGAACTGAACATTAATAATGTTAAATGTGTATGTAAATAATGCAATGACATGCACAACAAACTCCTTACATCAGTAAGTGCAAACGCCTCACCGTATCTGTTGCATGCTACATTGCGCACATGGCTTGATGACTTTGCTTCATGCTGGTGGATGGTGCTAAAATGGGAGCTGGGGCCTCACACTTTCAGCCTGCACAGATGCCGAAACGGAGTGGGAGAGGGGGGGGTATGAAGAGCGGCAGAAAAGGCAGGACTTTGTTTTCCAGCTAGAACAATGCTTCCTAGAGAGAATCAACACAATCGCCTCCTTTCACGGCCGCACCAACCCTCATGACATTCTGATCCTGTGAGTGAACACAAGCCGCCGCCCGACCTGCCAACACCACTCCACGTCTCCGCCCAGTGCAGGCTGGTGTTCCGAGCACAGTCACACACGATTCTCCTCTGACTGCAGTCCTGTTTGGAAAATAAGTCAAACTGAATGGAGGAGAAAAAAAACAAAGCAACTTTAAGTTGACATCATTTTTCCTCCTTTTTTACGCTCGGGCGCTTCAGCGCCCCATTGTCAGCTGTTTATGTTACATAACTGATGTGAATTCTTTTCTTTTTTTTTTTGTGGCACGCTCCGGCTTTGGCTTCCTGGGACTGAGCGCTAGTGTGATCATGGAGTGAAGAAAGGTGTTGGAGACCATTGTTTTGGTCATTAAATTGTCTCACGACTGGCTCAGTCTCATCCCACTGATGTGTCATGAGCTCCAACCCTCGCATGCATTCCATCATGTTCTCTTCTTAGCAGTCAGGGCCAAATGTTTATCATCAGTTGGGATCTATGTTTATCATCGTATATAATAGTTGCTGCCTCTTTACTGGATGATTTGCTGCTTACTTTTCAGTAGCACAGGTTTCCTCTGTTTGATCTGGCTGTTTTATTTTCATGTTTCTCGCCATGAGAAACATGCACAAGGGCTTAGACGTCTCTTAGTGTTTATCGCTGTCTCTTCTTTAGCAGTCCTTATGTCGTGGATTAAACTTTGATCAATGTTTTCTTTATACTTGACACTAGATGCCTGAACTCATTCAGTGATCTTGGTTGAATCGGTTCCTTTTTCTTTTAGGTTTGTCAGGGTTTTCCAGCATGTTTGGGAAGAAGAAGAAACGGCTGGAGATCTCAGCACCGTCTAACTTTGAGCACCGGGTCCACACGGGTTTCGACCCTCGGGAGCAGAAGTTCACCGGGCTGCCACAGCAATGGCAGAGCCTCCTGGCCGACACCGCCAACCGACCCAAGCCCATGGTGGACCCTTCCTACATCACCCCCATCCAGCTGGCACCAATGAAGGTACGATGCTTCAGCTCAATTCAGATCAAACTTCGTCACACAGTTCTCCCACCAACTTATCCTCACTCATTAGATGCCGCTGTTTCTGTCACCGCTGCTAGAACATAATGTTATCTGGTGCCATGAAACTATTTATTGATGTTTTATATTTCAAATAAGAAAGAAACAGTCTACTACTACAGACTTCATAATGGAGTGAATGGGGATGGGTAAGGACATGTCTTGTGATAATGTTTTGTTGTTTAAAAGAGCAAAACTAAACTAAAAAAAAAAACATTAATTATTAAAAAAAATTGAAGTGTTGACCTTTTAGACACAAGCAAACACGCTCTGATAAACCCTCGACAGTGGCGGATGGTAAAACGGGATGAAGAGGACTCAAACAAGCACACCCTCCAGCTGAGACTCCAATAAAAAAAAAACCTTTTGTTGACAGATGAGACCCAAACATCAGTCAGTTATCTGACACTTCCAGCCGACAGATGAGGCGTTTAGTCTGCACTGAACATCGACTCTGACCTTATGAAACAGTCTGACCGCATAGTGCCGGTGTATTTAGTTCCAAATCAACTATAATTTAGAACCGCGACTGAAACTTTGTTGTTGCTGTGGCCTGCTCCACGCACCTGTTGCACTGACTGTACTGTCAATGAAAATAAATATAAAATATAAAATAAATAAGCCAAACAGTGTTATTATTATTATTTTTAAATACATATTTGAGGCACTATGTAGTGTCCAAAGATTAGGCTGTCAAACTATATGCTCTGATAAAATCTAGTACAGTATTTCCTTTTAATATTAACATGATTCTGCCCATTATTATATCTCAATTTTGGGGCTATCATATCCCAAAAAATATATAAATTCTGTAGGACTGCTGCTCATTGATGTTTGGGGCAAAACACAAATATTATAAACTCAAAATATTCTGTAAGTCTCCATCTTTTTCCAATGAAACTGATTTATTTATTTCATGAAAAATATATAGGGTAGTTTATAGTGACTATATTGTATTTTTTCCCATAATTGACTGTAATATTTTTGCTGTATTCCATCTGTATAGTGCTGGGTTTTTCTCTCTCTCTGAAATAAAAGACGGACGGTTTCTCTGATATATATCTGTGTAGGATTTTTCTCTTCCGTGCTGTCATTTAATTGTTTTCTGCTAAGCACTAATTCGCTGCTAATATGTGTATCTGCTGTGCACTGTCCTTTTTCCAGTCATTATAAATGGTCATGTCCTGCTGAACCGTAATTATCTGTCAACATACATTAATTACACGCTAATTACCTCAGTAGTTCTGAATTGTAGAATGGCTCATATGTTGCTTGAGTACATGCCTGTAATTACAATGTAAATAACAAGAGCTTCCGTAGTGGATAGAAATGTTTATAATATTTAAAAGGAGTAGAGTAGATGTGTCTTAAAATTGGAGACTGCAGTAGTTTTATTGTTTTATATTCGACTGTATAGGGCCTGGTACAAGTCACAGAAGTACTTACATGAGTCTGGAGTTATACTTTGAGTTTCATAGGAATTTGCTTGAGGGATTGTAAAAGCAAATATAAAAAAAAAACTGAACTAAATATCAGCTGAAAAGAGAGCTTTACCGACTCACACTGTTCTGTTGAACATCGAAAAAATGTCTCTGTCTTTGCTGCACATCTGCTGTCGGACTGTTCCGATCGATTTTCCCATTCCCCTCTCAACAACTGTCTGTCCTCCAGATGTTTTATTTTCTCCTCTGTGTGTGTCTCCTTCTGTCTTCAACCCTTCTGAGTGTCTCCTCTGATGTGTTGTTGTTCATTGGTTTCTTAGCAACCGGTCGCACCATTTTTCTTATCTTGATTTTTTTTGGTCAAAATATGTGTTCGACACCTACAACACCTTCACAATTTGGCTTTTACAAGTCGAGCTTTTAAAATCTTGGGTTTGACTCGCCCCCCCCCCGCCAGTGACGTGAGCTTCTCTCTCATTCCAATTGGAAATTTGGTGTTGATAAAAGCTTCTATGGTGAAGTGAAAACAATAGAACAGCAATGTGCCACAGGAGATATCTCTGAAGAGGGCCAGACACCGCAATAATAATCTCACTCTCTTCACAGATATCTCCCAAGACAGTCCGGTCAGCTGAAACGCCGTTACCCAAAGTATGACTCTTCCCTTCTGCTAAACCCACCTTTTTAGAGCTGTTATTTTTGGCCACCCTTACACAATCCCAAACCTTGGTTCGGCTACCGCATCGCCCCGTCTGCGTGCTTCCTGCACTCAGGTGGAGGTGGTGTGTCAGCGGGAACAGAGAGGAACATGACATAACTACATCGCTCTGCCAAGTCTTTTCTTAGAACTCATTCTCACTCCCATTTGTTTCATCCGCATGACAAGGAGGAGGAGGAGGAGGACTGCAGGGGCATGTTCCCGCGTCCTGCCCCGCTCCCTGTGGGGCCGCTGAGAGACCGCTGAGAGACCCTCCCGATAATGATATTAATCATCATAACAATGATGATGATGGATGCTGCGATGTGAAAGTGCATGGTAGTTGTCATGGCAGCTGATCGGGCTCCACTGTGGAAACCAGGTCATGAAGGATGTGCATGCTACAGAGGACCCCTTTTGAAAAACCTCAACCGCCCTTCATTATAAGTTGGTTATTCATAATAATATGTTGTGGACACATGAATGACAGTTCAGCTTTTGAGCTAGTGATGGGTAGACGAGGTTTCATAAAACAGTGTCCTCATTTTTCAGAGGCCACTAGGTGGCGCTCTTGGTTTAAAAAAAAAAGAAAAAAAAGATTGAAAGTTTCATTGAATACGTGCAGCATTTTGCAGCAGACAGTGCCACATAATTGTACTGCGACAGATTTATCATTGTGCACGGCATTGTCCAACTTGGCACTATAAAAAGCCCTTCACTCTGAATGTTTCAGATGCGCTCAGAATGGTCCATGAGGCGGGGTGAGTTTTCAGTCAGCATTCACCCTGCTCTCTTTCGATGTTGCTCTTCAGATGTCACTCTTGTTGTTGATAGTCAGCGAGGATTGTATTGGCATCAGTGTGACAACACTCCAGCTTCATATCTTTGCGTGTTTGTGTTAGTTTTCTGAGGCACTTGTTGGATTTCTGGCAGGTGCAGTCACGCTCTTGGACAACCATTTGAGAGGTCTTTTTAACTATTTAGTTGCGGAGTGGTTTTCGATGTTATGTAGGGCTTGGTGTTATTTTCTGTCGAAAATGAAAGTTGCGCACGAATTGAGACATTACAGAGCTGTGTATTGTAAAGGCAGGAAACAAGCTTTAAATAAAAATTTAATTCAAAAATTTAAATAAATCAGCAACATTAAATATTTATTCTAAGACTAAAATATTTTTCCATGTAAAAAATAAATAAATAGAAGGCACCATCAGTGATTGACCACCTCAAATCCTGGTCTACAACCGCGACCCCCTGGTGGACGGTGTATTTATAATTCTCACTTGCCACCCTCATCTTCACCTTGCTCTGCCTGACACTTGACTGACATGAGGTTTCCTCTTCGTGGCAGTGGTTCTCCAGCTCTGGCCAGGTTAGCTGTGCGATCACCAGGTGGGCTCGGACCTGGTCCGCCTCTGGTGGAGTGATGCAGTTCTCCATGTGAATGTATTGGGAACACAGCAGTTTTCGGAGGTCGGCACGGTCCTCCTTCTAAACTCCCTTCCTTCTGGCTTGTGTTCTCATTGTTTATTCTTGAGGCTTATTGTCAGACTCAGCTGAGCATTAGTGTTGCTTAAAGCCTGGTCTCTCACCCCCCTCATCCCCACCCTCCCTCCGCTCCCTCGCTCTCCACCCAGCCTGCAGCGCACTTGCTAATCCAGAAGTGAAGGCTGACACCACCACCAAAAACATTGTGCTCTTTAAATCCTCTTCACTCTGCCAGTTGGACACGGCTCTTACACTGTGTGTATGGAGGGTGTGTGTGGTAATGTGTGGCGATCATTAGCCCAGCAGGTTTTTAACAACACTCTCATGTTGCACCTCACCCTGGAATCGCTGAGTCTTCCAGCAGCTCATTTGCGACCTGTGGAAATGAGTGCGCAGGTTTCCTCTTCTTACGTGCTGGTGTTTGATGCTACACGTCAGTCTCTCTTGTCATTCAGCTAGTGAGCATGAAAGGTGAGGCAACATGGTTTGCTCCTAGTTTGATGCTCCTCTGAAGGTTATATATGAATCTAAGGCCTTTGTCCTTAATCCTAAAGTGAGCATCATTTGTTGCTGTATTCTGCTCAGAATTCTTCTCCACCTCCAACTCTCACGCACTGCATTCAAGAGACATGATGAGTGGGTGATTTATTTATTTCGTTTTTATCTCAAAATTTGAATAACTGTGGCGTGCAGATTAACCAACACAAGGAGATGAATATTAATAACCCTGAGCTGGGATGTAGCTATGATTCAACAAGAAATAAAAACGTTATATAGGGGTTTTTTTCTGATTTGGCTACAGTTTTGGGCCGTTGGAAAGAAAGCTAATTGAATTTATGAGCATTTTTCTAAAAATAAAGCCATGGTTTTTCCCAAACTCTGCCTGAAAGTGAAAGTCTAAACTTCATTGCACAGATCTGCAGAGCCTCACAGTGAGTAGGTGGTGTAGGTGGAGAGATCTCAGGCTGATATTTTTGCTTTCTAAAACCTCCACTCACGTCCTCTATAGCTGCGTTATCTATATCTCCACCTTACATCATCTTCTCAGTGCAAATCAGGACGGCGGTGCTTTCATCTCATTATAAATTGAATAACTATGACTCTTTCATGGATTTATTTTTAGGAAATTATTTCATTCTGCATTGTAGATTTCTCAAGATTCAGCAGTTTTGTAGGCTGTGTTGTACGATTTATTAATATAGACATCTTACAAAAGCTTTATCTGCTTCCTGAAAAACATGGTGTTTGTTGTCAAAATGCATTTTCTTTTTTAAATAAATAAAAGATAATCATCCCCACCGCACACAAATCCAGTAAGCCATCGTAACCTCGGTTATTTTCAGCATTATGGAAAATTCCGATACATGTGAACGCATCACCAGCACGCAACCTAAACACCGGAGAGAGGAAAATTAAGAAACCTATCGACCGCGAATCAGAGCTGTGGCGTGTACGATACTGCGGAACTTCACGCGTAAAAGAATTGATATGATTCTTTATTTCTGCCTGATCAATTCAGACAGCGCAAGTAGCTTGATCTACAGTGGCCCGAAGTAGCCAAAAAGTAAGACGGATACATGAGGACGTTTTATTTACAGTTTACAGAAGTATGTTACATTTGTATTTCTATTTTGTTTAGTTTCACTGCTACTTTTGCAGAAGTTTATTATATCTGAATTCTACTTCGTAAGCGTAATATATTTTTTAAAAAATCGTTTAAAGCATGTGACTTTAATAGTCTTTATCCCTTCATCCCCAACAGTTTGCAAGTGTCACTTATTGCTTATGAAAAAACAAACCGACGCTCTTGAAGACAGTTGTCTTTCTCACTGACCAAAACAAAACAATGACGGCAGCTCAGTGACCTGAGGCGTGGACTCTCCTGGTATTGAGTGGCGCAACATGACTGTAAATACTGTATTAGTGGGTCAGTGACAGACGCCCACCTCATGACTAACAGTTTGGCAGGCGACTCGGGGAGAAACCTGATCGTTGCTCAGATGTTGGTCGCTGCAGCTGCAGAGAGGCTGTCTTCAGGGTCTGGATGCAGCAGTGGTCAGTCTGAGGGAGTCATGGCGGGGGAGAGTGGAGAGACCGGGATTGAAGCCGGAGCCGGTCCCAAGACTGCGGGTGAAGTGAAGCCTGAGGAGGCCGCGGTGTTATTAAACACCAAAACACCGACGCTTCCTGAACAGGTAGAAAGAAGTTCGCTGCTTGTCTGTGTCTGACAACTGCTTTGCTGACTCAGCAGCCGAGTCTTGCCAAAAGGGAGAGCTCCTGTGTAAATGGGATTTGGAAAACTGTTGCTATTTTAGCATCTTTTTCAAGCAGCGACCTGTGACATTCCCATAATTGCAGCCGGTCAAGGCTGCCGCTCGTGTTTCCAGCTATTTTGGCCGGTGGGTTTGCTGAACGTGCGAGCTGTGAGGGATCGTGTTTCTCAATAAATAGCCCGCGCTTCAGGGGCAGAAATGCCATCCGGGGTCTCTACTGAATGGGAAGCCTGGACATGAGCTGGGATTCAGTTTAGGAAGTGTTTCATTTCAGTGTGTGTTTAGGATTAGATCTGGCTGTGTAAATGAATGGCTAGCTCCTTCATATTGTGTTGTGCAAAATACTTGCTGCTTAGATACTGAACTTCTGTTTGTCATCTGTTGGATTCCATAAATGTACTGGATTCAGGGCTCTCTTGGGTGTAGGTGGTGGCTAAGTTGAGTGAGGTTCATCCCTTAGTCAGACCTGCCCTCCGCCTCGTTTTATCTGACTTTAATACTGCTGTATTATATATTGCATGAATAATAATAATAATAGCTATTATTATTATTATTATTATTATTATTGCTGTTTAAAATCTATCAGGTTGTCAATATAATGCATCAATTGTTTTCCAATGTTTTCAGTTGCCACTACTTTTTCAACAAAATACTAAGCTATTATTCATCTTAAGTCACAAGACCCGTTTTTTCCCCTCCGACAAAGCTCATATGCCTTCTAGTAATAGTTCTCACGGACATGCCGTTGCTGATGTTGAGAAATGGCGCGATGTCACGCACTGATCTGAGATCAATTGAGGGAAAGCGGAGAATTGAGGTCCTGATTGATGTCTGAGCTTGTAAACACAGGCTCGCCAGCAGAACATCTGCCTTCTCTGGCAACAATGTGAAGAGCGTTGCATCCTTCCTCCTCTGCTTCCTTGCTCTGGAGTTGCCGGGGCGCCTCAACATATCCAGAGTGTGGGATGTTCAGGTTCTTCATCTTGAGTAGGGAACACTTGAATAGGGAACAGTTGGTGCTGATACATTTCAAAGTGACAGCAGTGGCGGACTTCACCGCAGGGTTTGATTGATGGAAGCGTTTATACATATATTTACATATATACTATATTTATACTTACTATACATTATACTTTCACACCGGAGCTACAGTGTCCTCGCGTGGCCAAATGGTGAACTGCAACTCCAAAAATGACGATTCAAAATTACTTTTATTCGTCTCAGATTATTGACCTTCTTTAATATTTAAAACAAAATCGAGACTAGATTTCAGAAGCCACTTTAAATAAGATTTTTTTTGTGCCTACAACGTTACTATTCTTTATCCCTGCTACTGCCACGCCTAAAAACGACAAAATAAAATGAAGATTTGGAGACTTATAAATGAACACGACACAAAGAGATTACAGTGATACAAGAAGAAAGGAGGAGGCGTCGTGTGGTCTTAGGAGACTGAGATGAATGGGCACTGGTCTGTAATGAATCTATACTTGCCTGTTTACCCGCGTCACAGTTGGCCAGTAGATAGCTGTTGGACACCTTATTGATCAGCTCTCTCTGCCTTCACTCACCGCACATCAGACACTGACACAGTTGCTTCACCATCCCACAGGAATCGATGGTGGACTTCTAGCACAACACAAGTCCAGACATTTAGTGTCAGTGAATTTGTTTTTCCCCATTTCATTTCCTCCACTAATCCATTGTTCTTGGCATTATGGAATCTGGAGCTTTGAGATGAGACTATATCTAGCTGAGGTCAAAGGTGACTGGGTCATGCAGGTCTCAGGAGGGGGATTGTGAGCTGCAGGGGTCAGAGGCAACACAACGTGAGGAGTTCACCATCAGCTACAGTTGAGGTTTGTGCTGCTGAAAATGACCGAAATTACTAGTCTTAAATCATTGACTTGTCCTCATTATTATGACATTTTGATATGGAATTACTGGGAAAATATTCGGATGGGAAATCTGATTTTATTGAATTGAAATTAGGTTTAATATTTGAGGACAATACAAGTAAAAGAAGGGGGAGTAAACAGTATTTAATCTATAAAACATTTTCTTTTTCAAGTTTATGTTTAAGATTCAAAATGAAAAGATGTTTCATTTAAATAAAAATGATATTTTATTAACATGTACAAATATTTATGGGTGATGTAAAAAAACTACCTTGGCAGGGCTGTTGGTTGTTTACTTGTATCTCACACATTCATGTCTCATAGCTCAGGTGTGAATGTGATAGACTTCACAGCAGAAGTGTATTTAGCTATTTAGGGTCCATGTGTAGTGTGAACGCCTTGGTTGGCGTCAGTCTGGGCTGGAGATCTGCCGCAGTAATGAACAAGAATCTCAGTGGCCCCAGGAAACAGGCCGCGCTGCCTATTAATCATAAAACTGCTGGGAAATCCTCCGACAATCTTGTTCTGCCGCGACCTCGCCTGTGTTCCCACTAATGGCGTGTCAGGATGGAGATGGAGAACTGGTCGGTGAAGTCCAGACACAGGTGGTTGGACCTGTCAGCTCTGATCTGAGGTCGCCATCGACCAATTCTGGGGGCCAATTCTGCTCCTGTTAATTATTAGCTGAGGTTGCTGACGTGTGCCTCGGGAGATCTTTGCTGAACTTAATATCTTTATTAGTTAAATTAAAACCCACGTCACTTACATCTCCCTTTCGCCCAAGATGGTGGAGTTCATAGTGTGCCCAGTAGAGGGAGCCAGAGTACACTCTTCATCCATGTATCGCTTTGTTTAACGTCAGTGGACGTTGTCATGTCACGTTTCTTGTCAGATTTTATTAGCATAAAAATCTCTTTTCAGTGGTAAAAACGGTTTATTTAGTATATTAACAAATGTTAAATGGTCATTTACAATAAGAAAATAAGTAATAAAGTCATCATTGAAAAAGACAGTTCAAGCACACGAAAAGAAAAGTTATAAATGAAGTACATGCGTTAAATGTCATAGAAGTTCATAATATTTAGTTTTATGGAAAGACAATGTAAAAAAAATAAATAATAAATAACAGAAAATACTATTTGTCAATGAAGGGCATTATAACGGAAACATATTTCACACGCCTGAAAACTAATGGAATTACATAATAAAATGTATGATTTACCGAACGTCTTAACGTAGATAGTTTCTAATCCATCGTGACATCGAAAAATTACGTATTGGTGACATGGTTATGGTAAAAAAAATGGCTTTCGCTCGAAGTGCATTTCACAGTTTTATCCACTAGTGGGCAGCAGAGGATAAACACCCACTCCTTGGAACGTATTTGTGCGCTTGAAACAGTTCTGTCTTCTCTAATCGAAAACCCATCGCAGTCGTGACAACATTCATGGCCGCTGTGAACTCAGCTGCTAGTGTGTTGACACTTTAGCCCCTGGACCGTTGTGATTATCGCTCGACTCTTTATCTGCAGCTGCCAAATGTTTGATAGTTTGATCTGGATCTGCGGGGAATAAGCTGCTAAACGCTGTTGAACCAGCCAGCAGCGACTCACCAGACGCAGCAGCGAAACTTCCGGCTGGACATTTTCTCTGCAGTGTGAGTCGTGACCGAGACATTCCCAAACTGGTGATGCCTGGGTTGCAGTTACGAGATGTTGGCAGCAGTGGGCGCTGTGGTGCGGTCTGTGTCTGTGTGGTTGGTCGTGAGCTGAAGTGCGTGACGTATGAGGCGGAGTCACATCTGCACACTCACGCGCTCCTGCTTCATCCTGTGGAGTAGCAGCTGCAGAGTTTTGTCAGCGTCACTGACTTGAAATAAGCAGAAGATCAGCTTGTTTTCTCTCCCACTGTGCAGCCTGCCTGACTGTGTAACATAAGCTGAGCACTCAGAAGCTTCTGTAAAAAAGAAGGAGATGGGAGAAACTAAGAAAAGTGATGGTAAGATCAGAGCTGCAGTGAAGTGCTCACACTTCCGTCACACCGAGCTGAAGATATTGACATCTTTATTTACTGTTAATGAACTCGATTGCAAAGTTTCCATTCATTTAAAGGTCACGCTTGTATCTTATTTTGGGACAAATACATTGTTTTACTTTAGGAATATTAGCTTGTTAAAATTCACCACGCCAGAGTCAACTCTTCAAAGTTTATGATGAAAATCAAAAGTATCAATTGATTATTTGTTTCACAGATGTAATCATAAAATTACTAAGAAAAAATGTTTACATTCAGAAGTACTGATCTGCCAACTGGTGTTTTTTTTATTTTATGAGACTGGGGAAATTGTAAATTAATAAAATAAAAAAAATTGGGTGGAAAAAAAACAGAAAAAAGAAGTTGAAATATTTTATCTTAAAAAAAAAAAAAAAAAAAAATATATATATATATATATATATATAAATAATATATTTAATTGGCTAAAAAAGTGGATTCGTTTTAACAGACTAATAAACACTGACGTTATGATTTATTTAAATAATAATAAAGAAATGTTGCTTGTGAGACCATTATTTAGTGTATATGCAGTGTGATAAAACTCAAAGCAGAAGGATGAAAAACTATGGAACAAGAAGTGATAGTAATAGAGATCCAATAGAATTTATGGACAAAACACAAGTGGATTAAATACACTAAATAAACATTCGGGAAGGTAAATATAGTTCAGATAAAGTTGGTTGTGAAATAGCGTTTTACCGAATCCATTCCAATTATTGAGTATAAAAAAGTCCTATTTACAGTTCAGATATTTTTTCTTTATTACTTCTGAAGTTTGTTATTTGCACTGAAGAGTGCGGAGGATGAGTGCTGTGGTGCTCCTCCCCCCTCGATGGGTCCCGGGACCCTCTAGTGAAGCGCAGCCTCAGACCCAGGGTTCCAGCAGGAAGTCAGTGGAAGGGCAAGCTCATTAATTATAGTCTCCGATTGCCTCCCCCTCCCTTCATTACCAGCAAGGTTAATCCCCTCTTATCTCCCATTGAGCCTCATTTTTCATGCCTCTCTCTGTCTAACCTGCCCTCACCCTCCCCTCACCCCCACACCGCCCCCTCTCACATCTACAGTTCAGCCTTTGACCGAATCTCCAGTCACAAACTGTTTTCAAACACATTTATTTAATTCTGCTCTGAGCAATTCCCTCCGATTTGGTCCCCTCCGCTCCGCTCTGAGCCGGAGTAGAAGGAGTAGATCTATTACAGCTTATCACTTAAGGACAGGCCAGCGCCGCACCCCAGTGAAATATGGCTGCTGTCACCGCTGCCGCCGAGCGCGACCCGCGCACCGAGCTGTGAGGACGCCGCGCGCCGGGGTCCGCTGCAGCTTTTTAATTCAAACGAATAGGGAGATTTTCAGGCTGGATGTCGAGCGCTTGACAGGGATTGGACACTTCTCTCTCCGTCACTCTCTCTATGGCCCTTTCACTCTCTTGGTGTCCCTTTCCCATCCATCAGGAGTCAGATAATGAAGTTTATTTGTGCAGTCAACACTCAGTTGGGTTAGTCATGTGAGTCATTATGGGTCTCCAGGGTCACTGTCTGACCTTTGACCTTCAATTGAGCAGGCTTGACCGGCGTTTATTTGTTTTCAATGATGTAATGAGAGCGACCTCTCCACTTTCTTTTGCCGTCATCATCCTCTTTTTTTGTAATGAATGAGTATAATTCTCATATAGATTTAAATAGGAGTGATGTCCATTGTCTTTCCTCATATTTCTTCATACCCATTATATTTATATTTTGATTGATTAGTTTGTTTTATTAATTTTTTCCCCCTAAATGTTTTACTCCTATTTTTTTGTTCTATATTCAAGAAATGACTATTCATAGCCTAAATTATTGCCAAAAATAATCCTAACTACTTCTCATTTTGTTCTTGTTTTTGTTGTCAAAAAGACCTTTACTGCATATACTGGAATTCTTGATAATAATTTCACTTTAATCAGTTTAAAATGCAACAATTTCAAAGTCATCTCATTAAAATCCTGTTTTTTCGCCTTGCAGTGAATCTAAT
This sequence comes from Synchiropus splendidus, assembly GCF_027744825.2. Classification (NCBI taxonomy): domain Eukaryota; kingdom Metazoa; phylum Chordata; class Actinopteri; order Syngnathiformes; family Callionymidae; genus Synchiropus; species Synchiropus splendidus. The sequence goes on along the minus strand of NC_071348.1, from coordinate 7,165,077 downwards.
ATTTCTATTTTTGGTAACACTTTAGAAGATATTAACCATTAATACATGAAGTACTTGCTTATGTACGGTCAACAGTAACTATGGGCAAAATCTAGTCACGCTGAACAAGACATTATTCAATACTATATAATTATTAAATATGCTGCGACTGCACATCCAAGTTATTTAGGGCAATAAATGTTCCTTCATCTAAAGTGTGACCCTATTTTTGAGGTCATATTTCAGGTCATATTTCAGCATTTTTGACAACTTGGTAATTTATTTATGTTTTGTTCTGAAATGAAATACTAAATCATAGAACAAGTGCTTCTGCTGGTGTTTTCGTTGACGTAAACTCCCGTCACTACTGCCTACAGACTGAAGAGTGATGGAGTCTGAGTTTGAAGGAGCGTCCGTCCTGCTGCCTCTCAGCCACTCGCTGCTTTATAGGCCATTTCACCTTGAGTTCCAGTTCACGGCACCGGGCAGCGTGTAAGTCCTCCAGCTGTGTAGCGAAGGAGAGGAGGCGGTGGAGTCGCAGACCGTGGTTAGAGAGTAGCGGGAGATGAAGTGTCAACCGCCGGAGTTTAAACAACTGGAGTTCAACAATACAATAAGGCCAGTGTGCACAGTACCTGACTGTTGGCTTCAAGCTGTAGTGGTGCAATGCGGCTGTTGGATATCGAGCTATAAAACAGAAGAATATCGAGTGCAACAGTGGTTCACCGCCTCTTTGTCGTTGAGTTGATGCTGTCTGTGCAACTCACTCTGTGGCTTTGAATATGTCGTGGTCGACCTGACCAAATCCCACCGCCCCGACCTGCAGGTGTGTCTCTGCTGCTGAGCTGTAAGCGGGGATGTAAATGTTGCTGTCAACCGTTGACGCTGAAGCGTGAAAGTAACTGCAGGAGGAAGACGTGTAGAAGTGGATTCATGTGTCAGCACATCGCTGCGTTCCTTCAGTCCGCCTGAGCACATGTGACACGAGCAAACCAGCAGTGAGACAGGTGTGACAGTTGTGTGACGCTCTGTCAAAACATGTAGCCTGCTGATGAGCCGCTGTCAGGCCGCGCCATTTTGGCTCCCGAAATATACCTCATTCATTCCAATTGGAAAATGTGGCTATATATATGTGGTGAAGAAGAAAAAAACAAAACGAAAAACGAAATAAGGGGAACATTGTTGATGACAAAGAGATGAAACTCCCTACAAACAACATAACTGTCATGAAAATGGCAGTAAGATTCAACACTAGTAGGGTCCTGCTGTCATCAGTGAAGGGCCCTTGTGCTGCATGATCAAGTCACTCTTTCTCTCGACAGAGAGGGTGGGCGACCAGAGCGGCTGATTGAAATGATAAATTAAGATGTGATGCCGCTTTGTCTTCCTCATTAGACGCCGCAGTTGAAGCGTCGATGGTGCGAGTGATGTTCGATGATCACAAGCCCTGAGAAGATTATGCAAGAGGGAGAAATCAAACCTCCTCTCTGCAGCAGTCACGCAGCACTCCTCCATTGTTTGGGAGGCACCATTGCAGTGCAACTGCTGTTGCTGCTTCCATTGACACTGGATGGAAGTAGCGAGCGCACGCACACGCACACACACAGTGAAGCAGCTCCCTGTGACTCACGACACAGCCATGTAAAGGGTTTAACACAAGGTAGGAGGGGATCAGCAGCACCCCTGATGTTTAAGCTGCTGGGCCTTTGAAGCAGATGTGTGTGTGTGTGTGTGTGTGTGTGTGTGCGCGTCCACCTCTGGAGCGTAAAAACCAAACATCACGACTAATAATGTTCTGTGATCAGCCCACTGAAAATGAAGCTAATCTGTTGCGAGGGAAATGGGGCAGAAATGAGCTCTTTCAATCTGCCACCAGTTTTTTTTTTTTTTCCCTCCCTGCTTCCGAGGTTTCCCGCCGCTTCCTCACGACAGCTGGTCACGTACAACCGCTGAAGTTGTTTACCATTGATTCGCTCAGTAAGATCTGGTGACACAAGTGAACTGAGGTGGTTTGGCCAGAGCCTGCCTCCTCCTGCGCTGCATGATCAGCATGATCTGACTTGGGTCATTTTAATGAACACCAAGTGCAGTAAACACTTCCACAGCTCACGTCTGTTTCTTGACGCTCGTTCACTTGAATCGTCTGTGAAGGAGAGGTGAATCATCCATCCATCCAACCATTTGCTGCTCAGGCTCAACAGGGAATCCCAGACACTGGTGAAGGGTAGATGAGGCTTCATGAAACAGTGTCCTGATCTACAGAGGCCACCAGATGCTGCTGTAAAATGTTTGGGCTTGTTTTGGCCTAATTCAATGAAACCTCACATCATTTCTAAACCAAGAGCGCCATCTAGTGGCCTCTAAAAATGTGGACACTGTTTCATCAACCCTGCAATACTGTTTCATGATACCTCAGATACCCATGACTTGCTGGGAGATATAATACCTAGAGCATGTCCAGGATCTGCCCCTAGCCCTCCTCCCTGATGGGCATGTGTGCACATAATTCTAAAAAAAAAAACCCAATAACTTGAAAAGCACTCAAACATTACAAACCTTCACCAAGCAGCTTCGGTCCAACCACACAATCTCTCATCCTCCAAAGAATACCTGGATCAGATCCATTCCATAGATCCAGATCCGTTCGAAAATTTGTTCCTTCACCCATTTCACTGTCTCCTGAGTATGTCACCCAATTCCGTCCAACTCCTTGGCAGTGAGGTAGTGAAGAGTATTCCTAATGCCTAAACTTGTCTGTCCTTTGTCTTTTCCAGACGATTGTCCGAGGGAACCGACCACCCAAAGACGTGTCCATCAACGGCTTGCTAGAAGAGTTCGACAACATCTCAGTGACTCGCTCCAACTCTTTGAGAAAAGAGAGTCCACCAGGGGCTCACCAATCTGGAACAGGCATCAAACCCTCCATCGGTGGTCACCCCACGGTCCCAGAGGAGAATGGATTCAGCCATTACTATTCCCGCTACTCCTGTGACCTGGATTCATCCAGCAGAGACTTCTCACTGGATCCAGGGAAGCCGGGCTTTTCCATGGACGGGGAGTGGGGAATGGGGAGACACTATCGATTCACAAAGCAGAACGGACATTCACACCCCATACGCAGCCACTTCTACCCGGATGCCATGCCCCAAAAATCAGACTACGGTAAACTCCCTCCGGATTACCACACCTACCTGGAGAGCAAGGGGCGGTCAGCCGATGAGGTGGCCTCCACTGTGGGGAGCGGGGTGGGCTCTAGTGGATACTATCGGGCATCTGTGGGGGGCTCGTCGAGCCAGGACTACCGGGACACTTCTGTAGGAACACCGTCTCGTGCGTCGCTACACAGCGAGCAGATCAACTACCCGGACAGCGAGTGGAGCTACGGAGGCATGAGAGACGAATATGACAAGCGGCCCAAAAGTTCCTACGTAACACAAACCAGCCCCACTCCGGCCATCAGGCAGAGATCGAGGTCGGGCTCTGGGCTGCAGGAGCCAAACGTTCCGTACACAGCCAGTGGGGCTTTTAAGAACCCGGCGCAGGCTCATCCTTACAGCTCGTACACGTACCCGCGACTATCGGAAAGTCTGGCGAACTCGCAGACGCTGCCCAAGGTAACCACCCAAAGTATTCTGTCATAGAGTTGTTTTATTGTTGCTTTTCCCACACACTACTCCATAAAAAATGTATGAAAAAAATTGGTATTTTTGGATTGATACCCTGAGAGATGGGTATATGAACGCATTGGGATTCCTCAAAGCTTGAATTGATGCATCACAGGGTCTGTGCAGAATGTCATGTACCGCAGCAGGGAGCGTGTTGGCGCTGGTTAGGAAGACAGAGGTGAGTCTCGAGCGGACTTTTCAATCTGTTTTCCGTTTCTTTTACACCATTGGCTGCTTCATTACGCACAATCCAAAGGAGTGTGCGGCACGATGGCGCCACTCCTTCACACCCGGGCAGTTGCGAGTGGGTTTGCTGATGTAGATCCCAGGGTGCCTTGATGAAAAACCATTTAACCTGAATGCTCCAGTAAACAGCCGCTCACACACGAAAAGAGAGAAAGAAAATAGAAGCCAGAATGCAAGGGAGGCAGGATTGTAAGTGATGCAGGGGGTCGGTCATTTTCTCACTTTTTATTTATTATTAGCACATTGTGGTGCAGAAAGGGGGGGGGGGGTAAGGGTGCCTTTGTGCAGCCAAGGTTGTGTTTTTATGAATGTAGTGGTCTTGTCTTTGTCTCAGCCGTTACTGCGCCTTTTGTGGTGCGTCACTTTCACACGCATGCAGGCACGCCAGTGAAGTAAATCCTTCCCTTTTACCGCTGTTGTTCGAAGCTGCAGGGGATGTTCCAGCAGCCGGTGAGAAGGAAGTCTCAGCCACACACACACACACACACACACACACACTGAGGGAGTAAGAGACAGAATCGCAGCGCCTCTCACACTCTCCCTCTGTTTCCAATGCTGCAGCTCTCAGTGACAAATTGATGTTGCAGCACTTTCCCTTTTTCTGCAGCCTTAGCATAAAACCGGCCGAACGATGTTCCACCGCGGAATTCAATTTCACACTTGAGTTAGGTTGTTGATTACCCTGCCAAACTGAGATTAATGCGCGTTTAACCAACATGGATCAGGAGACCCCTGGCTGACAGCCAGCTCGCGGCGCCGGCCAACGATAGGGGGCTCAAGACGGGGCTGTCCCAACGTCTGTGCCCCCCCACCCCCCCACCTCTTTCTCCGGCTCCTGGAGAGTGATTGATTAACAGAGCTCGTGCTGCGTAACTATACAGCGTTCTGGCACCTCGGGGCTCCTCCCCCTGGTCTGCGCCTGTCAGAGAGGCGGTGCCGCTGGACAGACTCCTATACCCGCGTCCTGTCCCATTATCATTTATCACTGATAAGAGTTTTCAGGGGATGTAATTTAAATCCGTCTCTCCGATCCGGCGCTTCCTGAATGTGACTGATATTTAATTACATTTACTACAGAAGATATTATTGATGAATGTGCCTCCACTGCCTCTTCAGTCTCCCTCATACCTCAATGACTGCAGAGGTTTCCTCCCAAATCAACGACGGTTCATACGTTTGTGAACATGCGGCGACGTGTACAACGCAAAGCTCTTCCATGGCAGGATTTCTTCTTCATCGGTCTTCATAATGTCTTTGATGAACTGATGTTTCGAGAGAGAGAGATGAGTGTTGGTCCTAGGCGAGGGAAACCAGGCAGCCAACCAATATGGGTTTTTTTCATGGCCGCGAAATGGGCACATCACTAACAAAAAAGTCTATACGATGGAGCGGTTTTGTATTCATGTAAGTGTGGGGAACTGGACAGTAGGTGGCCGCTGTAGCTCACGTATCTCTCACGTATTGACAGGTGTCAAGTGGACTTTTTCGGACTCAGTGTGCCGCAAAGTTGATCCATTATGCTGTCAATTTAACTGCCACATTTCCTGGTGTTCAGAAAGGGTGGTTGGGATTATTCTGAAGACAGGGGTGATCATTATGATCTCTTGTTAGATGTCTTGCCTTATGTGATCATGAGCCTCACTCATGGTGCCAACAATGTGTGGCACCTTGAATCAAGGTCATAGTCCATTCATAGCCCAACTGCTCTTTGTCTTTAGTATTGGACAGTCTGGTACAGCTCAGAGGAGTCATACCTCAGTTTCGACTCGTGATTTTACAAGCAGTGTCTTAGTTCAGAAGAACTGTGTCGGAGAATCTATTATAGATAAGACCGACTTCATAGTGAGAAAAGCACTCGGAGAGCACATACCTTCCCAAGCCACTCACCTCCCCCCATTCTGTCAGTTTCCTTAAGTTTTATTGCGATGAATACGGCAATGGAAAGACATCCCATCTATTGCAGCGATCTTTCATGCCCCATCGACCAATCAAATACTTGCGATAGGGGAAAACAAATATGGCGTCTGCATCAACAAAATAGCGTGTCCACAAAAGTAAATTTCCATCCATTTCAACAGAATTACAGGTTAAAAACACCCTCTTGATGGAAGCCAGAACAATTGTACAACTATATACAGGCACTGTGGATCAGAAATATTAGGGTGTTCCGTTGAAAAAACCGGGCGTCCAGTTTCTCAGCGTGGGGCATCCCCAGGACGCCCTCACGCCCCTCGAGCTAAAAGCCTCACCACGATGCATGCTTCAGAGACCCAAGCTCAAAAACTCAAAAGCGCTCCTAAAAAGATTGAAGTACTATTTGGGTTTACGTCCTCCAGCTGCAAAATAAGACTGGCTTCCTTTGAAAGAAGAAAATAGCCATTATTTCCATATTACTATTGTTTCTGTGCCTGAGGGACGAACTGCAGAGCTGCAGACACAGATCTCCATCTATGACTCATTATACTAACATCTTTTCGAGGCGGACGAGACAGTGATGCAGAATATTGGACTGTTTTTCGGTGTAAACAGATCACTGATGTTTGTCAGCTCTACTTTGCCGCTGATAAGAAGATTACTGGCCAGAAATAGACCCCTTGGTATTATACTTTATTTGTCACATTTGTGAATTTGGGGAAACAGGAAAGATGCTTAACTTGTGATGGAGAGACAGCGACCACTCTATACTCACATTCATGGTGTGTTTGAGGGATTTTGAAGGGAATATTTAAGAAGATTTGTATGTTTGGTCACAAATCCACTGGAGAAGAGTTGATGTAATCGCAATAATAAACGGTAAAATAAATATACGAAATAAGCAGCATTTTGTGAGACGAGGATATCAAAAATGGAAATGTCTTTTCTGTGGAGAAAGAATCGTGACTTGACTTTGGTTGAAAGTTATGACTTCAGATTATGAAAATGAATGAGGAGAGAAATGCACTGTTTTAATACATGCTTTTTATCGTAGCAGGAGAAGAAGTCACAGCTATGTCCAGATAGTGGAGCCATTTTTTGTTACACTTTAAAAAAAATAATATTCATAAGTGTATTAGCAACATATTTTTGTAGGTTTGAGAGAAGAGGAAGCAGAGACAGGGTGAGATGGAGGATGATGGTCCACTGTGGTGACCCCTGAAGGGAGAAGCCCAAAGAGAAAGAAGAAGTATTTGTGACGTATTAGCCTGTAGTTTCTCATGCTGAAGTCCTGACTTGCGTCTTGTTAAGCCTGACCATATTTTGCCCTGGGATGGTCACTAAAAGTTCACTATAAACAAGACTGTAATTACAGATTATTAACAGATAATATGCAAGAAGTTGCCTTAATAATAGCTCAAGTGTGACCCATTTTTTATGCTTATATATGTTTTTTTTTTCTTTGATGATTCACACTATAATGAACTGAAGCAGCTCTGTAGTGCTGTCGACATGCGTGCGTTACAGGAATGACAAGTCAGGTGTGTTTTGCTGAGTCATCGCTTTTCTTCCAGTCGTGTCTCGTGAAATCGTTCGTTGAATTCCTTCTTTTTTTATTTCCAGCTAGAAAACTTGTGCTTTTGGGGAAAGAGGTTTTGTCCCAGTTTTAGAGACTCCCTGAGGAGCTGCGTGACTAATGGTGAGGTTTAGGAAGTCGTGAGTTAGGAAGCGCTCCCGTTTATCCGTGACGCTCAGCTGGAAGTATATATCCTTCAGTAAAATAAAGAATTTTCATGCTTTGCTGCGACACCACATAAGCAGAGTTTGTAGCAACTGTAACGGTACTGAGGCAGAAACCTCAACCAAACCAGACTGCTGAAATCCATATTGTTTTCTTCCGCCGTCCTGCAGGGGGAGTACGAGCGCTCCTCACGTGATGGAAGCCCCCAGGTTTCAGGAGGAGACACGTACCCCAGAGGGCCTCTCAAGCTACCTCAGAGTCACGGCAAGCCGCCTGGTTACCCCCCAGTGCACCTGCCGTACCCCCCAGTCTTTCACCACTACAAGCCGTCTCCATACCATCACCCCCCCTCGCAGCCCAGCCCACCCTACACCCCTCAGGTATGGAACTCTTTCACACAGCTACAGATGCGTCATTCAGGCTCCAGTGAGTCATTTAAATATTTGTAATAAACACCAGCTCTCATTATTCTCCTCTGTTTGCTTTCATTTGTTTTCTCACACTAATAATTGCTTGATATTTCAAACCATCAAATGAGAAGTTGCATCGTCTGTTCCATGCTGTTGTTGTGAGATGAGTCTAAAAAAATCAAACGTGCACTTGGAACATCCAGGCTACAAAAGCATCACTTGTTTCGGCTCCATTAATAATACATTAATAAATGCATTTTATTTTTATTTATTTTAATTAATTACAGATAAAAAATGGACCCAGATAACAGATGAGCAGCAGATGAGCCATGTTATTTGTAGAGATGGTTTTATGAAGCTTCATGGAGCCCTGTCTTCACTGTCACAGCCCACTAGATGGCACTCTTTGCTCCGGAATATTTGGTCTCGGCAAAGCATTTTCACTGAAACCTCACATCATTTTTAAACAGAGAGCGCCACCTACTGGTGACACTGTTTCTTGAAGCCTCATAACTGTTTCATGAAGAGATCAAATGGGATTACGCTGACGGAGAGAAAGTTAAGTTTCAGTTCATGCAGCATCACAGCCACCCTTTATGCTTATATGAACTTAAACTTGATCATTCTGGTGTCTCGTATAAAATAACCACTCACCCCAATTCTAATGTCGATACACGCCGTGTTGTGATACCACATAGATGCGAATATGAGCAGAAATTGGTGAGATTTTCAGTTTCCTTCTCTGTGCTTGTGTGCTTCCCTCCAGGGGGCCTACTCGCAGCCTTCGTCCCCTTACATCCCCCCGGGGGCTTACCCGCCTCCCTCCTGGGGGTCCAACTCTGACACGCAGCCCTCCAGAGTTTCTCACGAACAGTTCAGGGCGGCACTTCAGCTCGTGGTCAACCCAGGTAAGTGCCGCTGGCCGAGGCTGCGGCACCGCCAGCTCTGCCGCCGGTGCCGATCCGTGTTTGTGCCTCACCCAACAGGGGACCCTCGGGAGTACCTGGACAGCTTCATCAAGATCGGCGAGGGCTCCACGGGGATCGTCTGCATCGCCAGCGAGAAACACAGCGGCAAGCAGGTGGCGGTGAAGAAGATGGACCTGAGGAAACAGCAGAGGAGGGAGCTGCTCTTCAATGAGGTGTGACACTGAATAATCATCACAGCGACGCACACGTGGAGTGGTATCGCAGCCTTGTTTGTTCAGATGACAGCAGATCGTGTTCGATCAACAGAGGCTCTGGGACGCGTTCATTCATACAAGTCGGTTTTAAACCTCTGTCTTTAAACTAATCCTTGAGTCAGGCTTTATTACAATGACAACATGATGAGATCTATTCACAGAAGTAAATCACTTAGTTTTATTGGGAAGTGCTCGCACACTAAGAAGGCAGGAAATATATTCATAGGCTGAGCTCAAGCTTTCATGTTAACATGTTGAATTCATTTGGGGAAACAGGAGTGAAGCTTGGTGTGTGCGTGTGTGTATGTGTGTGTGTGTGTGTGCGTGCGTGCGTGCATGTGTTCAGTTCGCAGCTAATTTGCTTCACGTAATCCGATTATTGTCTGCGTGTAATCCTTTCTGTTTTTCAGCTGTGGATCCAAAACAAGAAGTCAAATCACAAATGAAATAATATCAAAGGTTTCGCGGGTCAAAGGGAAATGTGCCGCTGTGTGAGTGAGGGGTGTAACACGTGTGTGTTGGCAGGTGGTGATCATGAGGGACTACCATCACGAAAACGTGGTGGACATGTACAACAGCTACCTGGTTGGAGACGAGCTGTGGGTGGTGATGGAGTTCCTGGAGGGAGGGGCGCTGACGGACATCGTGACTCACACGAGGTAAGTTACGCACTACATCATGATCACGATTATTCCACCATTTAAGATTTAGCCGTTGTTTAACATTGGTTTTCAAAAGATCTCCAACAAGCAGCTATAACTGCTGGTGACTCGAACCGCTGGAGTCGGGAGTCGACGGTGGCTAATGTTAGCGTCCCCCACGCCGTGTAAACAGAGGCTCGAGCTGCTGCTGACAGGCAGTGACTGAGTGGCTCACTCTGTGTAGCGCGCGCACTGGGCCTCACGGAGCAGCTTCCCGCCAGGCAACTTCCACTGGGACAATGTGTGGTGGAGCGTTTGTGTGTATCGGGACAGAATGAGAGAAGCTGCGGAGACGGGCGTTCGGCTAAATAATCGCTTCATGGCGATTGTCACGTTTTCATAATCGCAGGAAGACGCAATCCCGATAAAAAAATGCGATTCATTGACCAGGCTTAGCCCTAGTTTTAATAAGGTCCTCACTTTGCTGTTGACAGTGGACTCTCCACAACACTTTGTTGAACAGTAAGTATCAAAACCAATAACTAAATGAATTGCTGTGAATACCCATGTAATAAACACTTTATTAACGGTTCGTGTATAAAGTGTATAAAAGCAGCCAGTGGAAGTGATGCGTTATAATCTGAGCGCTGGTCACTTACGATGGCAGGTAATTACGGAGAGTAACGTGGGAAGAAAAAAAAACTTTCAGAACTAGTTTGTTTCAGTTCAGCCTGAGTAGCGCTGCTGTGTAATTACAGTCATTTGCCAGGAGCGTCTGCATTAGATCTGTGAGGTGTCGGCTGCTAATAACATGCTAGTGTGAGTCCCCGCGCCGCTGCTGCTGACACACTCCCACACACTTGTTTCTTCTCACTCCAGTGTTGGGCTGTTGAGGTGGCGCTCAAACTCAGTCTGAGCGCCACAGAGCAGGCGATACACGAGTCTCACAAGGGTCGACGGGTCACAAGTCACAAGACGTCCAGAGCTCATGTTTTCAAACCCTTCTAAAATACGCTTTTTGACCTTTTTTTTAGCACCTAACGTGAAGGTTTACTGTAGCACCTCATCTTTGCGGAAATTACTTTATTTTATTTTATACCACTGTTTTTTTTATGTAATATGTATTTAACATTGTTATTGAGGCACAAATACAGTGATCTGGTGTAGCCAAATTATTACACTGCACTGCACACACTCACACTCACACGGTTTTTCTATCCTTGTGGGTGCACTGTGAGGTTGCTCATTGCCATAACCATCCAAAACACATGGCTCACCTTAACCAGGACTCTGGACCAAACCCAATGATAAAGACCCGGTTATTTTGAAGTCTTCATACTCAAATTGAGGCTTAACCTTGTGGGGTCCAACCAAACGCCCCCACAAAGTCATACAAAGTCCTCACAAGGATAGTGTTTTGTCAAGAATTGGCAAAGCAGGAGAAACAAGCCTCCCACAAACACACACACACACACACACTTCAAATGTCCTCACAAAGTCTCGTGGTCCTCTTAAGGACAGTGTTTTGTCAAGAATTGGCCCCCACAAAGTCAGATAAACAAGCTCTACACACACGTTTGTCATCATATCTTAGTGAGGACCATCATTGACATATAACCCTTTCCCCAGCCTCTCCCCCTAAACCTAACCCTCCAAAAGCGATGGCGACCCTGAACCTTCACTCTGAACCAAACTGAAACCCATTTCTAACACCCGAGGTACTGTGTGGTGTTGACCCTCAGAATGAGACGTGACAAAGTCAGGGCCTCACTCACAAAACGCACACAGGTTCTCACAAAGACAGAAGTACAGGAACACACACACACACTGATGATGAACCCCCACATGAGTCGCTGTTTCAGAACAATTTCAATTACGCTCCAAGTTTAATTACTCTCAAGAGTTTGGTAATGAGTGGCTATCACCAGGATCAGGCTGCGCCCGAGCCTCGCGCGGGACGCGGCGTGTGCCGCGTGCGCGTCACTCTCTCCCGCCGACAAGCTCATTAAACTGAGCGCGCACTTCGTCTCCAGCAACGTTCTGTTTCAGCCGCCTTGTTTCCGCACGTGTGTTGGTGGAGATGAAGGAGTGAAGGTGAAGGTGTTGTGCAGTTCCATCCGGAGAATTCTCTGTTCGGATTGGTGTGTGTGAAGCTCTGGAATCAGCATATCTGTGCTGTGTGAGTTCAGCCTGCGCACACACACACACGGCGAACATGGCCAGCTGGGTCTAGATGTTAATGTTCAGTGGAGCTGGAAGTCTGTGTGCGAGCTCAGTCAGTCGCACTGCATCGCCTCCTGTCTCCATATGGGACCTCGTCCTGCTGCTGCTCTGCTGCAGGCCAAACTCAGACCTCCAGTCTGGAGATGTGGACTCTGCTATATTGGGCTGCACTGCACCTCTCTGTGGAACGCTCTGTTGAAAGCATCTTTTCTTTTTCAGGATGAACGAGGAGCAGATCGCCACCGTGTGCTTGTCAGTGCTGAGAGCTCTGTCCTACCTGCACACGCAGGGCGTCATCCACCGGGACATCAAGAGCGACTCCATCCTGCTGACCAGCGACGGCAGGGTGAGTCCAGGCAGGCTCCCCCGTGTGCTGACCTCAGCAGAACACTGAGCAGAGAGCACAATATCAAAGTCACTGTTGTGTGTTTCACCTGGATCCTTGCTCACGGCCCGTGAACTGTCATGTCCAATTCAGTTTATTTAGTTTTTTATTTTTATTAAAATGACTAACAAATCCATAACTTGGATTAAAAAAACATATTATTCCATGACTATTTTAATTTACAGGGGGAGTTTTACATTTTAATTTAATTTATTTATTTTATTAATTATAGTAAACATATCAGTGTGTTATTTTATTCATGTCATTAATTCATTTAATATTTTTGCATTTAACTTTCTTATTACTTCAATTATGTATAATCATTATAGTAATAGTCATTTGAATGTAATCATTTGATGTATTCTAAAAAAGTTTTTGTTTATTATTTTTGATCCAACATTCTCACATGAAAAGTGTTTGAATTTGGGCTCTTAAGTTGTTTCTGAAGTCAAAAAACAAATACTTAAATGGTTAAAACCCATGTGGTTCGTGATTCAAAGACGAAAACAGTGTTTGTTCTTATTGAACGTTGCATTATATCCACAGATGAATCAGAATATCATCCATGAGCAGGTGCTTCAGTGTCAGCCAACCCTCCTCCACATGACTGACAGTGCTGGCATCCTTCACTCTGGCTGTTGAGGAAGTGGTGTCACAGAGACCGTCCTCATGTTGTACTTTCCTCTTCCTCCCCCTGCTCTTCTTCTTCCTCCCCCCTCTTCCTCTTCCTCCCCCTGCTCTTCTTCTTCCTCCCCCCTCTTCCTCTTCCTCCTTTTCCTCCCCCTTCCTCTTCCTCCCCCTGCTCTTCCTCTTCCTCCTCCTCTTCCTCCTCTTCCCCCTTTTCCTCTTCCTCTTCCTCCTCCTCCCCCTGCTCTTTCTCTTCCTCCTCCTCTTCCTCTTGCTCTCCCCCCTCTTCCTCCCCCTGCTCTTCCTCCTCCTCCCCCTGCTCTTTCTCTTCCTCCTCCTCTTCCTCTTCCTCTTGCTCTTCCTCCCCCCACTTCCACTTCCTCCCCCTGCTCTTCCTACTCCTCTTCCTCTTCCTCCCACTGCTCTTCCTCTTCCAGTTCCTCCTCTTCCTCCTCCTCCTCCTCAATTACAAGCTGATAAGACATGACTAAGTGAAAGATAATGAAGGGCTAATACAAGAGATGCTACACTCTTTGTTACTGAGGGTCACTTCCTCTGCTCGCAGCTTCTGTTCTGTGAAGCGTTGTCATCTGTGTGTGTGTGTGTGTGTGTGTGTCCAGATCAAGCTGTCAGACTTTGGCTTCTGCGCCCAAGTGTCCAAAGAGGTGCCAAAGAGGAAGTCCCTGGTGGGCACGCCGTACTGGATGGCGCCGGAGGTCATTTCTCGACTGCCTTACGGCACAGAGGTGACGGCACGCGCCGGCTTGGTTTAATAGAGCTGCACTGACCGCCATGTTTGGGCCACTCCAGGTGGACATTTGGTCTCTGGGCATCATGGTGATCGAGATGGTGGACGGGGAGCCCCCCTACTTTAATGAGCCTCCGCTGCAGGCCATGAGGAGGATACGAGACAACCTGCCGCCTCGGTTAAAAGAGTCGCACAAGGTAGCAAAAAGGTCACACACAACTAGTGACGGGTGGATGAGGCATCATGAAACACTATTGCAGGGTTGATGAAACGGTGTCCTACTGTTCAGAGGCCACAAGATGGCGCTCTTGCTTTAGAAGTGAGGTCAGGTTTCACTGAATTAGTACAGCAGACAGTGCCATCTGGTAGCCTTTGAGAATCATGACAGTGTGTCATGAAGCCTCACCTACCCTTCACGACACACTGCTTCACACAAGATGAGCAGCGAGAGAAGGGCGTGAGACAAAGGTCGGCCCGTGTGCAGATAGGCTTCACATAGAATAGTCTGCAGTCCTGACTCCACCACCAGAACAGCTCACACCACAGCACCATTACATACCAGCACATATCAGCAGCTGGTGGGAGAACGAAGAAGGTGAAGCGATTTATTATGGGTAAGTTTCGCTCATAGTCAAATTTGAAAATTGTCCTGCAGGTGTCCACGGTGCTGCGCTCCTTCCTGGACCTGATGCTGGTGAGGGAACCATCTCAGAGGGCCACGGCGCAGGAGCTACTTCAGCACCCCTTCCTCAAACTTTCCGGACCCCCGTCCTGCATCGTCCCCCTCATGAGACACTACCGCCACCGCTGACCCCCACGTCCCCCTTCACCTCTCCCTGTAACACTGTAACTCACTTCCAGGGTGGCACGGCCCTCCCCCACCCGCCCCGCGGTGCAGCACTCACACCTGTAACTGTGATGTAGGCTAGCTAAGGGAACATCAACCTTTGAAAACACACTACAGAGAAAAGAACTGTCCCGATATTTGGAAAAAAAAACAAAAAAAACGTGGGGCGTCCAGTAGAATCGTCTGGTCTCCAGCTCCACATAGACTTGTAGTAGCCATCAGCTTCAGCGCGGCAGCGGCGGGAGGCCGCTTGGCTTTAGAAGACGCTGTGGCGACGTCGCAGCGGCGTCGCTTCACCAGCAGGGCGGCGAGACGAGCTATCAGTCTTTTCACACGCAAACAGTGAAAATGTATTTTAGACAAACTTGTAAGTTTTTTCTGTACAGTTTTGATAATTTGCAGTATTTTATCGTGTCGTAACCATTGTGATATGAGCAGTATTACATAGAAATCTTTCCTACTGTTTATAATCCAGTTTTTGCTTAAAGATATAAAAAATCTATCCCAAATAAACCCACCTATCTGTTACTTTAAAAAAAATATATTTATTATCTTTGTAGACAGAAACTTCCATTAAATGTTGGGAAATATGTCCGAATTTTGTATGCTGTTTTAAAGTATTTATTTATTTATCGAAGGTTTATTTATTTGGTAGTGTGGCCTTTCTTTTTGTTTTGGAGTCGTGATCGAAGCAATAGGCCAAAATTATTTATGAATCATAATAACGCCATGTAGCACAGGAGTCGTTCATCACTTTTGTATTTCAAAAGCGCCTCCGAGATCAGATCAAAAGTTTTCTACTCACTTGTCACCGTTGTCATGGACTCACGCGCTCACTGCCATTCTCCATCAGCTGGGAGCGACGGCGATCCTCCCAGCCTCATTCTATTTTTCTTTTCTTACCCACGATTCACTGTGATCTGTAAATATGTGTGTGAATGAGAGGGCCACACCTGAATGTGTGTGTTCCTCATGAGTGTGTGTCGGTGGTGTACAGTGACCCTGCATGTTTGCTTTCAATTAAAAACAACAACATCCATGAAAACAATCCGCCGCATGTTTTCTTTTCTCACCTCATCGCCTCTCGTCCTCACGGTTCTGTTGCCATGTTTCGCTGACTTCATTGCTCCTCCTCGGGACACAAAGAGGCGTCGTCGTCGTGGCGATAGATGAGGCCATTCCTCCCTTTCCTCTGACTGTGATGGGATATTGATTTGGACCGAGAGCCGAGCTTCCTGCTCTCCAACGACCGTCGGATGAATAAAAGTCCAGCGGCAGGTGTAGACTGCGGCACGTCAGAGACAAGACTGCGATGTCACCAATGTTGCAAACACAAGTGGAAAAGTTCTGCTGTAATAAAGTTTATAATAAAGATTAAATATGCAACTATTTCTGGCCATCATCCATGTAGAAGTCAGTACTGCTTAAAAAAGACATGCTAAGAAATAGCTTTCTTAAACAGCAGCGCCATCTTGGTTAGCATCTTAGCGTTTAGCATGTTTAGCTGACGCTCTTGAACCTCTCTGAAATGGTGAACAGTGATACAATATGAACTTATATTATACAGAAATCAAAAACTCTTTTAGCATTTGTGACATAGTATAACACAATGTCCATGTTAATATATGTATTTCCATTACCCGGTTCTCCATATTGAGCCAGGAACTTTTGTTTTAATATATGTATTTTGAAAGAAAGGTGCTGTATATTTAATATATAACACAAACAAACAGCTTCAAACACATTACAGCGACTGGAAATGTACTATTTTAAGTGATAAAGACATATTCTATTATTCTTATAATAATACTAACAATCGTAATAATGATACATTATTATGTGGTAACAACTTACATTTTAATCATCAATTTGTTGGGACCTATACTGTAATAATCAAAGTGTGTGTGTGTGTGTGTTCTTGTGCTTCCAAGTACCGGGATGACATTTTTTGGAAGTGAAGACATTTGCCAGGTCCTCACTTCTTCACCCCTCAATTCTAGAATTAAATTTCCAAATCTCTTGGTGGTTATAACACTATGTAAGCTTGGTTCAGGGCAATGGTTCAGTTTGCACAGATGTTTTGGATGGTTAGAGGGAGAGGCTGGGGAAAGCCGTATGTTGGTGCACGTCCTCACGAAGACACAAGTACAAATGTGTGTGTGTCTGAGTCCAGCTCTAACCTTTGAGGAGGAAGCCTGGGGTGCGCCGTATTCTGGATCACCGACGATGAGCTCTGGGACGGTGACAGGATGAAGCCATGATTGATGGTTTGGTATCTAAGTCTTTCCTTGAAGATTCCCAGGATGAGCTGTACACAGAGTGACCTCCTCCACCGACAGTGACTGAGTGCTCTTCACATTCTAGGAAAACATTAAAACTGTTGCAGCTTTTCAGTCACAAGTAAAGGCATTTGAGCGGTTCCAGTTAGTAAAAAAGTTGAAGTCAAATATGTGTTGCTTTAGGCAGCTTTGACTTGGCCAGATAAAATAATCGAATGCAGTATATTTTCGATGACAACAATTGGTGTAAATGGCAGAAGAAGCTAGAACTATGAACGGTAGATTAATATTGTTGGTGAAAGTATCAGTGTTTATACCAATAGTAACCATGGAGCGAAGAGTGGAAGTCGCACTAAAGGTAAGGTGTATTATAAGCAGTAGGGTTAGCAGAGGTAGTGCTGTCGAAGTAGTTGTATGACTGGCAGTAGTAGCATGTGTAGTAGTGACAGGAAAAGGACTAGTGGTGGTACTTGCTATTATTGCTAGAAGTAGAAGTACTATAGTGTCACTGGCGCAAGTAGCAGTACTAACACTCTAGTAACACACTAGAGGTATTTTGTGGAGTACGGGCATTGATGGTACAGTTGAAGCAGCTGCAGTATTATTGTAGTATGATAGTCGGGTTTTGCAGGGAAGGTATTTATGCTGGTAGTAATAGCAATGGTAGTTGTTGAAAAAGCAGTACTATGAGTATTGGCAGGCGAGTTATTGGTATTTAAGCAGCTATGAAATAGCTGGCACTGGTGGCAGTAGTAGTAGTAGAAGGTACTAGTCTCTGTAAAGATACAGTAACACAAGTGGTTTTATTGTTGGTGGTGGTACTAGTTTTGTTACTGTGGTAGTGCTATTTGTCACAGTAGTGCAGAGTGTTTAGTAGTAGTGTTGGTGGTGCAGTGTGAGAAGCCGTCAAGATGAAGCACCGTGCTGAATGTCCACACCATGTTTTAGCTGGGAGAAGCAAGTGTCGCAAGTGAGAGACAGCAAGGCTGCAGGACGACGCCGAGCTTCTGAAACAAACACCAGCGCTCAATTCATTTTTAATTAAATCTGAGGCTCCTCTGCAGGTGAAATCAATAGTGGCCCCGGCCCCGGCTCGCCTGACTGATGGAGCCGTCACTCGGCCCCTCTGTGGTGATTTCTTCCGTCCGCAGAGAAAGGAAGACGCCGGACAGAGTCGTGTCAGCTTTAGTTTTATATGCATAGACTTTGTTAGTGAAAATATCATGTTGAACCTTCAGCCCACAACCTCACAGACACTTTCTCTGACGCTGATATGTTGGCGGGAGGAGGCTGCGCGGGACACACGACGAGACGGACCACGGTCACTATGGCGGCATTCGAAACACTGAACCCAAGAAGGATGTGGACGGAAAACACGCACGATAGCAGCAGATGAACTCCAAAGTTAGTAAAGGTCACAGAGAGTTCCAGGTCATTTATGGCATCAGATTGGTTGGCGTTACCCTTCAACTACATCCGGGCCCCAAACAAAGTTCCTTGGCAGTTCTGCTGGGCCGGTGACAGAGGTTGAGGGGATCGGTGGGGGGTTGCTGGAGACCCTCCTCTGTGCTGCTGTAGGGGGCGCTCCGGCGTGCTGCTGACGGCTACATGTTCTTGTACATGGAGCGATCTCTGGGCAGCTGCGGCTGAGCGGCCGTCAGCTTGAGGTGGAAGTGGTAGACCACCAGCGTGATGACGATGATGAGGCCCAAGATCATGCCCAGGATGAGGGGCAGGGTCTCCTCCAGGCGCTCACGCTGGTCCGTGATGCACTTGTAGGCTGCAAGGAAGACAGGGGGCGTCACAACAAATGGCGTCACGGCTTGGATGCAGCGCTCTGACTGTCTCGCTCTCTCTCTCTGCTCGCTGTTCGCAGAGGACACGTCGCTTATATTGCCGTTCTCTATACACTGCTGCGTCTCCTGCAGGGGTCAAAAACACTTCAAAATAAACTTCTTACGTTCGCCGAAAATGAAGTCCGAGGAGATGTCGAAGGGCTGGATCTGGATGTCGTACATGGAGACGGTGACGCCCTTTTGGTGGTCGCTGGAGATGAGCGTGAGCGTCTGCTGAGCCGTGCACAAGTAGGAGCGTCCAGCAGGGGTCACCAGAGCGGAGAGACGGTGGGTGCTCGCTGTGTGTTTTCCAGCTGGAAGACATGATGGAGGACGTCACCCAGGATGTGACACTCAACACTCACCTGTGGCCTCTTCATGTCGGTGAAGCCACTGTTGTTCTTGTCTTTGTTCGTGACAACACTTCCCTGCATGGAGGTGCAAAATGTGGAATGCGATGACGTCACATTCGGCAATCGCAATTTGATTTTGAGTCAATAAAACTTGAAATTGAGGTTTCGACGGCACTTTCTACCACACGCGAAACATGTATATCAGATATTTGTCACGCAGGTGTTTTGCTAAGCATACGTGCGACTTCCTGGTCTGACAACAAACCTTATGATTGGCTGATACTGTATGTGTGAGTTAATGCTTTCATTTGCCGCGGCAGAACAATCTAAATCGATACACTTATTCATTTATTACGAAAAACGTACAGTGAACGAGTCCGGGGCTACTTCTTGGTTTGACAATGGCCGATACGCGTCAGCCAATCACGATGCGGTCCTCATTGTACTCTTATTAAACAAGCTGAAAACATAGCCTTTTGCTAATGTGAACGTTTTGCGTGTGACGGAACATGTCGTCGAATCCTTCATTTGAAGTTTAATTGACTCAACCAAAAGTTACGAAAAATGCAATCGCAACTGCCTGTGTGGCGTCATCGGTAGGCGTGTGACGTCATCGGTAGGCGACAAGCAAACGCGTAACGGCACCAACGTTTCTTGTCAGCGAAATTTAAGTCAATATCATGACTGTATAATACACTTACTACACTATAATACTGCAACTATTACTCTCATGAGTCTGGCGTGGTTCCTACAGTGAAAAGCTCCGTGCGTGGGTGAAGATGACTAAACTCCACGTGGACACAGAAGGAATTCGCTGTGGAGAGTAAAGCACTCACGGTTGTAAGCGTTGATGAAATGCGTGGTCTCGGACGTGTCATAGACGAACTGCACCTTGCTGATCTTCCACACTTCGACGCCTTTTTCGCGGAACTCCTGCAACACACACTCAGATTAACGGCGACGCGCGGAAACGCGTCGGATTCGGCGCTCACCTTGGAGAAGTAGATGCGGAGCGTGTAGGCTCTGTTCTTCCAGGAGATGTGGATCTCTGACTCGGTGGTTCCACATTTCCCCTCGATTTCTGCGCTCCGTGGGAGAGTGAAGGACGCCTGCTCGGTGATCAGCTGCGGGGACACGACACTTTTCACGCCCACGATAAAATAGCCGACAGAAATGAGTCGCTCATTTCCGAATTTCCCAAATCTACACCGCATCGCCCCGTATTATTTATTAAATTACAGGCGTGAGGAGTGCCGAGTCAGCACTTTGCGCACTGAACTGCGTCCACTAGAGACTTTCAGAACTGAAAACGCAGCTATTTTAACCATTAAAATAAACAGAAAAGCATCAAACACTACCGTTTGATGGCGTTAACAACATTTGTAACCGTTTGCTCGCCGCAGTTCTGAACCGGTTCCCGCGTAAGAAGCCACATCTCCACTTCATATCTGAGCATCTTTGGGAGTTCCTTACGTCAATCCCGTTGAGCGCCAGCACATCGTACGGCACCAGGAATTTAACAGCGAACTCCACCATCAGACACGTGGTGCTGTTTTCTCGAACCGCGAATATGGCTTTGTCCGGGTTGTTGGAGAGTCCGGAGAGGTTCTCGCCCTCCTGCTGAGCCAGAGCCGCGGACAGAACCGCCGCACCTGCCGGGGACCAAGAGGACGGTGTGAGGCGGTGGAGGTGGGCGACAACCACCCAAAAAAATTGTTAGATTAACATTGAAATAAGGAGACGGGGACACTCGCGCGCACACACCGCAGTGAGAAGTCACGACACACGCGCACAAAGACCCACTCACAGAGAAGCAGCAGAAGTCCGGAGCTCTCCGCGGTCCTGAAAGTGGCTCGACCCATCTCGACCAGCCTCCCGGCTCCGGGCATCAAACTGACTGGGCTGCCCGGTGCTGAACCCACGGAGAGAGAGTGGAGTGGAGGAGGAACGACGGAGGGAGCGAGGGAGCGGAGAGAGAGAGAGAGGGGGAGACCTCCGCTCGGATAATGCACAACTAAAAACCCCCTCACGAACAAACTCTCCCTGGAAACGCGTTCTTTAAAAAGTCATTCCTCCAGGTTTCACCGTCAGCACCTCCTCCTCACAACTTTTATCCCACCATCGCCCGTGTTCACCGTCTCCGCAGTGCTGATGTTCTCTGCAGGTTGGGATGAAAGCGAGGGAGATCCCTCTCTCCCCTCCCCCTTTCACTCCCGCACACATTTCAATTTATACACATAATTTTGGAGGTTCTCATAATTTTTTGCTAATATTTCGTCCTGGTTCTTTGCGTGTTACTTAACCTTTGGTTCAGTTTCGGATTGATTCAAGGAATACAAAAAGATAGTGGCTGTTAATATAAGTAGCCTTCGATAAGCTTTTAAATAATGTATAACAAAGTCAGTGTCAATGTTATTTCAGCAGCCTAAAATAAAACCGACAAACTATGACGTGCTGCATTAATATCGGCCTGCAACGTCTGGCCGATATCTAATGCATCCAGGTCCTATACATACATATACGTTTTTTTTTTTTACAAGTGTATGCTATTTACAAGAGTACAGTCGTGTTTGTCAACCTGTACAGGTCATTCGCCGTCAAGTCAAGTTAAGCTAGTCGGTGATGAGTGGACTATCAAAATGGCGGTTAGTTACGGCCCTGGAACTATATACTGAGTGGAGGGTGAATTTGCAACGTTGCTGTTTCCTCGTGTGCGGGTGTGCGCGTGAGTGTGTAGAGGTCCAGTGAACATCACTCCTCCTCCAACTCACACAGAAGTGCGTCCCTCCAGTGGGTGGAATCCACGCAGCTCACTCTCCACTTTTATTTATTTGCTGAACTATAGCGGCTCAAGATTCTTTTTCCTCTAAAGTGCGTGTCTCAGGGATCTCAGTTGAAGTGGAAATCGAACTCGCACTTGACGGAGCTGATACTGTCCACGCTGACCGTCAGGTCCACCTGTGGGTGGCTCGCACTCAGCGGGAACGTTTCCGAACGCGGGATTCGAATCGGATCCTTGACGTCATGTTTAATGTCCGGAGCGGTGAAGCGGCGCAGGAGTTTGGCTCCGAACACGGAGAAAGTTTTGTGGGGGCGGAGCGGGTCCGGGGGAGGCGTGGGGACACTGGACTTCACCGCTCGTGGATCTTTCATCGGGATGGTGGTTAACGCGACCCCGGGTGCAGCGAGAGCTCTGTTCGGACGTGGAGAAAAGGACTTGTTTTGGACCAGAGGAGGCA
Source organism: Synchiropus splendidus (assembly GCF_027744825.2). Classification (NCBI taxonomy): domain Eukaryota; kingdom Metazoa; phylum Chordata; class Actinopteri; order Syngnathiformes; family Callionymidae; genus Synchiropus; species Synchiropus splendidus. Next base: position 7,142,762 of record NC_071348.1, on the reverse strand, counting down.
GAAGCTCCTCAGCTGGCTTCCTGGTTTGGGCACTTTTGGATTTAGGAAGCAGCACTCTGCGCAGTCCCGGGTCACAGGAGCTCTCCGTTTCACCTTCCTCGATGCACTCCATGGACCCGGGACGTCTGGGTCCAGAGGTTTGCAGCAGCTCAAGTCTTCTCACCAAGTGACCAAGTTTCCGGTCGGACTCCTCCGGCGCGCCTCTCCGGGTCCCCCCACAGCCAGTGAGAGCAGTTAAACAGTCGGTATGTCCCAGGACCCGGGCCACCTCCACGGCGGAGTTCCCCGCCTTGTTGTACCGGTCCAACTGGACCCCGAGCCGCTTGAAAGCTCGCACTAAAAACTCCACCACCGAGGAGTGGCCCTCGGCGGCCGCGTACATCAGCGCGGTGTTCCCCCACACGTCCACGACCTCCGGGTCCGCGTTGTTCCGGATCAGGGTCTTCACCGCCTCCAGGTCTCCCCTCTGACAGGCGTGGCTGAGCGCCGTGCGCCCGTGCCGGTCCCGCCGGTTCACGACGGAAGCCTTGTTCATCTTCCCTGCTGACGCTTTCAATTCAGCCGGAGCTTTAAAGCCTCCATACCGGAGTTGCCCCGGCAACCTCGGCGTCTCCTCCGGCCCAGGTCTTTCTCATGCACATGAGGCCTTTTAAATGATAAAGGCAGCAGAGCGGACGTGGGAGATGAAATGATGCTCCATGAGAAATAAAGAGCGCAACCTCTTCACAAAAGGTGCAGTCAGCAGTTTTTTTAAATCCAGAGTTCCACTAAGTATCTTTACAAAAAGCATGTGACGTCGTCATGCCAATCTCAAATCCATTCCTCACGTGACATATCATTATGACCACCTGCCAACTGACATCTTTACACCTAAATCACCGATACCTTCCTGCAGCTCCCGCCGCAGTGGTCAGCACCAGTCGACAATGAGCTAAAGGCAACATTGCCATTAGCTAATTGACGCAAAAAAAGGAATCGGGCCAAGAACTAAATATTATATCGCAAATGTTTTGAACTGTCTCTCTGACTAAAGTTTCAGGGAGACAACATTCCTGCATGTGTCTCCAGTTTTTGGAACGGTACATACCCAACGGTTGTTCAAGTGAATGTTAATGTAGCTATTAGTATCAATATATACATAAAAGAGGATAAAAATATAATTTAATAGTAGTATAGTATTCTAATACAATAAATTACACTGACATCAGGGCCGCACAAGTGCTGGAAAATGGCTGCACGTGGCCCCCGGGCTGCACTTTCCCCACTTCTGATGTAGAGCTAGTTTTGAGCTGACGTCACCTAGTTGCTGTTGATATAACTATAAATTGTAAAATACATACCTTTAGCCTAACACGCTGATCCCTACCAAACAAGAAACAATTGTGTCCTCCTATTCACCTACAGCTCAGGCTTGCAACAAGTCAGGTGAGAGGGAAAATACCACAAACAATCTTCAATATATTTTTTTCAGGCTGTTTAACAGCCAAATGTCTTCTCCACCCAAAGCTGCGTATTAACACGAACAGATGGTGAGGACATCAAAAAACCCAGACCATTGTGTCCCATTTTACACCAGGATTTATTGGTACACATACTATAAAACAGTATTAAAGAAGCTGGAGATCTCCATAGCTAAAAGTAGAACGATACAATATAAATACAAAAACACACCACGGGATGGCTCGCCGACGGAAAAAAACCAAGGAAACACAGTAGAAACAGAGGAAATGAAACAAGTGTGACGTTGCTCTGCAAAAATAATCTGCTTTGTGACAAACTAGAGAGCCCGAGTTACATGTACACAACAGAAACATTCAACTAGTGCAAAAAAGCCTCTAAACAAACAAAATAATCTTAAAACTACACGTCATATCTAATATATATATAATATATATATTCATTTATTTATAGATATATACGTCTTCATATAAATAACCCCCTTTATTTTGGCATTTACCAATAATTTAAACATCCTAACAGACACTGAGTGGCACGTTTGAAAGCGATGGGAGTCGAATTTAAAAGCACTTGATCGTCTCTAGATATGTGGAGCCACAGAGGAGAGCAGGAAGTGACAGAGGAAACAGGTGGGAATAAAACTGATAAAAGTGTGTCTCCCCAAAATGAACGCTGAGCCCTTGATGGACAGAACCGCTGCACAGAGACGAACTACGTACATTCCAGTATTTACAAGAACCTCCTTGTCTTGGTGTGGAGCTTTTTTGAAGGAATTTTTTTTCTTGTTGACCTTAGCTCAGTGCTTCAGCCAGTGTGGCGTTCACCTTCGTGTTCTCTGCTCTGTTGAGAGCAGACACAGAGGAGGACCGAACGGATGTTGGAAGAAAGTTGGAAAACTAGATGACAATACTTTCCATTGGTGAGAATAGTAAACAAGACTCGCTGTCTTTGCTTCTTTTGAACGTGAACTTCCATGTTGAACTGTTGCAGTACAATAAGTGGAAGAGCGAGACATTTCCACATTCTGTCAAAGAAGATATAGAATTATATGGCGGATTGAATTTCATCCCACAGGTGTTTGACACGTGGTTAAGATTTGTAATTATTGGGGGCAAGTTTTGAGCAAAACTGTTGCAGACTGATGATAAATAAACATAAAAGGACGATTAAAACAAATTTATAATCTGGATTATTCGCCAGATTAGTGGCTATTCTCCGCAGTCTTCTTGAGGTTCAATTGACACGGGCTTTTTCCTTCATTAAAGACATCAAAATTGAACGTCAAACAAACCACTAGGGTGACGAGGGCACAAGGGGGTCACGGCTCCTTCGTACAGTGTTTTTTTTTTTACAAAATACATTCTTACTGAGATGCGTGAGACCTACAGTGCAGTGCTACATCTGGAAACGTGTGTCAAAGTGCTCAGGAAGAAATGACAGCGATGGTCCCCCCACGTCAGGTGGTGGTGCTTGCGGAGGACCGCGGTGTGCGTCTCGGTGGCCGAGTGTTTCGACCCTCAGTGGACAGTGAGAAGCTCAGTGGTGGCGAATGAACAGAAACACAAAGCTACAGTGTAGGTATATATCAGACGGTGACAGTGTGTGAGTGAGTTAGTTGCTCACACCACCGTGGCAGGTCTGCGGTCCATCTCCTCCTCCAATTTCACCATCTGCTGCATGTCCTTGGCCTTTAAGACAGAAGAGTCACGAGCCAAACGGTGAGCAGAAGAAGACACACCACACAGACATCTGCTGGTCTGTCACTTTCTTTAAAAACATCTGAATACTCTAAATATCCTGGCATTTAGTTTAAAGTTGGTGTCAAACTCAAGGCTACGGGGCCAAATACGAACCGCCAAGTCATTCATGTGGCCCGGAAGAACCGTGAATTCAGAAACAGATCACAGTCGATTTGATTCATGTTGATATCATGACTCACAAAGACAATAGAGTTGAAGCTTGTTGTTTTCAATCCAGCTGAGAGTTCAACAGTTAATGGGGAAAATTTCAAAAATAACAGATCAGTCAGTGACTCTATAGTTGAAGGAAACATTTGTTATCTTTTTAATATAAGTCTCTTCACGAGTCAGTTCAAAGAAATGGCAGTAGAAAGTGATGGACAGACAGACAGAGTGAGGCGGAGGAGAAGTGGGATGAAGGTTCCTACCTGGAAGCTGTTTATTTGCATGGTGTGATTTCAAAAGCTGCGCCAGGAAAAGCAAATCATATTAAAGAATGACCTCATGCAGAGCACGTAAACCACTGTGGCGAAATGAAACGACAAATGAATGATGCCAGTCCATGCCGTCACAGCAGGCTTCCGGGATCTACCTGCTCATTGAACTTCTCCAGTTTCTCCAGCTGCTCCTTCTGGTTCTTCTCCAGCTGCTCCATCTCCTTCTGGTGCTTCATGGCCAACTGCTCAGAAACACAAGCACGTTCTTCAGCAGCTCCATTGGCTTCACTTTCATCCTCATCATCTTCATACCCGCTTCCTCTCGTCCAGGAACTTCTTGGTGTTGCTGCAGTTCAACTCTCGCACTCTCCTTTCTCTCTCAGCCTTGTTTTTGATGCTCTTGTCCTGACTGATGGCTTTGCTGTTCTCCATGGACATCTTGGCTTGGTTGGCTCGCATCTCCTTGCTCTGCCTGCACAACAAGAGCAAACCATGTTAGAGACACACGTCACCGAGCTCCGCTGCTGAGATGAGCGCACCGTTCGTGGATGAGTTTCAGCTGCACGGTCTGCTGCTCCTGGACGGTGGCCAGAAGCTTCTTGAGGTGTTCGCACTGCTGCGTGACGTGGCCGTCCTTCGTGTTCTGCTCTTCGCTGCTGTGACTGCTGATCAGCTCCGACCACTCTTTAGTGTGCAGCGCCGTGATGTCCTTTACCTACACCACACATCCATCACTTAAGCTGAAATAAACGTCAAACTCTTTATGACTTCATGGACAGGCAGGTTCAACCTTGGCTTTGTGATCAGCGAGGAGGGTTTGAATTTTATCTTCGGTTTCCTTCTTCAGCTCCTGGCAGTTGTTCTCCCTGATGCAATGAAACACATGACCAGGTAGCAGATGATCTAAAACTGTTGATGTGGCTGAGCTTCAAAAACAATATTATTGTTTGTGTTTTTCTACCCTCGTTTTTTGATGGCCTTCTCCAGCAGCTTCTCCAGAGTGCCCTTCTCCTTGTCGTGCACGGACACCATCTTGTCCACCTGGCTGCAGTGAGCCTTCTGCATGACATTTTGGTCCTTCAGAAAAGAGAAATCCAAATTGATATGAGCATGAATAAAGGATTTTACTGCATCACTGCCGAGGTCACCCTAAAAACAAAAGCAGTAAAACCATCCTAATGATGGAGGCATTATTTCGACAGAGCCGTGACTCAACAGTGATTATTATCGTATAACAATAACCACAGCATGATTACTATTTAAATGAGAAGCCATTTAAACAGCATGTTTAAATTGTTTACATCTTATAGAGGAATATTAATTAAAGCTTATGCAAGAGGCTTCAGTGCTTACAACAGAGTCCCACACTTGAGAAAGTCTCATTTCCAAATGCACATTCATTACGTGGTGGTTCTCGACAACATGGAGATGAAAGTGGCGAGGCTCTGTGATGGAGAGCGGCCATGTTGCTTTATCAACACACACACACACACACACGAGCCCTCACCTTGGAGTGCTTCTTCTTCAAAGTGTTGAGCTCTTTCTGCTGTTTTTTAATCAGCTTGAGGTACGACTGCAGAGAGAGGGAGAGACAACAACAAAACACCTTTGGTTCTACACTTGTGCCACAAAGGTTCTGTGTTGCTATGATGTCTGCTCTCAGTCTGCTTCACCTTCATCTGCTTTAAGTCCTCGATGCTGACGTTAGGCACGAGAGCAGAATCTGAGCGAGAGAAGAACAGGAGTTGAAAATGTATTTGTTTTTTGACTGACTTGACTTTGACTCCCGCGGGGCCACAACTCACCCTTCTTGCTTTCTGATGAGTTATTTTGGGCTGAGTTGGAGGTCTGCGCCATGTCGGAGCTGCTCTGTGGCGTCACGTTGGCCTTGACTGTGTCGCCCTTGTTTTTTCCCTTCTTGTCGTTTTTAGAGCTGCCACTGGGGACGTCAGCGATGTCGTTCTGCAGAGGGTTTTCAGTCGATGAAGCAGAAACCGACACATTCTAGGTCAGACTTAGGCAAATGTACGACCCAATACCTATGTTATCATGGCCCTTTTGACGTCAGACTAAAACTATAACTAATATGTCCTAAATTTTCTGCCTTTTTTGGTCTCTCTTTCAGTCACCACCACGACTTCAGCAGTAAATATAGCATTTTTTTGTTTTAAGACTGAGAATTTTCTTCTTTTCATTGGCCATTTTTATGTTTCCCTTGTTACTCCAAATATGCTGAAGGAATACCGAAAATATGTTTTGAAATAAATTGTTATAATTTTCATTATAGTCCATTGTTGATTTATATTCAAATCAAGTGCATATAAAATGAAACTGTTAAATAGGTTTCATGGCATATTTACATTTCTTTATAACCTTAGTTACATTTCATCATCTTCGGTTCATTTTGTCCTTGTTCCTCAAGTATATATTTTGGATATTTTTCCATCATGTTTTGTTGTCACCGCTGCCTTTCTTTTGGCATGATGGCCCCTCACGGCCGTTACAGTTTCTAATGTTTGTGTGCGTGTGTGCTCACCGTATCGATCCCCAGCGCTTTCATCTGGTCAGCTCTCTTCTCAGCGATGGTTAAGAACTTCTTTGGGTCGGACAGAGCGTCGACGATAGCTGCAAGGTAAAGTCAGGGACAGAAAAAGGAACATCACTGTTCACTGAACATGATGTACTACAATGATGAAGATTGCTATTATCAATTGTGAGAAAAACCCTGATAAAGTACTAAGAGAAAAGCTTTAAAAATCACATGAGTGGAAATTAAACAAAATTATACATATATATACTTTGACTGTTATGAGGGGCAGGCAGTCAGTCAAGAATGGACAGAAGAAAAAGGATTTTAAATGCAACATAAATTTGGCTCCTTAAATACAAGCAAACAACACCATGACAATATATACTTAAATTTAGATATATATATATATATATATATATATATATATATATATATATATATATATATATATATATATATATATATATATATATATATATATATATATATATATATATAATTAAAAGATTTGCAATATATATTATAAACATCCTTTATAATAGGTGAATATCTTTGTAACTTAACTGGATTAAGGCACTTTATCACAAGGCGTTTAAAAGAAATCATTTATTAATTCTGAGGAAGGAAAAAAGAAAAAAAATGTGATGGATGGGCTGATGGAGTTTGACGTGTCTAGTCTACAACATGAAACACAGAGGCCATGTTGCAACCAAATGAGTCATTCAAGAGGCTTGGGAAAAATCGGCATCATGCCAATGACGACGATGGACTTGGTCACCAAGGCACCACACTCACAGTCTTTTTCTATAGTAGACAGAAGCTAATGGTTGTGTTCAGGACTCACTCCACCCCAGCCAACCAGAAGGCCCTTGGCTTTCTTTAATGACAACTGCAAATGTCCTTCCCAATTGTTGGCTTCTATCTGTTAAAGCATGAGCATCATCATCTGTGCCAAGTCATTACTCTGAATGGTCGAAGAGACCTGAGGCAGGGGGCTTTTACACCCCCACCCCTCGCTGGCTGAGCACTTTATTGACTTCAAAAAAAGAAGAAAAAAAACGTGTGTGTCGTAACTAAACCACCACACATTAAACAACACTCACCTCCAAAACCGTCGGGCACGTATGTCTTGAGGATGATTTGGCAGAAGATGGTGGGCAGTGACAGGGGCTTGTTGCCCTCATTCCTCAGTGAGATGTGACGGTAACCGGCCTGCAGGCCGTCCAGGGGCAGGATCCGCTGACCGATTAGCTTGTTGTTGTCGTCATAGACGGCGATGCGCAGTACAGCCAGGTCTGGTAGAATCACCTGAACAGGAGGAATAAGTAGAACAAGTAATGGATTATAAGATCATCGTTTTATTGTAAACTAAACAGCAGCTTTGACCTTGCAGAGACATTTTAACTGCTGTTCCTGATCACCTGCTCAACAAGGCCAGTAGTGAAATGGTTTGGGTCACAAGCAGCAGTGCTACCTTGGAAGGGGTCATAGCTGGATCCAGAGTTATCGCACAGGATAGCGATGGAAGTTAACTGAGACAAAAGTCTTCTTCCAGTCAAAGTAATGACTGCTCAGAGAGCAAATAAAAGAGTGTCATTATAGGAGCAGGTTAGAAGTGCAGGAGGAGAAGGTCAAGGATGTAGCTGGAGTGGACACTATCAGGGACGGTTGCAGTGCGATAGCACCGCAGCATGCTGCAAATCTGACTGGTGACAAGGCCAGCAAATGCGCATCTATTTACGCATTAATGCGTGTGTCGGTGTGTGGAGGAGCTTATGCACGCAGAGCCCCCCCCACACAAGGAATAAAAAAAAAAAACCTTAACTGGCCTTGTGTGAGGAGATAAGTGAAGCGGAGAGGATGATTAATACAGAGACGAGGAGGAAGGTAAGAGATAAAACCGCAGAATAGTCGCTCGAGATGAATGAGTGGAGATGCACGTGCGTGCGTACGCAAATTGATCCTCGCAGCTGTAGTGAGTGAGGGGCTGCTCGCTCTGCGTCATCTCTGAAGCGGCATGTGTTGGCACGCTGAAGCTGCTGTATTTACAGGTATTGTGTGCAGATAGGGAGGATCTTGGCGGCACATTTGCAAGGGAGTCTGGGCTGTGAAAGCAGAACTTTAAGTGTGTGTGTGTAGCACTGCAGGAAGCTGTGATTGATGGTGTGTGTTAGGGAGCGGGAGTCACAGTCATGGCTGAGAGACTCCTCATTCTGCTGAGAGCAGCAGTATCACACACAGGTCCTCTCTTTCAGCCTCTGCTCTGGGTCTTTGACTCCTTGCTTTATAAGATCCTCTCATTCTCTTTCTTCAGTTCTTTAGGCAACAAACACACTCGAGCCAAATCCTTTCTTCACTCCTGCAATAGACTCCATTCTATTGTGTCTCCCCCACACTACGGCACGCACAGGTCACGTGACCACATCTGTCCTTGGCCATACCTTCCTGAAGACAAACGGCTCTTCGTTGTACGCTGGATTCAGGCCATTGTTCATCACCATGCGCGTGCGAAACTCCTTCCTGATGGTGTCGGTGGGGAGCCCGTACATGTCCACCTCTACATATGTTCCGATTTTTTTGTCCGATAAAAACTGACCGGAGAAAACCTGGGGGGAAAGGACAGCGAGAGAAAAATGTGAGTGTTATACAGTATAAAAAACACAAGGCTCTTTTACTACAAGTGCAACACAGATCAACAATATACTCTTGATAATGAATTACAGGTTTGTCTTCTGAGTTTGAATAATAACTACTGGCTTGTATTTTGAATTGAATAATTCATAATCAGTTCAATGATTTCTTCAAGATTAAAACGCATATTACATTTATTTTATCCTCCATCCCATAAGAATCAGTTAGTGATGTTGTTTTTGGACCAGAAATATAGGAACCAGCCCGAGCATTTGATCTCTTTAAGCAAAGACAGCGCAAGACTGTAGTTGACCACAGTCTGACCTGCACACTGCAAGTTGCGGCGATGACACCATCCACAGGGGTCTCTGAGAAGGGGTCGAACATCCTATCTGACCGCCGCATGAAGTCGGGCTTCTGTAGGTACCTGGTCGACCGAGAAACACAGGAAAGGTTTGAGGAGCACACAGACAAGTTATAATGGCATTGAGGAGCAGGACAAAATGTGCAGGAGCCAAAGGTGGTATCTCACATTTGCAACACTGTATAGATGAGCAAAGTTTTAACCTGAAAAAGAGTTTTTATAAAAGCATGAAGTGTCGCCATGCAGTCCAGCAACTTTCTGCAGTTTTCATTTGACTCATGGGATTTTAATATGACCTCAATTTTACTTCTACATTCTATGACAGGGCTTTAGAGACACAAATTATGACTTTGGACATGCTCGGTAAAGAAGAGCGTTAAAGAGACAGTATACTCTGCGTGCACATTTACTTTGGTAATACCTTTGTTATATATATTTCTTATAATATGACAACTATAAGTTCTAGTGACAGATCATCTTCAGTTTTTTTTTTAATGGTATCCATCTTCTTAATATTACTTAAAGCTTAATCTACAATTTTGTCTGTCTTGTCTTGTCTTTGTCTGGTAAAGCAAAATGGAAAGTGAGACAAAAACAAAAAATAAAAAAAAGATATAAAGAGAAGAAAATAGTGGTTTCAGTGCTCAAGCGGATCAAAAAGCAAAAAAAAATTGCTGCACAAAGCATAGCAAACGCAGTTTGACTTGAGACGAAAAAAATCGATACAAATTCATCATCCGTTGTTACTCCAGGAGCAATTATCATGAGGACAAGTTATTTTGCTTCATTTCTAACCTTCTACAGGGAACATTAAGGAAGAGAAGTTAGGAAAGAGTATGGAATCAGAGAAGAGCAGAGACCAACGTGAGCACTGCTCTCTCTCTCCACATATGAGGTCTCCAGCATTAGCAGTAAAGAGGCCGCCCTCAGGCATAGTATCAGAGTCGAGGGACGGACACAACGATGGAGGGAGGAAGAGACAGATGACTGCAGATAGTTCCAGTGCAGAGTGAAGAGGTAACGCTCTCACTGGCTCTTGGGCAGACAGCGGCTATGATGGCTGCCGGCAGCTACTAATGAGATGTGACAAGCTTTAATTGATGAGCTTGTGAGAGAACAAGAGGAAGGAGGAGTGATAAAAGGACAGCAAGAGAGAAAGAGAGACTTCTTACCCGCAGGAACCGTTGTATTCAAACTTTCCCTGGTTGAGCTGCATTGCTAAATCTGAGGAAGAGAAAAGACAAACAGTAGTCAACAACCTGATGAAGCATTAAAGGGGATTGATGTTGACAACTGCACACCTCTTTCAAAATGGAGCACAGGTATTTGACGGATATTAGATATATTGACCCAATGACAACTCCCATCTTCCCTACAGCCAGTGAAGCACTTGAACCTGCCTGTGGGGCTGCACATGTCCAGCTTCCAGCAGGCCATATGTTTCCACTTCCCTGCCTGTGGTTATGGAGCAACAGCTGCTTTCAAACAGGCTTCACAGACCACTTTCACATGTTGGGTCCAGTCATGTTGTGCTCATAAACAAGATATCAAAAGCACTGAAGCATTCACCTCCATTGTTCATAACCAGCTAACAAAGGTCCAGTAATAATATTATGACAACAATAATCATCAATATCATCACATTTAGAAAAGACGCTTATAGCCGCTTATAGCTGTGCTCCATAATACGACATGCAAAATCATTTGAAATTGAAAAGCCATGGAATTTGAAATGAATATTGACTGTTAAAGTGCTCCTATAAACTGATAGGAAAATCATTATTAAGGTATTGCCGTGACACACACACACACACACACACACACACACACACACACACACACACACACACACACACACACACACACACACACACACACACACACACACACACACACACACACACACACACACACACACACACACACACACACACACACACACACACACACACACACACACACACACACACACACACACACACACACCTAGTCTCCAGGAGGTGAGGTAGTCAATCACACCGCAGTGGCTGTCAACAAACCAACCATCCCAGAACTGGACTACAACTCAGTAAGTAAACTGAATGTAAAACACACTCCACTCCGTCTCAATGTGACCGTTTCTGCTTCATTTATTTCTCTACTGCTGCAGCCAGCAAGCAATATGGTTCACCATCATCTTTCATAATTCATTACCTGCCGCTTTTTTTGCAAATCATTGAAAAAAAAATACAGCTTCAACACAGGTATGATGTTTTTAAACTTGGCTATTTGGGGTCACCAGGTCGACTGAATTTCTGTGTCTGAATGAGTTATTCAAATACAGTTTAAAGAGCAGTTAAACGCGTGTGTGCCGTCTGAGACCTCGTGGCGTTGCGTGCTGTGGTACCTGGGGTCTGGAAGTTGAGCGAGACCATCTGGCAGCCCGCGTTCCAGAAGATCTGAGGCATATAATTACTGGAGTCAACGCGGCCCCCTTTGGGGTAGATGCGGCTCATCTGACGTTTGTTGTAGCTGTGATGATGGAGTTCAGGAAAGTGCAGAGCAGAGGAGAGCGTGTGCTCCAGCAGTTCATGTGTGCAACGGAGTGCTAGGAAAACGGCAGCACTATTTTTAGTGCGAGCAGCTTGGGTCTACATATGTGTGTTTAAGTGGCACAGTCCAGAGGCAAGTTTAACCTCCAGAGGCTAGCCGCCTTGCCAACAGCCAAAAACAAATTTAAGCATTTATTTAAAAAAAAAAAAAAAAAGCATGACTTTTCTCAAAAGGACTGATCATTTACTTTAGAAAAAAGGGCCACCTACGAAATAAAATGGGTAGCCAGGACAAAATCTTATTTGATCCGGTTAATCCAAGGCACGTTTATACTGTACGCTGAAAGGATACTTGACAAACTCTAAGGCGTTGGTCTTCAGGTATCCCAGGCCGACAGACTCGTTGAAAGACGACATGTTGTGATGGATGTTCTTCTCTGGTTACACAGAACAAAATGAAGTGAGACCACATGATAATATATCTTATATTTTAGGTAATGACTGAGAGCTCACCCTCAGCCACATCAAAACTCTGGAACTTGACTGGCTGAGCGTAGTTGACCATGGCAGAAAGGTAGGGGTGGATGTTGGTGGTGGCTCCCACATATGTATACTGAGCAATGAGAGCCTCTTCAGAGTCCTCAGCCACATCACCACCCTGAACAGGACCATGCAAACATTCAGCATTTAATGAGCATCATCAAAACCATCCGCACAAAAACAAGTCGGCTGACCTTCTTGTTGCTCTCCATATCTGATGCTTCAGAAATATCTGTCACATCTGTTGGTTCTGTGGGTTCAGAGGCTTCTGTTCCATCGTCATCAGGCGACTAGCGACACACATGCAAATATCCGTTTATGAGAGGACAATAGCTTCACAGTGTTTTATTCACAAATCCATTGCAGACAATTGACAATTTAAAAAAAACAAATATTCTACAAAAATATAGGAACTAATTCAAACATTAATTGAGCCCAGAGCAAGTGTGTAACTCAAAAAGCTGATGTGGCTAAACCATTCACACAATGCTCCTTTAAGGGAGTTTACAGATTACAGATTACATTGCTGACCTACCTTTTTCTCGCTGCTTTTACGTCCTGCTTCCTTTCCTTTTTCGTTTCTCTGAGAAACGTGATTGGATTCTTTCTCGCCGTTTGCCTCTGACACTATGCTAGGAGCTTCAGAATTGTCCTTATCATCAGCATCTTTTTCTCCTGGATAAACACAAAACATGCCCACTTTGCTTTACTTACATGTCTGCACCTGAGAATCACTTTGAAATGTTAAAGAAGACTGACCACTGTCCGTTTCATCTTCATTTTCTTCTCCCATTATAATAGCAGGCGTGTTGGTCTCCCCCGCCTCCATGTGTTTCTTAAAGGCTTCAAGTTGTTCTGCAAAACAAAAAATTGAGACGTCCTTAAAAAACGTTTTATGTCAGAGCATCCAAAGATTGCTTCAGTTTCAGTGCACCAACTTTGTTCCACTTCTGGTTTCAGGCGTTTGTTTTTGATGAGGATTTTGCGTTTCAGATCATTTGGTGATGGCAGTGGGCGACCGGCTTCAAGCTGAAAGACAACACCAAAAACACAATCAATATTATAGTTCTATATGGAACGGACTAAAAAATATATATACATTACTCACCACAAAGTTTTCTAGAGGCTGCTTCAGGAGGAACTCACCAAAGATCTCCTCACAATACTTGGCCATCTTGTACTGCTGTGGTTTACTAGTGTTCAACACAGGTATAATATATATTTCAATCCAAAAGTTAGTCATTTCATCCAATGATCTACTATTTTTAATACATCTACAAACAATTTAACATCTTGTTTTTCAAGTGTCTTGAATGTGTTTTTACCTGCAATGGTTTTCAAAGGATAAAATGACGGGGTAGTCAGATGTAACAAATGCTGTGTCCCTGATGGCTTGAATAACATCCTGCAGAGGCATAATTATTGCTGCAGTAGTGCGTCTTCAACAGTAGGGGGCAGGCAGAGCACACAAAAGACTAAGTACAGTAAGTCAGCAGTATGACTACCTTGAACAGGATGTCCGTGCACATAGCCTTGCCATGAGTAATGATGGGCTCTTGGTCCTCTCCTTTGCCATCCCAGCAATCTAGCTCCACACACCTGATAGACAGGAGAACACAGCCCATTAAACTCTTCAACCTGTGCACCAGAGCGTCCCAGTATCTTCACACACCTGCATCCTGACAGCAGGACTTGTCGGTACATCTCCACGGACGACTTTCCACCAAACTGCCGACCGGTTAGGTATGTGTTGTGTGAAGAGCTGATGTAGTAGTGGGCCAAGGGCTGGTCCATGTCCTGATATAGCTCTAGTCGGTCGAGGAACACCGGGGCGTTCTCGTCCGACATCAGGTATCTGCAGAAGCCATCGCTGGACATGCGGCCTGAGGGGGGAATAAATGAACATTTTACCTCAGCGCTTCCTCTTTCAGGGCTACTCTGACTCACATTCTATTGTTCAATTGATTCCTGCAGAATGTCAAAGTGTTGAATGAGACCGCTCAACTAGTATCAGTACCATAAAATGTAATTAAAATGTAATTTAAAGTTATTTTACATGCGCTATTTCCTCAGTGGTTCGTCATAAGTTGCCTCGCTACCTCTGAGTCCCTCCACTGTAGTGCCTCCATCCAACACATAGATGGTAGCATTTCACCAAACATCTCACGCACCCTTCTTCTTCAGCTCTCCATCCCTCTCGTATTTCTCGATGATCTGCATGGCCCTCTTGGGGTCGTAGAACGGGAACAGAATCTCATTCAATCTGGGGTCACGCTGGTTCTGAGGAGCGACAAGCACAGAACGTCACACAAACATTGATCGGCCGAGAAACGGGACCTCCAGATGACGTGAGGAAAAACGACCACCACAGACACGGCAAACATGAGAGGAACAAACAGGACAATGTGGGGGACGTAACTGATGAGGAATGGAGGTAATTACGTCGAATCGATAAGGTGCTTTACTATGATTGCTTTAAAGAGAGAGCACTGTTGTCATGGAGACAGTTTGAGATGTGCAGCTTTACTAATGTATGCGGCAGAACGCCCCAAGTCATTTAGATTAGATATCCTTTATTTATGAATTGATACGGTGTGATAAGCTCCATTTTGAGGTCAGTCAGAGGTGACGTGTGAGGCAGAAAGCATAAACACACAGCGGCAAGAAACACGACAAGCCCAGAAAGAAGCAACAGGATGGAAACTTCTGCCCCCCGTTACCACGGCAACACCAATCAGACAAAGGGATGCGAGCAGCGGTAGGGCAAGCACGAGGGATGGGAAAGGGCTGGGCATGCAGACTCGGAAAGCTGGATGAAGTTGCACTTGGAGGCTGGTAGTTAAACATTTAATGTCTAATGAGAGCGCGTTTCGACAGCCGCAGGGCAACTTCAGCCTGGGATGGAGGGAGAGTCGCACAAGGGAGGGGCACAGGCAGGCTAAATACACACACAAGTTAATGAATGATAAAGAGCTTACTTCATTCAGAAAGCTGACTAACTGGTCTACAGTTAAATAATCAGTTTTGCTCCCATTGCTGCAAAGGAATTAATTAGAAAAACAAACAAAATGTTAGGCTTCTTCAAATAGACAGTCAAACACACAAGCAGTCCCATTAGGAAGCAGAACAGCCGAGAGAACTTCACACTAAAACCTTTAAAGAAAAAAGTTCAACATTACCAATAGGACTGAATAAAATCAGGCCATCTTTATATCGAAATGTAGAGGCAAGTCAGGCAACGTTAGTGAAGCAGGCACGCACATCTTTTTGTTCAGTCATTACACAGAGACAGAAATATAAATCAAATATTCGAGTGGTGTTTTAAAACAAAAGGTTAAGCCGTTTAAGCTCCAAGCACGACAACTGGAATACTCACATCTTCTTGAACAGTTCCTCAATGTCTGTGCGAGGACAGATCTTTTGTGTGAGCGCATAGAAAATGTCGAATGTGAAGTCTGATTGTTCAATTTCGTCATTCTGTGGAGAGAAACCGACAAAATATTTCTATAGCTCATCACTCCTCACACAGCTATAGAAGACTGCAGTTATTTTACCTACTGATTTAACTATGTGTAGGCCTTCATGTATGTCACTTATTTGCACAACTAGGACTCATTTCATGTTAGACTGCTTTAGTAGTCTTTCATAGAATTTCAACATTCAAACAACTTTGTGTTTGTTCAGAGATGAAACCCTCAGGAAGCACAGATGAAGCTGCATGTAGTAAAAAGCCTGTTTAACATTGAATAGCAGACAGAAATGTAGTATACTTCAACCTCTGTGGAATAAAACCGAAACAGAAAATATGTTGATGATAAAAAGCTACGTCCTTCGAAACTTGATTGCTGAGCTTTTGACCTTGTAAACTTCAGTGGCACAGAGGCAAACCACAGCAAAATACAGTAACCATCAGCAGAGAGAATATCAGACTCAGAATCAGCGTTATTGCCAAGGTCAGTGAGGATCCCACCAAGTAGGAAAGTGCTTTGGAATAACGTGCAATCCTGAACAAAAACATAATAAAATAAAATAAAACTAACAAATAAATAAATAACCCACAAACAACGCCACGGGAGGTTCTGGTCTGGATATCCCAAAATTGCCAGGAACAGCGTCTATGAAAATGTTTATCATAATGAGTTTGTCTGTCTTGCATGTGAAATTGGTGCAGCAACCTCCTGCAGTCTTTACTACTACGACTGTATGTTTAGTGACATCACGTCATCACCTCACTTTCTTATCATCACACTCACTTCTCCTAAACCATAAATCTATGCACCACATTAAAAACTCCAAACTGCATAACAATAATAAACAACTGGAATCCACCAAAGTCCTCATGGTGTCTTCAGATGCCCATTCCAACTTTGCTGCAAAGTTTTGCAACAAGAGAGGGAGAAGGAAAACAAGTTCTTATCTAATGCTCTGACCTTTCCACTTGGCAGGCCCAGATCTTTTAGAGCCTGAAAGATTCCCTTCTCCGTCTTCCCCGACGCAAACGTTCGAGTAATGCTGTAAATTAAGAGAAGAACAGACTGAGTAATGGATTCAGTGGCTTCAGGCGGAGAAACATTCTATCGATGTTCTCCTACCCTCTCACTGGAATTTTCCCATTAACGTTGGTCAGGAAGCACAATCTCATCCAACTAATTGAGAGGAGAAAAATACATTTTAATAGCAGCCACAACAAGATAATAACTGCAGAAAATACACTCACTGTTTTTTAAGGCAGGTCATCGGACATACGTTGTTGGCCTTAAAGTTGTGAATGACGGACCTCAAACCCTCCGTCCATTTCTGTGTACGTAAGTAAAAGGTGAAAAAATGTAAAGGATGCCGATGTAAGCAACATTTTCTAGTGAAGAAATCCTTTTGAAGGCAAAACAGATGGAACAACTTTTACTGGAAACAGGTTTGCTCAAACTATAAATCAAGGGAGTTCATGCCTTGTCTGCCAAGCAAGGTACACTATTCAAGTAACCTGACACTCACTTTTAGAGAATAACCAAAACAAATAAGGTCTTGAGACATCTATGACGCAGCTTCCAGCCAAAACAGAGTTATCAAATAAGATCAAATATAGTGTCACTTGCAAGATATTAGCAGGGAAAAAACACTTGATACTTTCAGATTTAAAAACAAATATGATTTTCTTTTCAGAAAACGATGTGGTCCTAGTTAATGCTGTTGATTCATCATGGCAAATACCCTCAGAATGATCATCCAAAACCTCTTAAAAATCTGACATACCCCGTCACGGTTGAATCTGCTGCATCATGATGCTGCTAAACTCAGCATTAGTGCGTCTTACTGAGGTAAATGATAATGCCCGATTTGTCTCTCAATTTCAGCTCAAGTATTTTACTAAGTAATGTATGTCTCGTAACTATTCAAGTTCATGCATCACTTTCCAATTTTAATCTGCTACACTATGCAGTTTGGTTAAACAGATCGAGGATCCAGTCACTAGGTACAGTGGTGCGATTCCATCCCACACCCTTTGTACTGTCTACTTCACATTGGCAACCAACAAGGTGAACATTTAAAAAGATAGAAACTTGCTATTTCACAGATCCCATAAATCCAATATGAAATTTAATGGATGCCAAGTGCTAATGAAATAATGCATCACTTGCTTTCAGTTTTAAACTCTGCCATTACTGTGGCTTCAAAAATATGTAAAATAGGAAGCAATTTATTTGCTATTGCAGAAATACCTTTATTTTAATTGTTTATTCAGCTGCTGTGTATAGAATAACTCTGGCATGTTTAAATCTTACTTATTCCTTAAACAGTCACATGGCAAACTATTACGGTGTCTTAACTCAAGATTGACTAATGTTCAACCGAAGGGTCAGAGCGGAGCGTGTCCGAGTCGGCATGTTTACCCGGGCTGTGTCTGGGTTCTCTGCCACCATGAACATGAAGTTGAGGTTGACCAGGTCTGTGCCGCTGCAGATGCATATGATGCATCCTTCCAGGTCAGCTTCTGTTTTCCCCAGGGCCTCAAATGATGACAAGATCTTGGGGTCCTAAAAAGGAAAGCAAGAAATGCTGTAGAGTGAAAATACATTTTTGGAATATGTTGTAACAACATAAGAGGTGACATTATAACATTATAAACTCACAGCAAGGAAGCAGAGAACATGAAGACTCACTTAAAAATAATGTGTTATGGTAAACACTTTCTAAGATTACTTGGCTACAGCACGTTGAAATGTTATGCTGGAGGCATGAAACCAAAAAATAATTTCCAAAGGGCTGTTTTAATGTGATTCAAATGTGATTTTACATTTATTATACACAGCAACTTTAAACTTTTCAGCCTCTTATCAATTAGCAAGCAATTCCCTCAACACACCGACCCTCTCGTTCCACTTCAATTCACTGGACCAGCACGGTCTCTCTGGGACATTGCAATGTTTTCGTCCTGTAATTGAATTGACTGAGAAAGGTGATAGGCTCTGCTGTTTTTCATCTCCAACAATCAGCTAACACCATTTATCTTTTCACTTTCATTAAATTAGCAGCTGCGACTTTGAGAGCTGGTGTTCCTGCTTTAGAGTCAAAAGATCAGCGGCTACAAACAGAGGAAGCCGTTATCAGGCTGCATTATCTGTATACGTGAGCTTAGACATGCACGGTGTGCACAGTGTTCCCACCGAAGTCAACAATATGAATGCAAACTGATATAATCTATATAAACAGCGCACATCAGTATTTCGTCAAGCTCTTGACACACACTGACAGAATCCTAATGAGACTGGCTTCTTCATTTCAACTGGTCAACATAAACATTCACTACAATGATAAAATGTTATTTACATCCATACGTTGGTCCATAAAAACATGAAATGTTGTGCTGCACTGTTGCAGGTTTAGTTCCCTTGACTACAGCCTTTCCAATTGAGGGGGAATGTCTTACACCAGTGAGTCAGCCTCAACTCTCTGGGTCAAATGCAGGAGAGACAGCTTCAAAGATGAACAAAAGAGTAGCGCACTTAATGTCTTCGCACTCCTCTAAATCTTGATTTGAGAGTGAAGCGCATGGCAGAACTCAACCCGAAAATATTCCTACTTCTCAGACTAATCTCTACACAGGCCTGCTTTTAAGCGACGGCAATGTTTTCCTTTCAGCGTGAGGAAGAGCAGTCACGGATGTCCAGATCACATTCATGTATGGCACGTCTTCATGCCAGTTTACAGTAGATAAAATAATTTAAATCAAACTAAAATCATTTTAGAAAAACTGCCTTAATTCCTGATGGTCCAAATTTAAAAATCCTTAAGTCCTTAAGAGCGCAACACAATAACAACCCACTGCTTATACAGTTGATGAACATTTAAAGGTTAAAAAGATTTAATCAGGATGCAAATAAAAGCAGAAGAGCAAATGACGGTGCGTTTGAAAAACGTTACTCAAGATGAGATAGATAAATATTGTATTAATTATTAAGCGTCAATGTCTACACAAAAGCGTGCACATGGAAACTGTGGGAAAGACATGTATATTTACATTTTATCACCTCAAAGTTGCACTTTTACTTCCAAACTGTGCAACAGCTCAAATCAAAAATCTTGTCGCAGTTTGGCTGTAACATAACGCTTCCTGAAATGATGGGCTGCACAGAAGTCTGGAGAGGTTGTGACTGATGTCTCACCTTTGGGATGCCACCAACACGGATACTGTTTATTAGTGAACACTCCAGCACTTGGCCTTCCTGCAAAGCACACAGAAAATTGAGGGAAAGAGACAAAACTTAGAAAATTTATGCTCTTCAATGACCTACCTTTCCTTCACTTTTCCAGGTGATGAAAAACCCATACTCGTCCACCTTCATCTGACAGTTGGGCTCAAATATATAGGGGTCCTGGGAAGAAGGAAAAAATATCAACAATCACAAGACAATAGTCATCCAAAAGAACAATAACGGTTTATGCTGTCAACCCAATGCCATAGCACAATTACATTATCTAAAATGTATCTTCAAGGTTATGCAAGCAGACACGTTTTTTTTTTAAACGATGTGCAAATATATTCACTTTACACAGACATTGCGTGCAAAGGACATGGGACAGGTTTCTCCAGCAAACACACAGTGAGATAAATGTCACAGACATGTTCTTCTGAATGCAAACATCATTCCATGGCAACACAGCGCAGTAAACGATGGACACCTGATGTATTTGAGCGTCTCTGCGCGCATGTATTCAAGGAGTCGTCGCAGGTTATGGTGATCATCAAGTCAGGGCTGTCTGTCATAATATTTATCGATGAAAACAATTTTTTCCCTCAATTCAGTCTGCTGCATGAAGCTGTGACACAGTACTGTCAAATCACACTTCAGAGGACTGAAGAGAGGTCATCAGTTGCCAGGTCACCCTAACTCTAATATTAGAAATATGGAGCACGGTGACACACAAACACATGTTTATTTTCCTCACTATTTTGCTGCTGCTCCTTCAGAACTCCAAAGAATAAATAAAAACAGGCCAGCTTCTTATTTGTCTGTTCTACAATAGCTCCTATTTTTTCATATGAAAACCATTGGAACAATTCCATTTCCATTTGAACTCAACGGTCTTTCTTCAGAATTTGGACTGACGAAAGCTTCAGAGACACAGAATAGAAAACACAAACAAAGAACTAAAAAAACAGCCAGCAGGCAACGCAACTTGTCAAGCAGAAAGAAACAATCAGCTGAAGGTCCCAAAGCCCTACTTGCAACAAACCACATTGTAATACAAAGTATATTTTGCCACAAAAACTGCAGCTGTTTCAAACCTGCAACGATGTATTATAAGAGCCACGCCCCCACACAACCTTCAAGGACTCGGAAACATTTGGTACACAGTCAAAAATAAAATTGGGATGCTGAGAGGTATTAACGTATAACAAAAAATGCTGAATGTAGGTGCTAATGTTTGCCTTTTTTTGTAATTGTTTGTTAAAAGTTCTTTGGCAAAGATGTGCCTGTAATCATTACTTTAAACCTGAAAACACAGGACAAAGAAAAATCGTCCCAAGAGCAACAGACACAGTACATAGAAATTCAGGCATAAGACGCAGAAGACAAGTCCCACCTCAACTGATTGATTTCCCATGTGTGGGGACAAAGACTGAAACAAAGGAAGGGAGCCCTTTGGCTAACACCCTGCCTGAATGTTGAGGATATATTTAACCTTTGACCCGGCCATCTCCTGACATTTCAACAGCAAAGCAATCAATTATTTCTTATCGATGAACATTGGAAATCCATTGGGATTGTGGCTCTTTTGTGACGTGTCACCTCTACATGGGACGTTCACCACAAAACGCCAAAGAAAAGAGCAACACAAGACCAAAACACTCCACGATATTAGATGTCGTATTATACTGCCTGAGAACAATCCCTTACATGTATATGACTAAAAAGACAGGCTTTATGAAGTGCCTTCAGTCGCAGGGATGGGGTTGCCCTGCTTAAGCTTGGCTCTAAGAAGCAACTGCAGCACTCTGAGGACTCTCTTCAGAAACATGTCGGCCCACTTTCACGCCTCACTTGGACAAGTCAATTGATGATTCCTTTCAGAATGTTTTCCCAAGTATTCTTCTCTGCCTATGGGACACGGCCCACCCCTTTCTGTAAGAGCCACCTTGAGTCAAAAAGCATGATTGAATATGGAGACCCCAATCACAAGTTCACTTCTTTGTATTAATATTCAAATTATATTGACAGAGTCAATAAAAAATAAGTAAAAATGTCAACCCATCATTTTATTATATTTAATTAGAGATGATTTTAAAGTAAATACACATGTTTTAAAGAGTAAATGGTGACTTGGCTGAGCAACAGACTGCTAACACTGGCTACACAGTAGAAGATACAATGTTGTAAGGAGCCAAAATGTTCTCCAAATGTGCCACTTTCACCGGTAAATTGAATGTTTTTTTGACGTACCTCATCAAACCTGTCGAATGAGGCGCCCTCTTGCATGAACTTGGGCAGGTGCTTCTGCCAGTTGAACTCGTAGGACTTAGTCATGGCTGCTCGCAAACCTGGAAAACAAGAAATAGACAGAACCCATTAAACACGGAAACATTATTTGAATTTATATAAGCAAGGGACAAAAGGGTAATCAAAGGAGAGGGCATCATTACATGCCATTTATTTACTCAATAAAAAGAGAAAAGCAAATGCTTGCAGTTTGACATGTTAGAAAACATGGTTTACTTTCGGTGTGGTAAAGTTCTGCATCTGCATGTCACAATAATGAAAAAACAATGACAATGTAATTGCCCGTTTAATTTAACAAAAACCCAAGATTGATGCGACATGTATGACACGTGTATGGTCACGTAAGACAGGAAACGTATATAGTAATAACGTATGAACATTATATAGGCTCCTCTTACGTCAAGCTCAAATGTGTCGAGTAAAACTGTCAGAGATGTGAGAACGTGACACACTATATATAGACAAAGAGCTTAGCTGGTACAAAGTCATTATGGGAATAGAGAGAGGTGGGATTTGGCTTCGATTGGAATCCTTGGCCCAATGTGCAACACATTTTTAATGGCAATACCCTCACATGTACACTGAATAACAGACAAAATACCACTAGGAATCCATACTACATTTATAGATACATAGGCATACACCACTTGTTGAATAAAATAGACGGTAAAAAAGGATTTCACATCTAGCAATAAAAGAAAGCAGTATTAATATATTGTTGGAAGTGTAGTAAATGTAGTAAGTAAAATAATACAACAAGTAGACTACATCAGGACACGTTCGAGGCTATCTAAAACAAGGTTGAAAGAAAGGAGGAAGTGTGGAGATAAAATAAATTTGTGTTTGGCAGCACAAGCTGGTCCAACAGCTGTGTGTGACAGAGGCTAGCTGGAGAGGGCTCCGGGGCAGAAAGCTTGCTGAGCACACTGGGGAGAGGTCTGCTTTTGATGCAATGATCACAGAGCAGACACGACATCAACAGAGAGTACAGAAAGGCCCACGCTGGGCAGGCTTACTGTAACCCACAGGCGTGACAAACAAGGATGAAGAAAGGTATTTAGGAGGTCATCTTCAAACAACAGTGAGTAGAAACAACTCATAGTTAATATTCAATCTTTAGGATCACTGCTCTTCACGAAATTAATTTCTGAAATTAAAGTCTGTTTGTTTGAAAGTTACTTAAAACAGACTGTACAGTTTCCCCTTTGCAAAGACTCGGCTATCAAAAGCTGGTTACTCGCATGCTTCAGACACTTAAGGAAAACGTGATATAAAGTACTCATTCATTTGTCCATATTCCTCCCTCCCAACACCCAAGGACCAGTGTGCTACAGAGTCAAACAACATACAGTCAATCAATTAATCCCACTGAAGTAAATCTGTCCGTGTCATAAGAGACGTTCTCGCGACAAAAACATGGACTTAGATATCTTGTTTTTCTGGTAAATCAGAAAATTGTTTATTAATAAAGAGATGGAGGAAATTTCCATACTGAAAAACATGTACAGCAGCATGTGTAACTGCTAAGTTAGACAATGATGACAAAAGACGGATGCTAAGTTTCAGGTTGCATCTCCAGGCAAATCGTTGGTGTGCACTTGAGAAGCAGTGCAGAGAAGTGTGTGAGAGCCAAACCTCTGTCCAGACCCTGACAATGAGATAATTGTAAGAGTCAAGAGCCCCAGGAGGCAGACTGTTCCTATCCTTTTTATCTGCGATGGCAGCTAGGGTAGCACCCAGCGGTCCCACACCTCATAAGCTAAAATTAGGTTACATCAGTAAGCTTGCCACGGCAGGTCGACTCGGGACACGGTCAAATGGTGACCAGTGAATTTTGATGAGGCTTATGCCTTTGTTCCGGCCAAAAGTGCCCACAGCAAGTGGATGGGTGCCAAGACTCTTGCAGAGGTTAACCCATGTGGTGCGTCAACAAGACAGAGAGGGTCTCAAAACAAAGGCAGGAAATAACTCGATGATGGGAATAAGAGCTTCTTCTTACTTATCCATCTTTTTTTTATTAGTTTTTAAATGCCTAGCATGAACCTAGCACTACAACCAAGGAAGCAAGAGATCAGGATCTTAGTTGATGCTGCCCAGATCATACTTCTACTAGTAATTCTCATACATCTAAGTCATTACACTGCCTTTTTCTTGTATAACTCTCACTCCTGACAGCCACACATAACTTGGCCAAGTTATTGAGGTGCAGGACTGGACATCCCCTGAGAGCAAAGTTTTATTTTTTGGTAGATTTTTCAGGAGCACTTGTAAAAAGGGAAACCACTCCTGCCAAAGGAACGCATTTACATGCTAAAGCCCGTCATCATTAATCATGAATTGCATTAGAACTTTCTTCTGTTCTATATGAAGAACCATCTAGCAGCTCTCCTGGCTCCATCCACAGGTTGAATCCGCTACTTTTTAAAAGGCTTGGACTCCAATTGAGTCTTCAAACAACCATCTTAAGAGTACGGTACATGAACTTGAGCTTGTAAAACTATTTCAGACATCTAAAGTTCAGCTAATGTAATCTTCCTGTCATCCTCTCATGTTGTACCTTTTTAAGTAGAAAAACCGACCGAATTTCAAACAGATGGCGTGATGAATCTTATTTACGTGAGTTTTTAAGCTGCAGTCAGACAATAAATTGCATGCTTCTCCTTTGCTTGACCATATATGGCCAACTTTACAATTATGGAAGAGTTGTGAGTTCTCTTAAAATCTTCAAGGAGTCCCCTCTCCATGTTTACCTCCCTCTCTAGATGGCTGTCTGCTCATCAAGATGTCCATGACCTCTTTACAGAGGACACAACCAAAATGAACGCTGAAGAAGTTCAAATGGACCATTGAAAATAATATAATGGACATGGTGTGCAATGTAAAACAACAAAACATTTTAACTTTTTTTCTGTTTTTCAGGTGAATAATGTTAATGAAAGATTGTATTTCAAGAATCAATCCTTTGAGGTCAACAGAACAACAAGTGTGTGCCCTGTGCTTTCCTTCTTTTTTTGCCGGTTCCATAGTTCACAACTTTAAGTTAAATGTTGGAAAAAAGCACTTTCACCCAGGGGACACATCGATCGGGCTGTGCAACACATATTTCTGGCTTGAAACCAGGCCTCAGTTGGGCTGCCAAGAAAGTGACAAGTGCTATTAGGATGCATCGACCGATTACTGTTGTAATGATGGAGGAAATAAATGCTAGATCTGAAGCGACAGTTTGGTGAGTGGTAAAATTTGTCTGAGCCTGATAACGTTCCAGGCTGCAAGCTGCACCTTGAAACCAACTAAACTCATGAACCCAGGTTTGACTGTATTATGAACTAAGCTTGCCATCTACTTATGGCAAGCAAAATGTGATAAACTGATAAATAGATAAGCATCAAGTACTTGACGGCAGAGAGTAGACCAGTAGGCTTCATTACATCACCAAGCATCCAGCTCGAATAACAAATACAGTATGTAATTTCCAGAAAAGAACACATTAATGCATTCAATATGAGTAGTCAGTCCATTTAAACCAGCGAGCAGCCCGGTAAATGTTTGCTTTGTTTACTTAGCGCATTGCATAGGAGGCCCGGAAATATACAACAGTCATGCATCAATGCCCTCAACAGGAAATACAGTATTTGATAACAAAAACAAAGTGAAAAACAATGAGCGGTCCATATTCCAATCGAGGCCACTGTGGGGCAGGTATAAAAATGAGTGCAGCAAATCATTGAGTAAACATGTACTTACCTTAACACGGATGGAGATCCTGTGTGTGTGTGTGTCTGCGTGTGTGTGTGTGCGTGCAAGCTGTTGTTTATAGTGCATCGTGGGGACCAATTCTTGACAAAAAAACTCTCCTCGTTGGGACCTTATGTCTTTGCGCGGAACCTTTTGCCGGTCCCCACAGGTCCAAACCTCAATTTGAGGATGAAAACTTCAAAATAATGTAGAGATCATAATTGGGTTTCAATTTGGTTCGGAGTCCTGGTTAAGGTGAGCCATGTGTTTTGGATGGTTAGGTTTAGGGTGAGAGGCTGGGGAAAGCATTATGGCAATGAGAAAGCTCACAATGTCCCCACAGGGATAGCAATACAAATGTATGTGTGTGCACAGCATCACTCATCTCAATATTCACCGACAGCAACACTGGGTGTGCACAGTCCGGCCCCAGGTCTTTGTGAATATTAGACTAACGGAAGTGAAAATAT
This sequence comes from Synchiropus splendidus, assembly GCF_027744825.2. Classification (NCBI taxonomy): domain Eukaryota; kingdom Metazoa; phylum Chordata; class Actinopteri; order Syngnathiformes; family Callionymidae; genus Synchiropus; species Synchiropus splendidus. The sequence goes on along the minus strand of NC_071348.1, from coordinate 7,116,329 downwards.
TTGTGAGGTTGACTTTTTTCATGCTGAATGCCAAGTGATTATGACTTGCCTGTGGCAGTTTGCAGCTGAGAATATCTCACGCCAGAATTAAGTGGGCTCATTTGTTTATGTTTGTCTGTTTAAAGACATCGAGTGTGTTTTTGTTAGCCCACGTGGCCGTCTTATGTAGAGGTGTGACTGACAGCTGAATAAGCCGATTATCGATTCAAGTGGTGGAGGGGCCAAACTGAATCTACGCTATATACAGCTTAACAACACGATTCCATCCTGCATTACAGGTAGTTAACACACATAGCTGCATGGGAGCCCAGCCATACATAGTGGTCTCAACTCTGCAAACAACATCAACCATTTCCATAAAATAGATAATATTGTTTGAGAGCAAATTATTATTTTAAATTAAACATGTATTTCTATCTTGGTTATAGTCTGGCGGTCTTGTAACAAAGAATCATTGCTTTAGTCTCAAAAATGTAAAAAAAACATTCCACAAGCCAAAAGCACAAGACTGTTTTCTACATTTGTTTTTCAAGTTACTATGGTTACAGATACTGCATAATTTCAATGAAAGTACTTTCCCATGACAAATGACCATTATAAACACTTTCATAACAGCTGAACACCAACATTCTCATTGGGCTTGTGTATCAGTGACTCACTCTGAATTCGACTGCAAGTCACAAACGTGAGTGTTGAATACGAAAAAAGGCAGTACGTTCTGGTCAAGTAGAGATGGCAGATGTGAAATAGTTAAATCAACTATCCATACTGAGGCACGCACACACACACTCAGAACAGCTCTATATATAGTCATGCACACCCAGCCGCTGACAAATTGAGTTATACAAAGAATTTAACACATGCCCTAATGGACAGAGTCTCCACCTTATAAATGATGCCCTCCAGTACGTACTCAACAGTGTGTGTGTGAGAGAGGGGCAGACAGACAGAGGGCTCAATAGACCAAAGGGCAATGCCTTCTATCACGAACACTGAGCCCCACAGAAGGGAAAAAAGGGAGGAAGCATGGAGAGATTAGGATAAGGGCTGTCCCCGGGATATCAACAATCTCAATTGTGGTATTTAGAACAGTGACTGAGCATGTGCAATTTCAGAAAGGCATTTAGCCATGGAGTTCCCTTTATGTAATGAGGTGGCGTGGTCAGAGCAACGCATTACAACCATTTATCCAAAACAGCATCCATAATCTTCAAACATTTGTCTCCGCAGGCGCTTGGCTTTTTTTGTTGTTGTAACAAGCGGATAATGGATGAAGTTTATATGAGTTACACCATTGGTTACTGTACTCCATTTCGGATGTGTTATCAGATTATGCTTAAATTTCAGATTTAATTAATGCACAACCGTCATAGGTCATAGGTCATAGATGACAGTATTAAATTATTTTTGGCTTTTTCTTTGGCATTAAAGGCAAATGGGCTTAGTTTGATACTTAGTTTAATATTTAAAGTTTAGAACTATTTCTCTGCAAGTACACAACTTGAAAGTAACACACAGAGGTGACAGAGACTGCATAGTTGCAGTGCTTGGACATGAATGTTAGGTAACTGGCCTTTCTGCACAGATGCCTGCAGAGTGAAAAGAGAGAATTATCCCAAAATTACCATGTTACATCACAGACTTACGATGCTGAGCAACACCATGTTGTGTGTGTGTGTGTGTGTGTGTGATGGTCTCGTTTGGAGCGGATTAGGAGGTCGAAGGTTTGGTTTGTCCAACTACACAAAGACTGTGTCGAACATTTGTCCAAACATGGTCAGAAATCTAAAGAAGAGCAAATCACATGACTGAGATTGACCTGTGTAAAATATCAATGGGGATTGGAGATTTGGACATGAATGTGAGGTGGGTTGAATTTTTGGCAGATGATGCTCATTCTGTTGAACCATTCTTCATCGGAGAATCACAGTGTCAGTTTTAATAAAACTCCCTTTTCTCAAACATAACACTGTCAACTGACATGTTCACGAGGCTGTAAAAGAATCTGTTCAGGAAATGTTTTTCTCCACTATGTCCAAAAAATAGGAGAAAACAAATAATGACTTACCTTTTTATTTTTTCTAAACAGAATTATAAAACCTCATTTTGACATGACACAAATTCTATTCGCGGGACACTAGAAAACTAGTAAATACCCAAGACTAGATTCCTAAATGGGTCGTTTTAACGGATGGGAGGGTGTTGAAAAAGAGGATTTCTCCTATTGCCCAAATAAGTACCTATAAAAAAGAGAATGTGTGCCCTGCTGAGCTTCTGATAAGGCAGCCAGAAGAAATGAGCAAAGGAGGGAGAACATGTCCATATAGAGAGCAGAGCTCCGGATGGATGAAGGTCAGAGGTTAAATGCTTCCCCAGAATGAGAGCTTTCCATTGCCAAACAGTCAGATGAAGAGTCCCTGAATCCCAGGAGGCGGATTGACAGTTGGCGGGTTTGCAGCGAACGAGCAGCTGAACCCAAGATGTTCTGAAATCAGTTCTGTAACACTGTTTACCAACTTGATGAATAAAGATCCTGGGGTTTGCACACAGCTCAATGAAAACAAGCATTTGCTCTGCTCTTACTTGGGTTAGAGTCCAGGGAATAGAAATGAAAAAAAAACAGGGAGAGAAGAGGAAAACCTGTCTGTCATAGAAGAAAAACACACTCCACAGATGTTGCTACTCCCAGACACCACTGGTCACCATAGCAACCTCGCTGACCAGTAATAGCCTCTGCAGTGGCGTCATGCATATACACACACACACAGACCATACACACACAAACAGCTTCTGAATGGGATCCTAGAGAGTATTTATAGTGACAGAGGGACTCATAGCCATTGCTGGCCAAACACCCCCTCAGGCCTGAGCAGAGAACACACATATCTAAACGTTAAAGACTGCTGTCAAATGCATAACACCCCCGAAATGGGCACTGAGGGAGAGGTTAAATTAAGGTTTTAGGTTTGTGTTCTAGTCGTCCTGGATTCAAACTCCAAAAGTTTAGCTTGAGAGTAATTGACTGACACGGAGGGTCACTCTCTCACAGAACTGTGCCCTGCCTGCCATATTTTACACGAGTAAATAAGTTCCAATGTGTCAGACATCTCACTTGCAATATACTGTATGTGTCATGCAGTGGGGACATAGAATTGGTTTGTCTACTTTATTTTCATTGTTGTTGTCAATGTTGAACTTCACGTCCATAGACCAATTGAATATAGTTATAACTTTGCAAAACAGTGTAGGAGTTTGTGGAGTCATTTTTGAGTTCCTCATACCTGTTTTGAGCATCTACAATTTCAAATGGTGTCATGAAGAACAGCTTGTGTCATGGTTGTATCCAGTAGCATCTTGGTCTGTTTTTTTTTTTTTTTGGAAGAAATATCGAGTGATTTAACAATAGAATCTATCTTTTGACAATCACACTTGAATCTCACTGCATGATAATCTGCATATGGTGCTAAATAGAAGCATCCATTATTATTATTATTATTATTATTATTACCAAAAGCTGCAGTGTGCTTCCAATGTAACAGAAGAATATTAAGTAAATCGGTTTATGACCAAGGGCAACATTTTGTCTCTGAAGTAAATACTAATGTGGTTTCTGTTGGTTTCACTGTGAAGTTGTTTTTTTTCTCTGCCAAAATCTGTTTTTACCGTGAGGGTGAAGTGCAGTTGAAGGTCCCGAGATAGGAATCGGGTCGAGGACTGGAAAACATCGAAAGCCTTGGTCATGTATATGTAAGAGAGTGGGCGAATATGAGCGTACTTACCAAGTGACAAACACTGGGGCAGAATACTGGGGGGGCTGGGGAACACTGAAGGATAGCACTTGGCCGCTCTAAAGGGAGATAAAGAGAGTGAAGTGGTTGAGGGACAGGACACAACACCACGGGCACATACATTTTATATACAGTATATCGTTTTAAACAAATAATACACCAGATAGTCATGAAGTACAAGGCCTTATATCTCACTCTCTGTTCACATCAATGGGGTGTATTTCAGGCCTTCCCATCACATAAAACACCACACAATCTGCTTGTCATTCTGTTCATCGAAAGAAAAGTTGTGTAACAAATGAATTTATATTTGATTAGTGATCTTATATTCAAATTTATTTAAACAAAGCAGAAAACTGCATGCTTTTTTCAGCCAAGTCAATTGTTTGTACTGACAACCAAACCACTTACAAGATCAACAACAACTACAGAGAGTTCTTATAAACCACAGCTCAAGAATTTGGATGTTCATCAACAAACAACCACAGCAGCAAGTAAACAATTTAGGGGAAGCTCAGGAATAGTTTGGTCATCGAAGTTTAACTGTTAAGACAACATTAGTTACACTTGCTGCCTCTGCTGGGAGTGTGTTTCTACTGTCTAATCACAAAATACCGTTTATTGTCTCTAGTCACTGGCTCTCTCAGAATAGCAGCTCAAACAGCGCACATCAATTATTCAGCATGTCAAGTGGTGTCACTGGCCTCGAGCCATTCACAGGCCTTTTCATATCTGGGATCAGGGTTTGAGGGGCTCTCCCATGAAGTTCATGATTTCTGTTCCTGGGATTTGTCTTAGGCTTTACAAAGTTTAGTTTAAAACACAATTCTTCAGGTAAGTTCTTCAATACATCAAAAACTGTTTTGTCATGCTCAGAAACTGCAAACCAACGACACCTTTTTCCAATTGTATATTCCCGCTAAAGAGCAGTTTCTGAGTTAGTCCTTGTCTATTTGAGTGCATTCCTAGAGTTATCCAGTACATTCCAATTTTAGTTGTGAAAGTGCAGTCAACTTGAAATTGTCATATCAACAAAAAGTCAGCCTGAAAGCAAACACTCCGACGACTACAGTTTTTGTCAAAACACATTTATATCTTATTCCTATTTCACCGATTGTAAAATTAGTCAAGTCTTGTTGACTCAATATCAATAATCTATGAATTAATCTGAATGAAATCCACTTATTACCAGCAACGCATACATCAGTACAGTACAAGTACAGTATATTTGGTTAAATTCTGGACCCTTGTTCATGGCCACGTTGGAAACCCAAGCAAGGAGGACAATCTGCGTCGTACGCCAGAAGGCCTTCTCCTTCAATTCAGGGAGAATGTGTATTTTTAGACTGAGCTATTTAAAGACGTATCCAGCTGTGCAGTGGTACTTCTTTGATAAGGGCAACAGGTTAAATGCTAATCTTGCATCGCCCTTTATGCATTGTTTTTTTTGAAGGGCCCAATCTGGCAGCTCTGTCATCATCATCTAACCATCAAGGGGGGAAACACACAAGGGTGCTGAGTAAAGGACAAGCAAACAAACACAAATAGAGCATACGGGCCCCTAGACTCACACTAGCTAGGGTATTAATACAAGCATGCGTCTTGGGAATTGGCATTAACAGTGGTCTATAGATAGCACATTAGTAGACGTTGACATGATCAGAGATTATACACATACGACTCATCTGGAAGATGATTCAACTGATACACAAGTCCGGTAGCATTATTTCAATATTCATGAACATAATGTTACTCTTTGCATTTTTTTATATTTGATAAGTGCCTTCACAACAAGATGGTTTATCTGCAGTGAAAAAATGCAGCCAACTGTGCTCGAAATACAAGTGACAAAAACAAGAGAAAGCGTTGTATCTTTATCATTTGTCATAGTCTTGATATGGTACGTTTAATATCCATAAGATAAAATGGGGAAATATCAAACTGCAACAGCAATTACTGCAATGGCCATACTTTGAGAAAAAACTGCTTCCAAAAATTCAGCATTCATTCAGCATAACCTTGTGCTTATCGAGTCCCTGACCTAAACTAACTTCCTGCCTTGTTCTGATCATTTTTTTTTCTTAGGAAAAAAGACCATCCTGAGAAAACCCTGCCCTCAGTTCATCCCACAGCTGTGTCCAGTTCTTTGGAAGTGTGTAAAGAAAGATCGAAAAGAGGTCACTATTTTTAGCAGGAGGGCAGCAATTTGGGATAGACTATTACATACGTGGACCAGTGAGGACCATGGTACGTGATATGCAAACAGTAACCAATACAGTTCATCTTTATTAGCAGATTTGATAGGAGTTTCTGTTTCTTTTTATCATTTCATCTGACACAGTCATTCGTTGAGCTGAAGTCCAAAATATTTGCACCTATTTTATTTGCATTTCACAGTTGCTTACAGAGAGTAGATAAAAATGTAATTATTCTGCTCAACTGAGACCACTATTTACTAAGAGTTGGTCATAATCGTGCAGACTGGCCAGTATATTACACTCATTTCAAACATTGAAAACTTGACATTGGCGAGAATGAAAGTCAACTAAAAACTCAAGGAAGAGTCAAAAGGTAAGAGGCGATATTTTCAGATGGGTGAATAAGCGAGATGAAAAACAGTTCCTCGGTGTCCTTCAGCAAATGACGTATGACTGCCTTTGACGAGGACGAAATTAAGCTCCGAACACACACAATGACGGAGAGTGTCTTCCTTTTTACCAGCATACAAGATCATTTGTGGTTACTAATAGCAAAGATGGAGCAAAGGATCCTGAGTCACAGTCATTATCTCCCACCAATGATGGGACCCTGTTCGGCGATAACATGCCTGTTTTTCAATAACATCTTTTAGTCATCCTAAAATAGATCAAAATTCAATTAATAAAAAAAACTGAAAAATAACAAGCTGGGTTGTAATGGCTGCGATAGACATAAGAAATGCAGATGCATAATTCATAGTGCCGCTGAGTCATATCATCTAAAGAGAAATATTGCACTGCTATTGGAAGAAGCAAAATAGAAACCATACTCAGCCATACTATATAAAAAGTCAAGTACATCAATGGCCTCTGACTTCAGTTGGCAAGTTGTCGATCAATGGCTAGAAAGCTGGACCAATAGCAGATTAGTTGGAGAGAAACGTGATGGTAATGCAACATAAATTCCCTGGAATCACATTTGTATACATGCAACAAAAAGTTTGTGTTGTTTAGAGTCCATCAGAAAATAAACAACATTAAAATCCACTTTGCTCTTCATTAAATAAAGCTAATAGCCAAAGCCAAAACAAAAGAGGCACCATACTTAAAAGCATCATGCTGCTTGACTCTGGGGGATCATGAATACAACAACGTCACATCAAGTCACAACATTTACGCAAATCCACAACTGACAAAAAAAAAGTCTTAAAGCAACAAAGATTTCCAACAATACCAAATTACCAGATTCATTGGTTCATTTAGCAATTAAAAAAAAAAAAAATTAGATCAAAACAAAATCTTTGGCGCACAAAACCTAATCTTCACTGATAGATCAGAAACTGAACAAGGATTGGTCGATTTATTGTTTTATTCATTTTCTTATTATGTTCGCACACAACTGAAATTGACTCCATCTCCCTCATTCGTGAAGAGAGAAAGAAGCAACATTCCTGACATTTATCATGTCATCTGATGTGCCCGGCGAGCCATGTGTTCAAGTTCCTTTTCAAGCAACGTGCTGTAGGCTAACCCTGCAGTATAGACTGCAGCAAAGCATTTCAAATAACCAATCACACTACCACGTTTATTATTATAGATGTCAGTCATTTGACCATCCGTGAAAGTTTTATACGTTGCAACAAATAAAATCCACTGAAAGCAAGAAGCGATATTTGGACAACTATAGGGTTTACAATTGTAAAGAACTAAAGCCAAAAATGCTCTTTGGACCGACTGAAGACGTGAGAAACAGGCAGCAAAACCAATACTACGGAAGAAATTGAAACTTCAAGTTTGGAAATACACACATGCTTTAAGAGGAAGGTTTGTGTTTTATTATTTGGATTGTGAAAAAGCAAAGAGCTGCTTTTGAGCGGAATGCTCATTTGCAGAATAATGAAATTGATTCCACATTAAAATTCATCACTGGTTACATGACTGTGGAGCCTCTAATGTCAACAGTGGAACACAGCGATTATTCTGCTGACATCAAAAATCCTTCTCAGCGTGTTGTGAAACCACGTCCTGACTTTCCCTGGGCAGGCTGGGTAATAATAGCAATCCTGAAGAGGATGTTACAGAATCAACTTTTGCATTCTGGAACGAAGGTCGGCAGTTTAATTGGAAGTGCAAATTGCGTTCACATGTATCCCCACAGTGGATAGAGCCAAAGTGAATGTGTGCATGAGCGTGTGCACGTCTAACATTAGGACAATGAATGAGGAGACTCTGTGAAGAGGCGGTGAATGCAGCAGGCGCACAACTACCACCACTGAAGCGATGATTTTACAACTCCTTCCCACACATGAGAGAGCTCCTGCCGACAGCTTCTGAACATGCCAAATTTAGTAAAGAGCAAGTAAATATTGACGCAATGGATGCAGTGCCCATATGGTGGCTCGAGCACGGCATGCTGGCTTTTATGCCCACTGTGTGGACGCACAGCCAACAGCAGACGGAGGGAAGAAGTGTGACAGCAGAGAGTGCTGCCATCATTATGTCACCCCGACAGCAACGTTTACCATCGCGGTGAAAACCTGCTCACTCGCTATTGATCTCTGGGTAAACATTTGTACACTCATAAGAATCTCAAACATCAGAACAAGTTGGACCGAGACTAGACTTTAATCACTGTTGTCTTTGAAGACAAATGGTATCTATGAGTGGTTTTATCTGGACAGAGAGAAGAGGCTGAAAGGTTCAGTGCTTCTCATGCTATGTAACCAAACAAGAACCACTCCTCTGCAATAATAATGTGTTAAATGTGGCATTGTTCAAACTAAAATCCTTTCCGAAATGACATTGAGTTATATTTTTTATTTCTAATTCAGGGATGGGCAATTCCCTGAGAGGCCACATTATACTGTGACTGTTTTGAGGGGCAATAATGCAAAAAAAAAAGGACAGATGAAAACAGTCAGAAATGTAACACCAAAATCCTTAATACTATAAGACCTTAGACAGTGGTTAATTTATTGAAAAAACAACTATAGACATGATACACATTTTATTTATTTATATTGAGGGAATAATGTTATAAAATGCATAACCCTTTTAAAGAAACTAATTTAGCATAAATTTCAGTGTAACTACTAATAGCTACAGGGAGAAAAGAATGAATTATATTTTGAATTCAAACAGCATTGAATGATGAAAAGAGTCCAATGTCTTTTGCAGCTTAGTTTTGACCCGATGAGCAACAAACAAACCAGGCCAAGGGCCACATATGGCCCATGGGCCACACTTTGTATGCTGTAACCCGACTGAGAAAAAGAGCTGCACAACCCTAGTGTTAGGTTGGAAATGTGATCAACACACAAACAGTAGGTGTCAGAAAAAAAGATCCGCTTTGAAAACAACAGAAACAAGGTCAGACTAAAGTGGTGTTAGATGCCCGTATTTCTTTACGATGCATTTAGCTGAAGAGCAACTCCTATCTATGAACAGCTGTGAAATTTTTGTGCAAGCTAAAGCAGAACGCACCACCAAGAATAGAAATAGAACTATCAAGTTCATTTATAATGATGTAATAAGCTGGCAGAAACAACCAATTCAGCTCGATTAATAATGTATATTTTTTAATAGACTTTCAGTCATTGATATAAAAGTAACAGGGCTGGATTTTTTTCATCACACACTCAGAGGCGTGGAATTCGATTAACTGAAAGACATTGGTGACCTCAGCTTTGTGCCACAGTATTGAATTACATTATTGCATAATGAGGTGTCGGGCTGAGGAAATAATTCATTCTGCTGGGCGAGGGAAAAGATTCCTTCATCACGAGACAAGGCAACGTATCTTTACTACAACTGGAGTTTTGTGGGTATGGCGTCGCATTGTGCAATTGTGAAATATGGGGCGAACAAACCAATAAATTTGATTCCTAAATGTATGTTCATCCGTGCTTCACACTGAATGGCTGTTTAGACATTCTAGATGACATATCGGGCCATGACTGGTTAAAACCATTAGGTGAAATATAATAACTGACTGACCAGGGGCTGTCATATGTATCCAAACACGAAAGAGACCACATGGAAGGTGTTGTTTCATCTATCATTCAAACATCATTATACTGTGACAGAAGATATTTTATAGTTGGCTCACACCCTCACATGACTTCCCTCTGTATTGCAATTGAAAAAAAAAACAATAATTAACTGGGCCACAGCCTTCATGCAAACCATTACATCATTAGTGCATATTACATAATTACTACAGTATGTATAGAGAGGCGACCACCACTCTCCCATCAGGGTCTCGAGCAGCAGCCCACAGACACGTGTCCCGATTATCAACGCGCAATGTCTCACTGAGGACGGACAAGCACAACACATCCGTCTTGTGTTAGCAATGCCACATATTGCTCCTGCTTCCATCTTTCAATATTAAACCGCTAACAGGGCTGTCATTCTAAAGTGCGGCTGCTCCTTGTTTGCAGTGTAAAATGCTTTGGCAGCACAGGCATTAGTATTCTCGAAGAAGGCCTCGGGGAAGAGAGGGCATGACGCAAAAGGATGAAAACAGGATCAGGTGTTTTTCTCCGCTAAGGACATGGAATCATTCTCATTACAGAGGCGAAGATGTCACCATGCACATAATGTGGTGGTGTTGTATCAGCACAGGCAGCACTCGTGCAGGCACAGGAGCTGTTGGAAAGACGCCTCAATACCTGTTCGGTCAATAAAGGTTTAATATTTAAAGATCCCTTGTGCATCTAAATAGACTCAAGCCATAATCAATTCATCCAATCAATTCTGTCATTCCTTTGAGAAATTACCCCAAAATGAGGTCTTAAAGTCGAATAAGCAAGGCTGAAAAATGTATTAGAGCTCCAATGGACACCGAACACAGCAGCAGAGCAAGTGAGGCTTTGTCAATGACTAAGTTGAAATATTAGCAGACGCTCTCAAAATTTCTCAGAAGTTAATGCCAACTGTCTATTTGTCTCAAAAAATGTTTTTATCATACGTATTTCTATGACATATAAAAAGAGTGCATTCAACTTACCAGTAACACATCAACAGTGTTCAGGAGGAAAAGCCCATGTCTTGGCCTGCACAGACAAAAAAGGGCATTCAGTATTAAGCTTGGAGAATTTCATAAAGCACAGAAGCTTGAATCTGGACTTATTTGGCTGAGATCTAAACTGGGCTGCAGCTGAGGGGTCAGGAGGTGAGGCAGAATCACACAGCGAGACAACCACATGCTACTCTGGCTGCCAAGAAAAGCATGGTATATCACATTATCCACCAGCCATTTCAGCAGACTAGGATGAGCACATTCGCTGGCGGTGTAACACACTCCTCCAGCAAATACCGAATAAGAGGTTTGGACGTCCTCACAACAAATGTTACACGTCATGACTCCACACTGCATGAGAACCTTAACTCTGCCTCAATCGTTGCATCACTCCCACAGTCGCAGACCTCTCTTTCAAGCATATAAACAAAGCTGCAGGTACGTCTGACAGCTGTGTCTCTGCTGCACTGAGGAGCTGTGAAGAAACCCTGATACCCCTGTCATAACACAGGCATGGAACCGGAGACAGGAGAGGTAATCTAGAGCCAAACAGCTTAATTAAAAAAAAGGAAGTTGAACAAAACAAGAGCTGGAAATGACAACAAGAGGGGTGATAGATCAATATGTGCAGCAAAGCGTTCAGTTTCATGTGAAGTCCCTTCAATCCGCTGGACTTTCTTCCAATTGAGAGTCGTGTTGGCAAGCGCAGTGAAAACAAACAAGGAAAAATGGATTCTCTCACTTCATTTCTGGCTGGACTGGTGCTTGCGGCTACGGTGGTTCTTCTCTCTGAACTCCTGACATCCCAAAACACTACAGCATGTCTGGGAAATTTCTCATAATATGATCTGCTCAATAACTGTGGCTGCAACAGAAATATTAACCGTTTGACGCCAACACAGAAAAAAATACAAATGAAGTACTTCCTCAAAACAACTCAACACTGGCCTGAAGACACATATACTACCATCATCATGCTGTGTGTCAGATTATACTGTGTGTGTTTTACTTTATTTGCGTGTAGAAATAAATGAAGAGGACATGGCGGACTCCAAAACAAACATTTGCAATATTTGCTAAAGTAATAATATAAAAGGAAAAAAGGTTCTCAAACCGCTCTAGTTTGATCCAAGCATATTTATGAACATATTTGCCGAGTCCATAGGAATGTAGCCTTGAATCATACGAACATGGTCTGCCATCATCACAGGGACTTCGAATGCAGAGCAGCTTTAAATCAACCAAACGTCTCTCAGTGAATGTTTTTTTTTTCTTCAGCTCTGTAGGTATTCAGTGATGACAACTACAACCTAAAAAACTGCCGCTGTTTGGTGACATGTGATGTGTTTGAGAGGGTTCAGTCAAACAATGCATTAACATTAACTTCACATAAAGTCTTGTCAGACCGGTTTTATGAGCAAACTTCGGAGTCACACAGCCTCGGAGACAGATGATGGAAAGACTACAGAAAGGCAACACATGAAGGACTGACAAGTTTAATCCTTCAATAAGACCTTTCTAATCTAATTCCTGTGTCAATACATGTGTTTCATCATGATGTACATGAATCGAGGCCGCTATTCTGAGTCTGCAGGAGTCAAGTTGACAATTCCCGACAATAAATGCAGATCACAAGAGAGACTTTGGGTCACAGAGTTGGTCTATGTGTGGCTCGCTGCAGTACATCAGACCCCATTAAGCTCCTAAACATCTGATTCTGTCCAAAAACAGAGAGTAGTGGCCGTTCCATCACACCTCAAGGGTCATCTTCAGTGCCACCACATTACATCTGGAGGACTGAAAGACGGCGAGTCAGCCCACATCCTCCACTGTTGAAAAGGCTTCAGCAGTGAACACAGGATAGCTCGCCATTTTCTATCAGAAAGAGCATTCAACAAGTTACCCTTGCTCTTCAAAGGACGCCAGCTACATCTTGACCCTCACTTTTATTAGCCTCAAGAACAATTAAATGTGAAGGACATATCCACCAATCGACGAAAGGAAAAACTGCTGGAGAGAGCACCTTGAGGGACCCTCCTCACAGGAGTGCATCACCGGCTGGTTTTAAGCCACAGGTGTTGTGAAAAGGAGGGTCATGTTAGCTTTGATAATCAACAGTAAACATTTAATTCTGCAAAGTCAATATGTCAGGAGGAGAATTGGTTTTTCCACAATACAAGGACACTCCCATTCAACGTCAAATGTCTCCAGTAAACTAGTGAAACACAATGTAAATGCCAGAACACGTGGTTATATCATCAGTTATATTTACTTTTGAGTTAAAAGGAAAATAATACAGAGCAGCTTATATTTTATGATTCATGACGGTGGCAGCTTTTTGAATAGTGGAATTAAGGTGAACAGTAAATAAAAAGACAAGTATGAAAAAAGCACTTATGTAATTAATTGATTCCTTTCAAAGACATTTTCCTCTGAAAAACGGGGACAAATAACCGCAGGAATATCAAAATCTAATTGAGTGTGCTGCGTTCGTGTGCAGTGCAGACCTATATGTGAGATGCAATGTGAACAAAAATAATACTTTTGTCAGGTTTACAGGAATAAAAGTGCATTAAGCAGGTTTATTTAAAAAACCAAATAACCAAAAGCTTTTCTGTCAGCTTGCTTTGGATTGGACAAGACCACTGACATGTTTATTTGAAAGACAAATAACAAATAATGATGTAACATATCCTGGCAAACACACTTGTTAAAACAATGGCGTCTCTTACTTTTTGGGCCAGTCGGATCATGTGACATCCAATGGGAGGGAGTAGACCAACAGTTTTATTAGAAAAAGGACAGTAACACAAGACAATGTGCTGAATATTACTAAAGATGAGTGAACTAATGCTTGAGCGAGACACATCTGAAAGACAGTGACGCTCATAAATAACTGGTTTGCAGGTTTGATGATTAAAAGTGGTGCGAACATACAGGTTGCACATATGTATAACTCCTTAAAAAGACAAAATTTAGAAGAAAAAAAAGAGTGCACACAACAGCATCTCAATTTAATCCAAACCGGTGTAAAAACAGAATGCAATTTGAAATTTTGTGATGATGGAGAGGCAGAAAACAAGTCGCAACAGCCGAAATAAACGGTTATATTTGAAAATGAATGTGATGTGTAGTCCGTTAATATGCATTAAATAAATATGCATTGTTAATTGTGCACATTCGTATTTTCATTTTAAGTTGCTAGAAGTTGTAAAAAAGTACCCGTAGTAGTCTTAGTATTTGGACTAAAACGTTGAAATGTAACATCTCTACGCTGTGTATTGTGTTAAATCGTTTTAAAATACCGCTAAAATAGAGCGAAATGTGGGACAAAAACAGGACCTTTCATTCAAACGTTGACAGCGAACAGCGGCACACTCACCGCTGCAGCCACAACACGTTGATGAGAAGAACGTTTAAGTCAGACAGAGGCCACTAAACCACGGATAAAAGCAAGAATTGGGCAGATACAACTGTGCAAATATGTAGGACATTTAAATCCGGGCATGGACGGGATGTCTGTTGACTTTTATGGCCATGACTCCGGCTGCTGCTGCTGCTGTCCCGCTACGGTTAGCTCCCCCGGCTAACCTCCCGTCCGATGGAAACATCGATAACGCTGATATTTTCAAACTTTCATACACGCAGAGGCTCCCGGGGGCGTTTTATTTTCCTGACTAAGGGTCAATACAACACACACGACATTAAATTGCTGGAAGCATGTGTAGAAGCGGGAGCTATGTTAGCTAGCAATGGCTACTGTCTCCAGCTGTGTGTGTGTGTGTGCGCGCGTGTGGGACACGGAGGATGGATGATGAGAGGAGAGCCCCGAGGATGGAGTTCACAGGAGAGATGGCAAACACTCTGCGCTCCGACAAGTCCGCCTGAAGACGTTCAAATAAAGGCTCTTACGTGAATCTGCTGCTCGACCCTCGGACGGTTTAATCCAGCGGTGGCGCCGGGGACAGATGCTGGAGCAGAGTCCGGTTCAGGGATTTGCTCTCCCTGCGTCTGCAGCGGCGTCCTGTCAGTCTCCCCCCTCCCCGGTGCTCTGGTCCCTCTCGCCCTCCAGTGGAGAATGAGCGGCCCGCTGCTCAGGAGCCCCTCTTCAGACGGACTGCCCGTGTGTTGGGGTTGACAGAGTGAGTCATCAGCTCCTCCCTGCTCCACGAGCAGCTGACTACTGTAGACAAACAGTGGCTCCCTCCTCCCTGAGTAAAGAGCGATGGGCTCAGCTCCTATTTCTATCGCACAATGGAGCACACGTTTCTGTTACACACTGGATACCAGGGGGCGTGAGATCGGAATCAGAGCCACCTGCTGTGTGCAGGAAAACACAGTACCGAGGTTTGCTTACGTCATAGCCAGATCACTACACCGATGATTCCATTAAACTGATCTGTTTTGACAAAATGTTAAATTCATCCGCTGTCTGAGATTCTTACGAAGCAAACTTTTATTTAGACTCAATATGCAGATAAGACCTCAAAAATAATATCCAAGAGAATATCATGTTTTTGATAAATTGCCCATTATTTCCTTTATAATGATACATTGAATTAAATAATAGTCAGTTTATTCATCTAACAAGCTGTATTTAAACAAGTCAAGCTGCAAACGTGAAGCCTGATGTAGTCACTGCTTTACACCAGCAGGTGGCAGAAACTAGTAGCTTCAAGCCGGGCAACGTTTGTGGGCGTGTCTATTGAAAGTTTAGCGTGAATAGAGATTGAAAACCGCCGTTTAGGATATGCAATACAGCAGTGGTATTCATGATCTTGCTGTGCATGACAGTGATCATTTTTATGAGAAAGACATCTGTGAAAGTGAGTCACCATCATCGCCCAATCAGATTAAGCGAAACTACAACCCTTGAAAGTGGAACTAGAAATATCAAAGTTGAATATTTCAATAACAAAAAAAAAGGTTAATGCACAATTAAAACACAAAACTAGTCCTCAGCTCCCCCAGCACACTCTCACAAATGTTCAAACACCGAACTCAGAAGCGCAATGTTGATCTTTCAGAGGCCAAATATGTACTTCACGTGAAAAGTGGCTCAAAAGCAAACCCATAGCCTCCTGCAAAAGACATGTAGGAAAACATTTCATGCATATTTATAAGTTACTTCCACTTCCTTCATCATCACTCAGCTGCCATTACGGACGGCAAAGTTTGTTCCTCTCCATTTCGCGCATTATTTCAGATACCATGCATATTTATGTTTATGAATGAACATATGAGAAACCACATCATTTATACATCACAGCTTCCATTGAGATTTGAAACCTTTAAATTGTGCAGCACCTCGGCGCCGCTCCACATAATCAATATGAATAATGTATGTACATATTCTTGAGAAGGAGCAAAGAATTATGGGAGCTGTACGTTTTCATCAGTGTTAAAAGTATGTCAAAATAAGATTACATTTTTGGAAAAGCATTTCAAGTAAGTTGTATTATTCCATTAAAATATACTCCACTTGTATTGTTGCAAAACTGTTGATATATTTTTTTCTTGAATATGAAAACTTTAACGTATCTCCACTTCAGCTGATATAAAGAGAGAGTGGAGGGGAAAACTATTGTTTTTGAACCTAATGGGGTGGTCGGATTTGACCAGCAACTTTCTTGTCACCCAACAAAAACAACAAGGGTTGACTTGGACAGTAGACAGGTGGAGCTGGAGTGGAGGTGAGTTGTTGCAAGCTCCAGTGACAGTCGCTCTCAACAAGTTAAATCATGATCATCACTCACACCTGCATGCTCCCACCGGCTGCCACACAAGTGACACACACCAGCAGCCTTTATACATCAGATTAAAACATGGATTCCCAAAGCAAGGTTTCACTTGTACAGAAGGCTGTCAGACTGAGATACAACCACGAACATGGCAGTAAATGAGTGTCTGTTTGCAGGGTAAACATGCCGACAGAGCCGCCTGCAGCCTTTGTTTTCCCTTTCAAACCAGTTTGTGACGGTAGATAGTAGCAGCAGTTTAGACTCAGTTAAAAAAGTTCTACTTCAACCAATAGAAAAAACTAGTCTCACTGTAGATGGTTTGTGCTTCATCATACATTTGAAATGGTGTATTTCATTGAGATAACTGAAGTAATTCTTTGATGTAAATATGTGTTACTGAGGGTAAACATTCTTTTCAGTGTAAAAGTGTGTGTACCTTCTTCAAGTCTCCGGACATCCTGCCGTGTCTTTTTACTGCTGCCTTACTGGACTCCTCCTTCAGCTCTTCCTGGTTCCAGCAGCAGATGGACAGACGCAGCGGGGTGATGATAATATTCCTGGGAGTTTGGGAGGGCGGCACTGTTTACGTAACCCAGAGAATCTTATTAAAAAGCCACAGTCCTTCCGTCGGTGAACTCTCGGGTTAATTAGCTCACTTCCTAGTCGCGGCGAGCATGTCGAGGCTTCAGACTGGTCACATGCTGGTTATGGATGACCGGGGGGGGGGGCAGCTTGTTGGGATTCTGCTGAGGATCTGAGCGCAGTGTTTATGCAGTCTGGCAGAGATGCACACACATCCTGCATATGGAGCAAATATTCACTTTCACAGGAGCAGCGCACAAAAACATCTGTAAACATATTTATCTACCTGCAGACTGGAGTCCAAACGCTCATTTTTGGGCGTTCTACTTTTACTACAAAATCCAAAATCTGACCTCCATAGGAACACAAAATGTGATTTGCCTATAATTTTTCATGGATTCTAACCTTGAACTCTCAAATCGAATGTGTTGTTTTTCTTTTTTTTGAACTTCTTCATACTAAGGTAAATGCAGCCTCAAACTGCGGTGGTCAAGTTCAACGTGTCACTCAGCCAGTGAGCAAGTTCCTCGTTCAGGTTGGTTGGAGAGATATTGTTACCTTGGAGATGACAGGAAGTAGGTCATTAAGGAGCCGACTGTCTTCCCCCTCTGTCCGTGACATGCACAATTATCCACAAAGACACTGGCTGTTGAACATGTGGCATAGATCCAGACACTGACAGTACTCGCTGCACGAGGCAGTCGAGGGAAGCAGTTGTGTAAGAGGAAAGTGTGATGAGCTGCTGGACTATGTCAGAGGTGGTCAGCTGGATATTAAACCCTTTACACGGATGATCAGTATTGTTATATCTCCTGTATTGGATTTAAGTGTTTCGTTGACATTCAACATCACATTTTTGACTCAACGCATGGAGTTGTTTTGCACTTCAGGCAGCGGATTACGGTGGAAGTGGAGACCAAATATAGACATCGGTTTTTCATTTTTCGGTGTGAGATTATTATTAATCTTACAGCAGGACAGAGAAGGTCAGTGCACTGCACTTGAATAGGGATTGGAATATTAACAATCTAGTGATGTATGCACCCTGGCAGCACTCTATTCTTCACCTCCCTTCATCTTAACTCTATGACTGATCCTAAACTCTTTTCACAACCTCTATTCCCTTGCTTTACTCTCACCGACTTTGCTTTGCTTCTTGGCCATGCAAAACAAATCATATCACCTCCACACCCCCCTAACCCCCCCCCCCCACCCCACCCCCACCCCGACTCTCCTACAGCACACCTCACCACTGTCCATTCAGACAAAGCAACTCTAACCTAACTGTGATGTCGCACCAACTATCGATATCCGAAGAGCCTTTACTGCACAAGGCAGACCTCATGTCAAACATCGACTTTATGAAATGATGAGTTTGAGGGCAGAAACAGAAAAAGAATGATCAGACAGTGTGAGGGAAAGGACAAACGAAAAGCGAGTACAATAATAACCACATTTATTTACTTACAGGCAAATTCCCTTGACACTATATAATCTTTATGAACATCATGTTTTATCTGTTAGCAATACATTTCCATTTCCAGAGAGTGCATACACGTAAAATGATGACGGGGGTGTTAAATAAATCAGAACACTGCTTGTCACAAGCATTACTCAGTAGTGGGACTCAAAAGTGCACACAGTCTATTTGTAATATCTGACAGCTCCATAAGATATATTGCATTTCACACATTCAACATCAAACAAGGCTATTAAAAAGGCACAGGACTCTCACATGGAACAGAACTGTGGTTGTCAGCAGATCCTTCACACCCCCGTAGTTTCAATGGCACAGGAAAAGTCCAGGTGGTCACGAACCAGTCGTTCGGAACTGAGTCTTAACTTCTACTCAAGGGGCTGTCTCTACATTTAGCTGCCCGGAACCCCTCAGAGAAGAAGGGGACATTCTTACAAGAAGCCAAAGCCCACGTGATCGACAACTAAAGAACCATGTTTCAAACACCGTCTTGATGTGGTGAGCGACTTGAGTCAATATTGGATCGGACTCGGACCACAGACCCAGTTACTGGTAGTAAACAGTGAGCCAGTAAAATAAGGAAGGCCACTTTTATAAAACTACAGCAGGATCCGGATCTTCAACGTCCTGGTGTTGTTCATCGAAAAGGTCAACAGCACAATTACTGTGTGAAGAATGTTGTCTTTTTTTTTTTTTTGCCCAGTGATCTTGTTAAATATCTCCAAGAAAATAGATTTACATAAACATCTCTGCTACAGAGCTACTGTGACATTTACAGTTAGTTCAGGTTCATGCAGATGCTGTACAACTTCCTGTCCCCGTGACAAATCAACAAACCCAACGAGGATTAAAACAAAAAAAACAAAAAAAAAACTATGTGTATTCAAATGAATTAGCAGCAACACAATGTCACATCGTTGTGTTGAGAGACTTCAGTGCAAACAGAGATGGGAGGCTGGTGACGTAGCGGCTGGTTTACAAGTCGACTCGACTTCATTGACAAGTCCACTATGAGTGAATTCAGAACCACCACTCAGTGCACAGACCACCTCCACCTTAACTCAAAAGAAACCCCTCGTGCAATAGTTCAAGTATTTCCTGCGCACCCAACAGACAACATACAGACACACACAACATATTTTTTACATTGTTTTCTCAGCATCCCCTGGTGTGGAGAGCAAGGCCTACTCACCGGTTCAGTCCATGGTAAAGTCCTTCCGCTGGATATATATACAGAACGAGAGTTGTCCAATACACGTCTGATCCAGGTTCAGTGTGAAGCAAAGGTGCGCGTATTTAAAGAGGGGTGTCGTAGACTCGCTCCATCGAGCCGTCCTCAGTGTCGTCCTCCGACTGCGACGCCTTGTGGTTCAGCTTCTCAGCTGTTGAAGAGCTGACAAGGTTCTCACTCTGGACGGCGTCCTCGCTAAGCTTGGCCTTGCTGCTGTCCTGAACAAACTCTTGGATCTCCACAGGTAGCCGCCGGAATTTGTCCTGGTACTCCTGGTCCAGATCGCCCTGAAGCTGGAGCGGAAGATGGCTAACATTAGACATTGAACTGTGAAGTCAGTAGCACAGAGACGACGCACACCGTCCCCAGCTCATTTCAACATGACTTCATATAAACACCGCACACAAGGAAAGCACTCAAGAATTTGCTGGGTCACCCAGAAAAGAGGCGCACTAACCAGGACTCCATCCCGCACCTAACCCTTCCCACTGTCTCAAAAATCTGCCCAATCTTACCTTGTTGAATGAACAGGAACACATTTTGTCACCTTAAATTTGATTCATTTTAGTGATCCAGCTACATGCTACTATATAAAGCCAAGGTTTACAGTTGTCCGTCACAGCCTCAGCCACCTGAACGCTCCAATGGACCCTTCGATTGGCTGACTGCAAGGCCACTTTATAAGCTGACATACTATTGGTTGAAAACATAAACAACAACAAACATGCCACCAAATGGTCAAACAAACACAGTACCAATAACAGAGAAAAGGGGGGTATTGAAACGTAACTATTGCCCTGCTCTGGAATATCTGTCCTCTTCTTTGACTCATATTTCATGATATATCTTAGTTGTATAGAGCAGGGGTTCTTAACCTTTTTGTTCTCGGGGCCCACCTTTCCCAGCACAAATGGGTCCGGGGCCCATTCAAGGAATAGAACTGATTAGAACTGAACTGAATAATGTTCAATAACCAGACATGTAAATACACCAAAACCTTGTGAAATGACATGAAACCATGTGATCAGTGCCAAGATATTTCTCATCAAAAAGTCCAACCAACAGCAGAACCAGCTGCAAGTCATGTTCATTGAATTTACATAAGAAAAAAAGAAGAAAAACAATCCAAACGGTTGAGAAAATTGCAAAAACTGTATGCCATGAATAGTATTCTGAATAAAAAAGATATAATAAGACACTGTCTAAATATCATGAAATATTAAACTCATAAATAAACTCTAAAGAAGATAAGCAAATGAAAGAATCGCCATAAAATGTTCTAAATAATTTTTAAAACTGCTCCAACAGGTGAACAGTTTATACTGTTGAGGGCGCCATCACTTTTTTCTTCTTCATTTTTTTCTTTTCAAGAAGAACAGATTTGCAGCTGTCAAGTCAATTCAATGACTCACTACTGCCCCAATAAGTGTATTAAAACCCCCAGAGGTGTAAAACAAAAACCTTATAGTGGCCCTCTAGGGGGCGCTCGGCCCCGGCCCTATGGTTAAGAATCAGTGTCTCGAGTAACTTTGTTTGGTACCTGGTGGTTACAATTCCGATGACTCGTAGAGTTCCATTAAAAGGTCTTTGTTGGCCAACACTTGGTGAGCTGCAGTGAGTTAGATATAAGCACGGCAAGCAGAAGATTTCAGTGTTGTCATGCACAAAAGTTGTATTGAGGAACGAGTCACATAGACGAGTCGCAAACACAAAGTGTGAAATGGCAATCCTAGGTAAGTGAATGACCAGTCCAAATCTAAGTTAGCGTAGGTAACCACTCCTTCAAGACTAAAAAAGAGGAGCTGCTGACTGACCATGTCAATAAAATACACCTTGATACAGCATGTGTGAGGAGCCCATCGATTTTCCGCTTGCATTTTCACCTTTATTTATTAAAAATAAAAAACACAAAACACACTTGTCATGTGGTCAGTACACATTCACCGATCACGCAGTCTTATGTTTGGACTTCAAAACTCAGAATGAAGTTTGTATTTGTAAACGCCCCTCTCAAAGAAAGAGTCAGTTCTCACTCAGAAGATGTTTTCTCGCAGGCGCAGACGCCCCCAATGATTACAGATGAGCAGATTCATTCCATGGCGAACCAATAATTGCTGTAATGCTGATTCCTCTGTTTAACTACCCGACTGGCTCCCATGGGGGACCGGTAATTAAAAAGAAAGCTGCTAAGACGAATGGTGTCAGAATCTCAAATATGAGCGACGGAAAACACGAGGCTCTCCATCAAAGAGACGTTTGATACACACACACACACACACACACAGCTACGACCGAGGGAGAACGTGGCTAACACATATTGATGCGCCCACTGTGCCGTTCGTGCTTCTGCCGGCGCGGTCAGTTTGATAATTACATCTTTCACCTTCATCTGCGACAGCAACTGAAAATAAAAGAACCTTCAGTCTGTGGAGAGGACAGCGGAGGACAAGGCCGCCGTGTGGGTGTCGCACTTTGGACTCGAAAATCTGCAATAGGGCGATGGAATTTTTCAGTCTTTTATTTACAGTCTCTATCAGACATCAAGGCGTCGGCCTTGGGGGAGTTACTCCGAACATGACACATAAACAAAATTCAATCTCCCAAACATCACGTACAACGTGCTTAAAAAGGATAATGCGATGGCATGGCGTTTGATCATGTGTCTTCTCAACCCCAGATTTTCTTTCTTAGAGCCACCTGATGCGTGAATGCAAAACTCCGAACATCTCAAGGTGACCTTCCTACTGCTCCGCCTACCCTTCTTTTCTGGTTTCCCACTCTCTTTCAGCGGGTCTCACCGATCCCAACCAGATGGCCGAAGACGTGGCTCATCTCTCTTCACGTGGCGAGCGCTGCACCGCGCACGACCTATTCATGGGTGTGACTGCATCCCAGTGCCAGAGCCTCTGCCCGCTGAGGTACCAACACCCCCTGATCCAATCTGTCATGCCACCTGATGACACCTCGACACATGTAGAGTAGGTGGCAACAGGAAGTGTCAAGGGGAGCGCTGAGAGAAGCTGTGAGTTATCGCTGTATCTTTCTGCTCTATCAAAAAGGAGCAAAATAAAATAAAATAAAATAAAATAAAATAAAATATGTGGCCTGGGGGTTAGGATTGACCTCTGTCTCCACCGTGGTCAGGGTTCCATTCCATTTTTAGGGTTCCATTTTTAGTTCTTTAGAGGATTGCGATCTCTCAGTACTTTTCTAGATTTTGTGTGTTTTATGATTCGTATTTCTCCAGTACATCTTAAATGATAAATCAGAATCAGAATCAGATTTATTGCCATGGTCAGTGGGGAGCCCACTGACTAGGAAAGTGTCTTGGAATAAAGTGCAACAAAAAACAAATAAAATAAAATAAAATAAATAGAATTACATAACAACAAGGCTGTTCACAAATTTAACAGTCTGATGGCCGAGGGGAAGAAGCTGTTCCTGTGACGGGAAGGTTCTGGTCTGGATGGACCGTAGCCTCCTGCCAGAGGGAAGAGGAACAAACAGTCTATGTCCAGGGTGAGAAGGGTCGGCTCTGATCCGACCTGCACGTCTCTGGGTCACTAAGGGATCTGTCATAAAAAACGGACCGCTGCACGTCTCGTTGGGTTTGTCAATAAAAATAGGATTTTTAACCAATCACAGACCAGCTCACTGTGGGGTGTGGCTTGGAGCCCTCTAGGTATTTTAATAGTTGAATTGCTTAAACTAGGTCAACGTTGGTGACAACAGCGTAAACAAAGCAGGCACAGAAGATCAAGACAGAGAACCAGAAACCAGACAAAATGTGAAGTTAAATCGGTGGTGCCAAAATGAAGGGGTGTCGCATTCTGAAACCGCCTCAACCACCGGGAGTCAACCAACTGCAGCTCTAACACAGGGATTCTATGCTGGAGCAGGAAAAATGCTTCGCGTACATGAAGAATCAGCCTCTCATTGTTCTGGACTTCCATAATAAAGCACGACTTTTGAAACGCTGCCGTTGCCAACGACTCAAGGACGCAACAGAGAAAATACTGAGACGCAGCCAAGGGAGAGAACTGCTGCATGCGACAGTGTTGGAAGGGTCCACACAGGCAGCTCTCTGGAGACACTGCGCGAGAGCAAGGAGCGTTTTTGAACACGTTTGTTTGGATCCATTCTGACTCACTTTGACTTGGGAATGAATGTGAACTGTCTGCGCCTGTATTTGCCGCGCGCCTGCCTGCCTCTGTGCCCTGCTTGCATGTGGTCCAGTTTCTCTTTGGACACAAACCGGCAGCTGTTACCAAGCCAGATTTTCAATCTCTCTCATCTCTGATGTCAACAAACCACACACGCATGTTCTCACGCACACACACATATTTGAGACTTTCTTAAAATACAACACTCTGTGACCTTTTTTCACCAGATGGCCTCATTCCGTGGAGCTATCGAGGGAAGCGGTGGAGGCCTCTGAAGAACTGAATTCATTCTTTGCTTTCAGCTCTGACATAACGGCGGCAAGAAAAGCCTCCTGCAGCAGCCACCGGCTCTGGGACCTGCTGGGACACATCCCACTAATAAAGGAGTTTCTTTTACTGAACCAGACAATTTAAGAGACGAGGGCTGACGGGCGTCCAGAGTGAGATGCCGCGTGCATCCGAATGCAGCCCAATTAGACAGAACGCAAGAATACATGACTTATGGATGAGAGGGGATCACGACCCTGTCAGCAGTCTTCACAGAAAGGAGTTTTATTCAAAGAATCTAGGGCGCTTGGGCCTACTTCATTTACATGAAACCTTCTCTATACAAACACAGAACCCACTTTTCCAGCGGCCATCTTTTCTCCTCTTGTTTGTATGTGTGTCACAGGTGCTGTGCCGGACGCCTCCCACCCTCCAGCTCCATTTCAGCAGCACATATTATTCTGTAAAAGCAGTTGATTTTCCCCAAACTGTCCACCCTAAATCAACGTAAAAAAATTAACACAATTGTTTGCTACACGCCTCTTTTTTCTCATTCTTTTAGACTGATATCAAACAGTCCTAGGCCTGAGCAAAGTGAAGCCCATGAGCTGTATCATGGTCACAGATCACCCCAGGCAGTCGTCTCCACCGCAGCCTGCTGCACGTACAAATACACAATGTTTCACTGAGATTTTTTACTCTCTCATTTATTTTCTTGTTTACGCACTTTACTTCCTGTTAATTCCTGATAATTTCCCTCAAGTTTCATTCAACTATATACCAAACCTGCCTTTCAAAACTCACTTGAAAAGTCATTGTTTTATTGTCTTATATTTTCCGATTAATAGTGCAGTACAATACAGGGTCATGCAATATTTTTTTTCAGACCATTCAAAGTGAGTGCTGTCTTAAAAAAGGAGAAAAAAAATCGAACAAAAAATAAATAAATAAATAAATAAAATTTTAAATTATTAAAAAAAAAAGATGTGTGGAATAAAAAAAAATTGGAAAAAAAAATTTAAGTTGAGTCTGTGCCCGTAGGCTTCAACAACATGCTGCAAGTGCTCCAGTGAATAGTGAACTCTTAGCTGGTTTTCTGCATCTATACTCAATTTGTTTGGGTTTTTTTTTTACTTCAATTTTGCTAAACTTCAATCTTATCTTAGTCTCCTTCATCATGGATGTCTTGGTGATGACGCCACATGTGGTGCGACTCTGAAAAATGCATCCTGTGAAACAAATTATAAGTGCAAATAATCCCAGACCTAATAAAAATCCTTCTTAAAATATTTACTTGCATATGTCAATTTATCCCATCACCTCTGCTGCAGTCATCAAGGACCATGCAGATTTATTCAAGCACTGTATGATTTGAAGATTAAATACACAACACCTCCAGACTCATGATTTATAGAACCTGATTTCCTCTTTGTAGATTCTTTTACATCTGAGAATATAATGTAAAGCTGAACCAAATAATTTTGGTCGACCAGGACCCTGGTTCCTGGTTCTATTGAGGGTAGCTGACAAGCTTAACTGAGAGGTCCTGATGAAGATATCTTTCTAAGCTTTCCAGGAATGTAATGTTCAATGGAAGCTCTGATGAAGCCCATATGGACGGACTCATCTGAAAAGCCCGGCACAACACTCTGCAGCTGGAAATGTATTGCACATTTCTCTCACCGTTACAAGACACCATCTGTTAAACTGCATATCAAATACTTCTCAGTATCAGCATCAGCATCTCAGAAACAACGTGAGGGAACACAGCGCCAGCTGCTCCACTGCGACAGAGGAAGAGAAGCTACCTGTGTGCGCCCGCTCCAACACCGTCACCCCACCCCGTCCCAGGCTGCGCCAAGAGGATTCAATCCCAAATTAACAGATTGCGGAGAGTCACGATGAATAGAAGAGAATATAAGTACAGGATAAGAGGGGGCGTGCAGGGGGAGGGTTTCCATGACGACAGCTTAGGACTCCTGCACGTGTGTGTGCGTACATGCGCGCGTCTGATTTGTGTACTGATTCTGGGAGCGCGCAGTGGGGAGACACCGTCAGGATGCAAGCTTTGATCTGAGCAACAAAGAGGCGCTGCATCCTGGGGCAGCACACAGACACACCATGCTACATGTTGCTTTGCTGTCAGTGACAGAAGCTGCAGGCAGATTGTGATCCCTGATCACAATAGAGGTGAGAATGAGGTGTGTCAGACACAAGGTCTGGGAGTCAAATCCAGATTAATTCAGTTTAAGATGCACCAAAACCACATAAGATCAATTCTGTGGCTCACTAAGAGTATGATTCTTCTATTGCAGAGGTTCTTAACCTTTTTGATCTCGGGGCTCGAGTCATATTCATGAAATTTACTAAAGAAAAAAGGAAAAAATACACCACAAACTGTTGAGAAAATTGGAAAAACAGAATAAAATTCTGAGTAAAATAAATATGATAAAACCATGTCTAAATATCATAAAATAAAAATCATTTATTTTATTTAAACTGTAAATGATAAAATGTTCTAATTTATTTTCAATAAATCAGGTGCCTTCATGAACAGTTTTGGGGGGGTGACATCACTTCCTCTATCATCTATTTTCTTTTCAAGAACTTCTCCATAGTTGTTAACTATCACAGATTTGCAGCTGTCAAGTCAATTCAGTGACACACTACTGCCAACATACGTAGCTAATGTATTTAAACTGAGCGTCTTGCGGGTCAACCGTGGGCCCCGGCCCAATGGTTAAGAATCACTGCTCTATTGTAAAAAATGGAGGAATAATTCTCAAATTTTATCAACCATTGGACATTACTCTTCAAGGCAAGTTACTGGCGCTGCTTTGGTAAAGGGTATTTCATGCTAGAAACGTGTCCTTGGGGCTGCAACGCAAAGTCAAGCAGGGTAGCACATCTCAAGTTGGTGCCAAAATGGAGTTCGCTGAAGTGCAAACTCCTGTGGGGCGTTTTGATTGGATCATTAGCAGGGCACTGCCACCGGAGAGAACATGCTGGGAGTGACGACAAACCTCTCACGTCTCCTTTTGTCTCCACGTCACTTATAGTAGGAAGAAAAAAAAAAATCACGTCAAGAATCTGCGGCGGTACGTAACATCCTGAGACTCTGTGATGCAGTAGCTGTGAAGCTGCAGAGGACACTTGGTCCACCAGGGACGGTTATAAGTGTCCATTAGAGGCAGATCTGGACCCAAAAGAGAAAGTGGGTCAGATCTGTATGAGAGGAGGAAGCATGTTGTACTGAAGACAGTCAGACACTCAAGTATTTTTCCATTAATCCTCCTCCTTCACATCCTGTGTCTTCTTCAAGGGGGGGGGCTACTAAGACGATCAATCCAAGGTCACACTGGCTCACAAAGGCTTTTCCTGTCAGCGAAGACAATGTCTCCTTTTAACTCTATATACTGTTCCAGATAAATGGGCAGCATTCATCGGGAACAATAGTCAAAGCCAAGCTCTTAATAACGGCTCACTATTCATGGCTTGCTCGGGCTTTCACAGAGAGACTTCTTTTAAAAGATGAGTTCATATATTTATAGCTACTAGAGGAAATATGCATCCAGCAACAATGGTGCGACGACGTTCTTAAGGTGCTCATGTAAGGTGTACTGAGGACTAAAGACTGGTGGTCACCGATGACTCTTTGTTTCCCATCCGCCTCTGCCACCTGAGCCTTCCCAGATCATCCTCCTCAGTTGCACCTATCCTCTTTATGTCTTCCTTCAATGCATCCACGAACCTTTCACCATCTACCCAGTACTGTACAGCCAACTGTACAACTGCACTTTAAGTCTTTCCTGTTACAGACAAAAACAAGTTATTCTTTATTGTAAGTTGATCAATATTTGTTTTTTTTCTATAGTGTTAACAAGGATAAAGTGTTATGCAGAGGTGTACTTATGATAATTTTATAGACAAATGATACTATTTTCGGAGGCGGTGGTGAGTTGGGAGGGGTGAAATGTGAAGTTGAGAAGTACTGCTCTAAATGCACATAAATCATTTTCTCATCCAGTGTTTCAGTTTTATTGTCATCTTTCTCATTCACTATGTGAGTCACTTTCTACTCAGCTTTTCAGAAGATAGCAAAAACGCATGAGTCTCTCTTACAATATCAATACTGCAGACAAAAGGTAACCTGGTTGTCTGTCCGTCAGCGTATTACTCAAAGAGTTACAAAGCATTTCAATAATATTTACCGGGGAATATGGATCATGGAAAAGATCATTAAATATTGGTGGTGGTCTGGAAGATTTAGTACTATAAGGATAAGCTTAACCAAGGGACTTCTGTTGACGTGACCTGCTGCCAACGTTGACAGGAAGTGCCGCGGAATGTGCTTGAATTCAAAGCCTCAAGGCGATGGCAGACTCCTGTGTCACACTGGCAACACTGAAAATGAGTTGGTTTCAACCTCAAGCCATCCAACTCCTGCATCAACACTCACTACGGGCGGCGCACTCGTGAGGCTTTGTGTCTTCACTTCCAGAGCTCAGCAAGTGGCGCTCTTGTTTTTTAAAAGGTTGAAGTTTCACTAAAATAGTTGTGGAAATCCAAAGATTACAGAGCGCCATCTAGTGGGCTGTGAAAATCAGGACACTGTTCCATGAAACCCCTTGCCTCCAAACAAGTGAGATTTGAACCAGCAACCTTCTTGCAGGGAGGCACCAGCCGCTCTAACGCCATGCTGCCCACTCCTATAACAAGAAACATTGCTTACTAAACTGAGCATTTTGACTCATGTATTTGAAAACAGTGATTCCACTACTATGCAATGTTACAGTAGCCTTTCATGAGCAGAATTTGAAAACACAGCACAGCAGAGATGATTGACTTATGTGGTTACAGCCTCCAAATTCAGCCACGAGGGTGCACTTGCAAAAAGGATGCCATATTTCACGCTAACAACCACAAGCGCGGCTGCTTGCTCTGCATACAGATGTCGGCGCCTGCGCCAGAACCCGCGTCTCAGGAGTGATTAGCCAGTAATGATTTCCAGCAGGAGAATTCAATTTTCGGGGTCCAGATATTGATTTAAATATGACGACTGCGACAGCGATGTTCGGTGATGGATCACCGGTTCAAATTCATCACCCGTGCTGGGGAACAACTGGTCAACCAGGACCCCATCGCTTTGTTTCAGTCGGGGTCATCCGTCATAATGTTGTTACCATCAGCTTCTCTTACATTTAAGAGAAGCTGAAATCAATAAGCGGATTGACCTAAACAGGCAGATGCTAACCAGGCTGACTGTATCTTCCTCTTGTATCCACACACACACACATTTGTACCTCGATCTCTCTGGGGACCTCTCATTGCCATAATGCTTTCCCCAGCCTCTCCCCCTAAACCTAACCATCCTAAACACATGGCTCACCTGAACCAGGACTTGAACCAAAATGAAACGTAAATATAATGACCCAGTTATTTTGACGTCTTCATCCTAAAATTGAGACTTGGATTTGAGGATGAACCGGGTACACACACCGAACAGACCGGACCTGCTGCTGGAGCTCACTGTTGTCACTGCACCTCCCACACTGGTCTGCAAGTGGGCAGCAGTGGCACCACAACAGTGACATCAAGACGCTTCTTTGCAGTAGTAAAAATTAGATGTCATTTCAGCCTACAAAATGAACCAATTTTACAAGCTCCTCCTACTCTGATTTTACAATTCCCCACACCCTATATTGACCCATTAAATATGACAATACAAGGCTTTTTTTTTTCTATAAACTCATCTTGAGTAACTTCTCATGCCTTTTCACATTTGGTATTTCGTGTAAACACTGCTCTCTTATTGATTTTGTGTGAGCAGCTGTGATGTGCTGCAGTAGTGCGCGCCGTGATTCACTGTTTTAGCAAGAATGGGGGCGAGCTGAGGCGTCATTCATCTGCGATGCTCATTCAAATACATGATGGTGCATGACGAATGACAGAGACTACCATTCTTTTTTTCCCTTTCTACTGGCACTGTTGTAAACACAATTTTTCACAGAATGATGGGTGATAATTTGATACAGTAAGGCCACTCGATTAAAAAATATTTCATGATTTACATTCTTCACATTTTTTCAATTTGTTTTTTATGTTTAATAGCAGAATTCTCTGACTAAATCTGCACCTACAGTTTCAGAGTTACACCCTAACCCTATCCCAAGATCAGGGAACATATAAAATACTTATTCATACGTGCATTACCAACATATTAGCATGTAACTCACGTCCTGTTCAGCCAGACTATAATTGTGTATATTGGTCACTGAAAGTTCCCTCAAAGAAACACCATAATTACCAATTATTAACAAGTAATAAGCAGGTAAAAGGGAGTTAATACTGTCTAAATGTAACCAGAGCCACAGTACATAGTGGGTGGAATCCAGCAGTGATGACTGAACTCTTGACTGTAAGTGCACAGAACATTTCTAAACATAACTTTTCAGTCATCTCAATGACTCTCCTTCATCGTGGACATTTTGGTTATGACATCACATTGCATAATGTGGTGCGCCTGGACTTGGCAGAATTAAAAATGTTCCAGGTAAATACACAGTATTAATTTCATTTACTACTGTCACACAGTGAGGAAATATATGAGAAAAGCAATAAATACAAGTAATGTGGTTTTAAAATGAGAAAATAAAAGAATGTTTGAGTCCCGCTGACCTCAAAAAAACAGATGTTTTGTTAGTAATTTTAAACATACAACCAACGTCCTCTCCGAATAAGGGCAGTTAGTCACAGTTAAACGGCCCCGAACTGCTCCGGAGACGAATCCAGATTTTCTTTTAAAATGTTTAGTTAGTCCAAAATCTGCTCAAAATGTTAGACTTTTAGATTCACTGTATTTTAGTGTATTAACCCAGGCCAGTAGAAAGCAGAATATAAGTGTGTTATTTCACCCCAAGATGCAGCCAGTCTTACCAAGATCTTCAGGTGGAGCTTTGTCCTACGGTGACAGTTACAAGCATTACTCTTTGGCGTGTCAGTGAAAAGCAGAGGCAACACCCCAGTGTATAGTTGATGCTAAACTTTCTAAAGTAGTAAGAAAAGTGAATTTCACAAAAGAAAAAGGAATGTTTTTCTTTCTGTATTATAATAGTGATTCCTGGCTGTACAACTCAACATGTAAAATTCAGAGAGAATGGAGAAAGCTTTTATGTTTGTTTGTCTAAAACAAAAAATTAGAAAGACAGAACTACAAATGAGTTTGGGAAGTCTCTCACCTTTGGCCTTTCATCCAGAATTTGCTGACGGATGTCCTTGTGTTTCTCCAGCAGTCGCTCCTGGCGTTTACTCTGCGCATCCTCCAGCTTCAACACACAAAGAAAAGCTCCTTACATCAATTCCGCCAGCATTATTTCAATTCATATACATATTTTCAGGTGAAAATGTTCAGGTTTATGCAATGTAAATAATCTCTTACTCTTTTGATGTACTGAACCACCTCGTTCACAAACGACCTATTGATCTCCAGCTTCTCCCTGCACGAAAAAAACTTTATTAAAACGCAAGACTTGCGTTTGCTGACATCTAGTGGTAGGACGCTGTTAGTGCGGTTTGATGTAACGTTTAAACGCTTACTCTTCTGTTACGTTCTTGTCTTTCGATTTGACCTCGTTAATCTTCTCCTGTCTTTTCTTGTCCATTTTCTTCTTGAGATCTTTCTTTTCTCTGCGACAGAACGGCGACATCAAAAGTCAATATTGGATGTTGGATGCCACCCACAACGCAGGCTTACTTTTCACAGATGTCTCGGAGCTTCTTGAGCTGAGCACTCTGGCACTCCTCGGCTAGTGTGGTCAGCTTCTCCACCAGCTGGACACAGAGACGGGGAGCTGTTACAGGACGCTGTCACAGCAGCGTATATTTGACGGCGCACGCCGTGATCACTAGCTTGAACTGCGACAGTGCAGCACAGCGAGAGCAAATGCATTTTTCCACTGCACGGCAATGATCAAATGAAGCCAGCATCTATTTATTCAAGTGTTAAAAACAAGTGTGACTGATGCTCTGGGCCATTGGGGCAGTAGGAGACCAGCTAGTGGCATCAATTGATCTCTACCGTGGCAGAAGAATTGAACCATACACGGAGGAGCGCTTCACACTGGGGCCAGTTCAGTGGTCGGTCAGGTCAATAGTCTGCCTGCTGGCTATTGGTTGTGGAATTAAACCAAGTCAATACAGCGGTTTACAGGATACTTTGCAATTGTTAACAAACATGGCTACATGATGGCGGCCTCAATCACAATGATTAGAGCAATGCTGGTGAAAAGGCTCAATAAAAAGTTGCACTCAAACTTGCAGCACTCATCTCGAAATCCACTGGTACCTGCTTGATGTGCTCTCTCTTCTGGTACTTTTCGCTGTAGTACTGCTCCTGGCGAAGCGTGAGAAGCTGCTGCTGCTGCTGCTCCTTCAGCTCCGACAGCCTCTGGCTGCATTCCTGGTCCAGGTCAGCGAGCTCCTGGTCCAAGGTGGACAGAGAATAGTCCGATCGACTGCAGTGTGAACACAAAAGGAACCACAGCTGTAGAGAGAATCTGAATGGAATGTGACAGCTCTCAGGCTGAAGCCGATGCCAGGACCAAGTCTTCAATAACTGTTTAAAGCCTGACATGGGAGCATGCAGGGTGAAAGAAGGAGAGCTACATACCTTTTCTTACCATCTTTTTTGTGGCTCTTCTGCATGGCTGAGCGCCGGCGCTGATGCTGGCTCTGCAGCTCGGACATACGGGTCGTGTGCTCCTTGATCAGCTCGCTTGTCTTGCGGTGGTGTTTGCGCACTAGCTCCTTCATCTCTTTGTACTGCTTCTTCTGCTCACGCACAAAACCCTTGTGCTGTTTCAACTCCTCCACAGACTGAGCCTCCAGTTCTGAGGACAAATATCATCAAGCTTTCAATGTAGGTTCTGAGGTCACTATATCATCAACAAACATCATCGTCCACAAAGACCCCTCTCGAACCAAGTCAGAGTCAAGACTCTGAAATTATTGTAGTTACAATGATGGATCAGCTCACCAGTGAGGACACTTTGGATGATGTCTTCGGTCTTCACAGCTGGCTTCATAGGGCCTGATGGAAAAATCACAGCAGGGCAGAGTCACATTTAGACATCGAAATGAAATAGAAATAGAAAAGAATTAGTTCCATGGGATGTCAATGGTGCCAGAATATTGGATGGACATATAAACTATTATACTATTATTTTTAACCTCCACCCAGGTTTGTCTGTTTGAGTCCACAAAAACATGGTTGGAAGTTATGGATGGATTTGAATCAAATGATTCAATATTGGGAATGATCAGGATCACTGTCTGGATCCAGGAGTTTTTGTTTTAAAGGACTAATATTATCTAAAAGCTTGGAACTTGTTCATCAGCAGAAAAAGTATGAGAAGGCGGAGGAGAATGTGAAGTGGGGGTGGAGGAGGAGGTGGCTAAGAAGAAGATTCTCTCTGTACCTGCAGACTGAGGCTGGTGCCCACCCAGCGAAGGTGGCTTTGGGGATATAATAGGTGTGTGGCTCAGCCCATTCTCTGCAGGTAACACCACCCTGGAGTCCACTTTAGATTCAGATGGCGCATCACTTCCTGTCTCCGCCTGTCAGAGTAGGAAAATAGGTGAGTACCAAAAGAAGACAAAGTTAATATTTAAGATAGAATAAACTAATAATTTCTTATAGAACCTACAAAACATCCGGCCACTACCTGCGTCCTGCAGTGTATTTTGTAGATGTAGCTCTGGTAGCCCACTCTTAGCATGACTTCCTGCTCTGCTTAGACTAACTTCACCTCGGCCTGAAGTCCACTGTCTGCGCCGTCCACGTTCATCTCTTGCTCTGACTTTCCATGCTGGGATGAGCTTGGCTACTGTCGCCATGGCGACAGCTTCCTGCCGGCCTGCCCAGAAGCTAATCGTATCAAGTGCCAAATCAGATGAAAGAAGGCGCTAATTGAACAGACCTCCTCCTCCTGCAGCCACGTCTGTGTAACCTGAGATAACCTCCATGTGCTATGTGGCCACTCAGACAGATTTGCTCACATCGTCTCCAGATGAGCCCCTCCTCTCCTCCATATCCCTCTCCAATTGCATTTCAAATGACATTAGCAATGATTGGCTCTTAACATCCCCAAATTCCCACTAAACTAGATTGAACTGCTGAAATAAAATCTATTTCTCAGCGCTGATGCAAAGCTAAGATCCATTACTGGGAGACATTGGGCCGTGAGCGTCCACCGCCACACTCTCGGAGGATTGTTCCATTCAATTACTGTTGAGCCACAATGACAGGCTGCTGACTATTGGTTTTGAAAAGTTTCCTGATCACGGACAGTGGAAAAGTTGGTCAAATACAGTGGTGCCTCCGTTTTCCAACTTCTTGGAATTCGAACGTCTCGGAATTCGAACAAACATTTCTAGATTTTTTTGCTTTGGATTTCGAACGAAAATCCAGAACTCGAACGAAATAAGCCGGAAAAAAACATAACGTGCGCGGACAGATCAGCTGACCCACAAGGCGCTTTGTTATTGTGTATAACGCAGCCTCTGTATGCAGACGTGTCCCGTTAGCTACATTTACTGACTGTTTTTTCTTCATATTGAGGTGTAAAACATTTCCAGTCTCCGCACTGGACCGTGGTAGAGTGTCACAGGGGAGGAGCTCGCTCTCCACACCTCCGAGGCACTCCAGGCACATTCAGAGCTGGACACGCACCGGGCACCTTGAGAGAGTGCCGGCTCTCGAGAGAGTGCCGTCTCTTCACTCGGCAACCCCTCTCACATGCAGCAGACACTGTACATTCACTCCTACCAAAGCCTATTTTAAGGCTTGGAAAGCAGTTTTTCTTTTTCCATTAATTGTAATGGGAAAAATTGATTCAGATTTCGAACAATTCGCTTCTCGAACAGCCGTCTGGAACAGATTGTGGTCGAGAACCGAGGTACCACTGTACTTGGTTCGTGTAAATACACAAAACAGGCCTGTTTGTATTTACTTTTAGCCGGACTGGTGGTCAAAAGCAAAAAGAAAACTCAACAGAAACGCACCTCTTTGTCCCCGTCGTCCTCTCCACCCTCCTCCAACGTGAGAGCCGCCAGCTGGTTGGCTCTCTGCTCCATCAGGTTGACGTAGCGAATGGGATTGGACAAGGCTTCGATGACATCTGAGAGCCAAGAAAAGCAGTTAACCTCGCCCGCTTAATGCCTGGAATCTTATATCTACTCACCTGCAAAGGTGTCAGGAACATAATCCTTGACTTCCACGTACACGAACAGAGCGGGCAGCGCCAGCGACTGGTTCTTCTCATTCCTCAGGCTGATGTAATGGTAGCCTGTGGGTCAGAGGGGATTGCACTGTCCAGTTATACTGCCTATTTGAAAAATACTCTTGCAGTTGTTTCTAAATGAATGCAAAATGGGCAGCACCAAAATAAGGCTGTACTGTTCACTATTTTCGTTAATACCTACCCCCCCCAAAAAAAAAAGATATTTAAGAATGTAAAAAGTAGTTGTGTATTTGTTTAATGGTAGTGTGTCTTAGAGTGAATTATAAAACAGCTGCGTATCCTGTGAGGAGTTACGCAAGGGGGCGCTGCTGCACACAAACAAAGGGCTGGGTAGAAATCCACCAGTGAACTCGGTGTACCAATTGATGAGACAGTTTATGGATGACACTCAAGGACAGGGGTCTCAAACTGATCCACAAATGGACCGAAGGAGGTGCGGGTCTTTGTTCCAACCAAACAAGCATACACATATTAACCAAGCGGGTGCAGCTGAAACAAATCAGACTCACAGTCAACTGATTCTTCAGTGACTTCAGGTGACTGGTTGGAACGGAAACCTGCACCCTGCTCCTTTTGAGGAGCGGTTTGAGACGCCTGCCCTCGCCTGTGACACAATGATAATTCATCTGAGGTCTGAAGTTGACATTGACTCCCAAGAGAGCTGCTGACAATGATAGATAGGTAGATGAGGCTTCATGAAACCATGCCCTGATTTCCAGAGGCCACCAGATGGCACTGTCTGCTGTAAAACGTTTAGACTTGAACAACTACTTCAATGAAACCTCACATCATTTCTGAACCAAGAGAGCCATCTAGTGGCCTCTAAAAGATAGGACACTGTTTCATCAACCTTGCAATACTGTTTCATGACGCTTCACTAATGCTTATCATCAGAGGAGACAGATGGTTCACCTGGACGAATGGCAGACACTGGGATGATTCTGTGGCCGATAAACTTCCCTCCCTCTTCAAACACTGCTATTCTCAGTGAAGCCAGTGTGGGCAGAACCACCTGCAGATCAAGAAGCAAAGTGAAGTCCTGAACATAGGCAGTTGAGGTTGACATGATAATGCATTTTCTCACAGTTCAAGATGACAGATATCAGTGGAAGAAAAATCAGTATCAAACATAAATTCCTCGTCTATAGCTAGCATTGCTCTTTAAGAAGACATGGAGAGGTGGGACCTTCTTAAAGACGATCGCCTCCTCTTCCCAGACCGGGTTGATGGCGTTGCCTTGTGAAGTTTTCGTCTTAAAGGCCTTCCTCTTTGTGTCCACTGGCAAGCCGAACATGTCGATCTCCACATAGGTTCCTACTTTCTTGTCAGAGAGAAACTGGCCAGAGATGATCTGGAAGGAGCATTTAAGCCAGCTCAGAAAAAATGTCCTGAAAACGCTTTCTAAAAATTAAGTGATTTGAGATTCACCTTCACTGACAGGGTGTTAGCGACGATCCCGTCCACCGTGCTCTCCGTGAACGGGTCGAAGTGTTTGTCTGGTCGCCTCATGAACTCTGGTTTGAGCCGGTAGCCGCACTTTCCGTTGTACTCGTACATGCCCAGGTTGAGCTGCATGGACAGATCTGCAGAGACCACCCACCAGCATGGTTATTTATCCTCACACTCCTGACTGTACTCCCTCACCAATGGTCTGGAAGTTGAGAGCCACCAGCTGACAGCCAGCATTCCAGAAGAGTTGAGGGTTGTAGTTGGACGAGTCCACTCGAGTTCCTTTCGGATAGATTCTGCTCAGCTGCAGTTTGTTGTATCTGAATGAAGCAACTCAGGAAAATAAACACCTGTCTTCTTTAGTGAGACTGTTAGGGAGGCGAAGAGCAAAGCGCAGGCAGGGTGGAGATGCTCTCTCAAGGTATCAAAGGATACTCTACAAACTCCACAGGGGACTTGGTCAGCTGCTCCAAAGCTTTGGTCTCAACAAAGGATGACATCTGGTAGCTGCGGTTGATTTCTGCAATTGGTCAAATAATAAGTTATAGTAGTTATTCCTCTGTGATGAAGATGAAAATGCAATGTCGGTATTAACTGAACATCTTGTTCATACACACTTTTGGAGCCCTCAAAGCTGTTGAACTTGACTGGCTGGATGTAGATGACCAAGTTGGACATTTCCTCTGTGGCAAAGGCTTCGCTGCCTGCAGTCCCCTGGACATGAAAAGCATCGAAGACAACATACGTCATACCAAAACTCCATACCCCACAAAAAACATCACGGCATTTGTGACGTTTATTTTAATTTAAATCTGATTTTCAAATTTGACAGAAATGTCTGGGATTTGCTTTAACTGTGAATTTTGGAACCTAAAGTGGTAGGAAAGCTTTTAGAAATGTTGAAATTCTGTTCTGACGGGAGAAAAACGTAAAGACGTGCATTAAAGGAACACACCACTAGAGGGCGGGCCAAACATACAAACGAAAGAAAGCGTCATCATAAAGTACTAGTCCCAGGGCGGAATATTCACAGATTCTCATACAGTTTTTCATGTGTTTGCTTAAACTTCTATTTTTGGCTAAAGTTAAAAACACTGTCAATAATATGTAATATGAACACACGAGGGCAAATTTAAAATGCCCAAAAAACGTTAAAAGTGAGTTTAGGTGAGAAGAGAAAAGGTAGACAAAAAACAACTATAACAGTAATTAAATAACAATAATTATTGAGGGAATGTGGTTTTATTTTTGGTAAGGGCCAACCCCTTTAATAATGTCAAACATAAATCACCAGAAGAATATGAGTCATCTATTTTGAAGCCGCGTTTAGTCAACAACACACTCACCTCATCCATTGAACCCTTTTTACAATCGTCATCGTCGTCATCTTCATCCTCACTTTCTGCTTCCACCTCACCTAAACCAAGTAGTTTGACAAGTGGGTGAGAAAATATGAGCCGAGCGCGTGGTACAGAGTGAGAGCAGGAGATGTGCTTCACATTTCCTTCAGCGGTGGCGTTTATCGGAAATAGCTGAGCTGATCTCTAGCTTCAGAGAGCTCCTGTGAGTTCTCACCCTGTCCCAGGTCATGTTCTATGTATGACTCACCAATAGACTTTCTGCCCTGTGGCCTCAAGCTGAGCTCTGCGCCCTCAGCTGGCTGAGAGGAATCACCTGTATCTTCCTTCGTTGACCCTAAGAGGAGGAGAGAAACTTAGGTTTGAATAAGTAGCTAAAGACCAACTGGCTCTGTCTGAACAGTGCGGTTATATTTGCAAAAATAGATCTAGCAAAAACTCAGAATACTGCACAACTTTCCTGGGAGTAAGGAAATATTAATATTCCCAATAATTCTGATGAAAAAGACCAGTGAAAGAACTAAAATGATTAATCCGCGAGCTTCACTGGGCACAGAGGGAGTCTTATTTTATTAAAGATATAGCAGGGATGTTAAAAATCGTTGGGTATTTTCTGAGTAATTTGATGGTCAATGTTCTGAAAAAGTCCAGGATTAATCACACTGTGTTTGCAAGAAAGAATAAATTATTGATATAATAGTTCCTAGTTCACAGTAATATTTTTACAATTATTCCGTAGTGAATCTCATTCTCCTGACTGAAAGGTCGGAGTGTCATCTGTGTTTCTTCAACTCTCACACTAGGGGGCAGTGTGTTCCCATCGGTGCGGGGCTTGAATGTCCGCGCACTATTAAGATCATAGCCGTTAGGTGGTAAGCATTTTTGCACTGTATTCAACAGGCAAACGTGAACAAAACAAACAGTTGTGTGCATTTAGATTCGATGAGCTGAAGATAATGTTACACACATAAACATGAGGTCACTTCAGCAAGGGCTTGAGATGCCCCGCCGACTAGCAGTGTGGTTGCCTGACAGCGAGTAAATGCAGCAGCCAATAACACAGTGGGTTGATATAGTGGGTCATGAAAATGATGGATGATAAACAAAAGCACTGTTTAGCTCCACTGATTCACTTTCCAGAAGCTGCCGGGGCCAACGTGCAGACGGACCTTCACAAAACCAAAACATCCCAGCGGCTTTTGGAAGGCTGCGTACCTGCACTCGGGGACGACGGCTCGCACACGCTGGACGAGTCGCTGTAGGTGTTGGAAACCTGCTCGGCCAGCTTCTTCTTGGTGCTTCCGTCTGTTTTGTGGTGCTTCTTTTTGTTCTTCACCAATATTTTGCCCATCAGTTCCATCGGGCTGGGCAGTGGGACTCCTGACTCCAGCTGGGGGTGCAGACGAAGTCATGGTTAGCAGGTTGTATGATTCCCCCATAACTCCTCAAAAAAGCTTCTGTAAAGTGCTGAATAGACTTATAATGCAGACAAACGGTTTCAGTTATGTGTTCTCTGGGAATTACAAAGTGACAAATGATGCTTCTCCTACTGGGCGTTTGATTTCCCTCGCGAACCCTCAGCAAATACATCTGGCTCCAGATGAAGTGTGATCAAAAATGTTGCCAGACTATTCCAAACTACACCAATGTTGGAAAACAAACCTGAGAATTCCAATTTACTTCACGATTATGCAGAGACGGAAGCAAATCCTGGGGTGAATTTCAATTCTTCACAGCACTAAAATGGCTTCAATACAAAGCAGCCC
Organism: Synchiropus splendidus; assembly: GCF_027744825.2. Lineage (NCBI taxonomy): Eukaryota > Metazoa > Chordata > Actinopteri > Syngnathiformes > Callionymidae > Synchiropus > Synchiropus splendidus. Next base: position 7,075,986 of record NC_071348.1, on the reverse strand, counting down.
TGAATACAAACAGGACTATTAAACCATTAAACCACCACACCACAATGGGACCAAAAACTAAATACAGTTTGTTTTTTTACTTGGAGCTTCAACAGGATTTGCACCTTTGATTCCGCCTCTCCACTGACTTCAGGGAAGCACATTGAAAATTCAAGCCCATTGATGTGGAGCTCAACATTTAACAGTAAACTCAGCTCACCCACAAATGCACATCTTTTCAGCGGGGCTCTGCAAAATAGCTGATTTATTTATAGGCTTCACTGTGTTTAGCAGTATTAATATTACATTATAGGGAAAGTGACGCAACACATAAGCAAAATTTCCTCCTCAAAAAAACGTTAAATCTCCTTCCCTCATGACCCTATTAAGGATTATAGGAACATAAAGTCAGATGCACACTGATTTGTAGGAGCCATTAACACTGACTGCTAAAGCCCATGCACACTTGCTGCGCTGTTGTGTTTGAATGAGGCCGATTCAAGAACTACAGAAGGCTCAGTTCAAACACACACAAGTCAAAGCGTTTGTGTCTTTCTTTTCCTCAAAAACTAAACGGCGATGACAAGCGACATCAGAGGCAAAACACACAATCAAAAGGTAACAGTTTTTTCCTTTCTTCACCAACTACCTTTCCTCAAAACTTCAAAAGGCGTTTCAAGTGAAGGCTTCTTTCACACCATGAGTGAAATACTTTCTTTTTTCTCTATGGGAATATTCTAGTTTTTATTAATCCTAATTGTAAGTACTTGTGTGTACGGCACGACAGAGTATTAACACATATTGGTTAAGGTCATGGCTACATCAGCACGTCACCCCCATGGTGCCTATTCAGTAACATGTTGGATCAATGAGCTCTCATGTTTGGTGGAGGAACACCAAGCTGAGTCCTAAACCAAATGATACCAATGTTCATCTAGTATAACGTGAAAATACTATGAGACAGAATTAATAAATTTGCCTGCACTGACCTCCAAGCAAGACTACAAAATACCCTGCACGTGCCACGGGTATGAGACCCATATTTTACAGTAAACTAATTTGAAAAACACTGTATTTTGAGGGACGAAAATGACATTAAACAAATAAATAAATAAAATAAAATAATAAATAATAAAAAATAGGAATAATTAAATAAGTAAATAACACAAATAACGTCTTATTACCATATTTATTGATATATATTTCTACATATATGATCCCTTTTTAAACACATATATGTATTTATTTTATTTTATATATTTATCAATATTTCCACATTTCCACATGCATCTCGTTGAAGGAAACTAGATGCATAAACGGGAGACTAAATTGAATAAATATAAATACATAGGAAATAAAACATAAAATGTCAGAGTGCAATTACTTTTACATTGACTTAGGTTTTAATTTCTGTTTTTTTTCCATGTATTTAATCCATTAATTGTTCATTAATGTTTTTATTCCTCAGGTCCATGCTATCCATCCATTCATCTTCGGTCACATAGAGATGGGTCTCCAGAATTGCATGTTTACAACACGGGTCTGAGCACTTTTCGAGTTGATGTACTGCATTTTAACTGTATTTTAAAGTAGATCTAACAAAAGCACTTCTTCAATTCCATGTTTTCAAATGTATTGCTTTGTGTTGCGAGGCTGGAGCAATCCTCTTTATTTGCACCCTGGGCTCAGTTGGAACCAATCGGGCCTTATTAAGCGATCTGCCCCTGCCCTGGAGGACGTAAGGAGCTGATATCCGATTCGACGCGCAGTCAAACGGCTGCCGAAGGGGAGTGGCTGTCATTGCTCTCACCTTTCCCACTCATTACCCGCTCAGTGAAAGACATGTGAATCCTCGACATCACTTTCTCCCGCCCTGTCGCCGGCTGACTTCTCCAATCATCTCCCCGCCACTCCGTTTGTAGGATTCCTCCCTGATAATACTTCAATGTCAAATCCAGTCAGAAAGCTGTAATTCCCCGCGGGCAACAACTGTGAGGCGGGAAGATAATGCCGCACCTGACTGCTGGGGACTGCGCTTGCGCCGTGGAGTAACACCGGCAGCGATAAGACGTCCCCAGTCGGCAACATGAAAGCACTAAGTGGTGTATTAAAGTCCAAACTGGATGTTTCATGTGTGCGGTGGGCATCATGAGTGCTGCCACCGTGTGTGTTTGTGGGAGACAAGTGTCTACATTGGCTTCACTCTGCGTCATTAAACACAAAGACGCCTTTGGGAGGTGGGGGGAAGAGTTTGGCCACAAAGGGACAAAGCAAGCTTTTGACAGGTAGCCATGGCAACTGAGAGGAGACAGATAAAGGGCCGCCAAGAAAAGCCACGTTTGGATTACAGCGCAAAAACACTATTGTCTGAGCATTTAATCTGGGACGCCTCTTGTTTGTGTTCAGCAAGGACAACGCAAGGGTCCTGCAGATGAATAACAATGATGGTCCAGAAAGGGCCTGACTCAAAGTAAACAGGCACTATCCTTCGGTGGCACGTCAGCGGTTATTAATTCAGTTGCTTCCTGTTCCTTTCTCTGCCTTTTGGCTCAGCTCACTCACCCAGCAATCAGATGTCTGTCAACCTCATACTGTTTTATGAGTGAGAGCCTTTGAGGATTCGAGCACCTTGCAATTCTCAGCATAAAGCAGTCACAATGTCCTAAATATTACTTTACATAATTAATATGAGTAATTTTTTTAAAGTATTAAGTATTCTTACTTAAAACACAAGCTATTTTTTAACTGTCATGAGGAAAAATGTATGAATCAGTGCTATTTCATGATATTATCATGTTATTTTTGTATATTTGTCTCATTATTTTGTGTTATTCAATGTCTGTCCGAAACTAGCATTTATTTACACAATGAGTGACAACTTCCACACGTGTCAGTACAGTCTCTTACAGTTTCCTGATGTTTACCTAACAATCGTGGCGAATAAAAAGTCAGAATGACGACCCTGACACAGGACAGTTTAATACTGTAGAAAGTAGACCTCGACCACTGTCAATTGTAATAAACTTATTCCTCCAAATATGTCTCTCCTAAATAATTTTCAGGGCACTAATCATGAAATAACCCGATAACATCGTAAAATAATTAATAATATTATATAAGTATCACAAAATAATGTGATGATAACAAGTAATAACAAGAAAATAATATGAAATAATGTGACCTTTTACAAAATAATGTCATAAGTATCGTGAGATAATGTGAAAATATTATGAAATATCTGCAACCAAATGCTACCAAATAACGAGACAAGAATAATGAAATAATGTGATAATATTGGAAAAATAATGTCATAATATTACAAAATGATGTGATAGTACTATAGTCATAACATTATAAAACACTGCAATAACATGAAAAATGTCATTATTATCATTAAATAACGGGATGATGTTATGAAATTGTATAAAAATCTGAAATAATCTGATAAATGCTACCAGATGACGTGACAAGTATCAAGAAGTAATGTAATATTATGTAATAACATGATAATACTATGAAATAATGTGACCTTTTACGAAATAATGTGACAAGTATCATGAAATAACATGAAAAAAACTTGACAAGTATCATAATGAAATAAAAATAATGTGATACTTATCCAAAAAAAATACTCTGAGGTCGTGTAAACATTTGAGCGCTCACAGTGCTGATCAAGTATGTGTCATGAGAGTAACAGCAAACAAACAACAAGCAAAACAAAACCATCGATCCACCGCAAACAATAAATGTGTTCTGTATGTAAACATGTCAGGTGGCGTTCTTCACAGAAAAAGGCATGAATAGAGATGATGACTAATAATCCTGGTAGTTAACACCTGCACCAGTACGACCATGCCAGCGCTAATTCCCCCTATGTTGCATGTGTGTGCGTGATATAGAGAGAGAGAACAGAATAGCACACATGCAACTGTGTGTTTGAGCCGCTTATGTACTCACGGGATATTTCTCCAGAGGTTCAGTCAGTAATGCGTCTCCAAATATTGACCGACAGTACTCTGCCATCTTGGCCTGCTGCTTTGGTCTGGGAGCGATCAAACACAGGGAAACACACATGACTCTCTGCTGCTTGTCGATATGGACTGAATATGCATGGTGGTCCTAAGATGGCCACTAAGGCCATGAACCGTTCAAATAAACACGGAGGCTGTTTCCTCTCTGACTGGAGAAGACGCTCTGACTTACGAGTCCACATGGTTCTCAAAGGACAGGATGATGGGGAAGGGGGAGGTCTTGAAGGCACATTCTGCGATGGCCTCGATCACTTCCTGCAAGATTAAAAAGGTCATAGTTCATCACTTTTTTCCCCAACTCCCTCTTATACATTAAAAAAAAAGCAATTATTTCAGTCTCCTCTTTGACTCTCCTCAACATCTCCCCTATCCAGTTATCTGATCTCTTCAGAAAATGCATTTTAAAATCCTGCTTGCATGTTATGTGAGCTGCTCATCTTCATGTTCAAGACTGGGAACCTCAAGAGACTGCACTCTATCCTCCTCATTTCATGGTGTATGTCTCGCTTTTCAAGTCCGCCTGAGGGATGTGGAAGAGTAAGTCCTCGGAAGATTCCAACAATGAGGGCAGTGGACACTAAGACGAGAGAAGAACTCAGGAGAACTACCTCACGTTCAACTCCAGCAATGGCACTTCAGATTAGGGAACATTTATTACCCTAAACAAACTACTTATTCACACATATATTTGCAGAACATTAGCCTGTAATTTATCATATTTACGTATTGATGAGTGTCTAGTTAAGGCTGAGAGATTTTACCCTGGAACAGTCAGTAAACAGTATTAGCACTAAATAAATGCAAAATTCCTTTATTAGTAGGCAATATGCGTTCCCTTATATAAAGTGTCACTATTAATTTATCAGACAAAATAACATTTTCTGCTAACAAAGTGACTTAAACTATCTATACTTTTTGTCCTCTTTGTCCGCATCATCTTCTTCTTCTTCTTCTCTTTGGGCTTCTCCCTTCAGGGGTGGTCATCTTCCTCCATCTCACCGTGTCCTCTGCTTCCTCTTCTCTCAAACCTACAAACCTCATGTCCTCCTTCACCACCTCCATAAATCTCCTCTTTGGGCTTCCTCTCCACCTTCTGCCTGGCAGTTCCAACCTCAACATCTTCCTACCAATGTGCTGGCTCTCTCTCCTCCTAACTATCTCCATCTAGCCTCTCTGACTTTGTCTCCTCCTTTTATATAATTTAACTTTTTTCCCAGAAGAACATACAACCTAAACACAAACGTAACTATATAATAGAGAGCAGAACATCTCGCATCAGTGTTAACCTTCTCTTGATGACATACATAGTATTCAGTGGCCAATAAAAATACTGAATCTCAGGTGCTACCTTGAAGGAAATCTCAGTGGTCATGGTGAAGCCGTGAGTGATGACGGGCTCTTCTTCGGTGGTGCGACCTTTCCAGCAGTCCAGTTCGATGCAGCGACACCCGGACAGGAGGACTTGCTTGTACATTTCCACGGAGGAGTTTCCGGCGAGCTGTCCGGCTGTGAAGCAAAGGGATGCAGACCTTAAAAACCCAGTTCAATGAGTGCGACTTTCCCACTCAGTTTCAGACACACCTCTTTAGCATGACTTATACATGTATGAATTTCAAAGCCCCAATATGTCACGTTTTTAAAACGTTTTGCATGAATCTCACACAAAATGCAAAAGATAGATTCCATTGAAGGACTTTATTAAAAAGGAGCACACTTGATGTTCACACTGAAAGACTGCGATAGCATGTCTCCATGATGTCCTCACATTAAGAAAATACTTGGAAGCCGCTGTGACAAACTGAGCCTCACATTCCCTCCAGAAGCTGACAGGAAAACAAATCCATATGCTGTGGGCAGCCTCGCAATCCTGCGGATTACTCTTTCACACTTGTATAATCTCCGCTCGGCTGCGACTCCTAACAATCTCCCTCCGTAGACAAATGCCAGGGCTTTGTTGGTAGGCAACATTTCTTCATTATCCTTCGAGCCTGTCGTTCCTAAATTCTTTGTTTTTCTGTCGCAGAGGAAATTTGATTCACTTGATAGATCCAATACCCTCCAGTCCCCCTGGAATAGATTTAAATAGATGAATTGTAATCTGAAAGAAAATGGAGTGTGTTTGTCTGTCAGCAGCCAGTTACTGTGACTAGCAGTCAAAAAGGATATTTAGCTCATGAATATCAATGAATGGAGAATTACGCTTCGACTTGATTGGATAACCTCTTGATAGGTAGCACTGAAATATGCCCATCTCATTTGACTGACTCCGATGAGGCATGAAGTCAAATGTAATCACTTATGCAACGGAGGAGTGAGTCATCTGTCCGTGTAGATGCAGCGTGTGTGTGTGACTGCGGAGTCAAATGGCTTGGTGCGTTCAGACAAAACCAGCCTTGAGATTGAAGTGGAATTACCTGTGAGGTACGTGTTGTGAGAGGAGTTGATGAAGTAGTGGGAAAGTGGAAACGTCATATCTTCACTCTGGTCCAACTTCTCAGGTGGAATGATGCTGTTCTCCTCGCCGTTCAAATATCGGGCGAACCCTTCCACTGAGATCTGACCTGCAGAGTAAACCAGGAAAACAGATTCAACTCTCGGGAAGAGGAGGAATGACCTCATATTCTCTCTGTGTATATTAGTGTGGCCGTGATCGATGAACTTTAAGATGTATACGAGTAAAAGCCTGTGGATTAATGTTGTTTACCACATCCTTCCTGCTTAGCGGGTAATATATGGACTGTAAGATCAAATGCATGCGACTTGTTGCTATGTGAACAAAGACAATAAATATAATCCACCGAGAACGCAGCAGAACTGATATTATATATGATAAACTCTGATGGTTTTGTACACACCCCTGTCCCAGCTCACCTAAACATTGGTCAGTATTTGTATTTGTTTTTGCACTTTTCTTTACTGTTCGAATTTGTGATTTAACTGTCTTTGTTTCTAGCTGCATTTAGATATTTTAGATATAGATTTTTTTTTATTTATTTGTTATAATATTTTTTGGCAGGGGTGCCCCTTTCCTCTGGCTTGAACACCTTCCCCCTGAAAATATCACATGCCTGCTCTGTTAAAATTCGGGTGATGGATGGGCAATATCAACCCTGCTTTAAATCTAGGAGAACTAGTAGTACACATTTTGCTACTAGTGAACTCCAAAAGTTGCGCCACTTGAAACGCTTACATGCTAATAAATGGGCCGGAAAAAGAAAATACTGGCTTTCTATTAAAAATATTTTAACCTATCAGTGAACAGAATTTGGCTATAATCCCTGCTCCTCCAATTGCATTAGGTTGACTAGTACTACTGGTGCAGGGTTAGGTTTTGCTAGTATTGCTTGTAGCCAAAAATTGTGTGAACATGTTTTGTCGTACTAGAAATACTAGTAAACATAAAATAGTTTTACTAATGACTATGATACAAGTCAAGGAAAATTTGTCACTTGTACAACTACTACTTTGAAAATAATCTCTAGTAAATATACATATATATATATATATATATATATATATATATATATATATATACACACACACACACACACACACTACTGGCCGATTTTCCGTACATGAGAAAAGTCCATCCCCACTTCCACCTTAAATTCCTAGGTGACTCATTCATTCTTTCAAATTTTTTTTATTTCAGTTTTTTTTTTTTTCAGGCTTCCCCCTGAAACATTTGAACACGCTTTCGACTGGTGTCTTCTAAAGAGCCTTCTCCCAGATCCAGTATGTTAAGGTGGGTTGATAATGATAACCAACCAAGCGTAATAAATAAAGATTCAGGCATTTCCGATTGTGCTCACGGATGCTACTGAAGGCTGGTACCTCGCCCGACAGCTAGAGATTGATCCCTACTGATATAAGAAGCAGCCGCTTCCCTCTTATTTTGGGTTCCATTAGGCGCTGCGTAATCCCAATCCTCAATTCATGAAGCTCAATCCTTTAAGCACAAGCGTATATTCAACATCTATTCCGCTTGTACCTGAAACATTTTCCTGTTGCCACTGTAAGCTCTGTGAGCAGCTCTGACACACATTTAAGAATGAAGACCCTGAAGTTGTTTTTTCCGTGCTTGATTCATCTCTCAAGGTCTCTTGTGTTAAGATAGCGGTAATAATCACACCGCTCATGTCTTGCTTTAGAAGGCGAATATCGCTGAATAAATAAATGATAAGCAACAGATGAAAAAAGCTCTTTCTCTGCCCAGACATTCAACACTGTAATGAAAATACACATCTTCTACAGCGGCACCTGCGGGGAATACGCGTCCTTTACCGCGCGGCTCGCACGCACGCTCGCTCGCGTCATGCTAAATATGGTAAGTAATGCAAGCTGAGCGGGTACAGCAGGTCCCTACGGCCACTTTATGCTAATTATTGCAGTGCTGCCCTCTGCAGAGTTGCTTGACTAATTACGACGGGCTGCTGCCTGTGACATCGGGGTTCACGCCGTCTTGCTCCCTGCTGAATACTGGGGACTGCCTTCGCTGCGATGGCACCCCGCCACCGTCACACACAGCTCCCCAGGTCCCAAGACAGTTGTGGATGAAACGGAGGAAAGCGGTGTCGGGACTCAAGGTGAACCAGAGATGTGATACCCTTCAGAGGGATCAGGAACTTTTCCCCAGCATGAGGTCTTGACTAAGAACTTGGGCGGCCATGTTTTAATGGTGGACATCTGAACTGTCTGCTTTATAAAAAAACTACTCAGTCTGATTCCAATGTTAGATTGGGAAATGAAATGCCAGTACTGTTGTCAGGGGATGACACATGAATAATTTGAAAAAAAGTGCTTTCTTTAGATATTTATTTTGTTAAAAGACAGGAGAAAGGAGGAAAAGAAGCATGAGAGGAACTAGGAAAGAAAGCTGGTGCATAAACATCATTCTAAATGAAAGCTAAAATGGTTCATGAAATGATAATAATAAAATAATAATAATAATAATGTACAGTGTCCAGATGCACCACATTCTAGCCCTTAAGGGGCCACATTTAGAAATGAGGGGGCATCAAGCCAAAACACAGGACAGAATTCATAGAATATGAAATGGAACTTAAACCTAATTTTATTAGTTTTGTTGATTCAGTTTTGCAAAAATAAAAACAATCTAATGAGGCCATAACGTTATATACTTAAAATATGTGATTTGAATACTTATATTGCATTTTTTTTAAATATTTGCAACACAAATCATGCACATATATTTACATAGTGAATATCGTGGAAACTATGGGTAAAACAAAATGAAATGGAAGGTACTATTTAAAATAACTTTCAAAAACTACTGTTAAAATGAGCATGTTAGAAGAATCCAATTTGAAAAAGGGGGAAGGGAAATAAAGACCTAAAAGAAAAATTAATGACTTACTGTGAATGTGAAAAGTTATGAATGATGATAAATCTCTTTCATTGTTTTGCGTATTAGGGCTGCATAAATACAGGCAATGGTGATGGAGAGTAAATGAAAATTACATTTACACTTAAAAACTTGACAATAGTATATACATTTTTGGAAAATAAACAAATTTTTATGGGAATACAAAACCAACGACACCAGAATTCCACAAATGAATTGAGTAAAAACACTGTGACAGGTGGCAGTGTCGTGAAATAAAAACACAGCTCCTCCTCAGGCAGAGGGAGGGTTATATATACAGTATTATATTTATGAGGCTGCACAATCCGGTTACACTCCTTTAGGGTCTGTAGACTCTTTTACCATATTCGTGTAAGGATTTGTATATTTTAGCAAAATATCAGCCATTCTACTGACAGTAACTGCAAGTTCATTTTGCAAGACGATAACTAAGAAGGAGGAAATGAGAAAGCATGAAATTCTGTGTACATGTGTAGAATTTAATATTTAGACAAACTAAACTAAATTCATGTGCAGGTCTGTCCTTGAAAGAGGAGTGTGTGAGTGTGTGTGAAGGTTGCCTGTGGAGCTCTGGACTCCGGTGCAGAGCAGATGGCAGTGCTTCCTCCGGCAAAATAAATACTTCACATAGGGAAATCTGTCACAGGGCGAGAAGGGCAGGCGACCAGAAAGCTCTGGACACTACACACGACAGATCCTCACAGTAGGAGGATGTTTCTGTGTTTTAGAAATGTTTAATATGTTTAGGCACAGATTAAAGCTGCTTCATGTCATCACAGCCTCACTGCTACAAAGCAGGTGCAAGTCATAATAATATGGTTGTAGTTCAAGGAGGTATGAGCCTCAGCTCAGTGAGAGTGGTGAGATGTTTCCAACATACTCTCCAGAGGTCTTTCATGACCTACTCATACGTCAAACCCCATGTTCTGGGCCACCCACTGCACTGAAAGTGGATCGCGACGTTGACCAAAGACTACATCTCTCACAATGCATGTCGATGTTGTGACCTCCCACCACTTGCTCCTTTAACATGCTGTTTTCCAGCCTGGTACAATTCATCCCAAAATGTCAGAGAGAAAAAATTATATAGTAGAAAAACAATTTAGAGAGAGAATTTCTCTCGGTTATAGTGCCTCATATATCATGCCTGCTACGTATATACTGAGACTCTTTTGAAGCGTCACAGACAGCAGAAAAATAGTCGTTTTATTTGACTTTAATTTGACATTTCAATTCAACTATCGACAGCTATTATTATTACTATTATTATCACTATAACTACTATTATTACCATCATCATTATTATTACTTTTATAAACATAACTAAGGCCCTATAATTAGCATTGAAATTCAAAAAGTCTGTTGTTGACGTCATGAGGGCCAGATAAACGCAGGCATAGGGCCACATGCGGCCCACAGGCCGCACTTTGCTGACATCTGCTCCACAGTGCTCCCTAATGGTGGCATTGTAATGTATTTTTTAAAAACACATCCATGAGCGGCAGTGAATTACTGAGCTCTCTGAGCCCCTGATCTCCACATGAATGAAGACTCATTTCCACTGCTCACCTTTCTGTGCCAGGGCAGCATTGGGCTCATACTTGTCCACCAGCAGCTGGACCTGCTCCGGCTTGACTGGCGGGTAGAGGATCTCATTCAGACGGGGGTCTCTCTGCTTATTGTTGATGAACTCAGTCATCTGCTCCACGGTCAGATAGGGACGACTCTTGGCGCCGCTGTGCATCAGGGATTATAGAAAATAGAAAAAGGAGAACACAGCGTTACCAGGCAACGGAAGAAAAACATGACAGCATGAGATAAGAAGTGGTCAAAAGGAGTGAAGAAAATTAGAAAAATGTAATATCGTGCCATGGATTTGACTTGAAAAACCTTATATAAAGGCGATCGCTTCCACATCCTACTGGCACTTAACTGTGATTAAAATCTAGATTTATTACTTTGCGCAGCCCCAGTGGATAACATTGCAAGAGAGGCATTTAAAAAAACAAGTGGCTCGGGTGATCAATACTTTGGATTAAACAAGGCCATATCTCCAATCTTACACGTCTGAGAAGATGTGGTCCAGCTCTGGCCGTGGACAGATGTTGCTCAGAAACAGGTTGTAGATCTCTGGAGTGAAGTCTTCCTGTGGGATGGAGTCATTCTGCAGCACAGCACAACACAAACATGAACTTAACACACTGATATATCGGACACAGAATCTACTGTTACGCTGGGAGTGCATCTTCAAAGCTTTAAATTTCAGTCCAAGTGCACAATGTGCTTCAGAAGTTTTAGATAGTGGAAATAATTGTATCATCCTTTGGTATCTTTAGACATTCAAACCGGAACACAAGCATCAGATCAATTCCAGAGTGTGAAAAAGATTGTGGCCATTTGATAACAAAAATAGCTGCACATTCATTTCAACAGACATTAACACCTAGCATGTGGATACTAACAAGACTCTGTGTGCAGAGAATAGCACCAAGTAAACACAATGAGAAAAGTATAATGAAAAAAAAAAAAAAAAAAAAAAAAAAAAAAAAAAATATATATATATATATATATATATATATATATATATATATATATATATATATATATATTAAGAATACTGTTCCATGATACCTCATCTTCCCAACACTAGTACCATGCATTAACAAGAATTAACAGATGTTTTCAAAAACAGTCCTGAATAGACACTCGTAAATTCATAAAAAAATGATACACTCAAATATTACGATGCTGTATCAATATTTTAGTTGGCTATAACAACATTTAGTCGATAAATGAAGTAGTATTTTCCAGGGTGGCGCCCTCTCTGAGGAGTGGAGGGTGTATAAATACCTCGAGCGCTTGCATTGTGCCAGCGAGAAACCGAGCAGAAAAGAAGATCAGGGAAGATGCACACGGGGAGGGTGTTGCGGGTCACGCCCCGCCGAAAATTCAATAAGTCATTTCTAAAGAGCGTGAGCGGTGATGTGTTTGCGATCCTGCCAGGGTGTGTGTGTGTTTGAGGGATTAACTGCGGCACCATTTAGCTCTAATTACTGGCACATCGGAACAACAGCGAATCCCAGCAGATTTCCACCTAGAAACATGTTTTTCTTTTAACGTTGTGCTGTCTCACTCCGTCCGTCACGCTTTATCTGAGTTAATTGTGCAGGGCTCCAACTGCGTCTCTACGTATTGCATGTGTTTGTATACGGCAGCCAAGCTTCTCTTTGTTTGAAAAAGCTGAAACAATGGAGGTTTTTTTTTGGCCAACAGCTTCTGCTACATTTTTATTCTAGTGATATAGACATAGAGTATAGGACTTGTGGTCATATCCAAAATGAATGTGGGACAGATTAACCACAGGGTTTCTGAGATTAATCTTGTATAAATATATTGTATAAAAGAATATATCTATATATAAAGAAGCAGATGCAGAGACAGAGCAAAGACTCCACTCTAAACACAGGTCTTACTCTGCCAGATGGGAGGTTACAGTTTTCCAGCGCTGTCTCCACTCGCTTCCTGTCTGAGGAGAATATCCTGAAGATACTGAGACAGAGACACAGCAGATCAGCTGGGAGCTTGCACATAGTGTCTGCATACAAATGTGATGAGGATGATGATCGGGCTGAAGGAGGAACCAAAATACAAACTATACACCACACCACAAAGGATATATGACAACCCCACCTTTCTTTCTAATGGTATCTTCATCAGTTTTGTCATGATATCACTCAGGTAAATTTCGGGCAATAGAGCACACCGGAATATTAGTCACTACATTTAAGAAGGAAACATATCTTGTTCAAGCATATAATCTGCACTGGTCTATAAGCCGCAGGTGCAGTGGTGCTGTCTGCACCGTAGAAAGGTCAGTGGTGCTTAGAAATGCATGAGGATCACTTCTAAACTAGTTTTGAAAACAGGGTCCAACATGGAGACTGACTCATGAAACAAACTCAGTTGTGTTCTGAACTTGAATCATGAACTCCTGACATCTTGAATTTACATTAAAGAGCTCAAAATGCGCTGTTTGCGCCCAGGTGTCTGAAGTTTCGACACCACAGCCGGTCTCAGCTGCTGCTTCTCGTCTCCGGTCCTCCCAGGAGATCGGCTCTGGTGGCGGAGCTGCACACACGCCGGCAAAAACAGTGCACTTTGAGCACTTTAATGCAAATAAAACACCTGTGATTTCATCAGTTTGATGTCATGAGGCTCAATATTTTGGCAGCATGAGGCTCTTTAGCCTGTAAAGATCCATATATTAGTCCTTGTATAAGCCGCATGGTTCAGACAGTGAGAAAAAAGTAGCGGCTCACATTCCAGAAATTACGGCAGTCAGACATCGGTAGAAAAACAAAAAACATTGACACATGGATTTAGCCATATAGTATATAAGAATTTTCAGAGGTTAAGACTATATTCCGTGGTATCTTATTTTCATTATCGTCAATGTCTTTTTCACGTTACATTTCATAATAGTTTAAAATAGGTCTGTCACTTTAAGAGATGAATTTGGACAATTCACTATAGTGGAAATTCAAAATCATTTTGCATACGGCTGCATTCAAAGGGAGCATTTTCCAGTGTATCACTTCCAGGGGGCTGTCACTGTGAATTCCATGCAGAGGTATGTCAGAGCACATACGTGAGCACATACTGTACGCGTGGTATGAGAGCAGAGTCAAGCTGACATTCGCGGAGCTGACAAGTCCTTCCAGTGAGGAGGTTAATTCCCCAAACAGCAAGGAGCGCCTCTCTCTGCCTCGCCGCGTTGACACACCTACTGTTTTCCTATGCGGCTCAGCAAGGTCAACGGCGGAGTTCACTGCTGCACGCCGGAAAGTTTAACTTGACTAATGGAGCTGAAGAGGCTTACGTTTAGTTTTGTCAATGAGCAGGCGAAAGATGAAGGTTGAAGGGCCTCACATTAATAATTCTCTTTATATAAGGGCTGTTGAACTGAACTATAATGCACATTTAGATCATAAAAAAATTCTTCACTCTAGCATTATATGAAAAAAATGAACTGATCTGAAACCACAATGAAAATATGTTGCACCCTATTTTACATATTGAGATCAAAGTACTCCAGTGATGAAGGAACTCTACCTTGCATCACTGTCTCCTTCATCATGGCTGTGTCAGTGATGACATCATAAAGCTTTATACAGTGTTATTTGGAACATTGTTTCTGCACACCTTATTAAACTAAATTAATCGGTTAATGTCGCTGCACTAAATTCATTTTTTTATTTTTAATCCTGTAGCTGATCATGTTGAATGTTTTGTGACTATAACTTGAAAAGTGATTTATTTATTTTCTAAACATGATGTCTTCATTGAGGGACACAAAATTATTATTTTTTTCTCTCAAATATACAACTACTAGGCCTCATCCATGTATTCTGTAAATACTTCTGGAAGCACGTGCGTCTTCACTATAGTAACCTTGGTCTGTTGCGACTCCTTGAATCGCAACCATCTCAGCCATGGTTAGAAATTCTGCTGCGGAAGCAAAAGTTTTGCGTCAAGACACACGCTACTTATGTATGCAATAACTGGTGTAAGAACTGAAGTGCTTACAGACAGATGGTCACATGAGAAAGCAGGGGAGGACGAGAATTGATCAAACGGTAGAAGCCACGTCAGGGGAGGAGAAAGATGAGTCAGAGAGACTTACTTCTTGACGGGTATTCGCCCCTCAGGATTCAGCTGCAGCTTCAGTCGAGTGTATCTGCGTAAGACAGAGTGCACAGCTTACACAACGCACAACACGCGCTTTGTCTTGTGAGTGATGTGCGTGCTCAAGAGTAAGTTTGTTGTGATTTTGCATGTGTGACTGAGATCCATTTGCATACTGATTTGTCAGGCTGGTCGACGCTGGAGCATCCACAGTGCAGAGCAGTCACACTGTGTGACACCAATGTGTGCCATCATTTTTGGATTATATTTGGTGAGTTTTTGCTGCTACAGTAATCCTTCATAGTCTACGACTGGCATTGCAGAGCCATGCAGCTGCAGCACTCCCAGCGCAGCTAAAAATAGCTGGGCTGCAACAGGAGCCGTCATTACAGGCTACAGACTTAAGTGGCTGCTGGCCAATAATTAATATCCATTACAGCGTCCACTATTCCAGGCTACAAGCCACAGCCAGCGTCATGAGCTCTGACAAGGTGGGACGCTGCATTCTTCTATTAACAGGCGCCTTTAAAGCTCAACAGGCAACAAAAGATTTCCAGCTTCTGTTGTCTGAAACGAACAAAAGGCTCATTTCATGTCTCATTTTTATAATTAAATTCCTCCCATCTGGCAAGTGAGGCGCAACAATCCAGGCCTGATCACCACACTGACTATTGCACAGCTGTGTGGGGCACACAGGGCGGAATAAAATCCCAATCTGAATGTTTTTTCAATGGTGCGCAGTGAAGACAGAGGATGATGGTTAAGTTTGTAATTGAATTAATGGAAGTATTGGAGATCCCTTTACTTTTTAATGACTTTTATTATTATAATGCCGTCTAGTTCAACCATGGCTCATGCATTGCCAAACTTTATTTTAAAGTTTATTTCCAATACCAGATAAGGGTTTTTCCTGTGTAACATAGGTCTCTGTTTTTTTGCAAATGAAAATTGGAAGTTTTTACTTGATAATATAATATAATATAATATAATATAATATAATATAATATAATATAATATAATATAATATAATATAATATAATAAGCAGTACTTATTTTAGAAGAATTATTTGAGCAATACTTAAGCACAAATATGCATATAATTTTCAGGAAATATTTGTTTGACAGACACGCTGTAAAGTAATCCGACCTCTTATTTCCTGCTCAGTTGTTTCTCCCCTGCTACACAGATGTGTGTGGGGAGAAACAACTGTGCTGCAATAAGGACACCTTGCAAAGAGGGAAGAAATTGGATTTTAAAATACTTTGAAAGTTATTGATTACTGGACAATGTCTGTCAGGGACAGGTGGGTATCCACCTGGATTGTTTTTCTTCTTCCCCCACCTTCGTCTGCACCACTTTAGGAGCAACTATATGTGAGTACATATGAAAATAAGGAGGGAAATATATGAATAAATCTAAATGTACATCCATGCTGACTTCACCATGTGACTTCTCAGCATGATCAGCTCAGTAACATCCATGGGAGTGAATTGTGATGCGCTCAATGTCATTCATACTAACAGCAGCACTGCTGTGTTTCTCAGCAAGCGTTTTGTATTCACGGTAAATACGGTTGGTGCGATAACTGTTTTAATTGGATTCTCAAGGCTACTCAAAGAGTACAGCGCATCGGTTTCCCAAAAGAGAGGAGTGTTTAGTGGAGATTGACTGTCAGTTTGCATGACGCCAGCTGTCAATGGAGGCCTCGGCAGGTCAGGCTCAGAGGTCTGACCCTGGAGGATGTTTCAACTGGAGGAAAGCACAGTCTACCATAAATGGAATTAGAATGCAAGTGGTTGAAATCAGGAGGAAAAAAAAGAGGTAAAGCAATTGGATGAATTATTTCTTTGTCAATACCCCTGCTGCTTTCATTCGTCAGCATGAGCGAAGGAGAGCCAGGCGAGCCTTGTCTGCCTCGCTCCCAGTCTCCTCCTCATCTGCATTTCTTGTTTGGTTAATGCTAAACCTGTTTGGATTATAAACAACCCCTTTTTTCATTTCGGGCCGCAAAACACATGTCAAACATTAGCGACAACAGGTTGCTCCAACGCTAATCGTCACACTCACAAAGCCATTTGGTACATACAGTATATACATTCATAAGCAAAATGGTATTCAGGAGACATGGGTTAAAGGTCCAAATTTATACAGCGATCTTTCGCCGTCTATTTTGATCCCTGTCGCCCGGAGGTGCCGACTAGACCAAAATATATCATGGCATTAAGCCCATGTGATGAGAATAAACCTCCTTGCAGGGAGGCGTCAACATCGCTTTCGGAACGATGCGTCCTTGTGTTTACTGAGGGTGTGACTTTAAAAAAAAAAAGCTGCTTCATTTGTACCAAAGCAGTGAGATGGTGTGTGCACCCAGCATGATAATGATACCTGCTAAATCCTGTTTTCATTCTTTGTTTATCGCTTCACAAGTCAATTAGACTCAGTGGTGTTGAGAGCTGCTGTTCCCTGACAAACATCACGCAGCTGGGCTCCATCATGTAACACAATATTGTGCATGACAGAGACATATTTAAAGTCACTCAGCGTGAGTCTCCCTCAGTCACAGCAGACATTAAGCAGCTGGGAAATGTAAATCACTGGCAGTGGAAGACAATAAAAGTGGAGGAATTTGGGATGAAAAATTATTCACTTTTTCTCCATTGAAATCGTCTGGTTAATATTTACAGCCCAGCGTCAGCGCTCCCTTCGCCACTGATATGGTATCTTCATTACAGCAAACACTGCACCACTTGAAGCCCTCCACTTGGAGCAGGAGTTGCTCTTTTACACACCATATTCAGTCAGAATGAATTACCTCACATCACCAAACCGCAATTCACTGAGTAGCTGTTACTTTGCCCAGGGGTGTTTTCCTATTTGTTGTTTATATGTTTCATTTTCCTTATGGCTATTTTTCACTTTCTAAAAATGGGGGCAGTTTCATTTAAATGAACTGCAATTTTGGAAGCCACTACATATCCTCATATTTTGCTTCGTGCACGTCAGACTGACATGAACAAATCAATCTTATTTTTCAACTAAAAAACATATTTGAAGTCACAAATAATTGGACTTTGAATGAAGTTGTTGCTAATATATACTGAAGTACTGTACGTCACACGTACGAAGTCTCAATGACGGAACAATGGCGAGAAATAGGGGGATACTTCTAGAATGTCAATGTGCTCAGAAGTCTGTAAATCATCAGAAGAGGGATGGGAATTGTATGTATTTGAATGAAGGACAAAGCAATCAGCTGGAAACCAACTTGGCCGTAGGAGCAGCCAGAGGGAGCCCAGGATGCTTCAGGCTGCCTGAGGCCCTTCACTCCAGGCTTCATTATGAACTTCTCATCGGTGTAGACTCCTGTCTGACCTCGTCCAACAGCACTACTGAATGACACAAACTCAAATCTGAGTCTTGATGCATCGTGGTCAACCACTGCTGTCACATATCTACTTACTACTTTCTAAAGCTGTACAAACCCATTCTAACCCATTTTTTAACCCCACAGTTGCTACTTTATCTTCTTCAATGCGGGGTGACCTTTCACAACATATGTCCTCAGGCTTTCTGGTGGACTGTGTCTTCAAAGCTGCAGCATGATCGAGGTCAAGTGACTCTTTTCTCTTGATCACCACATGAAGCCATTCACCTGTGAGCTGGCCTTTAAACACACCCACCCTGTTCTGCATTAATATTGCTGTCAGATCTATTGAGTGGGTGGGGACACGCTCTTCTCACTCCAAAAGTTGGGGGACACAAAATAAAGGGCTCGTTCAGCAAAAATGAATTATAGAAGTGCGCTGTCATTTAACTAGGCAGCAATCCAGGACGTAAACGTGCCAGTAAACTTTAGAAATTTGGTTTGCAGATGCCGCATGAAGAGTCATTTGGGAGCTGGGTACTTTTTTATCCTGAAAAGTTCAAGCTGTTGTTTGAAAGTCTGGATAGAAGGGATAGAAACTCTGAGGGGTGAACTAAAAGATTAGGAAAAAAACATTCTGAATACGATATGGATATGACCAGTACCATCACCAAAGGTGGAGGAACCAGCACTGCCTCCACCTCAAAAGATGACGGTTCTACTCCAAGTGCATTTTGGACACTACTTTAGGCAATGACACCGCATTCAGCAAATAATAGGATTTTATAATCGAGCTTTTGTCACGACAGGTGGTAAATAAATCTTCCCATCCATAACTCTGTGCCCTTAAACTCAAAGAAATTATTTGTGGACTTGATTTGCAGCCTCACCCACTGTGACCTTAACCCTGTCTGAATGTGGAGAAAAATGATTTTCTATACAGCGATATGACTGGGGAATTACAAGGTAAGTACTGCCGCGCTCCTTTAACAGAATAGGAAACCAGTTATCTCAACCAGAGGAGCAAGCAGGACCTTTCACTGCAGGTTTCACCCACTAATTCTCACTCATTCTCAAAGCTATGTTCTCTAGTTTGTGTGCAGTTGATTCAATATATAAGGACACACTTCAGAAATAAGCTTTTTAATATGTTAAATCTCACAAGCTGCACATTTGTTTTTTAATAAATAAAAAAAACAGTTTAGTTTAATTGAGTATAACACTTTGTTTGGATGTGTAATTATTAAATTATTAAAAAATAAAGTAACACACTTGCCTTGTTTATAGGCTGTTCAAGTAGCAAAGTCTTAATAGCTGACCTCAGGTTCTGCGTTGATCTCTTTGTTCATAGGAAGAAACCACAAAAATGTAAACAGCATTCCAGAACCCAACTGTACGCAGACCTGGAGCTGACATGTTCACAAGCCCAGTTTTGGTTTACGGAACACAACATTGTCGACATATCACACCGCAGTCCAGTGACAATGATATCAAAGACTTTCTGGCCACGCCTTTGTGTACAGTTATAACTGTGACCTTTTCACAAGGAAGAAAATGGAAATACAGGTATGTTTTTATAAAAGCTGCTGGGTTCGCATCTTGCAAAACAGACCTTCACTAAGTGATTTTTTAGAGTCACCATGTGGATGTAGGATTTGTATGTTTTTGTGAGACTGCTACTGTATGTGAATGTTTGGTGACTTACGCTTTCTCCAGAGAGGCCTCTCTAGACATGTTCTGGACCAAGAGGTTGGAGGCCAGGTTGAACAGCTCTTCAGCCCACTCCTGCAAAAATAAATAAACAAACAATGAAACAACGCAGGTGGAGATTGCACAGATGCTGCTGGTGATATTTTTACTCTTCTCTCAGTCACACTCATCCGCTGCTTCAACCGACTGATGCATCTGACGTTTTTAAACTGGATACCAAGCTTTCATTTATTTCATATTATTTATCACCCTCAGTAACAGTAGCAAATCACACTTCAGTTTTGCTACTGTTTCTGATGACCAACCTGGAAAATACCAGTGGATTCTGCCTGGAGCCATAAAGGCTTTTAGGAATAAAGTGGGGGTTTTCCCTTCACAAGATTTAATAAAACTTGTAATACTTAACTGGTGCCAAGTAATTATAATTACTGCTCTCCACAGACTAAAACAGATGACTGGGTCGAAGAAATGGGGAAAAATGCTACAGTACAGCGAAGCTAAGCATAGCTACAGAGCTACAGAGAGCAAAACAAACAGACAGGTCTGTTCCTTGTTTTTCTTGTCTTGTCTAGGACCGAGCATTTCGAGTCTGTAGCACACAGCTACTGACTTTATCTCGATATTTAACACACATAAAGAACACTTCTGGTTGAATCTCCAAAAATCAAGTGCAAAATGAACTGCTCTGCTTTTTGGCTCAGTTTATATATATATATATATATATATATATATATATATATATATATATATATATATATATATATATATATATATATATATATACAGATAGATAGATAGATAGATAGATAGATAGATAGATAGATAGATAGATAGAGAAACCCATGCCTGGCTGGTCGTGGGGCGACTAGGCATTCATCCATCTAGTGAACAGGAAATAAAAACACCCATCAACAGTTAGCTGTTAAACGCGTTTGTGGTCAGCGGTAATGCATATGTATTTGCCAGTGCATTTTTCTTGCAGCTATTTATGATACACGAGGACACATGTCACACTGTGCACAGTCATGATGGCTCCATTTATCCTTGTGGAGCTTCCATTAGTGTCTGTTATGGGCAGTTAAGATGGACCCTGGAAGAAGGTTTACGTTCTTGAGAAAGCAACAGGACTGGAAATATCCAATGTTTATGAGTTGGGGAGCATTATGTTTGGAGTGAACAGGAAGTTAAAGACATGTATTCAATTTCCACTACAATACATAGGGATTTTGAAGTCACTGCTGTCGCATCTAAAATGACTTTTTTACAATTCGCCTGGATGTTACCAGTGTTACAGTCAAGACCGTGTGACTTAAGACCAGAGCAGAGGCCAAGTTCAAGACCAAGACTTTGGGGGTCTGACACTGAGTCACCAAACTGACGAATAGTTTCGTCCCAATAACAGCATTTCGTTTCTTGACTCATTTTGAAAAAAAGTGTGAGTCTGTATCACAAATCGACTTATGTTTCTGTATTCATTTTGGTCTCTGTCTTGATCCTAGTCTTGGCCAAAGTCTTGGACTCGGCTCGGTCTCTGTAGGAGGTCTTCACGACAACGCTCGATTAATTCTTTCTTCAGCATTCAAGTTGAAATATAATTATTAAAAACTAGCCGTTTATGACAGATCCACGTTTCATCAGGTCATATGAAAGTAATAGCAACAGCCGAAGGGAAAGAGAGAGGCTGCTACAAGCAACGATAGCTCAATGAACGGAGAGCTCGTAACATCTGTGGGTTACGTAATAGCTAAGTGGTGTTCCTGTTCTTCCCTAAAATATTTACCTTCGCTGTCTCCTCCTGGAAGGCCATGAAGTTCAGGTAGGTGATGTTGACCATGTCTGTGCCGCTCACCACCGTCAGCATCCTGTTCTCCATCTTCCCCGCCAGAGTGTTGACATCCAGCAGCTCGCGCAGCTTGGCATCCTTGAGTGGGAAAGAGAGGGGAGACGAACACGTGTCTTTAGCAAGATTGAATTTCATCATCGCCCGTGTAAATCACATTTAGAGCCTCTGGTGTCACCTAAGTTTCCTATCATTGCCATATCCAGACTAGAGAAGATCAAAGAGGCAAATCTAAATCCAATTGCCTCCTTCCATTGATGAAGTGCCCATCACATTGCACAAATACAGATCAGAAGAAAACAATGACTTAGATCATTTTGTTTTGCCTCGGTGATGAAACCTGCCAGAGCGAAATTCACCTCTTTTCTGACCGTGATGAATGAGAGGTCAGCGGTTTGAGTCATGACAGCTTGAAGAAGAGAGCTCAACAAGTCACAATGTGACATGCAGCGTCCGGCTAAAGAGCAGCTGTGAACATGGAGACTTGGTGTGAATACAACAGTGGAGTCAAGCCCCTGATTATAGTCCTGAAGTCAAAGCTACTGGCTCATCTACAGGTCTCAAAAATAACTGTCCGGAGAAAAAGGATTATTCCTTAGTAGCTCTGCATGACCTACTTTTATTACTTGAAAATGTAGCATGGGAATATTCTGCTTCTCAGAGTGAAACATTATGATTTCTTACAAACCAGAGCTCCACTGGTGAAAAGCTGGTAATCCCACCAGAAAAAGTTTGGCTGTTGTAAAAGTCTATTCTTAGGTTCACATCCGTTTTTACAAGCTGCAGCAACATTTGTCCTGATGCAGGTCCGTCGTGTCAGCAGACCTCAGCAGCTCATCCAGAATTCTTCTGGCATACCACACTACACTACAAGCAACATCCGACTTACGACCTGCTCGACTTACGTCCCCCTGTACTTACGACCACGGCCAGCAGATGCTTCTTTTTTAATTTTTTTTATTCAATGTCTGGCACCGCAGCACGTAGCAGCCAGTCGGCATCGCGTACGACAGTTACGGCAGCACAGTATCGCAGCACCTCACTCTCACACAGCCATCTACCACTACAGTAGCACCTATAACCCTCGTGTCGGCTATTTTGAATGGCATTTAACTTACGTCCAATCTGATACCGGGACTGGTTCCGACCAACTGGTCGTAAGTCGGATGTTACTTGTACTACCTTCCTGGATATGGTCACACCCTTAACTCAAGGCATCTTTTTTCATGTACATAGAGGTGAAGTTCAGTGTTTTGTGAAAAAGTAAAATGTCCTACTGTAGCACCATGCATCATTTTATTGCTTAAAGGATGGTTTCATTCCTCTGTTTTAAACTGCAAGTGTAGGACTGACATCATAGCGTATCATATTGTTTCAATATGTTTCAAAGTGTATCATATTGTACTACTTATTGCACTGCATTGTTGAAACAGTACTGCAATATATTGCGATGTATCATATCACCACTCCTGTATCAGTATATTTTTCAATATACCGAGCGATACACAGCCCTAATTCTGAATTATTTTTATATATTATTTAAGGTAAGGAAGGTAATGAAAAGTGTGTTTGATACGGCATCATTTTCCCACCACTTTTCATAATTAGCTTTCCTTTTTTTTTCAAATATCTAATTTTGGACATCGCTCTGTTTTGGTTCCAAGGTAAGTAAGAGAAAAAGAAAAATGATACAATTATCTAGGTCAAATTTGTCTTTTCAGCAGAACAACTTCCCATTTGGGATTTGACCGCATTATTTTGGACAAAAAAAAAAAAAAAATCAACCCATCTGCCAGGTGTAAAAACGTCTAAATACTCATCAGTCCACACCGAACAAAACCCATCAGAAGAGGATACAAAGAAGAGGATTCCCAAACACAACATCGATCTGAGCACCAGCTGTAAACAAGCCTTTTGTGTGCCTTCTCATCTCCAGATTTGACTCTTGCAGCTCAGTCGTTTGATGTAAAACTACTTTCTACTTAATTACTGAACAAAACTGGAATCAACAAACACACATAGAAGGTATGATTCAACCTCCGCCTAAATCAGTGGGATGCAGGAACAGAGCACTAGGACTCCGGGAAATAACCGATGAAGGAACACTCAGCATACAGCATCTCTGCCGCAGATCACCCGCACAAAACTACTGTCGCCAAGGAACACCAGCCGAATGGAGACCATAGTTTCCCCTTCCTCTTTCACCTCACTTGCTCTTGCGGACTACAAAACAGTTGTTCCAGCTTATTTAACACAACAAAAAGGCGCTGTGACGGAGTTTGCGGGGAAAGCAAATGAGCTTCCACAAATTTAAGCAATCAAACAAAGAGTATTGTGTCCGGTGTCACACTGATAAATGCTGCCTACATGCCCCTCACGCCCTGATCGCAGTTTGGGACTTAGCGGCAGCCATTATTATCACTCAGAACTTTTCTAAGCCGACAAATCTCCTCCATTGAGGACGTCTGCGTGTCTGGCCGAGACAAGCGCGCCTCCATGATTCCCCGACTTTTTGCCAAATCCGGTTTTGTCAGCAGGTTGGTCGAGCGGAGAGTCACATGACCACTATCTTAACCGCCGATCAATTGCCCGCGAAGTGCTGACTTAAGTGGGAATACATCACTGGCTGCTTACACATGCTGGAAGTGACCTGTCACATTAATCAGAGCCCCAAAAGCCACTTTCAATGAAGTGAAAACACCAATCACTGAAGCTCTCACTGCCGGGAGATAAAAAGCTTAAGAGATCAGATCAGACAGTGGCGAGTTCTATATTTCAATTAATTCGCCGCTTCCCTGTTGAGATCATTTGGAGCTCATTTCACAGCGTTTGTGGCTAACAAGCATGTTCTCTCCTTTCTAGGACCTGCCAAAGGGAGGGATCTCTGAGGGCCGCAGGCACTGGCAGCATATAAATTTCAGAAATTCACTTGTGCGGGAGGAAATAAAGGGTTGATGCATGTTTTATGAGATGGGTTGTAGAATGACGCCTTTAAAAGTGGAATCAAAATACAGCCGTTGACTGCTTGCACTTGCGCTCAAGATTCATGGGATGTTTTTAGTGTTAAAAGTTTGTCTAATCCTGAGCTTGATCTAATAGAACAAAAAATTACAAAAATGTAATTAATATATGTATGTCCATGGATACATAAAAATAAAAACGGCCAGCAGATGCTTTGTTTTTTTTATTCAATGTCTGGCACCGCAGCACGTAGCAGCCTGGTATCGTGTACGACAGTTACTGCAGCACAGTATCCCAGCACCTCACTCTCACACAGCCATCTACCACTCATTCACTGAGTCGCATTTTTACGCCTTAGGCGTTCAATAGAATCATGTGTCACCTTCAGTTGCGATGTAAGAAGCACGTCATGTAAAAGAAAGCTAGAGTTTGGGTTACGGTGAAGCAATGAGGCGGTGCCACTTTCACCCTGGATATGCAATTTCTAGTGACTCTGTAAACATGGCACCTCA
Source organism: Synchiropus splendidus (assembly GCF_027744825.2). Classification (NCBI taxonomy): domain Eukaryota; kingdom Metazoa; phylum Chordata; class Actinopteri; order Syngnathiformes; family Callionymidae; genus Synchiropus; species Synchiropus splendidus. The sequence continues at coordinate 7,050,517 of NC_071348.1, read as the reverse complement.
TATGAACACACATACAGTATCACTCAGGGTCGCACCAGCACCTCAAGAATATTGACACGCATGGCTACGCAACATCAAATAAGGTATATTATTCAGAGCCCATCGCTCTTGTTCCAAACTGCTCCCTTTGACTCCAGTGAAATGCATATGCAGCAACAATGTGAAGGGTCACAGACAATAGTCAACATGCAACACCTTGGGATCAGAATGCGATGTTGCAGCTGAAGAGGCTGTTTTTTTGTGTTCCACACTTTGTTTTTAAGACTGAAGCATTGTTGCATGAAAGTGCTGTCCATGGTCTGGACGGCTTCATGCACTTCAGTCTCAAACCTGGCCCAACTGTCTACTTAGCATGAGCTATATCAGGATCTTAGCAACTCTGCCCCTAAGCGTTCTCGATGACGTGCTCCTTCCACCGAACATGCCTGTAAATGCGTAAGTTGTAAAGCAGTGTTTATTCAAGCATACTAGCGTGTGTGTCGGCAGGGCCTGCGTGTTGAAGTGGGAATTCTTTTCACATACTTAGTATTCAGGTGGAGTAGCAGCCGGAGGAAATACAGACTTCCTCATTCTGCCTTGGTCTGTCACACGGCCCAATCTGTCACCAGCCATGTGCTCAAACTGTGTCACACTTTGTTGGGCACAAGGGATGGGATTCAGATTGGCAAAAGGAAGTAAGTACACCACCACAGGTCATTAAAACTGCAACACGGCACCTGTCTAAACTCACACACAACACATACCCCGGGTCAGACCTGCATAAACACCCGTTCAAATGACAGTCACACACGTGGATCAAAGAATACACCTTGCTGAATGATTGATGATCCAACTACCAGCACACACGCCAGTCAATAGTGTCACAGCAGCTTCTTAGCAGCGATCCAACAGACAGATGGATAGGATTGATTCCTCACTGATTTACTCAAGACAGTTTAACGAGTGGCCTTCATTTACACCGGTCTATATTTAGGTAAGATTTGTGTCGCTGTTTATAGAAATATCAATCTCCCACAGCAAAGATCGAATTCAAGTAGATACGCACCAGTGACGGGTGGATGAGGTGTCATGAAACAGAACTGCAGGGTCGATGAAACACTCATTTCCAGAGGCCACGAGAAGGTTTAGAAATGATGTGAGGTTTCATTGAAATAGTAGCTCAAGTCCGCAGACAGTGCCCTCTGGTGGCCTCTGAAACTCAGGACACTGTTTCATGAAGCCTCATCTACCTATCACTAACATTCACCCTTGGTACCTAGAATTGAAGTCAGTTTTGCAGAGTGTTGGAAAGCTAGATTAAAGCAAGAAAAAAAAAACTATTATTTATTTTTGTGCTTAACTGGGCATAAAATAAAGGTTAGAGGGAAGTTATTAAAAATGCAACCTTCACTAGATTTTCTGAAGCAACCGAAGAGGAGAAAATGAGCACTAGTCACAAGCAGCGTGCCAAATCTGCAGCCAGTGGCTCGCCTTGTTTACTCGCAGAGCGGGAAGATGTTCGCCGCGCCGAGAAGCCCGCGGCTGTGGAAGGAAACTAGCTCGAAATGTTGCAGTCATTCCACAAAGCTAATTCAGAGCATTCCTCTTCTTCATCACGATTATCACCCCTGAATTCGCATTGCATTGCTTTCTGCTGAATGAATAAGCATATATGTCTGTCCCTGGTGGCACGCACTTTTTCATCCATCTGCCTCCGTGAGCCAGAGTCGACTAAGCATTTGGTCATTTGTCATAACTTATTCTAACTCAATTTCACTCTCCCGGCGATGCAGTTGTTTTTCTTTGTATTTTTAAGACGGGGTCACACAGCATCTACAGAGCATGTTTAAAACATCAGCCACATCATAATTTACACCGACAGAAAGCACTAAAACACTGATCCCATTAGCAGGAGGAGCTAAATAGTTCTTGGAATCCGCAAATGGCCGCCGTAATTGTCTGTACTCATGGACGGAAACACATAAGGGACATGCACATCGATCTGCATGTCTATTCTGTTAAACATGAACCTATAATTAAATTTCACAGTTGAACACAAATAGAGACAAAAAACATTGAAGCATGTGCTGTATTTCTGTGGTCTCTGATGTCACCGCAGCATGTGCGTGTCCCGGAGCTCTCGTGCCGCGGAGGTGTTTGTTCAGCCTCGCGGAACCGAGGACGGTCTGTGGATACAGACGACCGGCGAAAGCTCCTGTCGAGACATTTGGTGTGATCCCCAGGGAGGGAAGAACATGGTTCCCCTCGGCTAGTTCAGTGTGCGGCTTGAAGTCGCTTTACTTCACTTTAAGTAATGCGTTTGGGATGATTGCGTTCTTCAGCAGCTATACTTCACATCACCCTCATGCTAACTGACTACTAATAAGGAATTTGTATTTTTGTTAAATGAAAAATTCATTAAACCAGTGGGCTCATCTCACAATATCCTATTGTGATTATCTGTATGACAAATATATCTACGTGTAATTATAAACATGTATAAAAATACAATCTGTCAATGAAGTAACACAAAGGAGAAAATATAAATTTTGAGGAGAAATATGCAGTAAAACACTGCAGCACATACTGCAAGGTTTATTGTGATGTGTGTAAGACATAGAACAATGAATCAAGAAATATAAAAAAAATGTAAAAAATATTGATGTTAAACTGCCATTTAAAAGGAAAAAACAGGTTTTCAGAGGCATATTGTGTCATTTGTGGGTCCAGACAAAAAGTTTCTACGCTTATTTGCATACTATTTTGAACAAAATTGACATTTTTCTAGGAGCTGTGTGATCACTTGTGCCATCAAGCGACCTGCTTCCTTCAGCCAGGACTGCAGCAGCCTCTCTCACACAAGAGTCGCAGAGCTGTCTGCTCTTATTACTTCTCTGCTGCTTCACATTTTACACCTCCTTCGGTGAAGAAGTCAGCCACTAATGTTCCTGGCTAACGGTATTAACTCCCAGCGTACAATGCGCTGTGGAAGAGGGTGAGCCATGTCACAACAACTACACAATAAATACAAAGTGGAGGACAGCGGATGAAGAAAAGATGAGAATTACTACCAAATTTAGGAGGGTTCCATTCATCTTCAGCTTGGTATGAATCATTGTCCTTGTTGTGCTGTGGCCCACGATTTGGGCGTTCTTTTTTTTCTCCTCGTTTTTCACCCTCATGGTCATAATTCACTTGAAGACCACAGCAATTTCAGAAGGTGGGGAATTGCCCACAAGCCAGGAGTAAAAAGGTCATGCTTTATCAGTCAGCTGTCAGGTAATGCATCACTGATCTTTGGGTGAAACCATCCGTCCACATCTGTGTGAGTGTGTGTGTGAGTGTGTGTGTGTTCCTCTTGATCCATGGGAAACCTCAAATTTCACAGAATCTGATCTGTCGTGAAATATAGTATTTTAAATCTGATATAGGAGTACCTCAGGATGGGTCCGTAATATAGCTCTTTGTTCATACTGTGGGGATTCCGAAGGAGTGTGGGGCTCTTTCCAGACCAGAGTCTATACTCTCCCAAAAAAAGACAATCGTTGTTGATGCGTTCAAGTCTCTAGAGATGTCTTCGACGTGTTAGCTGAAGATGAGCCGTGGATCTATGCACCGGCATGCAATAGTGGACTAAGACAACCAGGGTTGTCAGTTTCAGAACCACGTCTGGACCCTTACACACTTCTGCTTGTTCACATAAGCGTAAGCCAGAAGAGGAAGGTCCGGGCGAAATACCTCCCAGGTGAGCTGTTCTTAGCGCTACCCTCTCATATGCAGGTCCCGTGCCATCTCCCAGTTGTCTAGCAAACTGTCCACTACCTCCATGAGTAGTAGAGATTTTTTTCCCAACCTCCTTTCTTAGGTTGTTGCAGCTACTTGACCGAGAAAACATTGATGGAACTATACTACACTATTAAACTTTTTGCGCCTCCACAGCCTGACTGGCCTTAAATATGAATAACTTCAGATCAAATTTGAACAAATATATTCATGGACATTCTATGCTTCAAACATTCAGTATGTTCACATTCATTTCCAAATGTTCCGATTTATTTTTAGATGTTTAGAAGGACTGAATGGGAATCCAACGAGTGAGTCTGTCTGCAGCGATGCGTCAGCCGCTCATGCATATAGAAGCAGGTGAGGGAAGAGCGTGGGAGCAGCACTGAAAGTGTATAAACTTAACCATCCCTCATTCAAGCTCTTCACTGGGTCATTTCATTAACCCTGGAGCGCTGAAACATGAAATGAAGGATAAAGGGATGGACAGGAAAGAGGTACAGAGCACATATCTCACCTTTGCTGAAATGCCAGCGCATCAGGTTTAACTAACGCTGGCAGGCAACCATTTACCGGTGTCTGGGAGGAGGTGTTGTATTCACACCCTCCGCTATGATGGAGGCACGTTGTGTTCAGCTGAGCAGCTGAGTATTGACTCTATTTTTTCTAACTATCCAGATGATTTCTTCATCATATACAATGCCTATCATACATTTTTTTTTTAGATACTTCACACCTTTATATAGAAACCAGCTGGAAAGGTAGACACATCAATTCAGCAAGCTATTTATTTACCCCCCACTGGGGGGGTGAAAAATACCATACAAAAACAAAGCAGACAGTTAATTTAGTGGATCAGACATAGTTCTGTTTGCAACAGAAACAAGAACAAAAGTGTTCTGTTGACGTTTCTCTCCATTCACATTTGATATGCGGCACAAGCCCCTTCAATAACAAAAATAATGGTGGTCTGTTCACATATTTTTAAGTTTCACTTCATGTGCACTTACATATAAAAAACACCATAATAATACATGGTTATTTAAGATATTCTTGACGCAGTAAATAGCAAAGACTGTAACTTAAGTCAGAAAAAACTGTGCTCTCTGTCATATTGTAAATGCTGTCGGCTTGAAAAACATCACATTGATTTTGTGGGCATAAAAGCAGCTTGACAGCTCCCAGGCCTCACAACACTGTAACATGGCATGAGCCTGGAGGACGATCTGTCACTTGATATTGTCCGAGCACTCCTTTGTAGCTAAAATATAACAGATATATAAGTTCTAGATATTATCAATGAAAATAAATGAATAAAAATGATAATCACAATTATTTAGATTCAGAATGAAATCACAATTATTCAAAAATAATAACTCATTGATTTGAGAATTTGTTTGTTTTGTTGAACTTTATTCTATGTTAAACAGAAAAAAATCTTACTTTAATATATAAATATAAACAAAATATGTGCGACTACTTTCTCGAGCTTGTGCTCTTGAGGGCTCAAGGAATAAAATGAAAAACTCTGCGAATCAACAAACTGGCTTAGTAGCACATCGGCTCATTTGCAGTGCACCTCATGAAGCCTCTCTAAGCAGGGGTTCCCACACAGGCCACGACTGAACGACCAGGCTGCAGGAATTTACCCACTTAGAAACGTTTCGTCTCAAAACTAGTTGTTCCACATCAATCAAGTGAGTTGTGGACGCTGCTTGGCATGTCAGAGACTGTACCTAAAGACCGTTTTGCCTCTGTAACAAAGGTGAAGTCTTGATAGGTGTCTATTTCATTGTCCTGAAATCGACACTAAAGGTGTGATCAATTTACACTCAATATCACGTAGGGATCCGTATATTGCCGGAGACTTCTGTCTGTGTTCTGTATTCATTTTGTCCATATGTTTCCACGAAAACTACCCAATACGTAGCTTGTATGAGATACGTAGAAGTCATAATAATGGCGGAAATTCTCTGTCTTCCAGTTCTGATATATACTGACCACCACCTCCTACAACGCTGCCTCAGTGTCGTCTTTACAGTATCAATACTTCTTCCACATCTTGTCATAAACTTTTGACTGTGGGCTGCTCCCCCAGGTGGCAGTATTGGTGAACAGCAATACCAATGTAAAGAAGGGATGGAAGCATGTGATCAGTGCCAACATTTGAAACTAACAATTTGTATGTAAAGTGAGCATCAATGGGCCTTAAGGTTCGGCAGAGTAATGGTTTCATGGCGGCTATCTTGTTATCGGAATATAAATTCAAATTACTATCGTTTTCCAACCATTTCTAGATGATTTTTTGACATTTATAATCCTTGCTTGTTGGAAAACATCCTGTCGAATGGCTTAGTTTTAACATCAACCTTCGTGGGTCATGACAATTCAGTGCTCTTTAAATGAATAATGGATGGACCAGATTTGGCCTCAGGCCTTGAGTTAGGGCCGAGCGATATCCCAGATATGTTCTTCAGCACATTGCCCAGTGTCGTGACACTGACAAGACTTAGACCTCAGTTGAGGACATTCACTTTAGTATTTTTCACAATGCATTTCCCGCAGCATGTTCATGTGAAACACCTATGTTTCTAGCTGTGTGGTGGCAATCAATCTCTCCAGATTTCACATTTCAAGATCTCCCTTGTCTGCCACATTTCACAGGGCTCGGGTCAGCATAAAAATTGAACTGTACAAAGGGAACTGGTCTGAAATGATAATGATGATAATAAGGTATACTGTTGCTACAGATGGCAGCTCCAACCGCTTGTTTTTAAAGAACAATTTTACTTGTTTAGATTGTTTTGGAGGCTGATGTTCAGGAGGACATGAGGAGGTGGAATGCATGCCGGCTAGGAGTTACATGAACAGTTCAGACATAGCAAGGACAGGTTCTGAGTGAGAAAACGATACATTTTTTATCCGATCTTAAATGATGTGAGGAAAGTTTGAGGTACTGAAAGAAAATAGACATCTAAGGGAAAGTACTTTTGAGGTTGCAAGTGAGATAATAAGGTGAAAAAGAGCCAAGAGGATGATTCATGCTGCGTGTGAATCATTCTGAAGGAAAGATGGGGAGACAGAGAGGGCAGGGAGCAGGTTTGATGAGGTGGAAGCAGTCTACCTGGCATGCACTCTCCCACTCACTGGCTGCACTCGCATTGGACAGACAACACAGCGACGCAGAGGGGAAGAAGCTGACCTCAGATATACCGCGACAACTCCAGCCGGAGAAAAATAATCAACCGGTGTGAGTCACCAGCTCAGCACTTCCTATTACTGCGCAAAACGGGAACGTAAGTAGCACAGAAGTCGAATAGTTGAGCTGGCAATCAAATCCAGTTCAGATCACACCATGGAGGAATTCATTTCCGTGCGATCAGATGATGCTGCCAGAATCAGAATGTTCTCCGGCGCCTTTTTTTCTGTGGTGAAACATGGTGCGTTTAATGGAGCTTTGAAATGCACTCTTCTTCAGACTGCTTCATTATTCTGACTCATCTGCATCAGCGGATGAACCTTATTTGGTTGAAGCTGTCTGTCAAGAGGCAGTGTGTCAGAGGTGGCACTGAAAACAGCTCACTCTGTGCTGGCAGGTACCTAAGTACAGTAATTATCCTGAGGTGGAAAGGAAGGATGGAGTACTGGGATTCAGCAGATGCACGGGACACAGAGATAATTCACTCCAACACATCTACTTGGTGCATATGTAGCACAATAAAAAAACATTGATCTTAATGCATAGTTTTTCATCCTCAATTGAAGAGGACAACAAAATCTATATGGACATACAGCACTTTTCCAATCTAATTTTACATCATGTTTTGTTATGTATGGTGCCATTATTGAGCATTAAATATGAGAAAACGAAAATATAACATACAACATTAAGTTGTCACAGATATCAAACAAAATATGAAAAATACAAAACACTAACTGAACATTCCAAATACAGTTGCCACACCATTGTGACGTCACTTGAATGAAGTGCTTAAAAACGGTGTGTCAATTGGCACATATCAACATTGCCACGATGGCAGCATGATAATGGCAAAAATGATCATGACGGTGATTCATGATGTTCCGGACCTTTCACTGGTTTGCTTAAAAAAGAAAAAAAAAAAGGTGAACAGCTGTCAGTGCAGACATGAAGCTATAAATATTAATCTTAAAAGTTTCATATAAATATGAAGTGAAATAAAAAATAAGTTAAAAATAAAACAATACGGCCACAGAGTTTGGGATGTAACAAGGACTAACTTGCACAATATTCTATTACAGAATACAGAAAATGATACTGTTGGAACGTCGCTCTCTGTTTGACAGGCCTCCATCAGTCTCCAAATTGAAGTCATGAAAACGCAATCGTCCTGAAGCCATATAGATGCATATGAGTGACAATCAATGTAGTTTAATGGTGGCATCTAAAATAGTAATCGCAGCCTGAGTAGTTTGAGGCAGATGGAAAGACACACGCGCTGAGTTACCTTAGTAACCCATCCAGCAACGTGCTGGACCGCAAAAAAGGGCGACCAGGAATCACTGATCTGTGGCAGGGAGGTGGACTCCAGGGAGCAGGAGATATCCTGCTGAGGAATCTGGGACTCAGGGAGGCTGACAGCCCCATGGCGACTGGTGAGTGCTGTGTGGTACCTGCCTCTTCTTAGGGCTTATAATAAATATTTCAACTAAAAATATGCTGAGGAAGCATTGGCTTATTCACCCAAAATCTGATGACTGGGGCGATCTTTTTTTAAAATGTGCATTTGACACCACTCTCTGCTTTTCTGGAGCTAGTATATTAATTAGTATTCAGTGTTGATAAAGGCACAGCAATTTAATTTTAAGTAATCTACATTTAATAAGTAGATATGGTGAAATAAAGATTAATATGTCCCACCAGGAGGAGCGATATTGTGCCTCAAAAGGTGGCAGCAAATAAAAAAGACCATGTAACGCCTACAAAAAAAAAAAAAAAATGTCCACATTAATAATGGATCACACCGACCATGTAGTCATTTGGAGACACTCTATTCGAAGTAAAAATTGCAGCTCTCTCCGTGTTGCATTCACGGGCTCCGCTGAAGGTCGCCAGACTTGAAATGGTGCACCTTGTCTGAATGAGAATAATGGCTTAAGGTCTATTGCCTTCTAAAAGCATGTGAAGACAAGGTCAGTACTCTTTCGACACCGCAGGAGAGCACTGTATAATTTTCCACCATAATAGATAATAAGGCCTTTTGAACATAGTGTTGAGTAAGCAGTCCTCAAACAACCTCCTTAGTCGCCATTTCACGGCATATACACAGCAAGGTAGGTGGTGGAACAGGTGTACTGCCGTCATGCCAATGTCAACTCGCATCTAGGAAAAATATTTTAAATCAGTTTCCCAGCGCACTTTTAATAACCTTAAATCCGTCTCCTTTTTGAGGGACCATTGGTGGCTACTTCATCTGCGGAGTGTTGCCTTTTTTTCTGCCATGCTGGATTGATCTAAACAGACTGTCTGTTTTCAAGTGGACCGTTTCCAGCCTCCAGTCCTGCCTTTGGAATGCAGCTCGCCCATTCTCTTTGTGCCCCAGCAAGAGAGAGTGAGGCCCTCACAAGGGAAACGTCCACAATGGGGCACAAAAGTAAATAAATTATGACACACTGTTGTCACACAGCTTCAGGCTATAGATGCTCTATAACTGATGCTGCTGCAAGCGGGAGGCATATGTCCTCCCCTGCTAGCTGTTTCCAGCCTTGACGTCTTCACTAACAGACAGCTCTCTTTGATATCGAATGGATTCCTGCAGAAAGAGTCCTTTTTCTGCAAAGTAAAATCAAGATTATTCGGACCAGAACCAACTGGGTTTATTGAGGGAAATTCCAGCAGTAGCGAGCGGACAAGGTAGCACAGCATCAGAACTAATGAATAAGCTGCGTGAAGTAAAAGAGATGCGGTGGATTTTCCAGACTTTCCTTTCTTCAACCAGTTCAGCCAATTTTTTTTTCCCAAGCTATGGGACTGAACTCCAGTGGTACACATGAGAATCTGCTGCAGGAGGTTTCCGCAAATCTACAATTTCAGCTGGGGCCAATGAAGTTCAAACCTGGTTTCTGACCTTCTTGTAGCACTAATCCTTTTTTTTTCAGTTGAAACAGTGAGCTGAAGATAACTTCCAATAGACTTGTTCAGTATAAGGATTCCATACTGAAATCCCACTATCCTCAGTATAAGGAGCAAAGTGTATGAAGGTATAATGGGTGCATGAATGTCACATGAAGCTGTGAATAAAATGCACATATGTGTTACTGCATATTTGTACCCGTAAACCACGAGGCACATATGCATAATTGAAGATTAATAGTCGTAAAAAACCGCAATTACACTGTGGGAATATTTTCCAAGTGCACGGATACAAGTTTCTCATCACCAGCTCTTTCAAATAGTTTTGCACCTAACTGCTAAAACTGGTGCATAAGTTCCACACAGCCGTAACATGAGATTTGTATCCGCAAGAAAGATAGACAATGGAGTAATTTCATATTTGTATCAGTAAACCTTCAGACACATATGTGTAAAAAGTCGTAAAAAAAAAAGAACTTGAAACATTTTCTAAGTGCATGTATACACGTAAATCTCTTGAATCTGTGACAGTTTATATGAGGCCTCAGTGGATCACTTTTTTTGTCACCCACCCAGGTGATAATCCAATACACAGAGACACATCATCGCCCCCTCTGATCGATGCAACACATAACTGGTCCCCGTGAACCAACTTTAAGGACCAAATAGTCTGAACCCCATTTCTGTCCTCAGAAAAAGGAAGTTAAAAAGACAGAAGCACAGAAAGTGACCTGTAAAGTGTGATGGATTATTTCAAAACCGGGTTGACACCGGCGCTTGAGGTGAGTTTCGCTACGGAAGAATTGCTGGTTCATAACAAGGCTGTCAGAGAGCAACGGGGAATCGTTCGCTCACAACTGGACCCAGGGACAATCGAGAGCCTTGGAATGACCCAACTTTAATAAAACTAGTTGGGGGGAGTGTTCAGCCGGGGCAGACCACCAGTGGATTTTCTGATAACTCGGACAATTTGGAAGGTGATATACATGTTATTAAGGAAGGGAAGTGTCTTAGAACACCTTCTATAGATTCTACTGTATTTTCAACTGGATTTTTTCTTTCCAAAAATTAGGCTAGGATTTTAACTGCGATTCATTTTGATAAATAACATATTGATAATAATAAAGTCAAAAATAAAATACATAAAAATATATAACTGTATAAATAAATATTTAACAAAAAAAAAAAATCTCAAATAACCCCTCTTTCACAGAGAACATTTATATCACATCACATCATATTTTGGGCTTTGGTTGAGTTTGAATAACTAATTGAATATCAATGAATGCAAATAAAGTTCCTGTTACAGGAACATTTTCAGTTCTCCCATTCTACAATGCAAGAAAGAAGATGAGAACAGCCTGGGTTTTCAGCCTGCATAGTTAAAGCGATACCTGCTATGCTGGGAGAGTGACACTCACCGGATAATATACGATTATTGTGCGCACAAACAGCACTAATTGGGTTTTCAAGTCCCTTCACAAACATGTAGGAATCCTCACTCGGCACGGCGCAGCGATACGTTTGATTTATCTGTCATTGCTTCGGCGTCATTGATCCTTTTGCCATTGTTAGCTTGGTGGTTACAGGCCCAGTTGCGGCTGGCATTTGAGAAAAATAATGAATCATATTAAAACAGAACCCGTTGAGCTGCTGCACTGAGATGACAGTGATCCAGACAGACCTTATTTCATGTTGCCACAGTGGTAATGAGGCACATAATGATGGGGGCCAACGCTCCGTGCGGAACCACCTCGTCCCATCTGATTGGCTTTGAGCCCGTGACCAATCTCGATAAAAGATCATTATCAGTCGCTCAGTGTCAGACACCTCAGGCAACTCTGAGTCGAAGTACACATCGCAGACATCAAAACAAAGCTATGGGAGAGACGATAGTCGGCTTATTACGTGGATCTTTGCTAGATAATCAGATACAAAATAACTTTTCAAGTCAGAAACTTCATGATATTTCACAACAACTAAGGACTTTATCACAGAAAAGCTATGTTACATTCCCCAAAAGCACATGATGGAACATAAATAAACTGAAAACACATTTAATTTCTTACCAACAATACTCTTATAACTCAAATATCTTGCTCCCCGAAGGGTTATGGCATGTCGCTGACTGGAAGGAGGCGGCTGAAATATTTGAGCCTGTACGAGACCTTTGAGTAGTATAGTAAAGTAGAAAAGTTTGTACACGAACATAACTCTTAAAGTAGAAGTGCTTGTCAACACTTTCTGCCCGCTCTTGCAGGACATTGCATCAGACCTTGCCGCAAAATAAATTCTGCTTTTTGCAACACACGTGATGCGGTGGTGAATTCCAGCATGATTGAATCATGCTTGCAAAACAATTGATTTTAACAAGATGTTTGATGGAAAGTATCAGGGGGTATACAGATTAAATCAGGAATATTTTCATGCCAAATAGTTGCACCCTCAATGTTCGACGTAGATGAATCGAGACGTGTGCTGGACTGTGGCATCACTTCTGGCGGTAGAAAACACCTATCGTGACTCTGACAAAATACACTATGTATTCTACAAAACAGGTCGTGCTTTAGGCTATTTTTGCATGGAACTCATTCTTCCAGAATGAAACTTAAAATTGAAATATATTTTGTGTCAAATGAGTAGATGAGACTGTGGCTGTTCACTAATTCGCTAGCAGAAATAGTTTAAAAAAAAACAGTCTATTACAGGCCAAATCAGTCACAACTCCAGTCAAGTTACTGTCTCCAAACTTCACACTGAAAAGACCCTTATTTGTGTATTATCAGGCCAAATTGACTATCATAAATATTAGTATTGCTTCATCTTTTCAACATGTTAGTTACCGTGCAGCAGGTTTTTAAGAATTGACAACATAAATGCAGGTGAATCTGGAGTGTTTTTTATGTTCTTTGAAGCAAGTGACCAACAAGGGAAGGATAAAACAGCGCCACTTATTATTTTGGCTTTCTCAAGTCTTTGTGTTCCTTCGACTTCAGCAAGGATAAATCGTGTCCATGAGAAAACAAGCGCAAGAGAGCAATGAAATCTATCAGGGAGGGAACCAGCACGGTATCCAAGATCTCTGCGCCGGTTAAAACAAATATCAGTCAGTAAGGGAAGGTCTCTTTTGTCTCTGTTTAGAGGAATAGTTTGGGAGACATCTGCGGTTTCTGGAGCAGCAGACTTAAGAGGCAGACGTTGCCGTCACCAAGTCTGAAGAGATGTTTGGCACGCTTGCCATCCTGGAAGGCATCATCGGGTAAAGTGGAAAAGGTTACCTGCATCTCTTAGCGAGGGCTAGAATCCGTACACACACACTCCCTCTGTCGCACCAGAACACCCAAGTGCCCTTTCACTTTGTCTCACTCATGTGATTAACAGTGTAAGGAGGTAACTTGTGCGACCAAGGAAGCAATTAAACGGAATCCCAGGAGATGTTTTCTCATTCCGACTGTCTTCGGTGCTCAATCCATCACACGTGTTATTAATCAATGGACGCACGATGGTGGAAAACTTGAGGGACATATTGATCACACCAATTAAAAGGGAGCCGTGGCAGGACAGGAGTCGGAGCTGCAGCATTTACGCTCCTTCATTAAACTCAGCCAACTCATTTCCAAATCAAGACTCGTAAATGAGGGGGAAAAAAAGGTCATCAATTCATTAGGCTTAACTTGAGATTTAGAATGTTTCTGGTGACTTTTTGAGTGCAAAGCTTGTTCGTGTCGCGCACTAAGCTCAAGCACGGCAACAGTTTCCTTGTGATATATTGGTTTTGGTAGATAGCTCAAGCAGTTACGTGGTCCTTAAGTCTTTGGATCAAGCTGTCACTGGGCGTGGCACCAAGGGCAAGTGGCTCCAGGTTCACTGACCCAACATATAGCAAGAACAGCAGTTTTTGAGGCTACACAAACTGTGAAGTAAAATTCAATTATGTTCCTTGACCTTGTGAGGAAACAAGCTAAGAGGCCAAACCGTTACTGCACATTGAAGAGTACTTGAAGGAGAGTGGTAGAACTAGGAAAGTAGTGGAGTTTGTCTCTAACATCATTATTTGTTTATGTTTAAATGTAATAGCTAACTAAGTGTAGAGATGAGAAATTCAATGTTTCAGGTCTCAGGTAGAAGCCGCTGGTGACTGCTCTGCCAGCTTTATTTTGGGGTTAAATTGAGCAGTCTGTCTGCTGTATCTCATGCCTCTAAACGGTTGACTTTCACTATGGACCAGTGTGGACACTTTTACGAGATGCTGTTGAAGAAATATTAGAAATAATGTGAATAAATTATCATTTAGTCTATTCTATTCAAAATCATGATACAAACGGGTAGTCCTTTGTCTTGTGTGACGAAAAACCTTTTCACAATTCTCTCCTGAAATGGTGCTTTTTCATTGCCTTGAAGAGTTCACTAATACTTTCACCGCTTTAGAATTTTTTGACGGTCCCTAACGGATGCCCGGTTGTAGCATTAGCGCTGCCTGTGAGAATGTGTCCACGATCAGTGAACCCTAATGGGGACGCAGAAGAGGACGTCGCCACCAATACGAGAGCGGAGTTCCGTTCAATATCCAACTATTTTCACCATGGTGTTTGGCCGAGGCGCCAGCGCAGCGGGAGACCTGCACGTGTTGATATGAACCAAGGCAGACGATCGTGTCAGACACTACTCAAGTTATCGCCCATCCTTAGTCAGTACATTACAGGCATATGAGGTTAGTGGTGGTAGTTTTGTGAAATTCCGTCATCAAATCCTGGCTACATTTGTCCATGCAGTTTGGCTCCAGTCTATTGGTGCTAACATGAATTGATGTATTTTGTGATTTGATAAATAAACCTGACAAGCATTGGGTGACATGTTGGCGTGAGTAAATAAAAGCTTTGTGCAGCTGCTGATGTGAGAATTAGTCAGGAGGAGCGACTGAGAGCGGAAAATCTCCAGAGATGACAGGAGAGTTAATTAGAGGCGTGTGGGATTGTTCCTATACTCTGCTGTCGACAGTAAAGGTTCCAGGTGTCAAAGAACCTTCCCTGGCCTTGTTAGCGTAACCTTCATGCCAGTCTCACTCGCGTTTCCGTGGCAACACACCTATCAGGCTGGTCATCGCAGATCAAACTCACCGGAAAAATGGACGGTGAGACAGTGGATTTCTAAAAAGTTTAAGTCAAATAAATGAAATGTATGAGGAGGAATTGGAATCTGAATGTGATCCCTCTGATTCAAATGATCAAAAAGTTCAGCATTGTGAATGTCAATAGTTCCAACTGCTCCACTTATGAAATAGCTTTTATCCTGCAAAACATGCGTCAACTTCAAATATCGTGCGTCAACTGCAGCAACACTTTCCCCCATTTTTGACACCTGATCAGCGTCAGAGCCAGCGGTTACCTTGGCTCACTTAACTGTCACATCTGATTTCCACAGCAGGCGTCGGACGGCTGAGAAATATTTTCCACAAAATCAGTCTGACACCTACATAGCGACTGATGAAAAAGGGTCATGTCCCAGCACTCTCCAAATTCATTTTCCCCAACACCACCAGACTCTGTTATATTGTTCCTTCACGACTGTGTGACCTGCAGCCAAACTGCTGCACTGCCTGTCATGTCTGTAAGTAAGAGGGAAGGGCTCTCTCTCTGCAGTATACTGTCTTTCCCTGTGTTGTTAAATTTGATAGGTGCCATGGAACCCTTGTAGCAGTCATTATACACAAGACAGGGTCACACTTTAGATTTGGGAACATATACTTACTGTTATTAAGCTTATTACTAGCTTATTAACGGTTAATAATCAGTAGTTATGGAGCTGTTATGGAACAGTCACCATTCCAGGGCAAATATAGTCAAGTCAGTACTTGGCAATGATTCACTCCAGGCTAATATATTGCTAATACACATATGAATAAGTCGTTTATTTATGGTAATATGTGTTCCTTAATCTGAAGTGTAACCATCCTTAAATACTAGCAGCATTAAGAGAATGTTGTAAATATCTGGAGGAGTAAAAAAGTGGTAAAAAATAATTAAGAATGAGTTTCTATGCGCTGCCCTATTGAGCTGTGCTCTTTGACCTTGTCACAGACATATATATATGGCTGTTATACAAATCAATAAAAGCAGAGCAGACATAGTCAAGTGGCATACCAAGGGCTTAAGAGTGAATCTATAAGTGTTTCCTTCACAATCTCCGCTGTACCATTCTGTAACAAAACTAGCCTCTCAATACCTGTTTTTTTATTTCTCCAACAACATGTTCCCACTCTTCTGCCTCCCGCTGCCTTCACAAGGTCAGAAAGCATCCCAGCAGACCTCTCAGACGAAGGACGGTTGATAGCAGCAAGGCTGCAACAGAGCTGCTCTCCAAAACCCAAGTATCAAGAGCAGCAAAAGTCAGGTTTTTCTAACAATGTCCCCCAAGTCCTATTTATCCTCTCACCAACAGATTCAGGAATGTGGTCGTGTGAGGGACATCCGCCTTAGCCCCAAGTAATATGTAACACGGAAACATTCTACTTCAGGCAACTTAAGATAGTGGGAAATGCAACAAAACATTTGACGCATTATCAGAGCCGGAAATACCTTGACATAAGCGAGATAAATTCTTTGAAAATTCCCCCTCCTACAATACTCTGACCTATGTGGGAACAGGTAAGCCATTGTGTGTGTCCCACTGCAGTAACACTCCCTGCTGACACAGGCACCTCTGTCCATCATTGCAGTGTCTATTTCTTCTGTTCATTCATTCTCGAATTCCTCTGTCATGCTGGTTTGGCCTCCTCCTGTTATCTGGGAACCAGTGCCGCCTCCGCGCTGGAGAGTGAGCATCGCCTTGGATTTCAGCGCGAGCAGTAATGAAATGGCCGGTTTCACACCAGCGTATTGGGATCATCTTAGTAATTGACTGGAGAATAAAAGTGGAATGCACTGGGATCAATCACGCTCACCTTTTCTTTTGCCTCCTCTGTCTCATCTCTGCCGGTTACTTTGACAGCATTTGAGACTAGAATTGATGTGAAGTAAATCCTTAATCTTAAATTTGATTAAACTGACTTTCAATACTTTGTTTTTTATTTGTAAAAAAAAAAAAAGTAAACTTGAACAGGCAGATCTTAAGTTTACTCACCCCATCCCTAGTCCTTTAGTGAGGTCCTAACATTTGTTTTTCTTTGAGTACAGTACACATTCTAAAAGGAGCCTTCAAATGATCCTCCTGATCAACATCCTGTTACCACTTTTACTCCCTGTTCAGATGAGTGACAATGGATTGTGTCTAAATGCTTGGCCTCTTCCTTGAGTTTGAATTTTACATTTTAATCTGATAATAACAGCAAGATATTGCACTATGAAAATACACCCATAAATTTAAATGTAAATACACACATTTTAACCATGAAAAGTGGATTTAAATCCATTTTCATTTCAATTTACTGTATGTAATCAAATATATGAAATACTACTACTACGAGATCATTGAAACTATACCAACTACATAGCATATCACAAACGTAAAAACACAATTGTCACATCAAGTATCCAAAAGATCAGGTACGATACACTGTTTATGGCTGTCATGGATATTTAAATCCGAACGTGATTCTAGAATGACCTCATTTCAGTGGAGTCTGTACACATAAGTTTAAACATCACTCTGGAAGTGCACCCGTGATAAGCAAACTCCTTTTTAAACTTCTATATTCTTTTCTTAAATTATGAGTCTTATATTTGATTTAGTTTCCTTCAGTTTTCTCCTTCCTGGATGTTTTTTTATTGTATCACACTGTGTGATGCGGTGCACTGAAAAAATGTTACCAGTGAAAGAAACTTTTATTAGGTTAATCTGTAACTATGGTGAACAGCATTTGGGCATGGAGGGTTTCTTTGTTTTTTTTAATGGTTCACTGACACGAAATCACTTCCTTGTCAAGAAGATGCTGTGTCCATTCAGTTTCCACATTAAAATCTTGTCATCCAATTACATGTGAGTGCTGACAGGATGTAAATTAGCTCAGGGAGAACCTTGGAGTTTGCATTAGATGAGGCAAACCTCTGGTAATTAAATGTATTTTTAGATAATGCTTTCAAAGTTATTCTGAGGTTGTACAGACCCTGCATTTGTACGAGCGCTCCGTGTCATTTACGATGACATCAAGCAGACATTTCTCAGTCAGAATCAGTATTGCGTCTCTTCTAAGTGAGCCACATGTCAACCAATTGTACTTGTCCTGCTCCTAAAGAAAATACATAGTCGACTTGCTGAAATATGAATGATATTTCTTTCCCTATGCTTCCTCGGTTATTCTTGATCTCCTAGCCTCCTCTAAGCTTGTTCACCATTTGTAATTCAGATAAAAGGTCAGTTTACTTGAACTGCTTCCTAAAATAAACTAAGCCTTCCATCTTTATTTGTCAGTCTGTCTGTCAAACACACACTTGTCGGCCCACACGTGTAAACACCCACTCCCTTGGTCTGCCTCCTGGGCTCCCAAACAAACACATTAAGTGCTTTATTATCATTGATTGCCCTTCTGAAGTTTCACACCGCATTCAGCTGCTCACCTCTCAGACATCATTCAAACAAATGTGTTCGATCCCGGAGAAACACACGAGGTCCGGGGTCCTGGACTCCCTGCCATATGACACTAATCTACAGCATCAGCGTGCGCGAGATGCGCTGCCAACTTCCATCTGACTAAATCTCAGACCTTGATCTCTGCATGTCAGCCTGCGAGCAGGGATCAACTATTATTTATCTTTGGCTGCAGCGGCCGAGGTTGGGGACTGAATCACAATTTTCCTCCTTGAGAATATTAGGAAAACAGTGGACCGGGGGGGTTAGCTGATAAATTACTCTGTTATCCAACACAGCAACTGCTTGTGCACAGAGGAATAAATGAATAGACAACTAAATATCAAAATATACAGAGTGCATACATGAATACGAGCTCGAGTTTGCATAGATTTGAACTGCGAGCATAGAAGAAGACATTTTAGTGGTGACTAGGGAGGTGGAGGGGGCACAGCAGGCCTGCAGGTGCTTTGACTACATTATACAGATTCACCAGAAAAAGCCAGAAAATGCCCAATGTACTACACACCACTCTTACAGGGTTCAAGTTTTGTCCTACAATTGAATCTAATCTGGAGGTACATTCTGTTTTGACCCTTACTTCCTGATAAACACTGGACAGTAAATGTTTGTTTGGGCTGTTAAATATTTTAGTCCTTTATGGGGACCCCCTTTGCAGCGAGTGGTGTGGATGGAGCTAAATCACTTGGAAAATATGTTGAGAACCGCCATATAAGGAATACGAAAGAGAAAAAAAAAATCGATGAAAACAGTTTATCATGATTTACATTGATATTGAATTAAAATCGTTCAGGGGAAAAGAACGAAATAAATAAATAATCCAAGCATGACCTTTTATTTATTTAGCTTTTATCTATTAATTAATTAATTAATTAATTTTTTAAACACCACTAGACAGTCGCTTTTAAAAGCGTCATTTGTTGCACATCATGCTGCATATGTTAGCGCTCTAATGTGTTGTCTAGTCGATGCAAGCTGCTCGCACTGAAAATGCTCAATGATGACATTTTGTTTTCATTTAAAAGGAACCTAACAGTGTATTGCCCAAAATTGAGAACCGCTTAAGACCAGACAGGGTTAAGAGGGCTTGAGGGTCCTCCACATAACACAGCATTGAAGGACATCTCATCAAGTGTCCACAGCCAGAGAGTGGATCTGTTTGAATTGCCATATTCTGTGCATCAAAATATATCAACAACATGGATTTTTCATCCATCTACACAAACATAATCGTCTTTTATGAAGGGCCTGTTGAGACCTTAACATATTAGCATTTGCACCGCTCTCTTTTTCTGTATGATATGGCAGGTTTGCCCTGAGGACTTGTGTCCTTGAAGTGTTACATCAGCATTGTCCTCTAAAGTGTCCACCCTTGACCCAATCAATGGACTCGTCGGAAGGTAGAAGCGGCAGAATAAACAACCACGTCCTTCAGTGGTGCATGTGTGACAGCATGATGGAAAGAACTGCACTCTCATGTATCTGGTACGAATGCTGATGGCAGTGCATTCTGACGGCTAGCCGATCGTGGCAAGGGAGTAACTGCTGGCACAGGGATTTAGAACTTTAAGGACCACTGAAAAAGAGCGATGGTCACTTAAAAAATAAAGTTCTACATCTACACTTCACTTCTGAGGTATCAGAATGTGGCTTTGAAATACATGGGAAATGAAGTGCACACATTTCTCTTCCTATGCTGTTCTGCCCTGTCATATTTTATGATGGACGTATGTATGGATTGTTACATCATAAAAGCAAATTTCTCCCATAGAGTTGTAGTTTTTAATAATCTATGTTGGGCTACTGAAAGAACTGTTGCATGACCTGCTTCATGAAACACTGTCTCGAACTGCTAAGCCCAGATACACCCTGCTGTGAGCTGTTTAACACACACCGCTGTGGAGGATGGAGTTTTGTGGGCCAGACAGAGCGATACGTGATGATAATGGCCTGTTGGCCTCTCCCAGATCCTGTTACACTGCTGGGGACACACAAGCTGCTCCGCATTTAGCTGCGCTCTCAGCTGCTAACCTCTACTCACTGTGAGCCTGAAGTAACAGATCGCACCTGGAGAAAGTTGTTTGTGACCACAATTTACTGCAATATTACCCACCGTTCTTTGGAAAAACACGGCGAGTCCATCATATTTGTCAGGCTATAGCAGGTTAATAACGACTGCTTTTGACTCTGGTTTAAAACCGTTCCCAATTGATAGCAGACCGGATTAACTCTGACAGTAATCCAGGAATTAATTTGCTTCAGTCTCTTATGATTAAGTGATTAACACATGGGCAAAAAGCTTATCGGAGAGATCAGTGGTCAGTGTAAGCCACATTGTGATAGAGCAAGTAGCCAACTATCCCTGAATTCACACATAAAGGTTTGAGACTGAGGATCGTTTTCAGTGTTTCAAACTATAACTATAACTACATATATATATATATATATATATATATATATATATATATATATATATATATATATATATATATATATATATATATATATATATATATATATATATAAAATCTATGTTGGCCTGCTGAATGAATTGTTGCATGAACTGTTGCATGAAACATGGAGTGGCCAGCACAGTCTCCAGACTTAAGCCCCATTGAGCTGGTTTGGTATGAAATGGACAGAAGAGCGGAAAAATTGGGGTGTTCTAAAACTTTTGACTGGTAGTATATATATATACAGGTGTGTGTCTGTGTGTGTTTCCACGCCGCGTTCTGCTGCCATCAGAATTGATCTCTCCACACTGAACAGGCGAGGAGAGAATCTTATCAGCATCTCACACTGCTGCATGCCGGAGGTGTCAGACCAACAGAATAACATGCTTCCCTCTCTGTCTTTTCATAAGCAGCCAGATATACATGGAGGGTGGTGCGGGAGATGAAGTTGGCTGCAGGGATTAATGAGCTGGAAATGAGTTTGATGGCAGATTTGACATTATCTATTGGCAAGTTTTCCTGCAGCAGAAGTAAGCCTCAAACTTTGGAGCAGCTATGTGATCTCCCGATGTTGTCACTGTTTACATATGAGGGTCAGCAGCTCCTGCTGATCACACGGCATGGACCAAGATGGCAGGCTGACGTGTCCACGCCAACAAATGGACTCATTCATGAGTACAGCTCAAAGCAAAGTGATCACACACCCAGGGAGGGGAGACTTGCCCATAGCAAGGTTTACATTGGACTCGGCTCTGTCTGTGGCTATTACAGTGATTTATTGATGAACTGGGACGCTGAAAATAGCAGCAACCTGAGTGTTGAGGATTTGAAAAGAAAAAAAATCTTTGTTCTTTGTTTGCATTTGTATGCAGCAATGTACAAACTAGACAGCACATGTTCACAATTCATGAGCAAATCACTTGATTCTCTCCTGTTAAAATTCAGTTATCACAGTATGGTGTTGTTTAGAGCAGATGTTCTGTGTTCAATAACCATATTTAATCTACTTATACGCAATGACATGAAATCGTGTGATCAGTCCTAAGATATTTATTTGTCATCTAAAAGTTCAAGCAGCAGCTGAACCAGGTGCAAGTCATATTCATCAAAAAAAACTGCAACACGAGTAGCTTGGTTGGTTTCTTGTTGATTTTATTTTTAACCTCCATGATGCACTTTTGAATGACACTTTGGAGACAAGTGTCTGCTGAATGACATTTAATGTCGACCAAACTGCAACATGAATGTTTTACGTACGAATCTGACTGATGACAGACAATATAGTAAAACTGGAACCTTCCATATTTTTCAGCATGTTAGCTTGTAACTGCATTTAAAAAAATAATTATGTGATATTTATTTTATTTTTCTCAAAATAAATAAATTAGTGGTGGGATTTAACAAGTTAATTACGATTAATTACAACAAAAAATAATAATTTAATTTAATATTATAAAATTGAAATTCTTATACAAATATTGTCAATATAAAGAGCTTAAACAAGGTTTAAATAAGGTGATATAAAAACTTTAACATAGCCACCACCATGATTTATTGTTATTGTCAAACTGATGCAAAATAAACAGTATTTTGTTGTTTAATTGTGTGTATGGGTCCATCATTTGATTCAGTAATATACCACATTCATTCAAATTGAAAAATGTGTCTTCTTGTGGCAAAAATAAATACCAATAATAATACAATGTCTCAACACTCTTGCTATTATAGCAAAACTGAATTCAATATATTTTTATTACAAACCAAAACCTGCTACAGTAGCTATTAGTTTTAACAAACAAAACACCGCATTCCATCAACAAAATGAGTAATTTTTGGGATGTGGGGAAAAAAAATAGAAGTGAGAGTTCAGAATTTCGGCCAGTATTTAATAGTTATGAAGTATTGCTAAGTGTCTTGTAAGACAGAACAGATTTTACCCTGGGATAGTTACTGAAAGGTCACTCAAAATAACAGCATAATTACCAAGAATTAACTGTTAATAAGCAAGTAATTATGTTATTAATAGTTAATACGTGTTCCTGAATTTTAAGTGTCGCTTGAATTTCTATTGCTTCAAGAAAACACGTAACAAACTTTAGACTGGGAACACAACCAACCAACATCAACCATTAACTAATTTCTTGCTTCAATAGTGTTAATAATTCTATAATTTTGCGTGAACTTCGACTCCAAAATAATGATTATCATCATCAATTACTGGCTATTATGCTGCTAATGCCCATATGAATAAGTAGCATATTAAAATAAATGTTGCCTAATCCTAAGCGTGAACGATAACCCACCGTGGACTGAATGTTCCTATGGGAATCCTGTTAGAATATCTCACCACAACAGCATGACAAAATACAGAACCACCAGTCGATGTGTTTGTTTTCCAGTTTCCAGCTTGGACAATGGCCCAGTTCTTTGCTTGAACATGAAGTGGATAATTATTAGTGCAGTTCTTTGCTCATCAGGCTTAAGGGTTTGTGGTTTCATTCTGGAGCCAGGCATCAAACAACAGTCTCCTCTTCCCTATTCCAACAAGCGAGCGACCTCAACAGACCTGCCGAGCTCAGAGCAGACACATGCTAATGAGCCGCAGCAGACAGTCGTGCTGTTTTCAGTCCGTAAGTGTTGAATTATTGCTTAATTAATGCAACGAAACCCTTATATTATGCATCTGAGAATTGCTTTAAGAGAGAGAGAGCGTCACGGAGCCCCACAAGCAGGGAGGCCCAAGTATGTGGAGGTCAGACGCAGCCCACGCACAGTGTTGAGAAGACTAATGCGGAGCTGCGCTTCAAATTGTAATGATTCATACAAAAATGGCTGAGAGACAAAAAAGGTTTTTGAGCGATAATGGAAGCATGGGAAAAAAAAAGAAGCCAAACCATGCTTTCCGTTGGGAGCTTATTGAAAGCTTCTCTGTGGGAAATGATTATATGTGATTCCGTCCATCTTTGGTTGGGGCTGAAGGTCTCTTGAGTGGTACGGTGAAAGCACTTGTGAAGCTTTCAGGGAGATGTCATCGCAAGCGCAACATCTCATTTTAATCTTGATGCATACGCTGGTTTCCTGCAATTTGCATGAGCGAATGAAAGGACAGTTGGGAATAGCGAGGCTGGCGGCCGAGCAAAATCCCAGTAGAACCATGTATGTTCACTTTTCATTTATTGTAATTTGAGCTCAAGGGTCTGTTATATAGTTAAGAAAACCAGACGGGAGTCTGGGGACAAGCTTCCTCCCAAAGCACCCTTCAAGTGATCACTGTGGCTTCGACATTTTGCAAAAGAGGATGTTGAAAAATCATTTTGGCTCACAAATCGACTCCTAAAAGCCCTTCCCTTTACTAACCCATCAAAGGGGAGAAATTTGGAGTGGATTCTTGGAGTCATTTCAAGCTCCGAAAAAAATCCATGAAAAGTGCAGGTCACTTCTGTCCCCTGACAATTCCCTGCCAGCCACTTCTACTGACCTTGCTTCGCCTCTGCCCATCCCTCTTTCATCTCCACTTGCTTTCAGCAGACCTCACATAAAAACCGGTCGCGCATCTCCTCCTTTTCCTTTCTCGTCCACAAATACTCTTCCTAACCATCCCTTCCATTTTTTTAGTCTCCGTATCTCTTCACTCCTCAGACAGTGTGTCTCACACGTGCACCCATTACAAAGCCCAGGGTGCATCACCGCTCCATCTCCCATTAATGGATTTCCAATGCTTGGACCCCCCTCACCTGTCACGTGGTCGTACGTCTCCTCCCTGGGTAGCATCGTTCAGTAAGCTGTTTAGAAATGCATGAATCCTCTCTGTGTTATTGTACTCACTCCATCATTACTCATTCGCCAGATAGAGCTGCAAGGCGCGACCCCCACACGCTTTTCCTGCCGTACCAAGTCAGATCGGGCACCAACGGCCACTGCAGCGAAACAACAGTTGTCGCGAGATTGAATTGATCCACGGGCGAGATAGCTTTATGTCATTATGGAAAGTAAAAAAGTCTCTGGAACAACTACCGTGACAATCTGTTCCACACTGTTACAGATGATCTCAAAAGCCAGGAAGAACAAATGTCCAATCGTTGATCTCTCTGAATAAATAGACTTTTTTTAATTATCTGAAACGCAACAATAACACACAAGACAGACAGGCTCTGTGCGTGACTTCATATCATATTCCGGAGAGTAGATCCCGACCCACAGTACTATTGATTATAAACAAACATTGGCTGTACTAATGAGTAATTATGGGCTGATATTAAAAGAGATCTCTCATTCTAAACTCACTCTTATCTACATTTCAGTGCAAAAGCAAACCATCGAATCATCGCCCTGAACCCGTCCTCGCTTCTCTCTCCTTGTGTGCCAACTACAAGGGAAACAGAGAAACTATTGTTCTTTACACAAAGCATTTTTTTATGTAGCGAATGTGTGGACAAGCAGCACGATCAGAGGAATCCCGCCAAACACACACACACTTTCATGTTTCTGCAGCACTCAGACAGCAACATTTCAATGTTGTGGGTGTTCAACTTCTAAATCAGCAGCAGAATTTTTTTTATCTTATCTCCGGCAATCATGGAGTGTACACACAATTTTATCAGAAGCTCAGAATGGCCAGCAAGGCCAAACCTTTCTGGATTATTAGCATTTTATTTCATGAGATTATCTATTTATTTTGTTTGCGTAACATGAATTTAAAAAAAGAAAAAAAGACACATTTGTGGAAATAATAGTTATAACACACAGTTCAAGTGGTTGAGGTTTCGTTTCTAATAAACTATTTTCTGTCCTCAGCATGTGTGATGTGTAAATCTTCCACTGTCGCATGAACAACAGCAAACCATGTTGCGTACAGACGAGTGTGGAAGTCGTCACTGAATAAACCCCAAGAGGTTCTAAAGAGATGATATGATATGATATGATATGATATGATATGATATGATATGATATGATATGATATGATATGATATGATATGATATGATATGATATGATATGATAGAATGAATCAGCTAACATCATGACATAACATAATATCAAACATTAATAGCAATATCATGACAAAGTGTAATAAGAATCACAAAATACCCCAAAGAGCCGAGTGTTGGTGAGGTGGTGTTCTGTAGGTTTTGATTGGACCAAAGAAATACGTAGAAGTAGCTTATCTATTCTGTTGTGCTACTGGTCATGCAACCAGCTCAGGTGATCTCTTCTTTGCTTGTGCCATAGAAGCTCTGTAACATTCCTTGCTGTCCGAATGAGGTCACAGCAGTCAGTAAGAAAGTAAAGGTAGGGAAATAATATTGGTTACAAAAAACATTTAAAAAAAATCACAGAATGGCTGTGCATGTTGACTTGAGTCCCATTCCAGTTTTGAAATACAGCCGTCCCAATAGCAAAACAGTCGTCTTACCTTTGGTGTTTTGGTGCATTTCCCATTTCTGGCATCCTTTATATAGGCAATGTCCAGCAAGTCTGTATCCTGTAAATGAAGAGAAACAAAACCATATCAATGTCAAGGTCATTGGAAGCCATCATCAACACCTAAGCACATACTAAAGTGCCTGAACGCTCATAAACACTCATAAACAATGGCTTTCAGAGTGCTTTCTGGGGTACACAGACACATTTCTATGCTGCTGCTACGCAAATCTCCGGCTGTTCGGATCGTTCCAGTTGCGTGAGGTGCGTCACCGCAGAGATAGATAGATGCCTACAGTATATGATGCGCAATTTCACCACAATTTTAAGTTGTGAATCATGAAACTCTTGCTGGAGTGATTCTGGCTTTCATTATTGAAGAGGAGCAGCAGATACGAATCTGCAGTTCTGTCTGGCAGCACGAAAAGACATTGGAAATGTGTGAGAGCAAAACAACACTCACAACTGAGATGCCGTGTGGAGGACACTGTATCTGCAGTAAAAAAAAGGCCAAAAGTAATTACATCACATACATGTGAAATATGAAGGAACAAGTGCCAAGTACGAACAGATACAGCTACCTGGACATGACTATCACAAAAAGCAAGTGTGACAAACACACCACAGAGCAGAAATGACACGCTATCCTTCATCCTCTGACCATCCAGTAATCCATCAAGTTGCAAACCGTTGCCATGCTTATTTACATGCAGAGTGGAACTCTAAGATCAAATATAGTGATTTGCGCAAATGTAATCACAGAGAAGGCACCGTCAGTGACCACAAGGCTTTATCAGTCTAGATTATCGCTCTCTCCATCCTCCTCAGAGGGAGCCAGGACACGGGGTGGAAAATTAACTGGAGTGAACAGAGTGTCCACTCAGCATTATCAGAGCAGACAAGATGCGACAGGCGTTTGATTCAGTCTGGAGCTCCAAATCTGGTATCTGACTATCAGAGATCAGCATAAACAAAGCCAGAATTTCAAACGTATCGGCCCGCACTCTAGATATCGGATCACTCTCTCACTCCGTTTTCAATTTGTACTTAACCAATGGCCTGTAGATGTATTCTTCAAAAACACAAAACACTGAGGAAATCGTTCAACTGAAACAGAGGTGGAGAAGCGGGAGATGGAAGATAAGATTCAGACAGAGGAGGATGGATTGTCATGGGAAAACATTTGGAAAATAGCATCTTAAACTGGTCAATATGATTGAAATACAAATTACAGAATGAACACTTGGTGGTAAGTAACCCTGTAACATGTGAGTGTAGTAAGGGGCCAAACAAACATAGGACAGATGAAAAAGACTTTGGTTAGAAAATATAAAACAAGAAAACAACGGTCAAAAATGCAGCGGTGGCCTAAAATTATTTACCCAAAATGTAATTTGATGTTCATTTCATTTTAGGAACATTATATTTAAAGATTGTCAGCATAAATTATACATACAGGAATATAATTAAATTGGTGAATATCTTGGTCAGAGAGCAGCATGTAGCTATTAAGTAAAAAGGCACTTTTTGGGGGCATTTTATTCATTTTTGAGCAACAAGAAATAAATATCCAATTTTTCAATTCACATCATTGTGCCTAATGATAGCAATGGGAGAAGCGAAATACATACATAAAATGAAATGAAAAATAAGTCACAAGTTCTTCTGTAGTTGTGCTATGACCTCGTGGGCCACATAAACAGAAGCAAAGGGCCACATATGGCCCCTGGGCCATAATTTGACCACACCTGCTTTTTTTATACTGTATGTGGCCACATGACACTGTTCCTGAACTTCTTCCCTAGCCTCCAGTAGGTGGTCAGATCTTGCTCAAGGGCACAGTGAAAGTCCAATAAAACTAGCTTATTTTTTGAATTGTTTTATTGTTATTGCTTATTATATTTCAAATGTAACATCCTACAAGCGCCAATAACATATCTTCATTCCAATTGATGAAATTATTATATTTTGTGTCACTGCAAGAGTTTAACTTCTGCAGGCAAATATCATAATCAAAAGTTGTATGGGAAAAAAAATCATATAACTGTGACAGCCAACCAAGTCACCAGTCTTCAAATAATAACAAGGTTTCACTGGGGATACAATTTTAACCGCAGAGAAAGATGAAAAATTTTATGAGCTTGAGCTCAGCCACTGATGTCTCCCATTGAAAGCCCTCAGCTCTCTGGCAGTCAGACACAAGGGCACTTTTTCTTCTGCGGTGCAGAGCACCAATTAGAATGTCCCAGCACGCACAGAGAGAGAGAGCGGCTGAGTCAAAGGTTAACGCCTACATCAGGTCTAAAAATGCGAGCCTTTGAAGTCCGTAAAGAGAGCTGCCGCTCCGCATGGAGGCCTGTCGGACTAGTGGGGTTTCAGGAAGCGGCGCCCTGATGGAGTCCTCTCCCCTGCCCCGTGGCACTAGGCGGTTAACATGGCTATAAGCTGAATCAGTCGCTTCGGTTTAGTGTTAACCCATGGAGCAGGCTCATTAAAGATCATGTCAGCAGCATGTTTGTGGCACAAGATGCTTACACAGTGTGCGGCCATGCGGATGCACATGTAGCTATTAAAGAAACATATTGAAGAGTCAGCAGTTCCTGCACTGCTTACTCATACAGAACGGCCTCCACAAAAATATATATTATCAGCATTGTAATTATATTTCCGCTGCATACACACACTAAGAAAACATCCAAACATGTTTTCATTCTCTTAAGCTATCCAATTATTGCAATAGTTATTTGTCCACGCCTCCATTTCCTTTATCGGCTCATGTCTGTCATCTCCCTTCATCGTCACATTTGCGCTCTCGAGGCATTTCTGTCTGCTTCAAAACAGGAGCCCATTAGGATCCACCGCACGTCCAGGAAGCAAGAAAGGCCAGCAGGAGAGAAACTACAGAAATTAATGAACATGCTTAACCTGCGTCAGCTGGAGGCTCTGTGTTCTCCGCTTGTTTGTCCGACTCCGCTCGAGGCAATGGCTGCAAACTTTTCTCTATATATGGAAGCAAACATCCCTGATTCTGAGCTATTTAGGTGTGTAAATCTTTAACTTTTCAGGTTAGATTTTTGTGATAATCGTCCACTTTCTAAGCTCCGACAACACATCCTTACTCTTATAGCGTAATATATTGTTGGCGAAAGTGGACTTTTCCGTCCCAAACTAACAAAAAAGGCAGCAACAAACAACCCAACTCTGGTGAAAACGATGATATTCTGGAGTTTTGAACTTGAATGCTGTCATTTTTCGATGAGAAACCTGCCTTAATTTATCTCCTATGACTCACAATAATCCAGGCACGGATGTGTTCCTGCATCACAAACAGAACTAATTCTTTCAGAAAAACCCTCCGACTGTGGCGAGAGTTCTATGTCTGCGGCTGAAGAGGCACTTGGCTGTCACTTGGCTTTCAGGAAACACAGTCTGTTACGAGGGGAAATGGTTTGTTGAGAGCTGCACTTGCACTTGGTTAAGAGTCACATCCACTTGGCTGTTCCACTTATGACTTCCAACCAGGCGACTATACAGACCACTCAAATAAGTGACTTAAGAGACAGACAATAGCAGACAGTACATTTTCACACACTTGTGAGCGTGTAATAGTGTGGTCACCTGTTACGAAAGTTCATAATTGAGGTTTGACTTTGGGTTGAGTGCTCATGTTGTTTATCATGATAAAAAAAATCTGTCAAAGTACAGTTAAGCATATTTTTTTAAAAAGTAGGGAAGTCTGTAAACGAAAAAACATATCCAATGTTTATTTTATAAATATCAACAGTTTTGCATGATCAAGTTACCATACTGGAGGCACATCCAGCACAACCAGACCTTCTCAGCTGCCTTGCTCAAGAGTCCTCGCAGAGCATTCCCAGCTATGGGCAACACACCAAAGAATAAAAGCGCAGTACATGTTCATCTTGTTTCCCTTCAGATAAGAGACAGTGGATTTGCGCAGCGCCGGATTCACTCAGCTTGTCATTTCAGGCCCCAGGTAACTATGACTCATACAAGCCGCTTTCATACTGTGACAACTTCAAGTTAGCCTCAAATATGCAGAATATGTACTTTCAAAAAAAGCTTGCAAGTGTGGATATTGTCACTGCTGGAGGTATTTTTAATGATTACCCAGTCACACTTTCAGGAAAGAAACTCTCAAAACGACCAGCATTTTTGGACATTTGGACAGTTGTGGACTTAAAAAAACTCTATCACATCTTCCCGACAGCGCTCACGAAGGTCTCCGAAGGAAGAGGATGAGTGTGTAACAAATTATTAAACTGCTGCTTGTAAACTCTGATTTATTGTGACAGCTCATTTGTCCTCAGGGTATAACTTAATGCTGCCACATCTCGTCCTCAGTTGGCTTTTATGAATATAAATTCCCAACCTTCTATATCTCCCAACCAGAAACATGTTTGTGGAGGTTTGCACTCCTCAATATTGATTCTGTAAAAACGGCATATAAATTGACTTTAAGGTTAGGTCATGCTCTCTAGTGACTGGACCACTGGAGACACTGCTTAAAATAATTAAAGATGGCTTGGAACTCAAAACTAACAAGGGGGCAGATTGGATTATGAAGTACTTCCCTTGATTAAACACCAAATTAGAGCAAAGGAGGTCGAGAGTGATAAAGGCAGGATATTAATGCAGTCTGTCATTGCCACATGGAGCCTCCAGTTAAATTGGAGACACACTCATGTCCTCAGGTCTGACAGTCAACCCCACAGACTCATCCTCCATCACTTTTTTGGTCCAAAAAAGAGGGAAAACATGGGCTCATGTCTGCCACATATCCACTTGCTGTTGGTGAGACGCCGCATCTTTGACAGTTCCAGGAATATACAGTATCTACAAATTTTAGATACAGTTAATATCCTTTTCCTAATTTCCCATTTCTCTAGACCTCATGCAATGAAAAACCAATGCGTTTGTCCTTCTGTCTGCTTGAAAAATTAAACATGAGCAGATATCTATAAATTAAAAAGACATTTGTAATGGGGAAACAAGATTTAGGCTGAGTCCCACTTCTCACCATAACACTTATTTTTGACCCTAACACTGGGTTTTGCACGTTCATGAATAAGTGTAGTGTGTCCCAATACTCCTAAGACAGAGGGCACTCGCCGTTCACCACTTCAAATGATCCTTCAAACCGAGGGAGCTCCGTGAAACAGAGTGGGAATATGAAGTGTGGACAGATTTCCAGGATACCGAAGTACTTTATTTAAAAACAATGTAGGCTCAGACAACAGGGACATTTTAGCACTGAGGACTACTCGTATCGCCTGTTAGCGACCCAAATGGTCTACCGTGTCCAACAACATGAACAATACAACATGTAAGTACAACAGTATGTTTTTATTTCTATATATAAGAACAGCATCCAGGCTAACGTTAACATCCTCATATCTCTAACAGATCTATCACCGCAACATAGGCCCCGCCCATTTCTTCTCTGTTCGTTCACCAAACCAAGTGAGATGATCAGCACCGATGCAAAGAGGTTGCAAAAACGTTGGAGCGGAACGTCTCCAACACTGGATATGCAGGAAACCAAACATAGCACGGCAGCCAATGACACGTTGTCTTTATGCGTGACGTCATGAAGTGTTGTCCCAATTTGAGAGGCAACATTGTGACATTTAAATAATCCAAGATCCCAATTTGGAGCCTGATATAGTTAATACTTTACACGAGCAGATGGTGGGCATCTCTAACTTCAACCTGAGCAACAATTGTAGGTGTGTTTCCATCAAAGTTGGAGTAAGAACTACAGCACCTAACAATCTCAATGGACACCAACAGCCTTTCAAGAATGGGCTTTAAACTGGGAACATAACTGTGACGTAAGTGGATCGGAAATGTTGGAACTGTTTGAAACCACGACAATCGCATTCAGAGATGTAAACAAAACTCTGATATTGATGTGAAAACTAAATTCTGTTATGTAATTATTAACAGTAGATAGATAAACAATACATACTTTTGTAACACAGTCTTGTCATAAACAGATTACATTGGTTTTTATTTATAAGTCGCCAGCCACTTATTTCAATGTTTGAGAGCAAAAAAAAGCGCAAAATGCATTAGAAGAAAGAACAAAAATTAACTTTTAAGGATATTGTTTCACAAGAAAATTCCAGAAGAATATAATAAAGGATATATTCTAGGCTGGAATGGGCTGTCGAAAAATCTTTCACTTGTAACCGATGCAAAATCTCAGCGGTTAGCCGGTGAGTGCTTGTTTTTGTATCTGTGGGTTCAAATTGATCCACTTTCAGACACATAAACCGCTGCCTATCCACATGAGAGAGAGAAGATGCTTACAGATCAATTTTGCTAAAACAATCAGAGCAAAATGGAGATGAATAGGATACAAGCGAGAAAACACTTAGGTTTGTCTCAGCAATGGCCACTGCAGAAGACAAAAGGTAGGAAATCACACATACTAGTCGAGAAAGTAGCTCTGCATGCTGCATCACAGGGTCAACCGGATTCATGCTCAGATAGAGAAGGCGCAAGGACTATAGTTAAGACTCAATGAAGCAGGGATTGGAGGAGTTGGTGAGGACGATGTGAGAGAAGAATGTCTATGAGGCGAAAAAAAGTCTGAGGGCAAGTGGCAGTGGAGTGTGGCAATGGCTGATAGTGGCTATCAGCGGCCGCCACGCTCCAAAAAACAAACCAACGTTGAGATAAAAGCTGCAGCAAGCGCTGTTCTATACATCCGGGCACATATTTTCAACATTCATATCAGTTAACAGCCAGACTGACCAACAAGTCTATCGTCTGAAATGGAGTAAAGCCGTGGATACGCACAAACTGATCTCCATTATCAATCTCTGGTCTGTATTCAGCTATTGCACGCACTCAGGGACTGAGCTCTTGAGCACACACTGGCCACCGCACTGGAGCGTTCAAACCGCCTCTGGACGTCTGCCACGCACCGGCTCGCTCAGTGACGGCTGGAGTGAAGTGAGGGACAGTGGTAGGAGGGGACTCTTTGACTGATAGCACAACAAAGTGGGGTGACAGAGAAAGCAAAGCTGTTTCCCTCATCCGTCCATCATCCTGCGCTGTTTTCGCTCTCCATCTCTGCTGTGCTTCTGGCAGAATCCGAGCTTCCCTCTCTCGCATTCCTCACTTACTCTTTCCACGTCCATCTACGCCACTGCTGTCTTGGCCGGGTGCCTCCTTTGTTTCAATCCTCTCACTGGACATCTGCCTCATTATTTCTGCTCATCCTCACTCCCCATCGATTTTCTTCCTCTGGCGCTCTAAAACTGGTGTCGAACGGAACAAATATGCTGCAACATTTTCTTGTACATCAACGCAGAAACAATCATCTGTTTCAGAGCATGCCAGCTGTAATTCACGTCAAGTTAGAAGCAAATCAAAGGAAGCTATAATGGTTAGATCATGTGACTCAGATGCTATACTCTGTACTGTAAGGAACCTGATAAATAACAGAGTTGAAGTAAATGGATATCCAAAATGTGGTTTACGTCAAATTATTTTTGTTTTCAAATTCACGTGTGCTGAATTCACTTCTCCACCACAGGATGCCATTCACCAGGGGACAGACCTAGAGGGTCCATTCAGACTAGTGTGATGTTGTGCTGAGTCCTGGTCAGGGTTGCAGAGAGTGATGCAGCCTAACTCATCGGACAAGAGGCAGGAATACACCCATTCACTCACACAGGGGCAATTTTAGAACCCTAGTGAGTATGCTTTGGACTGTGGGAGGAAACATAGGGAAAACCCACGCAACCTAGAACCGAACCCGCAACCTTCTTGCCGCAAGCTGAGAGCGGTAACCACTAGGCCAAGTGGGACGGCAGTTGCCAAATCACGTAACAGCTTACATTATGAAAGCAAAATTCAAAACTCTTATTACCATAGCCCTTCAGTAACATATGTGTGGTGTGTGACCGATTCAATGTAATACTGATAAACTGATTCATCAAATCTTGGAACTACTCGGATCAGCGGCACGCTAGCCTGCCCACAGGTGTCAACAGGTCAGTGTCTCAAGGATTTCCAGTCACAGCCAGAGGAAGGAAAGCATAGGGCACACCAACAACAGGATATGAGCTATTTCATTTCCACCGTGGCTCGGAAAGATCTCTGATTCCCAGATGCGCTAGCTTGAAAAACAAGACTCACTTTGACGTAGTTGGCTGACGCTACCTAGAAAAATGGGAAGCTTGATATTCCATATGGATTCATTGTAATAGCTTTGTTATGGAACAAAAGCCGAGATCTTGCTGACATTAAACTTCACTCTAGCTCATGTCACGGATGTCTTGCTGACAGCAAGCGACCCCCACATGACGCAGCTTCCTCTTCCTCCAGACTGCTGCGGTAAACTGAGGATAACTCTTATCGGCTGCATCTGAGCCTCTTTTAAAAACTGGATTCTGTGCACGCATCAAGGCGTGAATAACATTTAGATTCACACAAAACTATGGTAATTAAAAGTCAGACAACCGCTCACACAGTCTTATGCTGGTTCACATGCTCTTAATTTATGTTTTAGCGGCCGAGCTTCTGATCCCCTCGTATAAATCCATTTACCCCGAGGCACTTCTGGATCCTATATAATCTCCTCTTGGAATACTAAACTGGCCATGTCATTGCTAGAAACTGTTTTCATATAAATGAAATCCTCGGCAGTCAGAAATGGCTAAAAGGCACATTCTATCTCGGCAAATCTTTCTATTCAGCGCTGAGCTGAAAGTAAGCAGCAAGAAGGCTCACGTCTGCGCTCTCTGCCCGACTCCTTTGAGAATCAGTGCCAGTGGCAGATACAGCACAGCTCTGGCTCTCATCTCTCACATCACCTCATTTAGACACCTCCTAAGTGCAATCCAATGGCACTTTGAAGTCGGGACAAAGCCGGCGACTGAAAGAAATATATTTTTCTGTTGCAGCTCGATGGGCAAATCCCACTCCATTGTTTCTTCAAGATAATTCTTTAAAAAGTCCATTAAGACACTGTCTTTTGTACAGCCAACATGACTGTGAAAGACTCGCAGCGAGACGACTAAAAGAAACATGTTAATTAAAACCTGAAGTGAAAGTGAGCTTGCATGGACTGAAAAAAATATTGTGTGTCCTTGGAGTCATTCAAAATCGTGTTGTTTTGCTCCACATCTCGACACAGCCTCTGAGTTCACCTGCAACACTCTTGTCTGACCACTACAGACTGCATTCCATTAAAAACACATTTTTAAAATATATTTATTCTCTGTCAATATGCATCTTCCCTTTATTTATTTTAGCAGAAATGAATGCATGTGAAATCTTATTTATTCATATTGTCTTTAAGCTTTGCTTCTACTTTTGGAATTTGGAACGCTGTAAAGACATTCACGAAGAATCAAAGAAAGAAATATATTTAGATATAAATATATAAATATAAATGTATCTTTACCACAGCAAAAAAAGCTGACCTGATTTTGGATCCTCTCAAATTGTTCTGGTGAATCTTTTACACTGAAAAATGTTTTCTCTTCATCTTCAATATATCAGCTCTCATCTCCACTGCCAGCTACCGCTGTAGTTATAGAAAAAAAAACGTTTGTTTGAGACATCAACTGCCTGGTTTTGGTTCTTCAGTCAGCACGTGTTTAATTTTCTTCTGTTTAATTTCTGTCCTTAATTTTCCCAGCATGTATCAAAGGTTGTTGTAATTCAGCAAATGTCCCCAGAAACCTCATAATCCAGACATAATCTCTCACAATCCAAGAGTCACATCAGGGGCATCCTGACAAGACAGGATATAGATATTTTGTTATTGTGTTCATTCAAATATTGAACAAGAATTCAGACATCTTGGTTTCATAAACCAAACAAACCACATTACATTTGTTTGTCGAGAAAAGTATTACATTAAAATAATGGAGTCAAACCGCGGATATCAGAGAACAAGCAATTTTGTCACCACTGCGTCTGTCTCCACTCCGCCCGTCTCCCTTCAAGAATGTTAATGAAAACCGAAGGAAGTGTCCTTCTACATTTCACTAAATAAAGTGCCTCCTTTTTCATCCATCCTGCCGTGTGTCTTCCGTCCCGGGCAGGTGCTTTAAGCCTTGAAACTGTCTTGCCTCAGTCAACCCTTCTAAAATATGACACCGGCTTATCAGGCCCCTGTATCAACTAGATTGAGTGGGGAAAGAAAGGCAAGTGACCCACATTTGTGACACACTTACGTGCAGAAATGGGGCAGCGATAGAAAGGGGAACTGATTTTTTTTGATATGGACTGAAAAGTTACTGGCCGAAACCACCCAGATTCATTTCATTCATAGTCAGAACGCTTCCATTTGGCAGGCCACTTGCACGCTAAGGCCTGGAAGGAGTCAAAATGCTTCACGTACTGCAGGTCTGGAATGGAAAACAAGAGAAGTATTTCACTGGAAGTAATTAAAAACCGAAACAAAACAACAACGAAGTAAACTGAATGAAGGATTTGCAGTCTTTTGATCAATATTCATTT
Source organism: Synchiropus splendidus (assembly GCF_027744825.2). Lineage (NCBI taxonomy): Eukaryota > Metazoa > Chordata > Actinopteri > Syngnathiformes > Callionymidae > Synchiropus > Synchiropus splendidus. The sequence goes on along the minus strand of NC_071348.1, from coordinate 7,013,679 downwards.
TTTTTTTTTTTCTTCATTTCAAGTGAAGAAAAGAACAAAAAGTGGCTGACACTCTCTCGATGTTAGCTGGTGTTCGTTGCAGCATGTCTTAATATCCTTATTCATTCTTCATCCTACAGAGATTAGGAATGTTGAAAAAACCCTTCTATTTATACCAAGCATCTCCCCAATCTACGTCCATTTGTATGAAAGAGAGCTAAGTCCTTTTCATCATTCCACTTAAGCAAGTGGTCAATTATCACGCAGGACACCATTGAAATATTTCTAAAGCAAAACGCCTGATTTGGAAAAGGGACTCCAGTGTACGTCACTGCCCTTGTTCCCCCAGCAAAATTAACTAAAGAACATTTACCAGAGCAAAAGATGAATATGGAGAAAACAGCAGATTTGACTTTACATAACGAGAAAGTTAAGAAATGACATGAACATACAAATTATCCAATGCTGAAAAACGAAATAAAGGAGGGGAGCATGTTTATGTCTTGTGGTATTGAAGGACCATTAAATCCTGGAATTTAAAGAATACCTGACTCAACATAGCAAATGAATACCTAGAAAATATTTCACCTTCGTAAGTTAGAACTGGGTCTCAACGGCATATTAAGTGCTGGTCAAGGAGTGTAGCCCGTCTGGCTGGGAAAGAGCCTGAGCTGTTGGACTCACCACATGACAAAGGTCAGTGTAGCATCAATCTACTCTGGAGGAGTTGACTCTTTCTCTCTGGAGTTGCCCCAAGTCTGAGGCACCAGCTGGGGTTTTCCCAATGAGCGAAAAGGGTCACTTCCCACTGGTTAAAGGTTGTCAGTGCTTTCACGCTCAACGGGACTTCAGAGCTCCCTTTCTTTTTTGTGTCATCATCTGGAGTACAGGGAAGCGCACCCCCTGGTCACTCCCTAATTCAGATGGGAAACAGCACCGATGAGGGCAGCAAAGGTGTGTGGTAAGGTGCCATTGGGAGGAACGGCTTTGCGGATCTCAACCTGCTCATTGCAGTTCATCCATCACCAATATGTTTGAGCGTAATAGTGTACATGAGCACCTGTGGGACCAGGACAAATCAAATGAGGAGCTGAGCCATCCACGGGTCACCACCATTTATTACTTTTAATAAACACATTTAATACTCACAAAGTACTGAGGGAAATAATGGAGTTCTGCTGAGGTAGCTAGCAGTGAGCTGAGCGGAGTTGTCGGCTAGCCTGTCGGACTCATTTAGGTGAGCTGTATCCTGGGATCTTGTTCACAAGTGAGGGAACGATTAACCGTCATGTGCCTGGCCCACTTATTTCATAGTGTACGAGCATAAGCAGGACATTTCTTGAGGCCCACTTTAGCGATAATAAATAGATGATCTGGTATTTACAGTTTTTGATAAAAAGGTGTTTTCCCTGTCCATCAACAAAGTGATAAGAGACACAAGTATGACATCATTGTCAAGTCAGGGATGAAACAAGAAGGCTTTTTCTCTCAAAGACAACTTGTCTTCGCTGGAGCATCAAAGTCTTTTGGCTGACCGCCCGCCCGCTTTTGAAAAGGCTCTCTGGGGAACACAGCCACCTGGCTTGGAACAGCGATGGCAGGCAAATCATAGCAGCACGGGTTTTTCTCACTTCTTTCAGTATCAAAAAAAAAAAAAAGGAAAAATGCCGCATGGACTTGATTGTCATGGCAACTGGGCTTGGTTCGGGAGGAGAAAGAAGACGGCGCGTGTATGGATTGTTGTGCAGTTGAATCATAGTGCGACCCACAAGTTTAAATGTCACGTCAACAGATAAGTCCTAGTTTAAATGTCCAAGCAATAAATTCTGCGCAGAAATTGATCACACATGATCAAAATCTAATCGAGCAAATCAAAGACCGAGATAGTTCATTTATAATGTCAGACCTTCGATCCAGCAGTCAGCCTTAATCCAACACAACATTGATGAGGCTCTGTAAGGAGTTTTGGACCTCCAATTTGTGACACAGAAACACTTCTGACCACAGCAGCTGTTGGATAAAATTGAGTCCGCTGAGATAAAATCAATTTAGTTAAGAAATATCTATGATGATTATAAATATATGCAGGTCGTTCGAGGTTAACGCTTCTGGCAGTTACATTACATTTCTTTCCTGGGTTCGCTCGCCTGCCCGCACAGATTTCTCCACAGCAAAGACAAACCATGAAAGTCGTCTTTCATCCACACGCAGATCCTTCCTGACAGCTCACCGCAGTGACCTACGCCATACTCTTAAATCTATTCAAATCACCACTGGGTCACTATGACAACATAAATACTCCGAACCAGAAGTCAATAAATTACTGTCACACGTCTTTTACAGGATGTGGACTCTGTCTGTTATGAAATGAAGGAGACGATTACTTTAAAAAGCTATTAAATCAAACAAATGGTTTTTGTCTCCCGTCACTTGAAATATATACACTCTCAAAAAGAAGTTTGAGGACCTTTTGCCACAACTTAAAAATGATGGATTTGAAAATTTGCCAGAATAATTTTATTGAGTCAAAAGAAAATTTTAGTAGCAGTCAATTTAAAAAAAATTTAATTGTCTAAACGGTTGCCTGAATGTTTTATATTCAAACATTTTTTGTATGTATTTTTAAGTATTGATTTTCCCCTCGGGATGAAATCATTATTCATAACTCACCTGAGAATTTCATTCTATTTATTTAGGCCACGATCCATCGACACACTTTGTCAAAGTAACTGGATGTATGATTGATTATATGACATTGCAATATATAATATTTGTTCAAAAAAAAAAAAAAATAACACAATCCTCACTCCCATGTGTTATGTACTGACAAGTGAAAAGTGGACTTTTGTGTCTTCTACTCACACCGAAGCCTTCTGCATTGAATGCTAACACATTATGTCTTGTGAAGTGAAGCACAATGGGCATCGCGCCATGTAAAAAGAAAGACTCGTGAAAGAGGTTTGGTTGAGTAAGCCATGGGATGGCGCTCCTTCTGTTCAACATGTAGCAACGTTTTAACTGCTGTCTAAGGCCCCTTAAACAGTCGTGCTTTTCAGTCATGTGACTTCCTGGCACTGTCAATTAGGAGGGGAGCCACGTAACGGGTTAAAAATAGCAACTGGCAATTAGAATTGCTGTAATGCGACTAAAAAGGTTGCGGGCCGTTTCAGAAAACTATTCTTGAGCTATGAAATTTAAGCACAATAATCGTGCAATAATTCAGCTGCACTAGCAAACAACAGATCAGAGCACACTAAAGAATCCTAAAAACAAAAAAATCGACACTTTGTTTCCAAGTTGTCAGAGTAGCGTCCACTCATGAGCTAGATCAAATGCTAATGTGGCATGGAGCATGTAGGTTTATTGTGTTCTATGATGGTTTTTTTTTGACTCCAAAGTGGCAACAACTCACTGCTGAATGCTTGCTGGCAAATCGTAGCTAGATGCAGAAATAAGACGCCAAAGTGTGTGTTCTCCTCAAACTAGACAAGAGTATATTCCATATGCCACCATCAGTGACAAATGGCGTCAGAAGAAGGATGCAAATGGGGTGAGAAGAACCCACGGAAATGATCTGTGCCAAAGACCCGAAAGCTGGTGAAGCATGAGAGCCAGTGAGTGTTAAGCATGGCTGATTGAGCGGAGCATAAGGGTCCGCTTCCTAGAAAGACGGGGAAATGTGAACGTGCCTTGCGCATGGATGTTCACTGACTGCCATACCAATGAGCCAGCTCTTTGGCGTGGAGACCTGACTTCGTATTCTCCACTCTTGAATCAGAAGTGCGCTGGTAACATCAGACAAATGAAAGATTGTCCATCCACGCCCGACACCAAGCCACTAGATTCAGAAAGGATCTCACAGTCCTAACAAATACCTTCCCTTTCATGCAGACGCTGAAAATAATGTTCGTATCAGACTTAATCAGTGATACAAAAACAACGGCAGGTGTAGCGAGGATCTAAATTTAGCTCCTGAGTGCATCTTATTATTCCCACAAAATCTATTTCGCGACAACAATAGCTAATCATCACATCCGCAGGCAGCAACAATAGCACCAGTCAAACTGGAGGAGCTCAACAGAGAAAGTTCTATTGTACTCAACAGCCACGTTAAATCTGCATCACCGTCACACTTACAGTTCTCTTCTGCTGATCAATATTTCATAATGAACCGTCCTTCGCGCTGTAGATGCATCATTGCATTCCTCATCCTTGAATCAGATTATACATTCTGTTCATATTCAAAAGAGCTGAACAAGACAGATGAAGTGGCATAAATTGATTCAATTTCACCTGAAACACGCTTGTCTTTGCTACAACTGTCACAGTTTTAACACCCCCACATCCCCCCGCACACACACACACACGCTCAGCACTTAATGTCAAACTGGATTCACAGCGAACCATGTCATCTGAGAGGAATCAGCATAATCGTTTTTGAATAAGAGGCCAGGAATCGGCGCGGTAGAGGTGATATAAATACCTGAAACCCAGAGACAATGAGTTGCTTCATCATTCTCTTTACTGCTCTGTCATATTTCAACGACCCACAGCAAGTGAGGGAGTCGCGTGGATTACAGTGGGTTATACAGTAGATTCACATCATACATGAATTTTTATCACAGCAATATAATTCCCATACTAAGCTACTTGTGTATAGCAATTTAAAAAAAAGAAGGTCAACCAATAATGGGACCTCAAACGGATATTGTCGTGAATTTGGTTAGCACTGTGGTATTCTGATTTATTGGTTGAAAATGTTAAACATAAGTGCAAACCTTTATGAGGTAAATGAACAGATAATAGATACAGAGCATGCTGAAAAACGTAAACGTTCACTTAAATAAAATGTATTTATAAAGCATTCTCCCTTCAGAGGATTTCCAAGCTACCGTACGACTCAGACTTTTTTCAAGGCTATGAATGTGGCAAAGAACTAGCTCTCACAGACTGAGCCCAGAAAATTATCATTTCCAGACGCACAAAGCTGCTCATCTTCGCATGCTTTTTCTAACGCTTTTCAAGCAGTGTTAAGCTCCTCTTCCGTCTCTGGCAACGTTTATTTAATCCTTACTTAATCATTCAACCTAATTGACATGACGTAATCTCTTTTCCAAGAAAACCTTAGAAACATCACTGAGGAAACTGCTCAGAAAATGAGTCTCAGAAATATATACACGATAGGACAGGGAAAATCAAAAGATTTAGGAATCCAACGATATTCAGTCGTGCAGGAATGTCTCCCGTAAACTGCTACATCCAAAGGCAACAAGAATCTGTGTTTCTGGAATTAAAAAAAAAAGAAACTTGAAACAAATCATGTCATGAAGTGAAATGTTAGGGCTGGGAGAATACACATTTGACCTGATTCCATATTTTCTTGATACATGGGTGCAGATTCTAGTTTATATTTTGATTCTTTATTCGATTTAGCAACGTGAATCCAGCAAAAAGTCATAGGTTTACATCTGACAAGAGTTGGTGTTTGAAAATAAAAGTCTTTAAACTTGAGTGTTTGACGCACTTGAGCTTTGCTTCCCAACTGTTTACCTGGAAACAGCTATTACGAGCTGCGTCACAATGTGGGGAAAAAACAACAACTTTGGGCTGAATTCATATTGTCACAAAAAAAAACACATTTGAGAATCAACTATTTTTTCACCCAGCCCTATTGTCTGGTACAAAGCCAAAGAAGGTGCAGGGCAGCAGGCAGGTCTGCAGCATCACAACAAGCAGTGTGATTTTCTGGAGACTTTGTTTTGTCATTTTTACAATGTGATGTAATTTTTTTAACAGTAATAACATTGCTCACCATATATGAATATTAATAGCATATTAAATATATAATAATAATAATAAATGCGGATCATGGCAGATAATGATGATGTCATAAATGCCCATATCGGCACAGATAAATCGGCCTGCTAATCGATCGGTGCAGTCCGACGGCAGATTCAATTTGGGGAACACATTAAGCATCAATAACAAATTATGCGCTAATCTACAGTTATCATCTGTTTAGAGTGAACTTCCGGTGACCTTTCCAGGTCAAAATAAGTAGTTTATTTATGGTGATATATGATGTAACATGTTTTTAACTGCCCCCCATTTGTAATATTAGAACGGTCCTCACACCGTCCAGCTCATCTCTTCTCCCCGTCGATTAAAGCAGTCAACCTCCCAGCTGCCATCAGCCACCTGCACCTGTCTGTGCTCGATATATATTAGATCATTACCCTGCGACTGCAGTTCCTATCAAGCTCTGATAACACCCCTGATCATTCATGAGAATTCAGAAAGAGCTGATTTTCTTTTACAGTCCAAAAAGCTTTCTGCTGCATCATCAATCTCATTTAAACACCACACGACTGCCTGAGCTTATCAGTCCTATCCAGCAGCCTGAGCTCCTCGACTGAGCTCGGCAGTTAGAGCTGCTGCCATCATGAAGCCACCTCTGCTACCCCGAGCTGCTGAGATTAACCGTGCTGGCACTAAAACTATTTACTGCCAAACGGATCGAAATTGACAAAAAGCCCTCTTTCCGGACTTGCGGATGCTAGCCTTGTCGACATAGTTGTTTAGTCGAGGAAATGAACAGAAATGTGTTCTTCTCTCCACTTAAGCTTTTGCTTTGTGTGCGGTTGCTCGAGCATGCATCTGTTTACCGCCAGACAAGTGGAGTGGGGTAGAGAGGAAGTTCTAATCAGAATTCAAAGAGTAAAACAGCGCTAACTCAAGCGAAAACAAAGCACTCTGACACTCTCTCACCCAGGAAGTGCCAGTCGAGTACGGTTCCCCCCTTTTGGTTTTCGACTCCGCGCTGTGACAAGGAGCATTTTCTCTTTCGACATGCAATCCAGACCGCCTCCCTCGGCCTGGGCCTGATTGAAGCAGACCGTTCGACATCTAATATCCTATTTAAGGACTGATGTCCCGAGCCAAACTATTCATGGCACCTAATAAAAGCAGCAGGACGGAACACAGCAAGCCATGTTTTGCATTTCATACTCAGAACATTAGCTCTCCTTAAAAGAAAAAAAGACAGAGGCAGAGGCACAAGTGTCATAATACTGAAGTGCTGCCCTGATAATACATCAAGTTTTATTATAATCATTTAAATTGACAGGAATCCATTCAACCTAATGAATAATGCTAGAGGTCAACAGGCATGGTACATGGTTCTAAGACAGGGGTCTTTAAACCGGAGCTCAAAGGGCCAGGGTGATGCAGGTTTATGTTTAACCAATGAGGCGTCAAGCAAAACCAAGTGAATACAGTGTTCAGAGACTTGACTGGTGAAGCTGTGTGTGCTGGATAGGTTGGATCAAAAACATGCACCGATATCCCCTCAGTTCTGTTTCCTTTTTTCTGCACTGCCAATGTTTGGCTAGCTGGCACAAAAGATGAAGTGGGGTCTCGGGTGCCAGGCTTTGACTTGGCAGGGTCACAATTCAATTTCACAAGATTGGCTGTAGATTTATGTCTCGCCTTTCACTTCCATATAATGCTGACGGAGGTGGCGCGGGTCTGAGTAATCACAGCAAATTGCTGTGTTGGGGGTTCTGATGTGTGAAGCAAATGAAGTGGTTGATTGTTTTTTATTGGAGGATATAACCGGTAGGAGGTTTGAAATGAACCTAAAAGACGATTTGCCATGTAAAGACACACCTGAGCTGCTCCCGCTGTCTGCTTTTTTCATTTAATTTGATGTATCTCTCGTGCTGTTTGTCTTCTCAACTGCCAACACAGGACACATTCATGGACAGAAGGAAACAATGACATCAATATGAAAGCAGTAAGATTCACCAGAAAAAGTGCGGGGGACGGAAGAGAATGTGACATTTCCAAGGTGTGTGCTGTCGCATGGCAACAAAACCAAAAGGCTCTTAATTTGGATTTCAGCTAGTCCTCCTCTTTGCTCCTCCTCCTCCATGTTGGATCCACCATCTGAGGCAAAATGTATTTTTAACCACTTAAGAGAAGCACCTGTTCCTTGTTGGCCATGAGGGGAATACTTGTGTGTGTACGAGCTAACTGCTGGCCCCGTGCATGAGTGCATTCACATTATACATTTGCTTCAAATTAGCGATCAGACATGGAAATGTGGGCCAACCAGATCTAATGGTTACCATGGCATTGCACCGGGGATATGTAAAGCAGTCAATACAGAGGAGGTGCCACATTTGCTGTGTGTCAATGCAAAAATAAATTGTGCACATAATTGACTAAAAGCCATTTTAAGCACCATCCAAAGCTACAGAGCTGCCATTTTATTGAATATTTAGTGGTGTTTCTGATCTGTATCCAAGTCGCAGCGCAATCTATTGATGAAAACAGCAGCATGCAAGGTGGAGCTGCCCTCCCTAAGCTAAAGTAGCTAAACAAGGAAGGAGAAACTAGGAAGCAATTGGTGCTTCATGACAATGATGATGACAAAAGAACCCAAGGACTAAATCCCACTCTCATCTATGGCCATCCTCCCCTGGTCTGTTCCATCAATTCTCCAGGAGGCATCGGTAAACTTAGTTCTTAAATTAGTTCCACAAGCAGCAGCCATGTTCCGGCCATTTTATTGATGATGATGATGATGTTTCTTTTGGGATTTTTCTATTAAAAACCACATTAATGATACTTGTTTTCCTCTTGAGTCCACTTTGTTTTATCAGGTGTGAGCACAAGATATTCCTGGCATGGAGGATGAGCTTCAAGCTGGATGCTGGGACAGAATCTGTGGGAGGTGTCCCAAGATTATTGGGGTGCATCACTGACATACAGATCTACGGCAGATTTTTTTTAACTTCATGTATGTGGTCGCCCACAAAATAATAATAAAAAAGCTTAAATTCGGGACATATATTACTGTATTATGTACTATTATTAAAACAAGTTGATATGATATGGCCGTACTTTCATTGGAAATTTTCTATCTTGTTTTTAGATTGCACATCACATATCTACAATGTCAACAGCTTTTTTTTTTTTTTTTTTAAATAACTCACTAGCACGACTTGAGTCTAGTTCCGGTGCTCGTTTAAGTTGGCATGACAAACTTCTATGTGATGAGTGTGATAGCACTATACATAAATTTCATTCAGTTATTTAATACAACTAAAGAAAGAGTGATCACCAATTCATTTCTAATATTTGAATAGGGATCAAGAAGGTCAAGAACCTCTGCTCTTTGGATAGGAATGAAATTTGCTTCTCATTGCATGACAATTTACACATTTCTGATATTAAGACATGCGAATAGTAACCGTAAATGATGTGCATTTGTGACATATAAAGCATACGTTTCCGTCATAAACATAAATATTAGCAATGCAGCTCTTTACGGTTAATCTGCTGCCCCCTTCTACATTCATAGTCAGAACTACATTCACAAGACAAAAAATAGGGATCCATCCATGGTATTTTAGATCACCCAATATTGTTGGTCAACATGAATAAAATGTCTTCCTTATGCTCATAACTTTGGTGGTGATGCTCTGTATGGTACTTCATCACAAACTGTGTCAGATGTCTCAATTAAAATGGCCGCTTGTGATTGCCGGCTTTGAAAACACCAATTTTTTCATCACCATCTGATTGTATTTGCTTGACAATTACTTTTCAATGTCAGGCTTGTGTTGACCCCCCCAGGCTTTCAAATAAACCATCCATAAAAGCAAAACGAACACAACAAGCACGTCATTGTGATGGCTGGAAGGTGCCAACAAAGCAGTGACCTAATTATAAATAAACTGAATAAAAGGTGGACGTTGAAATCCACATATTCGACACCTGTTTTGCAACACAGGTGAAAGAGAGATTATGTAAAACCCACCAATGTAGGACATCCGCCTTCAATGCTAGTATTGTTCCCGCTCCTGTCTTGTGTGTCGGCCAGTGATGGGATTCAGGGCTGAATGGATCTTATTACAGTAAAGCTGAGCTGTAGCCATTCTTGAGTCACTAACAAAGACGCGCGCAACTATCAGTGACAGCCTTTTCTGTCAATGGAAATTCGGAATTCCTTAAGATCCTCAAACTGGCTTGCTATTTTTTACCAATAGGAAGAGTGGCGAAATCAAATCAGATTCATTTTGAAGCATGTGCCCAGTAAGATGTGAGAACACCATGACAACATTGCTAGCTATGACAGGACTAAATAAAAACACAGTCCAAATGACTGGATGAACACCAGTGGAACGTTCTGAAACTGACCATTTTAAATCACTTCAGCTATTGCAGTGCGTTATGGAGGTTATGGAGCTTGCTGTGTTATTTGTGATTGAAACAAGGAGCAGAATCCTAGAATGCCATTGCTGGCCAACCAGAGAGAGGGCCAGTGTCTGAGGCGGAAGACCAGCAGCTGGGAGCAATTGCTGTTAGCTGTTTGTCCAGAGAGACCACCCTGCTGCCCCTCTCAGTTTACACACCTCCCCAGTGACCTACAATCCTACCATCAATCCATCTATCAGCTGAGAAAAAAAAACAACGATCCAAACATAGAAACAAATATTAAAAGTTCTCGCCAACTATGCCACTTTGTGGTTAAAAACAGACTGGCTAGTACCGTTCTGCTCTGGCTCTGAAGAATCCATGGAATGCTTTTACTCTGCGGGCCATCAGTCGGAGTCTCGCAAACATGAGCAACGACTGGACAGTGCATCGCGGCTTGTTTAAATTGGTCTGCTGAGCAGATGTGCGCGACCAAGGTGGACGAGCGAGAGCGAAAACACCAGCCATGACAACTTTATAAACCCACACATACACGGATTACTGCGCACAGCGGGCGCGCTGGAATACAGCCCGCCTATATGGCCTCACACTGGTTCTCACACGGCTCTCTGCTCGGTAGCAATTTGATTTAGTAAATGTGCAGCCGGACTGACCCCGCATGAGCCCCTCACTGATCATTATGGCTGACTAATGACAGCGGTACAGGAAGTAATGATGAATTGGTGCCAACGGGCCTCCCTCAATTCTCTCACACTCTCTGCTTGTTATCTCTGACCTCAGATAAACACACACACCCTTTTCGATTACACGCACAGGCAAGATAGACATCAAAGAGGGTTTTTTTCTTCTTCTCTTTTGCTTCCTGTTAAAAGGCAATTGTTTTCTTAAAATAGCAGATTAGATTCAAACTCATCATCTGAAAAACCTTCATATTATTATCTCACTTTATTAGCGTGCACCCAGATGAACCTGCCACAGAACAGTTAAAGACACACCAGAAAAAAGCCTGTAAAGCAAAGCAAAATAAAACTATAAATATGATATGAGCACATGCTTTTAAAGTGAGGCAGTCACATGACTGGTTAGACAGTGTCAGATTTCACCACACATCCCAGTTTATTACTGAGTCAAACAATGGTTTATTCTCAGGTGTAAAGTGAGTCAATGCAGGTGGACTTTTTGTCCGAATGCTTTATAGCAGCACCGGTGCTGTATTACATACTGCATATATCAAATAGCAAGAGTTAAGTTTGCAGAACTTGGCAACTCACCTGAACTTTATTTCGTCATCGATGCTGTGCTAGCGCACGCAATATTCAAAAGCTTCAGTTAGACACCGCACTCTGCATCACCGGACTCTGGCTCAATTTGCGAGCCGCGAACATGGCGCCGCATGTAACAGCCAAACGGCACACAACTGCATATTTCCCCCGGGACTGAAAGGCGCTCCAAAGCTGTTGGCTGGGTTAATAAGCAGCCTTTTGCTAACAAGTTCAATTTGAAAGAGGTGGATTTCTAATTTGCTCCAGTAACTCCCAGCTGGAGGTGTGGGAACTACTAAACAATGGCAGGTAGTTTCTTGGTGCTTCATGTTTTGGCACCAGATTTCCAAATCCAGAATTTTAAAAGACCCCTTAATCATTCACACACTGTCGCACATTCACACATTTAACAGTTCTATAACTTCAGAAAAATATCAGTGGCGTAACACTTGCTGTGCACCCATGTCAATGTTCTTGTTGCTCAATGTCAATATGACTTAGCTTAGATATATATAAAAATAGCTTTACAATGCTAATAGCTGAGCTCTTAATCAACCCTGGTGATAACTGGTTCGACCAGTTCCCTCAGCTGGTTAAAAGTTAAATGTCTCATCAGTATCCAAATATCAAACATAAACAAGTGACTTGAATTATTATAGAGAACTATTCCACAGCTTTTCAAGAATTTTTTTTTCTTTTTAATGTGACTGTCTCTGATTTCCTCCCAGATACATGGGTTGAATAAGTACTCCAAAATGTAAACTGTAGATATGAGTCCTCGATGTTTGTGTAAGATGCAGTAAACGAATGAATACATGATGGAAGCGAACTTACACAACATTTAGTTTATTTATGCTAATATAAATCTAAAGTGCAACCATTTAAAAAGCCAACAAAATTTGCGGAGTTCTTATTAATGACTGTTCATCTTCGTCGCCTTGGTGAAAACCTCAGCCACAATTTGCAGTGTGAGTGCAGTGGTGGTGGAAGCTCGATTTCATTCAGCCGCTCGAAAGTTGTGCCCTTTAGAGTACCGGGGTAAACAAGGTGCTTCATCCCGAGGCAGGTTGAAAAACACTTCTTGGCATCACTGCCCATGTCAAACACTTTTCTGAGAAGCAGCTCTGTATTCTCAATGAACACCTTCAGGACTTTTCTAAAAGTTTTTTGTGTGGATGAAGTTTACTTTAAATGTCAAAAATTTATGGACATTTTCCAGCCATAGTCAGGTGAATATCAGTTGTTTTGTGTGTAAATGAATCACACGTCTATATATATATATAAATTTTTTGTTTTTTTTCTATTTAGGCGTAAATACCAAAATAAAGAAATATGTACCGACCTTATTCTGGTCGGTCCAATACAGGAAGTAGCCTTTTGGGTCGACGGTGAGTATTACTGGCGTCACTGTGGTTGAATCCTGATGAGAAAAAAAGAGGAATTGAATGAATAGTTACACACACAGACACGCATCAATCATGCCATATGTTAGGACATTATTACAAATGTACTGTATTATGATAATAATGATTAATAATTTGATTTATACTGAGCAGCGACCAGAAGTCGTGGACACAGACAAGAACACTGTTTGGTGATTTCAAAGCTCAATGTATACATTTTTCAAATCCCATAATGCATGCTGTTTAAATGCCCAGCATGCTAGACGTTCGCTTCACCAAAATTTAAGCTGTGCAGGTGTGTGCGTAAGATCATGACCTACATGTTGCCTCACAGCTGATGTTTCCATCTCTGCCAGACAAATGTTTTTTACATACACGCAGCCACCAGCCTTGCACGCACACACACAAACACACAGCGACCCTGAGGCGTACATGGCAACGCCAGATATTATTGGAGCGTCTAAAAAAAGACAGAGCCTTGGCTTTTTCGGCGTCCGCCGTGGCCGTGTTTCGGCAGCACAGTAGCATATTGTCCTCTTCAATCTGCCATGGCAGCGAGATCAGAGAGAAGCGTATTCGCTGCAGAGTGAGGAGAATCTTCAAAGTGCCTGCATGTTGCTTCTGATGATTCCCTATCACAGCGCTGCGAGATAAAGCTAATGGTCTGCTTTTGCTACATCCTTCTGATAGTCTGATGAAACCCCAAGCGACTCCTGTAAAGGACATCAACAATGGATACACAGCAAAGCAGTGCAAACTCTGGTGATCACAGCACGGGGTTCGTTCAAAACCCTGAACACTGATCAGTCAGGACAGTAGCAGTAGCCGCATTAGCTTGCTGGTTCAAAAATAATGAGGTGTCTTGACCAAGTATTGACTCTTCTCCTAGACTTATTTCTCATAGAATTTTGCTCAAAAATATGTTGCCACTCCCCTTCGATGTCCAACCACCAAACTCAGTAACTCGATGACTCATACTGGAGAGACACCAAACTTTTTTCTACACAGAAAGACACTACATAACTGAGTCCATTTATCTGCGCGCCAGCAAATGACCACAGGCGCACAAGAGCATGTCGCAAGCATGGTTTATCCAGGTCACGAAGTAGTAAGGTAGGAGCCCATGACAGGTTCAGCAACGCCTCTCCTTGACCCACTCTTTTTCTGTGTGATAATTAAAGAACTGAACCTATTCAAGTCTGCTTGTCCTGGTCTGCATTTGGGTCCAACTATAAATCCTGTATGACAGCAGATGCAAATGAAAATGTTAACCTTGATTTGCACACAAGTAAAATGAAACACAAATAAACAAATAAGTACAAATCCAAGTATCCTGTCTTTAATAGAAACACACAACATTTGTACCAAAAATATATACATAATTTTTATTATACACTTATATAAATCTTCATTTCTATCTGCTGATAGTTTACAGTGGTGGCGCATACTGCACATGAAAACTATTGGATTTTCATTAAAAGAGCTTCTGAAAGCCCAACTATTTCATAAAGCTTGTGATTCTCATCATCATTACACTCTGCTTCACCCAGTGTCTTGAAGCCTTCGCCAATGCGACTTATTAATTTTCTATAATCACGGGAGGCAGCCCGACGACTAGTAATTCTCAATTATGGAAATTGCAATAAAGACAACTCTTTATTGGCTTTAAAAGGAAAAGCGAGGGGGTTTCAAATTTCCATAGGAGCCATGACAAATGTATAAGCTTTCAGAGAGAAAAAGGACGAGGCAGTCTATATCAGAATACATACGATGTTCATGAATGAATGATGAGAAATAAGATTTAACATTGAGTTATTTACTGTAATTAAATAACCAGTGGCATATCTCGAGTCAGCCACACTTTCAAAGGTAAGTACATCAGCTTCCATCACACAAGAAACTATTTATTTATTTATTTATTTTTCATAAAAAAATAACTTAAGACTGCCTAGTCTACACCAATGGTGCGACACCGGGAGTCAAACTCAGGCATGCAAGGGTTCAAAACGTAAATGAAGAACATTATTTACAGACCGGTCAATACCTGGCACTCCTTTAACCAGAGATAAGAGTCTAAATGGAATGCAATATCAAGTTCCGTTTTTATTCTTAGAGGCCCTTTTTCACAGGTCAGACTGACAGAGGACCTAATGTCGGGTTCAACTAATGCAAGGTTTGTTAAAAATAGCTAGTCTCTTTCGGGCCCCATAAAATGACTGGGTGGGGTGGGTTAGGCCCACGGGCCTTGAATTGGACTCTGTTGGTGTAGCTGAATGCTTAAAATCTTTTTGTCTCCAATTCTAACGTACAGTAAGAAGCCTGTTGAACAACGATATGTGCCAAGGACCCACACAACGCAGACAACAGTTACACTTTGAAAATCAAGAATGTAGCATGGATTGCCATTGATGAATTTCAAGGAAGCTTCAAAAAGCTTCACATGGAGATATGCGATTTCAAAAGAAGGAAGTTCTTGGTTGCAAAAATGCTTGATCGATACCCATCAAACACTTTCTGATCATGCCTTTAATAACGGCATCCTTGAATGTTCATCTTTTTTATTTCAAGCAAAATATTGAAAAATAAATGAGGACATTTCACAAGGAAGTACAATTCCCTGCCAATTCACAACCGGCACTGCGAGCGAAAATGATCTTTGATGTCCGCGAGACAAAGAATGAAGACAGTTGGGAAACTCAGACTTGGCTTAATGGTGTGAGAGCTCTCGTTTTCACCAGCTTCTTCCTTAATGTCCTCACTCTCGACGGCTGCCACTACAAACACATTAAGTCATTAGGGTCTCTTAGCAAAGACTCTCTCAAGGGAACGCACATTTAAAACTGACTACTTTTATCGCTGTTGATTTTCTGGGATCTCCAAAGCGGGGCTTTTAACTGTCAACTCTGCATTCATCATAATGACTGCAGATGCTCTTCATTCACTCAAGTATTGGGACAAGTGAGCGACATGACAAACACCAATTATTTTTTCAGTGGAGCGGCAACATTTCGGTTAGCCACATGGGGGGAAAGGGGGAGATGGTGTCTTCTCTCTCAGTGCTAATGACATATTTTATTACTTTTATGGGATTTTCAACTCCCCTACTGGGCTTCCTAATGTCCTGCAGCCAGAGGAGCATACCAACACTGTCAGCTGACTTCTGACAGAAAACACAGCATTTGACAGACTCAAATTGCCTTCATCTATTTTGTGTATTTTTATTTTGGCATGTACGAATGCTACTTGATGAAAGAACCACTAACACCAGTCTCCCCTACATCCATGTCACTCGCATAAATGAGACAAAAATACAGGGTGGCGACATCAAAGTTTTAAATATTGCTTAAATAAATTGACACCACAATCTTGCAAACAGAATAGTGTCATCATTGATATAAAAATAAAAAAATAATAATAATATAAATAGATGAATTTTTCATTTGCTGGTCTCTAATTCAATCCTCACCCTCCCTGTTTTCATTCTTTTATGTTCCACTTCATAAATGATAGAGAGGAAAGGGGAAGGAAGAAGTGCCTGGGAACACAGCGAATCTGCCTGTATGAGTGTGTTTTTCAAGGGTGTGTATGTCACTGGTAGGGCTTGTTGGGCATTTGGTTTTGGACACTGGCCCACATGGACAAATGACAGTACACAAATAAGCTTTTCAAGGGAAACACCTGACTCCATTCTCACACCGACAGATCTTTCACATGTCAAACCAGAGCTTAAGACTGGTTGTTCAGCATGTCAATCGGGGGGTGGGCTTTGTGGATGGGTCAAGGAATCGAGAACAATTTAACATAAGCATAGACATTGAAGGTTAAACAGTCAAAACTACTCTCCCAAAACGGGGCTCTCATTTCTGAGTTGGGTTGTATGACCACATGCATTTTGACACAGCCCTTGCATGTGTCCTCCATGATGCCACACACATATTTGGCCAAAATGGTTTTATGTATTGGCTCATAAATGTGGAGACACAGCTGAGAATCAGATTCTTCTCACCTGTGCCTGTGAGATCACAAGTGTGCGCTGAAGATAGATGAGTAAAAACATTTGAATTAGGTAATTGGTTTAACGTATTGAAACAGTTTCAGACAATATCGATTAGAATTAGAGCGCCAGGCTTCCGCTGTTAGGAAACTGCCTCTTTCCTGCTCTCCAATAGACCAATGAATGGGAACGGAAACCTATATATATATATATATATATATATATATATATATATATATATGCTATTCATTCTCAGGTCTGAGCACTTTGAAGATTGCCCATCATTATGTTGACGTATATAAGGGTGATGATTGACAGTGAGGGTGAGAAATGCTCTTGAAGCCGTCTGCAATGACCAAATTCACACTGCATTGAAAACCGTCATCGCCATCTGTGCTGTGGTTGAATCACCTGAGACACATGTATAAAACATCATTCTGCAAAGCCACACAGACAGGACCAGCTACACCGACGGTGAGGCAAA
Organism: Synchiropus splendidus; assembly: GCF_027744825.2. Lineage (NCBI taxonomy): Eukaryota > Metazoa > Chordata > Actinopteri > Syngnathiformes > Callionymidae > Synchiropus > Synchiropus splendidus. Next base: position 6,996,333 of record NC_071348.1, on the reverse strand, counting down.
TGGGAGATTGTTGGACTCGCGAAGGTGTTCAGGAGGTCAGGAGGCTTTGAAAGAACAAGTGACAACATGTCAAACCATGGATTAAAAAACCACAGCTCCAAGTCACTGCAGGATGATTAGAGGATGTGATGAGCCAAGGTGCGCTGGGGCCATAAACATTTGTTGACCAGCAGCAAAATCAATTACAACCAAGGTCATTTCTCCAAAGCTAGACTTGCAGGAGAGTGGCTGGTGGATAACAGGCACCATCAGTTGATGTTAAGCTCTTGCCCGCGGTGTCACTCCAGTCCCATATGTGCGAATTATTTTTGTTCACTGACAAAACGCTTTCAGGGAAACAGCAAAAATGGGGCTTTTGTTTGGTTTGATTAGGAGCGCGCACCGGCGCGGAGGCGCGCCTCCGGATACTATGAATCGGGAAAAGGTAAACAAAGCACGTGGTGGTTCTGCTACAACTGCTGCATTTCAGCTGAAGCACCGCGGAGCAGCGGCGAGTCATGTGCGGTCAGCTGCTGTCAGCGCGCTCACATTCGCTACTGTTGCACGAGGAGCCGATAGATTGTGTAATGCATCACAGTGACAACATGCACGGATCAACAGACAGTGGCGGCACACATCGGCTGTCATTACTTACATCATCCCATTTCATGAATTTGTTGCCCTTTCTGAGGCTCTCTGGCACGGACACCGGCTTGAGCTGCAGCGCATGAACTCCTGGCTGTGCCCCTGCCATTGACTCATCTACTTGCACAAGACGTCGGGAGAAATGAGTCACTTTACTCTCTCGGACTCTTCTTTTTCTCTAGGTTTCCTTCAAAAGCAGGCGGACGGAAGCCCACTACTGTCGCGGCCAGTTCGACATGCCCGCACTGAGCCGAGGAGACGGAGCGCGGACGCAGCGGAGGAGATCCACTGAGTGACGGAGGGACATGCAGCCAAACACAAGACTGCGACCGTGAGAGAGTGCGAGAGAGAAGGAGGGGGATTTGAATGAGTTGCACGTCCCTGGAAGTCAATGCAGTAATACGATCGATGCTTGTGATCTAGCGCCTCCCTGCGTCAGGGACATAATGACCAGGCTTGCTTTCTTCGGAGCAGGACGAACCACTTAGGATGCGGGGCAAATTCGCAGGCAGCAGACACGGTGATGCCTACTTTGAAAATTGGTAAGTCTGTTTGCATGGGGCTGAGAGGAGGAATATAGGAAGAGTGGAGGATTACAGGAATGGAGACTGAGGAGGGGATGGAAGGGAGGAAGGAAGTGTGGAAGTCTACAGGGATATAGAGTGAGGAAGTGAAGGAGGCAAGTGTGGATGACAACGGGAGTGTAAATTGAGGAAGGGAAGAAAGAAAAGAAGAGGGATGAACAAATAGAAGGGGTAGGTAGGCAGGTCGATTGACAGACGGTCTGCAGGTCAGTTAGTAGATCAGAGGTAAGAGGACAAATGAAGAACTGCTGAGGGCATAATGATATGTGGCTGGAAGGAAGAATGGAAGGACAAAAAGACGGAATGATGGGTGATGGATGGGCAAAGGGATGTGTGGAAGGAATACAGGAACATAAATAGAGGCAGTGAAGGAAGTGGGGAGGAACGATAGAAGAAAGGGAGGAAGGATGGATGGATGGAAGGGAGGAAGGAAGGAACGATGGATGGACGGAGGGAAGAGTGGAAGTCAACGGGAATATAAATTGAGGAAGGAATGAAGGGATGATGAAGAAAGGAAGAATGGATGGATGGACGAGGGATGTGCCAATGTTTACAGGAATATCGATTAAAGAAGGAAGAGGGATGAACAGATGGAGGTTTGTAGGGAGGTAGACAAGTTGACTGATGGATGGACAGACAGGCAGATAAATCACCGCAAAGGAAAGAATTAAGGAATGGAGGAAGGAAGGAAGAAAAAGAGGGAACAGAGAAAGAAAAAGGAAGCAAAAGAAAGAAGGGAGGTACAACGACAAATGAGGATGAGGGCATTATGATACATTTCTGGCAAGGAAAGGAGAGAGGAAGGAAGGATAGAAGAAAAACATTGGCATATCATTACAGTAAGGGTACGATCAAGGACGTATGTAAGTCAGTCGTTGGTGAGCAGTATTTAGCAGGTAGCTAGTTAGCTAGAGAGATACTAGCTCAGTACTGGAAGGAAAGACGGTATGTAAGCAGAGAGATAGGAAGTTATTGTTGGGAATGATTTTGCAACCCAGGTGGGAAAAATCTTTTTATGAAATGCAGCAGAAATTCATGAAATATGAAGTCATAACTGTCGTGAGACGCAGCACAAAGCCAGCATGAAAGAATCGTTCATTAAGAGAGAGTGCCAAGTTGACTTCAGGCCTTTTCATTTCCTTACGATTAAACTTCAAAGTTCAATGAGTCAACAGTGCGACGCTGCCTCAGGACACTGCTGAATTGGGATTTGGTATTAAATAAAACATAAAGCCCTTCTGGACTTCGGAGCGCTGTCGTCGGTTATTTTCAGTCGGTTCCAAAATGTCACACGGCAAGCATCCAAGCCTCTTTGTCCCTGCGGTCAGTCATCGTCCACCGTCAAGTGTCAAACACGTCCAAGGAGTCAGACCTGCCAAATTGCAACTGTCATTCTTCATGTCTTGTGTTCCTCTGTAGCTTGTTTGTGTTTGCTAGCTGTCAGCTGTGATGGATAAATGGTGACACTCCGGGGGAGGCTTGTTGGATCGAGTCACAGATGGATGACGGTTTCAGAATGTGTCTGACTTCAGTCAGAACACAGAACTTATTTCAAACTTAAGCAAATGATTACTGTTTTCACATCAACAAACCTCTGCTTCCGTTTCTACAACCCACTTCTCATCACACGACGGAGGTATTTGCGGCCATCTCCTGGAGGCTGTTCAGCTTAAATATAATTATTTTTAAACAGCGCAACTCCTCTGAAACCAAACTCTGCCTGCCAGTATGTGTGCGGAGCGAAACATCTTTCCCAGTTCCTTCATGCTGGTTTTGATGTTATGTTCAAAACATTTCACTGCTCAACCGCAGACTGTCCAACTCTCATTCATCTAAGAATGAAGGTTTTCATCCAGGAATCTGACGGGCAGATGTTGAGATCATTCCAGTCAGGTTTTTTTTTTCTCTTAATCACCATCCGACTACCACAGATCTGGCAACGTCGGCTGGTCAATCTGTTTCGCTTGGCACAGAGTCTCCGCAGAGACTCCGCAGCCAGAAACATCACAACTGGAATCAACTCTGATAGGCTAAATCTGATATTAGCAATAATGGAATTCTAATGAGCTCAAATGGACAGCAGGGGGCAGCACGGTTCCAGGACGAGCGTGCACAACACACACAGTGAGCAAGGAGGACAGCGGGCTTCTATTAAAGCAGCCTGGTGGGCTTGTAAACCTGTTCCATCCACACCACTTCTGTAGCAATAAATCATGCTTCAGTGTTAAATCAAATCCAATGTCAACAAAAACACTCATCCAGTGTGGCTTCTCGACACACACTTGTCACCGCACACGCGCCTGCTTCAGTCGGCAATAACAATAAAACTGACCCCACTAATAAACAGGCCTGAGGGAGGGGGCACAGGGGTCTCTTCGATGTGTCCTTTCTGTGAACCCTGGGAAACAAAGGCGGTGCTTTAGTAACATCTAGTGGCTGCAGCCTGCAACAGCAAGTCTACAAATCAAGAAATACAGTTAAACATTCAACAAAATCATTAAATAATCTCCCAAATTGGTCGCTTTTATCAAGCTGCCCTAAAAGTCTTATGCAAATTCAAAGCGAATGATTCGACTTGAGCATTTTTGTGTTATTTTGTATGCTTTTTAAATTAAATTTTGGATGTTATGACTTGAAATTGATTTTTAAAAAGTTTCAAAAATTATTTCTTAATACAATGTAGCTTAACTTTTGGGGCATATTATTTGTAAACAAATGTTATTTGGACATAGTGAATGGGCTGTACAGTTTCCACATGATTCTTTGAATTATGGAATGCTTTTACAGGCTAATGATTATTATTACTATTTTATGAGTGGGGTGTGATAAATATTAAATATGAATAATTAAAATGGGGTTAATAAGTACTTTTGCAATTTGAAAAGAATATATCAATTTCTTTCTCATTTCAATCGGCAGGTTTTTCATCAGTTCACTGAAATCTTGGGATTTATTTTAATATTATTTGCACAATTACTGCTTTCTCTAATATTAGATGTGTTTCTTCTTTGCTTGCTAGCATTTTTTCGCATTTAATGACAATCCAATTTTAAAATTCATTGCTTAAAGGACCAAACAGTTTCACAGCGTTAATATTTTCGGAGTTAACAACTTCAAGGTGTCTCCCACCTAAAACATTGACTTTAAATAATAAACAGATGAGAATCCCAGCTAATTATGTGAATATAGCCCATTTACTGCACTATTATAAAGGCATCAGTATCAAGCTGGAAACGGGCGCAGTTCAAAGAGTTTCTCCACCGCACATAGTTATAAAGTTGTGAGTAAGTACTGGCAGGCCTAACTACTACTTAGCGAATGCAAGCTTTCAAAGAAGCCAGGGATGTGGTTTTTCTGCCTATAAAAAGACAAAACGCTCCCACTCGGAGCTTTTTTTTTTTTTTTTTTGCAACGCGGTAGCACTAGAGCATCACCAACAGAGCGCGCTGTGTCACAATGTAGAAAGGCCCTGGTACCAAATATAACGCGGAACATGTGCAGAGAAAATTATATGCTAAAAACTTCACAGCTTGCTGAGGAGGCTGTTCAGGTCAAATTATTAGCTATACACTTGAAGCGCCATTGACAAAATGAAATGTTTTTTATTTTTTCTCTAGGTCACACCTGGGGTGTCGGAGTGACCTTGTGGGCGAGACAGCTTTAATACACCTCATTCTTTGCTGTTTCTGTGTGTAACCAAACACCTCTACTACTTCTATTGTCTTATCCTAGATTGAGGAGGAGAAAAAAAAACTGGCAGGTGTTCTCCCCCTCAGGCTACAGACTTCAGAAATCAGGAAAATAGAGGGTGGGAGACAGAATGAAAGGGAACACGCATGCATGTGTACATACATATGCAGGGCAAAAACGCGCTCAGAAAGCACATACTTTTACACGTATGTCTAAGTGTGTTGCAAGATCACACAGCCGGTGTTGTTACATGCAGTGTAAACACGTCTGAGGGTGTGTATTAAATACTCATTACAGAGGACTGGGTAAGCTCTGGGAGAGACTGGGAGAGAAAACAAACAAACCCCACAGGGTTTCTGTGAGGGTTGGTGAGGGACGCGGAGAGGCCTCTCCCAGTGTAATTCAAGTTCAATAACTGACCCTTAACCTCACTCTAACTCAGGTTACAAAAGTTCTGGTGAGACAGATTATAGGCACAGTTACCTCACAGCTGTGGATACTATACACCTCCACAGAAGCTCCACACACACACATACACACAAGTGACTCCAAAAACAAAAAAAAAGGTCAGTTTGTAATGTCAACAATCAGCCACGTATTCCTGAATATCATATGGCGACGCTGATGACAGCTTAGCGATCGGCGCACCTTTTAGTATGATGTAAAGAAACTTGGACCACACAGAGCCCTTTCACATCCAGGAAGTGGGAGACATCAGTCACCTGCAGGTCTGCAGCTGGGCCGGTTTCACTCTGTCAGAAAGAACTCATTAACTGCACGTCAGAATGATCAGAGAAGGAAAACACAGCCACTTCAAAACACTGACAAATGCTTGTAATTGATCATTTTACACCGACGCAGATAAGAAGGGGGGAATACACATCGCCTCCTTGTGTTCACTGTTGACTTCATCCGAGTGGTATGTTACTGTGCTAAACTGAATTTCTATCGGCAAACAGTGGTGCCTGACATGTGAGTGAAATCCCACACAAGTGTTGGTTCCTACAAACAAGCGGCTTTGAGTAAAGAATTGATTTACATCTTCCTGCTCACCTACATAGACCTTTTACCTGTTGTGGGACATTAAATAAGCACCAAGGCTTCAGACTCACAACAACATTTTCCTTTGTCTTTGTTGCAACCCACTGACTTAGTGTTAAAAAGGGCTGTCAAACAAATGTTTGCATTAGCAAAGCATTGTTGGCCACTCTTGGGCTTTACGTTATATCAAGAACAGACTCAAAATGTGTGAGTTCCAACCAATTCCGTTTTTAAATTAAAATCTGTATTTTCCAGTGGAGAACTTTAGGTTATTTGAAGTTATTTTCAGGCTAGTTCCACATTCCACAGGTTAAGCTTTTTGACATCAAGCTTTAACATGAAAGACACACAACAAACCATTGCTCAATAAATAAAATAAATCATATATGAATCATATATATTGCTAGATATAGACAACTAATACAATCATTCTGTTTGAGGCGCTGACCCACAGTGTCTGATACTGGCCGAGGTTGCCTCATTGAAACTGAAATGTCTGTGTTTATATCTCAGCTACTTTTCTGATCAAGCAGCATCCAGATGTGGCCGATGGAGGAGTTATGCCCTGTTTGTGGCTGCAGCCTAAAAATGGTGCCCATGCTGGGCAAACTGAACCGCTGTCACATGTTCTAAGGAAAAATAAAGAATGTGAGAGCGAGGTTGTGGCCAGTAGTATAAACGCTTTGAGAAGGGCTGAGAACTAAATGAACAGACATCAGTGCCTCCAGGCATCATCTGCTTCTATTGTCTGGTGGAACAGTAGATGTGGCTTCGCGTCTGTGACATGACCTCATCATTCACATATTTATATTTCTTTTCTTCTGTCTCTGTGGATCCCATTTCATTGAAAGGTGAAAAAAAAAACTTCAATGATGGGTCTGACATTTCCATCACTGTCTGGTATTGCACTGCAACAATCACAGTACTGAAAAGACATACATATAAAGTACCACTGAAGTAACTTTAAATTGTTCCCTTATGTGTGAGGCCACCATGACCAAACCTTCACATTGCAAAAACATTTTTCTTTTCCCTTCTCTTACCGACAGCTGTCTGACTGCTGGACACTCACACTTAATGTGACTATCTTCCAAAGAAAAACATCAAGAAGAGAATGGAATAACATTTTCTTTTGCTTGCGTATATGGGCAGATACAGAGGCTCCACAACCCACGATGGGATCTGCTATCGAAAAGACACACATATCACGTGGTGTACAGTCCTCGCATTATGAAATACATCGATATCATGGTTTGTTACGCATTCACTTCTGTACAAAGAGGTAAGGAGTTTTGAGGTTGAAAAACAACAATTTAAGATGTGTATAAAAATAAACACCTGATAATACACAGATTAAAATCTAATGATTAAAACAATAAAAAATAAAATAATAATAAAAATAAAATGATTTCCGAAAATTAAGTAAGAAAAATACTAATAAATGGCATGATTAGGAAGATTATTGGAATGTAGAATGTGCAGGGAGTGCAGGGTCTGTTTACAATTAAGGTGATTTTAGAGACCTAAGTGTCCAATTTTCTATGCAAAGTCAATGTAGAGTTGTAAGCTGTCGCATGACAGTGTAGGAAAAAGGGATGCAACACATTATATGGTTAAATGAGGTTTCATGAAACAGTTTCCTGATTTACAGAGGCCACTAGATGGCGCTGTCTACTGTAAAATGTTTGGACTTGAACAACTAATTCAATGAAACCTCACACCATTTCTAAAGCAAGAGCGCCATCTAGTGGCCACTGAGAATCCGGTCACTGTTTCATCAGACCTGCAATACTATTTCATGATACCGCAGCTTGAAATAGCCTTTTTTAACGCAACGTTTGGGTGGTCACGTGACAAGCATCTGTAAGTTGCAAATGGTATAAATACCTTAGGGATATTTGCTTTGAAGAATATCATCATGAAAGAATATATGGCTGACGGACACATCACAGTCACTCAACACAGATCATGTGAGGGAATAGACTGTGAGGCGATTGTCAGTAGGAGGTTTGTGTGGTGACACCACATACAAGCCTGGTCATGTGTGAGGTCACCAATACGACCAAAATTTAACAACTGATCAATTCAGTGGCGCCAGACAGCATTTTGACTCGCTCCACAGGATGGAGTGACATGGAGTGAAGCAAACCCTGAACAGTGTCTCAATAACAGCTAATATCGTCACTGTATATAGCATCAAAAAGCCTTTAAGGACAGCTAAATAATAGGGGGTGAACTGACAGGTTTGACTGGAGAACCAGCAAGTGCACATCCGATTACATGCATAGTAGTCTTGAGTCCGAGGTGCTTATTAAACTAGATCTCACGAGGACTACAGACAAGGGATCAGTGGTCTCAACAAATACTTGACACTTACATAACATAAACATTTCATAACTTGACCACCGCAAGAACCTCCAAGAATCTGACCATGGCTGAGTCGACAACCCTCGACCATTGAACACTTTTCATTTCCAACAACAGGAAACTGCTTATTCAACAAGCCTTCACCTTATTCATCGATAATAACATCTATATTAGCTAGAGGAGACACCAGTGCAGGCCATGTGGATGATGAAGATGTAGAATAGATCTGAATAAATAAACAGTCAAGTGGACGAGTTAAACAGAGTTGACATTGAATGATTAAGATTAGGCTTGAAATATAATAAAATTACGAGGAATCACACGTTATATTTGTGATTGTCTCACACAAGCAAATCATTGTGACACAAAGACTCTATTGTCAACAGCCTCGAATGGCGTGGTTCCAGAAACAGCATAAAACTCTTGTCCGCTCTGATCGCAATCTGGATCTTAAGCCGCTCTGCTGATTCCTACACGCAGCAACAGCCCGTTGCTGACTAAGCCTGTGCTGGAACTAAGATGCTGATGTAAGGTCAGTCCTGCGCCCTCAATGAAAGTTTTAAATGGTGGATTAGACTCAGGTAAGCTGGTCATAGGTCTGCGCCTTGGGCCAGGTGCAGAGTTAGGGATCAGGCTTTGCGCTGTTCCGTGGCCGTCAGGTCGACCTAAATCCTTGCAAGAAAGAAAATGTTTATGTTTACATCCTCGCTGTGACCCCCTCTTGGCCTTTCTGCTCGAGCATTCCTGCCATAGCTGCGACATCTAGCTAAGCTTTAGGACACTGAAGGGATAGTGAAAACAACGCTTAATCACAGCCACAGGGCACCCCCCATGATAACAAAGCAACCCCTTAACCCCTCTCTGTTTGTGTGTGTTCCTTAATGAATGTGTGTGTATGCATCTGCGAGTGTCTTGTTGCGGTGCGCTTGGATTCCATGGCTAAAAGCTGCTTCTAACAAAAGAGAATCAAGGGCCACAGCAAATTTATTCGGAGTGAGTCATCGACTTAATTTTCTCCGAAAGGGTGTAAGGTTTAGACAGGAATCCAGTTCAGATGCTTATTGCTAATTCCGGCGGGATAAGGATTATTTACTGTACACCTGGAGGGGATTCCCGGCACATGTTTACGCACCAAGCCGAATTGTCAAAACCTCAAAAAATGTCCCAAAGGTCATGCAAAAACATCCAAACAATAGACAAGAGGGCAATGCAAGCACAACTGGGTTCGACCACCAACTGCAACCAAGTGTAATAAACTTCATGCACGTACAATCTAAGAGGTTTTTGGACCACCATCAAATATTACTGTCATGAGCAAAATTAATTAAACAATAAAAGCACAAATTTAATACTTTTAATAATCCATCCATCTGTATTTCACACAAGCAAAATGGCTTTTCCATTTCTAAACTCACTCTACTTTAAATGCAAACAGTGAAAGGGTTGCATTTATATCAACAAAGTTTGTCAGGCAAATACTATTTGCATTTATTCACGTGTTCTGCTGACATCCTAAGAAAGTTTTCAAAACTTGGATACATGGCTGGCACGTTTAAAGTTGCAGCGATTGTTGGTTTGCACTTATTAATTGCAATATTGACAAGATTTTACAATTTCATTGCCCAATAAATCCAACTTTGTGACCACAAAGAAGCCAAGTTCAATCCTGAATTTTATATCCATCACCACTCTTGGAGATGTTAAAGTTTCAATTGACATCCCCGGAGACTTAATAAAAACAAACAGGCACAAACTTGACTTTTATCACAATTTGTCAATCACTGATATTCAAATTTCTCTGCATCACTTGACAATTCAAAGTAGCTAATGCTAAGCTAAATGCACAGATGAGTTGTTTTGTTGGAGTGGCGCAGAACTGCAGACAGAGTCATCGGGTCAACGCAGGTCGGCCGTGACCAGCTAAACAAACAAGCACTATCAAAGAGGAAATTTCTCGGCCCATCTGAGTTTTCTCCTCGCTGTAGGTACGTTCTCCAGATGAGGACATGAAGACTCTTCGAGAATGTCACGCCACTGTTTTTTTAATAGAATAGATGACAAAATATTTATGATTAAAATGCTGCGACCAAACCATTGTAGGCATTAGCAACAATTTAGGTACAATGTTTACCATATTATAGAACATTAACTGTGCTTTAATTGTTAAAAACAGACATTATACAATTACATATCGGGTCTTATTCACTGGCTATGCATCGCAGATATTAGCTGCTAAAATGCGAATAGACATAGGCTGGGATTACTTGGCAATGGCACAACAGAAAAAGACTGGACGCTGGAAAATTCTCACCAAGTGACACCTTGTCTGCGGAATGCACACTAAGTGTTTTTGCGTCACTCCACTACCAGTATCGTACTGCTTTATCCCGTATCATTTATGTGGACAATGTGGAGGACCTTGTGTATTATGGCAAAGTTCATTGTTGTTGTGATGAGTGCAGCATATGTGCATTGAATGTCTAGATAATATGCAAGAGCCCGCTGGTGTCAGCACCATCTCCAGTAAAGCATCTACTGTACATGGCGACAAATTGTTCCCACGGTGGAACCCGTTATCAAAAGATAGATTTGGGCTGTTATGATTCCATGTAAACAAACACTGCATTCAACACTACAGGGCAGTGGAGTCCAACTTTGTTTGTTGTTCATGCGGGAGAGACTCTGAATAGATTGAGAGAAAAGTGGTGGAAAATGGATGGATTGCTCTTCAATTTTAACTGGTTAAATTAATTGACCAGGTTCGGCCGCTGGGTGTCATGATTTTGATTTGCGGCTTCTTCAGATACTGCCTCAGAGCTTTCATTTACAAATCCAGTACACAAGTGTCCAGTGAACCAAATATTCTTTTTTCAAACCTAATTTTATTTTTTTATTAGGAACGCAACCTGGTTTTAAACCCTTGTCATTTGAGATTTGAACTGGTAAACCAGTGGTAAAAATCTGATTTACTAAGCATCATTGAATGGCTACCAAACAATTCTACAGGGCCACAGTGGTTGAAGTTGTAACAAGCAATGAGGATGAGTAGGACAACAGCAGGATTTAAATATTGCTGATTAATTTGGTGTTAGCACAGTGTATTGGCAGCAATAAACATGTGAACTGTGTCACGACAATTCCCCCACCAGTCAGGGTTTGGCTTTAAAGCCTTACAACGTTTCAAATTGCTTCCCAGCCATAATTCCTCCATCCTCTTTGACTCAATTACCTGCCACCTCTGTAGACAAAGAGCACACTATGGAGGGCTCACACTGCTGCAGACATATGTAGAGTCCAACGCTCAAATTCACACCACATGCGTTGACGCTCTGGTACACACTTGAGCGCACCAAAGCACGACACAATACAGTTGCTAGGCAGTGCTGTAACCCATGGTGGGATAGAATTGCAGGCTTAGCACCAGTGTCTTCCAGCGAGGACAGGCTAGTCTTTGCTGTTAGTGACCCTCTGTTTGCAAGACGTCCAGTCGAGTTAGATGTGCTGTAACATCTATCAGGCAGCCTTCGATATCAACAGCCAAAATGTATCACTGAAGACATACCTATCTGAAGTTATTTACATGGTGAAGCAGTGGCTGCCTCACTGCAAAAAGGCCTTGGGTTTAAATCCAGCTTGAGGCAACTCTGAGATTGGAGCTAATCTGGGTCCTTACAGAGTGGAGTTTGTACCTTCTCACCGCGCTTGCGTGGGTTTCCTACAGGAACTCTACAATCCTCCCCCCAAAAACATACAAAGGTTAATTGGTGACTCCAAATTGTCCGTAGGCGTGAGTATATGTCTGCGAATTTGGCTGTCTATATGTGCCCCGGAGATGCACTGACGGGCACTCTATGATAAGGTTGTGCACCCTGCGACCCTGTACAGGAACTAACCGACCAAAAAGGAAAGATGGAATTTTGGCTTCCATCATCCCAACCAGGATTTCAGGGAAGTCCTCCAAACTGAGCTCAGATTAACTGGTCGCACCAAGCGTTAAACAGCAGCCCTGCTTATAGAAAGAAGAGGCATCAACATCAAACTCCAATGGATCCCTGTCACTTTTGAAAATTGATCAGAGGATTTTATGCTTCCTTTTTAGCTAAAAACATCCAGTCCTGTAACCACACCAGTCACTTTCAGGTCAGCCATCGTCTCATTGTAAAATAATGGCTCATAAAAACCTTTTTGGCACGTAATATCATACAGAATATGCACCACAAAAATGCTTATACAGAGCGAATCCATCACAGAAAAATGACTTTTCTATCTGCAAATACCATTCCTGAGCAGAGCCAACATACTGAAGTCATGCATGAGAGTGTGTGTGTGTGTGTCTGTGTGTACATGTGTGTCTCTGTTGGACAGTGTTTGTGGTAGTGTGGAGCACTTCCTGTGAGCAGGAGCACACATATGTGCACATGAATGTGTGCTCCTGCTATATTTAATACATTGCTACGTGTGTGAGGGTTTATGCGCAGATGAATGGACCTCCCCCACCATACTACAAAAATGTTTCATCACATGAAAGCCAACAGGGGGTGGTATGCATGCAGGGCGAGTTGCTTCCATCTGCCCTGTCCACTTAAATTAGTGGGGCCTCGCATCCAGCAGCATCTGGTTCCAATATGGAGCCAGGCGGAAGGGTGGGTGCCTCAATATGCGGCGGAAAATACAGCCTACTGTACCTTTAAATAGCCCTAAGGAGGCTATGGACGGATGCTGGTCCTATTGCCCTATCCCATGATTCTTTTATCTGGCTTAACACTTTTCCCTTTGAAAGAGGACAAATGTACAATTAGAGAGGAATGCTTGCAATGCTGTTTTCAAAGTGTTGGTTCGCAAAGTTGGCTGGAGCGAGCAGCGCGGAAGGTCACGCACTATCTTCACTATTCTGTGGTAAGATGCACCGCTTGACCCAGCCCAGGCCGTGATTCTCCACTAATGCCGGCCCGTGTTTGGGTTAGCCTCTTGTTGTTTGGCTTGCCTGGCCAGCTCTCTGTCAGCACTTCTCTGTGGCACAAGTGTGTAAAGATCCTTCCTCCTCCTACTCCTCTTACCCATAATTCAAAGGTCCCCATCTAAACCATAATTCACACTGCGCTCGACGCTAACTAAAGGGGCTGTCTGTAACTATGGTGATTGCATGTTTGTCAAATGATTTGTCAGTGAGGCAGACTCAGGAGGAGGAAGAGAGTAGGAGCAGAAACATGACAATGACATGCTTACACACAAGGACTGGCATGGGACTGTCATCCGGTAGTTCCACAAGAGCAGCAAGACGAAGAAGAAAAAATAGAATAAATACACCACTCCCCATTCTAAATGCACGTACTGGCAGGAGTGAGTCGGTCAAGGATGCATCTAACTCAATAACTTTCTTTCTTTCTCCGCCTTGTACCTGCATACTAGCTGTGGTTTGTGTCTGGGTGGGTCAAATAACATTGTGGAAAGGTTGTAATTATTGTAAGCAAATACTGTTCAATTCCAATAACCAATTTATCATATTTTCAGTAAAAGCGCTGAGAGAATTTGGTCGGGATTTCTCCAAAGCTTGAAACCGCATCCATCATAATAATATGGAGATGATGTCAGATATTAACACACTTTGTGCTTATTGCTGTAGATAGATGCAACGGTAATGCAAGCGCTTCCTGTTTTCCTGTTTTCACGACTCTTATAATGCATGCTTCTGGATCACGTTGGTGAGCGGAGTATGAATCTTAACATAGTATAATTATTTTGTAAAGACTATTTTCCAATACACATCATCCAATAAGGTTGTAAAATGATATCAATGTTGTCAAATAAACATCAAATATGATTAGGCATTTTGAAGAAAAAAAACAACTAGGAATGTATTCATGTGGATTATGTTGGTCTCCATCTAAAATATCTAAACTCAGCCTCATCTTTAATCTAAGATTTACTTTCATGCGCTAAAAACACATGCAAGGTCAGTTGTCGTAGACAGGGTATTGAAGTGGGTACTTCAATTTCACTGTAAATTATTTGAAGATGGTTCTACAGTGAGCTTTGCAGCTGTTATTACACTCACTGAAGACGTTCACAAAGTCAATTCAGGATCCACTTTTTTGGATGAAAGTAAATTTGACTGTTAATAACTAAGGAATACTAAGAAAAAAAGTATTTGATTAACCTCTATGTGTTCACAGGACAAAAGTGATACATGGGCATTTCATGAAAACATGTCCGAGACAGAGCACATAAATTGGACAAGGGGCATTGAAAGGGCCCTCCCTTGGATTTCCTGAGCACAGGGAGTCTGTGTTTCCTTTAGCCATGTGGGAGGAGAACATGCAGCGAGAAACGCAGCGAGATCAGATAAGGCCGATGACAAGGCAGGGAGAATTGATGACAAACTTTTGACAGCTTTGGCTGATGGCTTCAGACCTCGCCAGCCTGCTGAAAAATAGATCACAGTGTGCCTCCAATACACATGCATTTATGCACACACACTGCAGATACTTGCGTGCGTGTGTGTGTTGGGCATACCACAGGAAACATTAAAAGCCGTGTAAAAGCTGAATATATATACTGTTAAGAGGCTTAAGCACATACGCACTTTTGTCTTCCCTCTTGTGCACACTAGTGTTGGGAAATGAATGCCCTTTGGCCCAACGTGTTGGAAAACACTGGGCAACAATCAAAGTGCACATCCAAAGCAACTTTATCAGCTACAATAGGACTCCGATTGTCACAAGCAGTAACTGCACCCATTAAATCCAGTAGCTTAAGTCGTCTGCAACACCAAAACAAGCACTAACTACGTGGTAATTTTTATTAAGTTGTGACTTCCTCTCTTTTTGTTCCTTACATCAGGAGTTCGGAGGTCAAGAGGATCTGTCAGCAATGACAGGGAGGATTACGGGTGAAGGCATTCCATTGGCAGTCATTACTGCCCTCAGTCAGCACTCGGTGCGCTCTTGCTCCCTCGTTTTCTCATCCTCTGTCTCTCTGTCTCTTCTCTCTTTTGGCTTCTGACAGACTAAGAAGCAATTAGTGTCACATTAGCAACGTCCAGGGTGCAATTCTTATTCACGTCAAAGCTGCGGCAGCTTATGTGCATCCCGAAGCAAGTGCTTTGTTTGGTTCCTCTGCAGGAGCTTGGCACCTGCCAAATGTGTTCTTCGAAATCCATATATTCTCGGAACACTATCTGGCGCCACTCTTTCAGCATCAACACGGTGAGGGGAAATTCGGCTTGCGTTACAGACACTTATCCTAAAACAGCAAGGAAAGTAAAAGTGAGTGTGAGGAGCAATGTAATGTTTGGACCCCTGCACCAGAACCTCAGCCGAGTAGGATTCCTTACATTCCAGCCCGTGCTGGAGCTAGTAATACATCTGAGGAGGCCTGCTGGGCTCAGCACATTGTGGCTGCCGCTCTCTTCCTCATTTCGCCCAGACTTGGGCTTTACCTTTCTCAGACGAGCCAGAGGACCTTTCACTAGCAATGAATCGTAGAGCAACAAATAAATATTTTTTTCCTTCATTTCATGTCATACTTTCAGCACCACACTTGTCAGCTCAACTGCGCCGTGACCCATCACGGCTGAGCAGTAAGCAGGGTCTACTGGCCCCATTGCAGGAGCAACATGTTTACCTAACCTTATGGGTCATAGCGCAGTTGAGCGGGCGATGAATGACTTCATTTTTAAAGTTTAAATTGAAGGGTTCCTTCTCTCTTGAACTTAAAACAGATTTGCCCGTGCTTTGGAATGAACAAAGTACTCACTCACCGGGTTCACAGCCGGTGCTTTTTGCTTGTGACTATAAAACAAAATGAGACGGCGAACTACCCTGAAGATCTTGAGACACCATCATTCATTTTCAACGGTGTCATAAAACCTTCTTCTTATTGATTCTGTTTTCAACCTTGCACTGAACCGACGACACTTCCTCCTTTAAATGCCTCTTCCTGCTTTAAATTTAAGCTTCGGGGCTGTAAAGAAAGTAATATTTCCTGATTCCAGGTTGCTAAGTTCGCTCGAAATTCGGATACTTTCTCACATCCTATAGTGCTCTGTGTATGTTGTAAAACATTTTAATTCGTCCTGACATGGTGTCAGTTACTTCAACAGTTATTGGGCTACGCCATATTTGAGGGAAATTGCTACCTTATGCGCCTTTTAAAATAACACTGGGCTCTCAATAGGACCTTTTAAAAATGGGGGTGGTGTTTCATTTCGAGTTGGTGGTCATTTGAGCATTGACATTGTACCACCATGAAGCTTTTTCTTGCACTCACACATGGCATCAAGGCCTGCTGTGGTGTGATGGAGTGCTTTGGAGGTGCCTGGACACGATGAGAGCACAAATTAAAGCCCATCCTGCTCGTACTTCCCCCACACCATGTTCAGAGCTCCAGAAGCTCGCTCTCCCTCTCACACCAGACTTTCATGCCACTTGCTCGTCAAAGGAGAATTGATTAAAGGCCCCCTTTTTAAACGACTTCCTTTCAGAGCTATTATTTCCCAATAACCAAAGAAGAGAAGATTGAGATCAGTAGTCTAATCTGTTGTTTCCCTCTCCTTCTTATTGGTGTTATTGTTCCAGCCAGAAAAAGAGCTCACCCCATTTTTCCCGTCAGTCATCGGGTTGTAATACTGGGGCTCAAAGTTGAAACTTAAAACTGTTCAACCACTCACGCATGGGCCTTTTTCAGAGAACAGAATGAAACAAGTCCCTCCAAACCCTATGACAAATAACCCATGCCACAAAGAGGCTGTAACTCTGCCGCCCAGGAAAAATGCTTTGAAGCTCCACCAAAAAGGCTTCTTCACTGTGGTTAAGGCAGCATTGCCTGCTGCAGCTGAGCGACTCAAAAATAGAAGGTAATAGTGATTTTTCGGAACAATAGGAATCCTTGATCGTTTTTTCCCAGTAACACAAAAAGGGCAACGGCTTAGAGGTTAAACAGACTTCCCAGAAGAAGGCCTCTTGGTGCCAAATGAGTCAGACGAAGCTACAAAAAGTACACTGTAGATGGTGAAGAGAAATAAGGAGATATGGAAGACTTTTGATGTGTGTCAGCAGAGACACCAGCAGTGTCCGTCCTGCTCCCAGGGCCCTAATCAGAGCGGACCATCTCTCTTCAACTTCAAAACCATCCTGTAAACACCTGCATGTATCTTACTTCGTGATCAGTGTGGGTAAAATACCACCCATTCTTGCTAGTCTATGCACAGACAAGACCTATGAAAAGCCGGCGTTAGACAGTTATTTCCTCTGTAGCCATGCATCACATCTCCTTCAAGATGAAGAGCTTGCAGTGATGAATAAGCAAAAAGTTTGGGGGGGGAAACCCTATGTGAGGAAGAGCTCCTCAGGTGAGAAATGTGTGGTTTTGGCAAACAAACGTTGCATGGTGGTCCCAGACGCCCTCTCCAAACACATGTCTCGGCGAGAGCGACATCGAGATAAACTTTAAAAACAATACCACTGTATGCTCACATCTCTTTCTTTAATGGTTAATCTGATCAAGTCGACTTTGAGTCTGTCGACGCCAATGTTGTGTGAGCTCCTTTGATTCGGCACTCAGACAAGCAAAAACAAGAACGTTATGTCTCATGGTCTTTGTTCAAACGTTGATCTGTTTTATGGTTTAGATTTTCACCTTGCGGAACGATACTTGAAAAGCTAATGACTCGTCTAGGCACAAGAAAAACAAACTAGTGAAGGGTTATTTTGCATGTGCATTTTGTTCTGCATTTGAATTTTGACCAAGAACATGTCTAGAAAGTCCCGAAAATAACATTTTCGCTTACTGATGCTGCCTGACAGTAAAGGCCCATTGATGCTCTCTTTATGTACGAAATTGTACCAGTCCAATTCAAACGATGTTACCGTCACTGATCCCATACATGCTTTCTATAGATCGGTATTGCTGTTCATCAAAATATCCAGCGGCCGAGAGTCAAAAGTTTATGACAATGACAATCTCCAAATCCAACATGGCGACTGTGGACGAAGTATTGATAATGTACATCTTGCAAAAAAAAAAAAAAAAGAGTCAATGCAGGCAGCATTGGAGGAGGCAGTGGTGGCGATAAATGAAATACATCGCGACAAGAGGACTTTCCGCCATTGTTATGTCTTCTACATGTCTCATTAGAGCGATGTATCGGGTAGAAACAGCAACACTGCGCCCTGCTGTGTATCCGTAAGCCTTCTGGAAACATGCAGAAATATGGAGGAAACGAACACAGAGCATGGACAGAAAGCTCCCTCCATATCTGGATCCGTCTGTAACGTTAAGCATAAATGGGCCTTTAGACGGTCGTAGGTACAAATCCAGCTTAACGCAACTCACAGGTTAGAGTAAACCTGAATCCATTCTATGTGGAGTTTATCAGTGCTGACATGGCCTGGCAGTACGATTTCCTCCATCAGTCCAAATACAAACAGAGGCGACTCTAAATTATCTGGAGGTGCGAGTGTCTTCATGTTGGTTTGTCTGTATGAGCCCTACTTTAGGCAGGTGACCAGTTTAGGGCAGGCTCAAATGGAGAGTATGTCATCTGTTACAGGTTGGTTAAAAAATGGCACCACTGGGGGTCATACGTGCACGGTCACGTGTCGAACATAATAAGCACTACAGTCATATTATTTTGATCAGTCAACACTTTCACTGCAGCCTGTCAAACAGATGAAAGATATGAGGACAACAATTGTAAATCTGGATCCAGAATCTGAATTTATTATACTGGAACTCTATCACAAATACCTGTCTACACAGATAAGCATGTTTCACTTTTAAACTCCACTGCTCGTCTCATGCCACTAATCCATTGACAGTAACGTACCTAATGCACCCGTCTGGCCGCAGGACACATGAGAATACAAGTTTTCTCACCGAAATGCTGCTTTAACTTCTGACATCAAGCAGGAAAGTTGTTTTTTTTTCGTTTTTTTTAAGCAGGAACCACAGATGACTTTCCGTATGTTGAAACAAAGCTGGCTTTTGTGCCTGAGTTCTGGGAGGCCGCACGCTCTTGTCATGTACATGTGAAATTAATTAGGAGGAAATACTAAAACACTTGGGTGGAAATTGCTTTTCACCAGATGTTCTACATATGATAGAAAACATAGTATTCTTAGAGTAACAGCGCGGCTTTATGACTTTTTGGCTTCCCGCTTTGATGAAAACCAATCTGCCACTCAAGTCTCATAAAAAAGAAGCCAGGGTGATACGCTACTGTTTGTTCCCTTTATGGAGTCTTAGGTAATGTGATTACTTAACCAGGTTAGGAAAATAGAATGTTTCATTCTGGAGTAAAACTCAACATAGTGACAAGAGGCCCAGTGTTTCCCACTGATCCAAACATAAAAACCCGACGAGAGGTCTTTTCCTTGTCTGCTGCCACAACTACAGAGGAAAAATATTCCAAGATAAATCACTCACGGATATGAGTTAGCCATCAAAACAGACGTTTTTAAGTTCGAGGACAGCTGAACTCCAAGATGTCACTGATGTCATACGCTTTCTGATTTGTTTGTCAGATCTGAAAACATTTATTACATTTAGTGCATAACTCTGTCAACATCAATAAAAGAGTCGGTAACTTCCTAATTTTTTGTCAAAAGATGGAAATGTTAAAAGATGCTGACTGTGTGATAGGATTCAACATTGACAAACATAGTGTAAAAATATGAATTAGAAATAGCAACATTCACAACAGGCTACTGTTGGTTTGTGTGTTTGGGGCTGTCAGCAAAACCGAAAGACTCCCTCATTCCAGGATCTGCCTCTCACTTTCACTCAGGTGTGAAACATTGGTCAAAATAAAGAAGTCAATCCTCAGTGAGCAGGAGTGTATGGCAGTGTGAATGCAGCAGCACGGATGAAGTGGTCCGGATACGGCAGTGTGCCATGGCTGAGGCAGCCTGGATGTGACAGCGTGGATGCCCCAGTGTGGAAGTGGCAGCGTGGATGCGGCAATACAGATGCTGCAGTGTGGATGCGGCAGTGTGAATCCTGCTGTATGAATGAAGCAGTGTGGCTGTGGCACCGTGGATGCAGCAGCATGGATGCAACAGAGTGGATGTGGCACTGTGGATGCGGCAGATTGGATGTGGCAGTGAGGATGTGGTAGCTTGGATGCCACAGCATGGATGCATGGATGCGGCAGATTTGGGGACTGAGAATGCATAAGCCTCTCATCCCAAGTAGCAACAACAGGTTCCCGATCACAACCCTCTTAAAAAAAAAAGGCAATGAATGAGGGACTACTTAAAAAAAATATCAGCTGAGCAGCATCACAAAAACTTCATCATCAATTGTTAAACAACACCATTGGTTATAATAGTCTTTTGTGGGGCTGCTACTGATGCAGTAGATGTGGAAAAGCTGATATAAGCTTCATATTATCAGCCACTTTTATCCGCTAAATCTTTAGAATGATCATTATAACCCAAGGTTTTGTTAATAACCACCTGATGACACATTGTTTCTGCATGATGACTCAGAAGTGTATCTCAACATTGCAGCTTCAAAATGCCTGCAAAAAACACTTTGTTTAAACAGCTTCCACTCCTATGATTTAAGCTGACACAAGACAGTAATGACTGTCGTCGAACTGTTTCTAATTGTTCTTATTTCCTCGACTCAACGTTATGAGACTGAGCAGGCCACTTTGCAGGACGTAATATGCCAGCTGCTGAAAGCAGGATGGGCTGGCTGTCTGGAGAAGGGAATTCTCAGAGAACTCCAGCAGTACTCCCCATAGCTTCTGTTGCTCTGTGTATATTCAAGGGAATCCAAACCATCTGGACGTTGTTTATTGTATTATGAATGACACATAATGGTAATCTGGCATGTGATGAGAGAATGTGAATTACAGACAACAGCATGAAATGGGTATTAACCTTCATTTGATTTCCTCACAAGAAGACCTTTAATTTAAGACCATATTTTATCTACCTGATCACTCATTACTGTAAACTCGCTCATAACTGTATGAAACGGGATAAACAGAGGAAACCGCCAATTAAATCACATTCCAGGGAAGATTGGGGGGCTTACTATACACAGAGCAGTTAGTTTAGTGGCATAAATATTTACACAAACTGCCACGAATTAAGACAAATGTTACCAGGAAATAGGCAACGTTGTTAGGGGCCATTTCAAGGACCAGATTTTGTCTCCCAGAATTTCAAAGCAAATTTTTTTTAAACGCAGCAGCTCCTTGTGAGTGGGTGCAGTAAATCACACGAGGGAGCTTGTATTTGGAACATGATGTGTTTCCTTTTAAACACTAAACGCTCAATGTGATGTGAACATTCATTTTTCCATTGACATTTGCAGCAAATACTAGCATGGATCATGCGCAGCCAGCTCACACTGAGAGAAGAGAGAGATGGGCGGAGATATGAACAGTTGCATCAGACTGGCCCAAGTTGAAGTTAAAGATACATACTGCATGCCCAGGGAGTGGATGTCAGTTAAATGTTT
The DNA here is from genome assembly GCF_027744825.2 of Synchiropus splendidus. Taxonomy (NCBI): domain Eukaryota; kingdom Metazoa; phylum Chordata; class Actinopteri; order Syngnathiformes; family Callionymidae; genus Synchiropus; species Synchiropus splendidus. The sequence continues at coordinate 6,974,554 of NC_071348.1, read as the reverse complement.
ATACAGCTGCCCTGAAGATTATTATTATCATGAAACCGCACAGCTATAATGTCATTCTGTGGATGCCAAAGTACAATCAGGTCCTCCCTATAGCCTACAACACTGAGCTTTCCTTCACTCAGTCAGACTGGCCTGCTGGTCTGAAAACAGCTCAGTAAAACACTATCCTAATAAAATGTGACAATGGAGCAGGTTTGTTCTCAGATAATTACAACCACCTGAAAAAAAATCTGTTTCCAGTCACCTGGAGATGCAGCCACTCGCTAAAACAGCAAACGCATGGTTCGGATTATTATCCATTAATACGACCGAATAATATCATCTGTATCCTAGACACAATGTTACCTAATACAGCTTTAATACAGCGAGTGATGTAAGAATAAGACTAAGCAAGGTATTAAAATAAAAGCAAAGCTCTACTGTGACCAAACTTTTGTGTAAAAGTGAAAAACAACCTTTTTTGCAACCTAATCATCATTGCAAACACCTATAAATACAGGCACTTAGCCTCCTTAAAACCCATTCTACCTCATCAAAATTTTAATGTAAGGCTTTGTTTTCACTTTTTTCTAACGCCGACTGTGCACTAATATCAGTTTATGTATTTTACAAATGACATCACAATTTGAGATAAATTATTTGATAGATTTTTTTTTTTTTTACCTTTTATCTATTTCATTATCTGACCATTCTATGCATATTAATTGCACAGCTCAATTACCATTGCATGGGGCTTTAATAGGAAAAAAAAAGTACCTCTTTACCAAATAAGCCGTCAAACTGGCTGCTATTTTGGTCAAGTTGCTAGTGACATCATCGTTTACACAGGAAATAAGATGAAAATGTAAGAGCTATTCCAGCGAAATGTCAAACTATTGTTCAAAGACTTTTGTTTAACTAACAATAAACCTCACAGCATGTGCTCCAACATTACATTACATTACTTTCACTTTGTCATTCCCTAAACTAAACGTATGGCATGTGTTTCACCGATCATTCATTGTTGATCGTCGTGAAGTCTGTTTAATTCAGTGGAGTGAAGATGAGACGCACCAGTCTGCAGCGTCGCTCACACACACAGACCGGGGCCACGTTAATGGTGGCATGAGCCACGAAAAAAAATCTGTAAGTAAAATAAATGGTGCACACATTACTATTTACGTGGCTTGATATTTCGAGGAGGATCAAGGTAAAATGTATTAATTTTAAAAATACACGCACCAGAGAGATACACCGGACACGAACCAGCAACCTTGTGACACACAGGGATGTGCTTTAACCGCCATACTGCCGCTAAGTCACATGACCAGCTGTTCAGGTTACAGCCTTACATATTTGTAGGACGTGGCTCTTTTCAGCAACACGGTAAAACAATGTGGCTCTTAGCCTCTGACTGCGTTGCCACCCCTGCTAGGTCATCGAAGGGAAGAAATAATCGGCATTGTAATTGAATGCAAAAACAAGTATAAAATGAACAAAATTTGCCCTTAATTTAATTAAGAAGAAAGAAACAATAAATGTATGACTTTGAATAGACCCTTTACAGAGTAAATGAAATTCATAGGGTTCTGCATGTGTGTATTAGCTTAAACAAAACAGAAAAATGTTTGAATCTAAACTGCAAAATACAGTTTTCATCAGTGTTAAAAAGACAAAATCCACACAAAATATTTATTTTGGTTGAAATATTGAGTGCAATCTTTTGTGATTACATAAAGAGGAGCAAACATTTTGAAGATATTGAAGCTCATCTAGAGTATGGACACGTTTGTGTGGTACACGTGTAGATAAGTGCGCAGGACTTCTAAATGTTAACTAATAAATCTTAGTTGGATGAAAGTGCACGACCTAGTAAATGTTTTACAAGGAAAAATAATAACAATAACTGGGTTGGCAGTGATTGCGTTCTTTAATCTGTCAGAAAAGGTTGAAATGCTTTTTGTGAAAGTGAGGTAAGAAAATTTGAAGCCGGAGCTCAGATTATCGTTCACGACTTGACACCGCAGATGAAATATATAGAGTGCTCGCCCTTTCATCTCACTCAGCCTGTGACTGAATATCCTGTGAAGGTCAGGACAATTGGATCTTGACATTTTTAATGCTTGAAACAAGAAAGCTGCAGGAACGCTGTGTATGAAAAAAAAAGATTTTGAGAATTGAAGTTGCTACAGTCGTTGTGCTTGACAGTAAATCCCAGCCTCAGCCAGATATGACAGTTCTGAGTGTGCCCTTATTTCCGCAGCGTTTTCCTTCCTTGCTTGGCCTGTAAACAGCTGCTTGTGCTTAAGTGGTAAAATGTAAATTTTTACACTGGCTGTTTACGTAGCCCAAGCTTCTAATCATGCAGACATATAATTGAGTGACGCGTGGTGTCTTTATGAGTGGAGCTGCATTCAAAGGGCAGATCCCTGTACTTATCCCTCACGGCCTCTCTCACCCTCTCTCTCACTCTAAAATGGAAGTAGCCGCCTCACATGCTAGCTAGTTTGCTCAATGGAGCATATCTTCATGTTTCCTTTACATGTTCAATGTCTTTGAAGTTTAAAGCTATTCATACTCTGAGTGAATTATTGGTTATTACAATGCTTAATTTTCTAAAAAAGCAAATCCTGTATGAAGATATTGAAACTTCACTTCACTTTTAATAAAACAGAGATCATTTATTTAGCAGTTGTATAATTACTTTGGAACATACAGTATAATAATGATGGTGATAATGACAGACTTGGGATGGAGATAAAAGGCAAAGCCTCGCCGTCTGATCAAAGAGCCATTGAACTCCCTTTTTTTGCAGGAAATTAAAACGAATAAACAGCGTGGCAATTTGGCAAATTGTGCAAGGTTTGTAGTCAGTGACCAACCCCATCGTGCCTCTCAATATTTGAAACATGCGAGCAAGGTTTGGACCTTCTCTTCAGATCTCCTAGAGGCTATATAATCTGGAGGTGGACTTGTTGCTCAAATTAGTGGGTTGAGAAGTGTGCCACATGCTCAGGAGCCCTAAATATTGACTCTGGCTTTCTAACTGGCCGTCTCTGACCTTGGTGGGGTTTCCATTTTGGGATCAACCTATATGAAATGTGTCCCCCCACAATCTCTTTCATTCCATGAGCGCACGTGTGCAGCATTATTAGTAGTACTGCCTCTCCTGTCAAACAAATCACCATCATTCATATCCCACAAGCTGAACCATTACTATACACTATGGATAAAACTCAGATGCACGTGTCATACATATTATATAATGACAAAAATACTCAAACATTCTGTATATTACAGTTAAACTGGCTCTCTGAATTTAAGTATTTTGCTTTAGTTATCACATGTATTCAGCTCATCATATTGAATGATAAGGGAGTTTATAAATCACTAGCAAAACAAGTGATAAGCAAAATAACCAAGTAAACTAATAAGTAAGAAGTGAATGTAAAGTTCAAACAAGCACATCTTAAAGACACTAGCATGATATTGATCATCATTTTGGATTAACATGGGTGGGAGTGAGAGGGTCTTAGCAGGTGCACGATCAGTTTAACTCTAGATCCTACACTATAGTAATAATAAAAGGAGGAAATATGCGTGCTTGGTTCTTTGATCACGCATGCCTTGTGAGCATAGGTATGCATACGCTCTGTTTGCACCAAAGGTCGGAACGTGATTTAAAAAAAAAACAATTGACGTTTTTGATCGCTTCAGTCATCTAGTCACCAAGCAAGTTTTCTCCATTACTGATATTAAACAGTAGTCAGTTTGAGTGACTTTTTCCAAAGGCTGGGCAATGAGAAAGAATCCAGACTGGGCTAGGCAAATTCTTAGTCTTAAGAAATGCTCTTGACTAAAGAATAAAATTAATATAGTACATCAGCCATGAATCAACTGTCAACGCTTACTGACCACTGGGACATTGACCGTCACCTAGTAAATACCCTGTTAGGTCCCAAAAACACAGTGTTCCGAGCCTTTTTTTTCTGGAGAAAATCTTGAAAGATTATCTGCTTGTAGGCATGTTCAAGTGTGTTAAGACTACATCTGGCTCAAAGCGGAGGAATGCAGGTCCTCTGAGGCGGGCCAAGTTGCTGTTAACAGCAGGTGAAAGGCTAATAGTTGGATCTGCGGTGTCATCTTAGGGCTTCGTCTGCCCCCTGACTCTTGGAATGTACGTGATGACAAGAGAAGGCCGTTCTGTCCACATCCAGCACATCATGTGTACAGGGACGCACACATGGAGCACATACTGTGGCGTGCAAAGGACTGGGCAGGTCTGTCGTGCACACAAGACAATAAACCACGTCTGACTCTTCTTCGGTGTTAATAAAGTTAAAAAAAGAGGTCTCAAGTACTCCCCTCTCGATGGACCTTTTGAATAGAGTCTTTTATCTACAGTTCCTGGGAGTTTCCATCCAAGTAAGGGATACATCCATTAGTTGGGAAAAAGCAGATATCATGGTGGTTTGTTGTAAATTATTCCGCTGAGTAAGGTTGGCGTGCCCACAAAGAAAGGCTAAATGAACAATCAGATCAACAAAAGGTCTTGGACAAATAACAAATTCACATTCATCTTGGGTGTTCAGGTCATTATTTCACCATACATCAACATAATTCTTAATAAATAATTCCAGTTAGGCTTCTGTTTAGTCACCGGTGAGAGACACAGATTACAGCTAATGCTGGCTGTCTGAGAGGAGCGCAGATGGTTGACCAACATAAAAATACACCAGTAGCCACCTGGCAAACATGGGTCTTTTAAGTACATTATACGTCCACACGGGAAAAGTCTCAGGATTTTTTTAGTCCGAGCTGACTAATGTTTCTTAGAAAACAGAGATGGGCTCCTGGCGGAGAATGTTCTTCGCTGCAGGGAAATAATTTATATTTGAAAGGAAATTGCAATACAAAGAAAATAACAGACACTTCTGATCATTGTTGAGACTTTACTACTCGCAAGAAACAGACAGCATACGTCTGGAATCAAACGTCTCAACTTTACTTTGATCCCAGGCTGAATCCTCAACAGATACTTCGACTCAGGGCGCTGTCACTCAACCAACAATAGGTACATATCAGCACATATCAACAAGTAGTGTCCAGACTCCATCAAGGACATGGTTAAAAGTGACACCCAATTCATTCAGTCTGATCAGAATCGAATGCGAGAAGTGGGGGACAACTTGGACAGCCCACTGATCGTAACTTAACTTGGTTCACGTTGTTCATAGTCTATAGAACATCACAGTCGACAGACAAAAAAAACCCAATAACAACTTGATGTTACTTTGAATTTGCCGTCTCCAGTCTCCCTCATTGATCTCATTGAGTCTGGAATGAAAAACCAATATTGTGAAAGGGAAAACCAATTCACTCTGTGCCATCTATTCGCCACAGACTAAAAAGGCATGGAAGGAAAACACATTTCAACTGAAAGAGTTTTGTTTGAGATCACAGACTCTTTCTCTTTTGTATGTAAACTTATCTTCAAAATACCTTGTGTTACTCAGGGTCATACATTTTAACACTGAAATCCATTCAGGGCTTCTTTATTTTATTATTTTTGAGACATTAACAAGTGAGAAAAGCTTATATGTGTCAGCTTTTTCTTACGATACACTGTCAGAATCAGTCTGGAAGTGGGACAGTTTAACCTCAGAGGGGGCTCCCTGGTTGATCGTTCATTTAGTCTCAGATAAGATATCAGTACCTGTCCTCACTGGCAGCCACAGTTTGCTTTTCTATGTTGTCATTTCAATCAGTGTGTAATTGGATCAGTGGCTGCGATTAGATAAGGAAAAATGTATCTGGCTCCCAACAATTCTGCAACTCCACTGCATGAGCAACAGCATCCGCGATCAACTCTTGGTCTGGTCTCATCTGGATATAACCCAATTAATTGGTGAAGAATGAAAGAAATATAAAGATAAATATAAAAAAAGATGAACTTTTTAACCTGAGAAATTTACATTTGATGACTAAAAGGCCTTCTTTGTGATCATTATAAGACAGAGAAACAGTCATTGGTGTTTGGATCCAGACAGGGGAAGACCAGACCAGCGACCCACTGCCACTCAGGTATCGGTACACAACCACTAATCCTCAGCATTTTAATAGCAAAGTGGATGATCTGGGATTATCCCTCATAAAATGTTATTGTCCTGGAAGAAGACAAAGATATCTTGTGATCTCTGCGGGATTTAATCTATTGCTATCTCATGGGAGAAAACAGACGGGTTGCTTTGACCAAAACACAGCCGCCAGCTCCACCATCATCAGCTAATGGAAGTCAGTCGAGGGAGTCAATGGGGGCTTTTTTATGGAGATGCCCCCAACATTAATGCCACTGACGACACCCCGCTGCCTAACGATAGTGTCTCTGCCCCGGGAGTCACGTCTGCACAACGTGGGACTTTTTCAGACCAATTCAACAGCTCTGAAATGCTGTAATGAAAATGAAGCATTTGGAACACAGACGCTAAGAGAGGGCAGGAGAATTTTCTATTGACCAGAGAACATATGTATGACCACTCACAGTAGGCGCTAGTTTTCGGGTATTTTGGAGTTTTTTTTTTTTTTTTTACAAAAGCATTTTTGTTGTCTTTCATAATATTAATAACTATTAATGAGCAATGGTGCTCTAGGTGTTAAACTTAAGGGTTCAAGTTGAGTGGCAGAATATGATAGTCCCGTTGCACAGTGAAATCCGCGACCCACAAGAGCAACATTGGAATTCCATTATCAGTTTGTCATAATCCACAACGTATGATCTTTCAATTACACCCGTGCCGATCAAACGCTTAATAAAACTGATCGCGTCCGGACTTATTACAGGTTCGCCTCTGAAAAAAAGTGAGATCAGAACTTTCTAAGGAGGGTTAAGCTTCTCTTTTCCCTCGTAAGATTCACTCCAATGACCCTCCCATCCAGCGCTGGACTAAATCTCCCCGCTGGCTTGTAGGAGACAAAATCTTATCAAAAGGCTCCGTCGCTCCGAGGTGTGTTTATTTGACACGAAAAGGTTTGCAGCCCCGGGGTTAGAAGTCCGCAGGAGGCGCTTTTCTTCGCAGAACAAATGATTGACAGCCCCTCGGTGACATCACAGTTTGACAAAAAGAGTCGCCGGGGGAAGAGAAGGCACTAATCAATTGGGACCAGTAGCGCACAGAGCAGCGCACTGACACGCACCAGCCAGACGCCTGCTTCTTTCCACACACTCCAGAGAACTTTAGAAACCTTTTTAGAGATGTTTATTCAGGATGATTTGTGTGGGTCCAGCATGCGCGTTTCCTCCTAAACTGTTCCTTTCTGTGTGCTGACCGAGACCGACCCAAAAGTTGCAGCTGGCGATAATATGCGTGGATCGGCGAAGGGAATGGGCTGTCTGCGGTCCTCCGAGGAGAAGCAGCGTGGATTAAACGCGAATTAATGTGGACTTTATCGGACCTGAAAGTGGAACCGAAACGGACACAGCGTTTCCTTGTCAGGTAATGTTTTGTTTTTTCGTTCAACTTTGGATGGTGACAAAACTGATGCGTGTGCGTAAAAGCGAAGCGCTTTTATTTACGCGTTCTTGTCAGATGTTTTGTCAGGTATTTGATGTGTTTTGATGTCTTGTCTCGGACTACATCTGCTCTTACACGTCAGATCTAACACCTGCAAGCCTCTTGAAGTAACCCTAGCCCTTATGATTATCCATGACCGTCAAAGCCTCTGCAAATAGACGCTTGTAGCACCGGCTGACTGCCACTTCTGAACTTCTTATTCCAACTTTTTTTCTCGACTGACGACACTCTTTCAAGCTTCGTGTGATCCCACAATTGCATTTCGTTTATTCTCATATCAATTCTATCTAATTTGAGACCGTATGTATGCAGTTTGAACCTTCCTTGAGTCCCTACCCCCCTCTTCAGACTTTCCCGAGTTGATATACTAATTTGTCTCGCATCATCTTCAAATATCCACGCACTCCTTTTTTGTGGGTGACTTCAAAGTGTGGAGGTGTCTCTTTCGTGTATCCTCCTCCTCTCACTCTCACTGTAAGTGGGGAACGCGGCTGCGTTTTGGGGGAAAGCCCCCCCGAGTGTCTACCTCATGCCTGAGCACCGATGTATTGACAGAAGCCATCTCTCTCCTCAGGGACTGACTGATCATGGTCGCCGTGGTCAGCTCTCTCATGGTACTGCTGCTTGCTCAGGTGTTGATGGAAGGTACGACGGGACTCATTCCCGAGGAGGGCCGGAGGAAATACAGCGAATCCGGGAAGCAGACGCCGGAGAGGTCGGAGAACTTCCTTAGAGACTTTGAGCTTCGGCTTCTCAACATGTTTGGACTGAGAACGAGGCCGACACCGGGAAAGGACGCGGTGGTGCCTCAATACATGGTGGACCTATATCGCATGCATTCAGCGAACGGGGACCACAGCAGCAAACGGCCCAAGAGCATGGGGAAACACGCCGAGAGAGCCGCCAGCAAGGCCAACACGATTAGAAGCTTTCACCATGAAGGTGCGTATTAGTGACATACCTTTACCTGAGCTGCTGGGCTCTCGCAGACAGCCCAAACCTATATTTAAACATGAGTCACTCAACTTCAGAGCCACTGTTTTATGGTGCCTTAGTCATTTCAATGTGACATGCGGCCAATTAAGTTTGAATGTGAGTTTAAAAGGGCATTTACAAATGATCCCTCATATTTAGTGATGCAAGCTTTAACCAAACATTACCGTGGCGCAGCTGTCACCGGCCTCAAACATCAAGTGGCAGTGGTATCCCTGGTGTAATTTCTTACTTAATAATTGATGGTGTTTGCGTGGGCTCTGAAAACAGTTTTTCCAGACACGCACCACAGGAGCGGGATAAAGGGCGGTGTGCCTGCGCGCAGGTGATAGTCATCACTCTGTTACTTCAACACACGACGTGACATTACGCTCACTCAACTTATGACAAAGATGTCTTGTCAGACGGAATTGTGAGTCATTTCTGAGAGTACATTAAACTCTATCCTGCGGAGGAAGGGGAGCGCGTCTTTACAAATAACCAGTCTGCCCTGCGTCATTACGCACGCTCCAATAAAACCCTGATGGCTCGCTTAGTTCATATGCTGGATACAGTGATCAAGTACGTTTTACCTCTGGTGAATTACACTTGTTAAGCTTGAATAAAGTTCACCAGAATAGCATAATACGCGTAGCATAAATATATAGCATAAAGTCAATTACTTGTGTGGCAAATTTTCCTGCTTTATTTTAATACAAGTTTTACTTGAAGGCCTTCAACAGAGTCCTAAGTGTGTGATGGGGAAGTTTCCATTAGGGGTGAGTCAGAGAGGTGGTTGAGTGGTTGCTTGGGCTCTCTCCAGAGTCCTAGTGCAATGACACCCAGTGGCTACTCTGACACACTACAAACAACCACAGTGCCGTCTGCCAAGCCAACTCACTGCTGGAAACCTCTGCAGCAGGCCAGAGCACACCTTGACACCGCCGACCATTCAGAGGGTGTTGACTTTGTTGACATACGCTCCCATAGCTCTTTCATTGTAAACACGAAAGCGGCATCCTCTATCCATAAACGAGGGTTGCAAAGCATCCAACTTAAAATGTTTGTTCAAATCCAGTGTCTACAGCTGATTCTTTAACAGAATCAAAAATCTAAATCCAAAAACATATACACAGGAAGGGGCTGTCGGTGACAAGTGTCCCAACATCAGCTTTTATCTTTTCTGGCAGGCATTGCTAAACAAAATTAGACACGTATCTTAATACAGTCACAATGTGTTTTGCAGGTTTTTGACAAGTCCCGACTTGTTCCTACAACCATTTCTGTAAAAGGGGACAGAGGTTAAGAGAGTAAGAATGCCGCACAAGACACAGAGAAAGCGTGACAAAGTAGGAGAGAAAAAGAAAAGAGGATTTGGGATGGAGTGAACTGGTAAAAGAAGGGGATTTAGGAAGCGAGGAACGGGTAGGATTGGGGACACAGATGAGAGAAAGACAGACATGGGGCTTTCCCACATCAAATAAGGAGCGATATGGCTAATTGAGGTCTTTGTACTTCTGGGGAGGGGGGTCAGGATGAAATGGTGGAATTTCCTAAATATCTTCTTTGAAAAAAAAATGCACAGAGTTCAAAGACTGTGTTTATTTAACCACACTGAAGCGATTAAAACATCTACACCAGCTTGGGTTGCTATAAAATGAGAGTTCAAAGTTGAATTGTATGAAATAAAATCACACCTTTCCTCTTGATTTTCTTTTATGCAAGATCAAAATACATAGTTAAGTACAGAGATCAGGCTCATAAGATTATAGGGAAATCATAATACTACTACAGAGTGATCTACACCTACTCATACTATAAACCACGTGGCACCTTGGCTTCGACCAACAGTTGTGCTTTTGTTTTGCTCAGAACCTTCTTTGGTTCACAACTCCTTGTTCTCCATATCAATGTGGCCACCAAGAGTTCAACTATAGACAACGCTGATTTTATCCTTGGTGGGAATTTTATATCACAAAATGTTATTTTGTTTCCTTGCAGAGGCTAAAGAGGCACTGGCCAGCTTGAAGGGCAAAACAACCCAGCAGTTCTACTTCAATCTCTCGTCTATTCCCGAAGAGGAGCTCATCACGTCTGCAGAGCTACGCATCTACAGGGATCAGGTCATGGGAACCGCACCTCCCAAGTCTAAAAACAACAGCACTATTAGCAGTGCTACAACTGGCGGTATTCACCGCATCAACATTTTTGAGTTATTCGGGGACCCTGCACATCATGGTGGGGAACCCCTGGCTCGCCTGCTTGACACGCGGCTAGTTCAAGACTCTCTGAGCCGATGGGAGAGCTTTGATGTTAGCCCTGCTGTATCTCAGTGGACCTCAGGAAAAGGCCACAACCACGGCTTCATGGTAGAGGTGCATCACCCGGAAGAGGCCAACGGAGCGCAGGCCCACAAACGAAGCAGGCATGTGAGGGTTAGCCGCTCATTGCACCAAGACCAGGACTCTTGGCCTCAGGCTCGGCCTCTCCTGGTGACTTATGGACACGATGGCCGTGGGGACTCAGTGCTCCACACGCGAGAAAAACGCCAGGCAGCACTCCGCAAACAGCGCAGGAAGCATCACCACAAAGCCAGTTGCAAGAGACATGAATTATATGTTGACTTCAGTGACGTGGGGTGGAATGAGTGGATAGTTGCACCCCCTGGGTACCACGCCTTTTACTGCCAAGGGGAATGCCCGTTCCCCCTAGCAGACCACCTCAATTCCACCAACCATGCCATCGTGCAGACACTCGTCAACTCAGTGAACTCAAACATCCCACGAGCCTGTTGCGTCCCCACTGACCTCAGCCCCATCTCTCTACTTTATCTGGATGAATACGAGAAGGTCATCCTCAAAAACTATCAGGACATGGTGGTGGAAGGTTGTGGCTGCCGCTAAGAAACAGACCTATGTGTGCAAAGACAACCAGCAGAGATGGACTCCAAGAGGTTTTTATGGACACCCGGTTTCCCAATGAAGATGTTTATTTATATAAAAGAAAAACAAAAAGAGCTATTGTGGAAAAAATATATATGAATATATTTATGTCTACGTTAAAGTTGGGAAAATAAATATTTTAATCAGAGGAATATTCCTTTACTGGTTTTGAAAATGTATTTCTGATGTACATTTTGAAATGGGTGCAATACCACATGAAGTATAATGCTCAGATTTTTATTTTGTATTTATTTCTATTATAACCACTTTATTTGTTAATAAATAATGAGTATTTATCGTGAAAATATGTGGTCAATTTGCATAGAGCTCCCGCTGTGCGCATCAGCTCTGCCTCCATCTGCCTAACTGACGATACATGAATATCAAAGTAAATAATTCAGACGGGCATTCAACACAGGAATTCTCTCCCTGCAGATAGCTTAGGAAGTGTTGAGGTCCTTTGGTTAATGTAATTGGAAACCAGCTACTATAGGAGGGTTGAGAGAAAAGTGACAGGGCAGGGGTCAGGGTGCCACTGGTGGTAATGAACTGAGGTAGTCGGGTCATGGGACGGGAGTGACAAGTTACAAGGCAACAAATTTGATAGACTCCCTGGGGAGGGTTAGAAAAACACCAGGCTATGTTTTCATGCATTACACATTAGTGCAAAGATCCATGGGAAGGCTTGTCCACAAGCCAGTTCCCGTGTTTTCTCTGTCCCTCACCAATATTGTGAAGCCCAAAAAAAACCTCATCAGCAGACTGCTTGAGCATTGCGAAGCTCCTGTGTAAGGTTTGACAGGGTTATTTATGTAGCGATTTGAAACTGAAAAAAAATCAGACATAATAATGTATATAAAAATAGCATCTAATAACCTTCACTTTTTTGTGACAAAACACTGGCGTTTAGATGTGTGGAGAACATCTGCTTGACACCTTTATTTTCCACATATCTTTAGTAAGGCCATCCAAATGCACACAGAGAGAAAAAAAGCATTATGTCGAGCTGCTTATTAAAAACACACAAACACACACCTGCACCTGGTCACATACTGCACATGCTCAGACAGATTCTTACTCACTTACCCACTTTGGTGTCCTTCCTTTGTCTCTTCCAGGTAATACAGCTTTGATTTGTCATGACACTGAAGAGAAAAACATAGGAATGTTTCACACAACACACTACGGCAAGCACATATATAAGTAATGCTACATAAACAAAGCCACACACAGGCACTCTGAAAAGAGGAGTGATTTATTCACAAAGACATCGGAGAAGGCTGGCAGAAACAAAACATATCATATACTGCAGTTTGAAGCAGGAACACCTGTGTAAATAGAGGCATACTGCAATTTCTTTTTTCGATGAAAACAATGTAATTTCTAGCCCAGACAAAGATATGACTCAAAACTTCACCCCAAAGACCCCAACATTTATCGTGGAGCCACAATAACAGATCAGATAATGAGAGGGGGGAAATGAAAAGAGAGTTTCGCCGAGTTTGACAGACTGCATTTTCTGCTGTGTTTGCATTAGAAATGGTTTGGATGGATCACAAGGCAGCTCAAAAAGCTCCAAATAGAATGTTTTTTTTTAAATGTCAGCGCACATTGGGACCGTGGAATGTTGGTTTTCAATCTCAGACGCATGCATGCGCTCACATGGAAAACCAAGTACGGTTGTTTTTTCAATCATCTATTCAAGGGATTCCTGGTGGGCTATTTTTCTGCCCCTTAAAAACGAATGTGCTTGCCGCATACACAAGATATGCAAACTGAAAACACTAATGCATCGATCTCATGATAGAATTTAATAATGTAATGCATGCTTGCAGGCACTTGCAAGCTTAAACCCACACACATCTCTTGGAAGCACAGTTAAGTTTCAATGTTCCGCATGTGTTACTTTATTCTACCTTACATCCACCCCCTTTGGTCCCATGTGGCGTTCATTTCTCCTCTGTGGACCTCACCACACCACAAGCCTATGCATACCTCTGCCAGTAGCAACCATCATTTTTATAGACTTGGACCACATGTTTCTTTTCAGGAATGTTTACCAACGAGTTTTATATTCAAAGAACATCCATTGACCAAAATCCAAAATCATGATCAAACATTGTAAGCGTCAAAACATGTTCTGGATTGGGAATGAAAACACCTTAAAAAGTGTAACAAGTGTTTTTTTCTTCAACGTTGGAGTCCATAAACCTCTCATTGACTCGGGCGGAAATATTGCTCCCAGGGTTCCTGACACATGGGAAGCACTCATTCCTGATACTTCCCGCCTGCACCCCAGTTGGAGTGATAGTTGGTCAACAGGGCTCCACATTATAGAACCTCTCTGAAGCCACATTAGTATTACACTGCTCCTCTGGGACCTCTCCTTAACTTCTCACAGAGAACAGGGGTAAAGGTCAAAGTAATGGGGCCAAGTCACCTCCATCATTACTGAAGTGGCTTCAAGTGAGTTCAGCAACTGGTAAGAAAATGTTTTTTGTTTAGAGTTTCAGGGACTCTGATGGCCCCAATGGGTGTATTTTTCACAAAAATGATTAAAATATGTGACAGTTTGACCACTGTTTCCAGGTTTAAACAGCCCGTCTGCAAGAAATGTATTATTGGCAAGAGTCTCCTCACCTGCTACACAGACCTCTGCAAAATCCCTCTCTGAAAAAAAAAAAAATTTCCCTTCTGCTCCATTGAACATCTGGTAAATCAGTTAAAGGTGTCCTTCACTGACTTTGTTTATCCACAAACACACAACAGAGCAGCCGCACAACTGATGAGCATAACACTGGAAGCCGGGGCCAACGAGCATAGCGAGGCTTATTCATTTTGTTTTGTGTGGAGAAAACCACATTAAAATTATCTACAGCTCTAAACAATCCAAATCACAATGGTTGTTGACTCAACATTTGCATCTGGAAATTGATATTGTGTATGTTCCATGGACCAGACGGTCACATGATGGAGCCCTGGACAGGCTGAAAGAAAAAATTGTCACGAAAAATAAGAGAGACAACTTAACTTAGCTCAACTTCCATCAAATTTGTTTGGTTTATATGTGTGTGGTGCATACTAATTTGGGAGGTGGTGTTTTTTGTGTTCAAAGAAGAGCCGGTGAGATGACACACACACAGCTAAGACTGGGGCATCTGTGCTGCAATACATCAAACAAAGAGGCAAACAGATTTGGGAGCAGAGCAAACGTGGAAATGGCTTTTCCAGAAAGTTGAAGAATGATAGAAGTTTTACATGTAAACAACCAGGGGCTTTCATGAATACAGAGAATTACAGCTACTACTGAAGCGAGCACCACATATTCACAATAAAGTCGCTGTTCATAACAACATTTAAATGTATACTGTATTTCGCCCTTCACATAAGCTCATTAATAACCATAGTTGTGGAACTGTAATATGTCTTTAATTACAAAACAGATGCCACAGTTTTAAATAACGAACAGTAGGGGGTAGCAGAAGGCGAGATGACTTCATCAAATGTGTCTGCTAGTTTGTGTATTTCATTTTAAAATTGTTACAAACTGGACACAGTCTTCTGATATTACAGTGAATCCTGAACTTTGAAGGAACTTTCAGTGGCAGACATGGGACACCTCCGACGGTCATCTCTGGATAACTGAAGCGTACATTAGAGTTTTGTAGAGAGAAAAAAAAAACATCCTGAAACTTCACTCGAGGGCGTCTCCTATATCATGAGCTTGAAAGGAGGCGTGCGGTTTTCGGGAGTGGCTTTGGTCTTTGTAGCAGGAAGTATAGAGATCAATCAAATGCTAGATGACATCCCCCAGCGTGTCGGGTGGAAACCTGTCAGTAAAATCACCTAATTACGATACATCACTGATAAATAATGTCCAAAATAAGGGCTCACTAAAACTCAGTAGTCACAATTTTCATGTGCTTCATGACTGCAAGTGAACTTATCAGGGAGAAGGAGGAAGCTAAACTATACTTTAAATATTTCCCCCCGTTTTTGGCCCCCAAACAAGTTTTCTATAGATAAACCAGGGGCTTTGATTTGGCGAATATGTACCAGAGAAATATCAAAAAAAGAATTTTTGTCCACACTGCATGATCCAAAATAACTCTCAGGGTTTCAATGGCTAGATCAGGCCGTAGCATTAAGCACAAACCAGTTATAACGTTTGTAATAAGAAACACTACATTAGCATTACACACCACAGTCGACTGAAGCTTCAAAAACGTCCTTGGATAAATTCCCAGTTATTGCTATGTATCACCAGGTTAAGGTATCATGATATTGTGAGAGATGAATACAAGGTGTGGGCTGAGTCCAAATTTATTTTCTGTCCAAGAAGCCCAGCTCATGAGCCTATGATAACTTCCTTTGAAAATATTGCCATGACTTTTGAAGTGCCAGGGTAGCACCTTGAGGACCTCCAAGCATGGAACAAAGTCTTCCAAGCATTGGTTGATCCTCTCTTTGAAAGGAGACCTGTTTTAGAGTTGGGGGTCTTACTTGGTGGTCTATGAGAACAAGGTGGTGCTGAACCTTTTGTACTTAGAGCAGATTATCAAGAGGCTGCTTCCAGATGCAGTGCACAACAGAGAACAGGCTCATTCCCTGGGTGGTTTATTCGGACAAATCTATTCAGCATGCTTTTCTGATTAACGTAATAAGCTTTGTATAAACCGATGGTCCGACATTTGCAGCACATCCTTGCATGCATCTGTCACCCATCATGGAACTGGGCTGTAGACGGTTGGGAAATCATTGCACAGAAATGCTCAGCGTAACCCTGGCTAACATGGGTGTTTTCTACATGAACATATTCTTTCAAACAACCTACACGGATCCTAGTCAACTGAGTCAAACATTACTGAGCTGCATGAATATGACTTATTGCCAGGATATTACTTGCGTTGAAAGGTTTCGTCAACCCTGACTGGAGAGGGTAAACAAACAAGACCGTTTATGTCAAGAGCAGATCCGTGACCTTTACGGCGCAGCCAGCAGAGCTACGACACTAATTCCCACTCCTTCACCGGCGATCCCACAGCCTGACAGTGGCAAACTCTGCCTCACCAACCTTCCTGTGACTCACTTCCTGTCCCGACCCTGCACCTGCAACCCCCGACTGATGTCATGGCAGGTTTTCCTATTTGAGTCCCAGTGCTATGAACACTCACAGTCTGCTACGTGTGTGTGTGTGTGTGTGTGTGTGTGTGTGTGTGTGTGTGTGTGTGTGTGTGTGTGTGTGTGTGTGTGTGCCTGGTTTATCCATACTTGTGGGGACCAATTCTTGACAAAACACCTTTGTGGGGACAAATTTGGTCGGACCCCACAAACTTAAGTCTCAATCTGAGGATGAATACTTCAAAATAACTGGGTCATTATAATGGTTTATGGTTCGCTATTTGTTTTGGATGGTTAGGTTTAGGGTGAGAGGTTGGGGAAAGCATGAAAGTCAATGAAATGTCCCCACAAAGATAGAGATAATAAACGTGTGTGTGTGTGTGTGCGTTTCATCATGCCAGGCCAGGACAAGTGAAAATGCGGTGAATACAGTCCAGTCTGGTACAGAGGCTCAAAAAAGCAATAACAAAGAGACATGGAAGCCATGCTGTGAAACAATATTGTCTGTTAGGAATTAAATATGACCTTGCATCTCCCTTGCATGCGAATACGTTCAATCACTTCAATCATTTCTACAGAGTGATGAAGTACTGCCCTTTCTATTTCTATTTCCTGTAAATGGGAAGACCCCTTCATATCCTCAGTATCTGTAAAAATAATTACATTCACCCATCAGTGACCACATTGGAATGATAGGTTGGAGTGAACACAGTACTTGGACAGGCTCGTGAGTCTATGGAAATATGTATATGATTTACCATATGCTGCGTTTACATGAAACCTTTTCTACAATGATATTTACAGATGGGTAGATTTCCATGGGATCTGAGAGTCAGCAGCATGGACAAACGCAGGTAGAAAGATAAAAAATGTCCCCATAGAAATAGAGGCATAACTTAAGCTTGCTTCATAAACCTTCATACCAAGTACAGCACAACATTTAGGACCTTGGACAGTACTCAGCTGTGCACTACAGCACAGTGTTCATCGCATCAATTGTGATCAGAGGCAGCCAGCACACACGACAAGACCACTGCATCCAGCAGCGTCTAACACAACATGGATGCACACCACACAATTATCTCAGACAAAGGCCAAATACATAGGACGACCTGCAAAAATAATATGTACTATTGTTTGATAAATCACATACGCACTATTAAAGACAAAAACCTTTCCCTCCAAGACTGCCTGAAACTATATATTGCAGAACAAGTTCTAACTGCAATATATGAAAAATACAATAATATAACACAATAACATATAAAACAATATTCGTGCTGATTGATATAAATAAATGTTCAAGTTTGCTGTTCTAATTCAGCGTGTAATTACACAATAACAGCTCACACACGCACAAACATTTGTCACTATAGTTTGTTGCTTTATGATCTAAAATTGGTTGTCATAACCGTTATTTATATCTGCATATTTATGCTGTAAATAATCTGTAACACAACATATAAATATGTTGATTAACTAAACGGTATAAGTGGTATTTTCTACACTTATATATAGTTTTGTTAACCAACATTTATTAGATGACATTGGAATGAATCTCTGTTTTGTCGTTGTGCAAACAGCGGGTGTTCTGTTGACTAGGGCATAAAATAGTGCTGTTGGGTTTTGGGTTTCCAGAGTGGGATCAGGGCTGCAGTATATTGAGTCCATGTGGGGAGTGCGTATTTAATCTGAGCCTTAGCCACAGTCCTTCCTGTTTCTAATTTGGCGCTGCAGCGGTTTTGTCCTGAGGCCAACAGCCTCTCTTCCACAGAGTGTCTATTTCCTCTGAAGTGAATAGTAGCAGGTGTGCTGGCCCTAGTTCTCTCCTGCTTATGAATGGCCCACATCTTACTCTTTCTTGCATCTTTTGTTTTCTTTTTTCCATTGCTTTCATTTATATTTTTCACTCCGTCTCACGTTCTTTCTATCTGTCTCACAGTTTCCTCTGTTTCTTTGTTGTTTTGTCTTCGCCAAATCCTTTGTCTCTTCCACCCCCAATGTTTCTTTCACCCTTGCTCTTTGCACTTCACTTCCGCCAAGGATCTGAATTAAGATAAGTTATAAAGAAGCTGCTATGTCTGTCAGGATTCACTGTAATATCAGAAGATTGTGTCATGTATCTCGGAGAGGCCCATCCATGCACGGCAGATCAAGAAGAACCCATATGATCTGTGACCAAAGGAGACATGTCAATCTGCTTCAAGGAGGCACTACAATCTCTGTTAACCTTTACTGACCTTCTCTTGTTGAAACACACTTCCTAATGAGTTGTGCTTTGGGGTGAATAGTCCAGCAGGAAGGCAAATTGATTCTACGGCAAATTGTCTTTTTGTCATACATTAGTCAGATAGTTTTTGCCGCGAATTTCAATTGAATGAAACCACATTAAACCACTCCAATTTGGACATCCAAGCATTCAAGGGTATTATCTGATCTCATTAAAAATGTAAACTATAACCTGGTCCTTTTTTGTTTGAACCCTGCAACTTATACAACAACGCGGCGAAGGGATGGATTTTTTACAAGCTAAAGAGAGTCATGCTGCAAAAATATTGACCATCGTCATATCAAACCAATGAAATCACAGGCTGTTATTTACCTTAAAGCGCTCAAAATGCGCTGTTTTCACCCACCTGTCCACAACTACGGCCACAGAGCCGATCACCTGGAAGCTATGGTGTCAGAACTTCAGACACGTGGGCAAAAACAGCGCAATTAGAGTGTTCTAATGTCAAGTTCAGGGTATTGCCGAGTTTGTTTCATGAGTCTCAATGCTGGAACCGTTTTCAAAACTAGTTAAAAAGTGATCCTCGAGCATTTTTAAGCCGAGTGCACCGCTGACCTTTCTACGGCGCAGACAGCACCTCTGCACCCGCGGTGCAAATTATGTATGAGCAAGATCTATTTTCTTGCTTAAATTTAGTGGGTGTCGGGTGTAGTAAGTGGACAAGGATGGTGTGGGAGATAATGAAAAGTACACAACAGTTTTGTTTGGGGAAAAAAAGGATATTTCAGCCTTAGACATAAAGCAGTCATGAACAATACAGGCTAAAAAGCCTCAATGTGACCCTCATTTTGCCATCTCTTCTAATTCAATGCCAAACTCTCTGAATTTTCCAGCATCTGTTCAGGCTTGTGTTTACACAGGATGTTCAAACTTCTGGCAGATTAAACAAATCCAATTTAGAGTTCAATCACCTCTCTTTTTTTGAACATCAAGAACATGAAGCCACATTTCCTTGAAGGTTGGGTGGGGGTTGTGCTCAGAACTTCTATGTGTTCGGAATGTAGTTCCAAGACTATTTGTATCCATGTGAATCTTTACTGTGAGCTTGCATGTGGCCGAACTTTCTCAGTTGTTTAAGGATATTTCCACCGTTATGGTGTCAACAGAGGCTTTCCGCTGACATCTTCTTCACAGAGAGATACAATAAGATAAGACAATGCTCAGCTATTTGCACTCACATTAGATAATCTGCATCATCGGACAAATGCCAAGCTTATATCAAAAAGAACTTCTAGCTTGTCTTTGGTCAGCAAAAAGGAAATTTGGCTCAGTTCCCTGCGCAACATTCAAGTCTGCACAGTCACTGACCTTTTTCGCAAGTACAAAGGAACGTTCTCATTTGTTCAACAGAGATTTTAATTGGTGTTCATGAAAAATAAAGCCCTGAAACTATCTAGTGTTTGTCTCCTCACCTGTGTCCTCATTTCTATTTGGTGAGGGGGCATTGACCTTCCCTGGCACCTGTTTGGCAAGCGTCCGACTGCCCATCTGCTCTTTGCTAATGCCGCTCTCCCGCTTCAACTTCTAAACAACTATTCAGAACAGCTAGCTGTCCGCCTAATTGTATCACATTCTCCAGGCTTTGTCCTGCTATTCTCTTGCCAGCTAAAGGTTGCAAAAATCTCATCCGCCACATCAGAGGGGCCCTATTAACCCCTGACCCCTCGTTGGTGTGTGTGGACAAGGTCGCTCCTCACACCCAACGTTGGGCCCATTAACACGTCGCCCCGCAGTAGAAAAACTATTTTGACGGGCTGTAATTGGCGCTAAGTGACGGTGGACAAAAGCCCCCTCTGTGCTGCATGCTGGACCGAGCGGTACTGACCACTCACCGGGCTTCACGCTTGACTTTTCTTTTCTGAGCCCGACGTGAGAGGAGAGGAACCGGGGAAGCCCCTTCCTGCACCACCACCTCCTGTTTCTTCTTCTTCTCTGTTATTTGCCATTGCACCCCTTTGAAAACGTGAGATAATGAGGGACCATTGGGCAGAACCCACTACAGCCGAATTTTAGCGGTACAGATCTGTGGAGGCTGATTAATTCAATGGTTGGTCATTCCTTTCAGAGCCAGCCTAATTAGTTTATGTTAGCTGGAGAAGGTCATGGGGTGAGACTGACTGAGGCCTTTTTTAAAATGTCAGCGTGATGCAATGATCAGTGGACACAGGTGCAGCAATATTCTGAAACTATGTTAAGACTTATATGTAAGGTTATTTTAAATGCTTTAAAAACTGTATTGGTTTACTTTTGTGAGTTTTGAACACGGGCCAAAGGCCTGAGAGGACTCCTTTGTAAAGGTCTGCCAAGCAGAAATGTTTTACAGTCAGCAAGTTGTTTGTCATCCCATAAAGAGATCCCCTTTCTATGCTTCCATCTTGCGTCTATATTTTGTGATAGTATATTTCCTCCATCTTTTCAATTTAGCTCACACAATGTAAAACAAATAAAGTTGTTTATTTTCAGGCCTGGATTGTTTGACTTTAGCCCATTGTTAGGCAGGTGAAGGAACACATCCTCACTCCCATGGTGTCACATATTGATGTTGCGATTGTAGACTTTTGCGTCACATGTTGACGTCGAAGGCCTCTGTTATGTTGCCTGCTGATGCACTAGGCTTTCAATTGAAGGGCATGTCCCGCCTTTCACGCCGTATTCTGCCGTGCATATCCCGAGAACAGCTACGTCACATAATTTCTAAACCAAGTGCTCCATCTAGTGGCATCTGAAAATTAGGACGTTGTTTCATAATACCTCATCTGCCCAGCACTTGTCATCATTACACAACGACGTAGAGAGTAGGGGTCATTCTGCAATACTGGTTGAAAAAATAAATAAACTACTACTCATGTGTAGAAACAGACATGATTTAAATGATGCTATTGACAAATTTGAAAGGCCTAAAAGTAGTTGTAAAGCAGGAAAACAAGGTGAATTGGATGTTATTCGACTGTCAAAATGCTGTGCTCACTAAACAAATCATTTTATTCAATGGCGATGAAAGCCTCACTACTTGCTCTGTACTCCGTGTGTCCGTAGCAACACAGCAAGACAACCTCTACACACACAGAGCAGTATATTTAAGTCAAGTCTAACTCCCTTCCTCATACGCCATACCATGCTCTCATCCCCGTATTTAACAGCCTTACGTCAGACAGGAGCAGCGGAGGCAGCAGAGGAGACTTTAATACTAAATCTCTCCCCCTGTCATTACCGGCTTGTGTGACCGCCTATCAGAGGCCCCTGACTGATGTGGGAAACCGTCAGCTCTGTCCTCCCAACCCCTGTAGGCCAGGCCGTCTGTTGAGTCCAAACCAAACTCAAAACTACAGGACAGGAACAGCCAGGGTTGACATCAATGAGGCACCCGGCTCTTTATGCCTACTCTGTGGTCGGTAGGAGAAAAGCCTGGATATTAATCTCTCTCTCTTGACTTGCATGTTTTCTTCCTCTTTCCCCTCTTCACCAGACGAGTTAGTATTTCTGGGTTCCCCCTCCCATTAAGTCTAAATCAAACAGAGACCTTTTAATAGCCGTTGCAATTGCAGTTGCAGCTGCAGGAAGCATCCCCTCAAACACTGACATTCTGGATGGGAGGCAGAAATAAATGTATGATCCAGTAGCCCTGTAGTAAGATGAATCGCCCACAAACGTTTGTTAATCTACCCACTCATACTTGTCCCTCACACTTTGGTAAATCTACTCACTAACACCTGCGCCATTCCCAATATACACAACAAACATGATGCACCAAATGAAATGGGGGAACATGCTTGCTTTCTCATTTTTAGTCAGTTTTTCAAATGTTGGATGCATTACGCCACACATAGTTAATTCCAGTTAAGCAAATTCCGCAGTTAATTCTTAGAATTATTCCTGGTTTTAGGGTAACTTTAACGCAGTTGGGTTTAGTTCTTCTTCTCACGCGATGAACGCAAAGCTTTCATTATTCAGGAGCTAAAATGTTGGTTGTTACCTGAATATTCAGGCATTAAGCAATACACGCTCAACACTCATTATTAAGAATATCTAGAATTGCCCCAGTTTAAGTATTAAACCAAATGTGGAGTTCACGGGATACTGTCAGTACTTCCTTTTTTTCCCCTTTTGAATCGCAAACACCTGCATTGGAAGAAAGATAAAACCCACACTTAGCAAGTTAATTGGTCCATGTGATGTGGGTCCCTATGAGAGGACACCTGCAGCACCCAACATTCCCACTTGGCTTTTGAAAGCCACTGAACTGGGAGGGTCAAAAAGAAAGACATAGAAGGCCAGACCCTGGTTTGGCCCTGAAGGCCTTGACTATCACTCCAGTCCATGGGTTGCCTTTGGCCTTGCTAAGTGTTCCATGAAATGGGCCCCAGGAACAGTGCAAACCTCCCAGAAACAGGCCGCTTACTGTTAGCCAACAGTGCTCCCTTTGTGTGAAAATGGTCAAAGCTGGCTCTTAACTGCACCGGTCCTGCCTTTCTTTTGAGCTTCAGCTGTGAACAAACAACGTTGGCTTAAAGGTTTGGATGATGGTTAGCTAGGTGCCTGGCCAGTAGCCTCAGTCCTTGTGTCAATGAAAGCAATGGTGTTTGTGTGTTCTGCAGGTGGAGCATCAATGGTGAATGAGAGAAGAACCCAGTCAATGCCCTCACTAATGAGGCTGGCATAAGAGGCCATAAACTGATGTTTGTGTGCTTAACGCAGAAAGGACCCCAACATTTAATAGACCATAAATGATTCGACTTGATGCTTTATTTGATGAGGGAATGTGTAGCCTTCCCTGCCAATTCTAGTTTATGCATATGAACAGTTTGCTGTCTTTTGAATTGTTGCTAGTTAACGTCAGGGACTGGATGTGTATGCATTAATACAATAATAGAATTTCTTCTACACAAATGTGCAGAAAGAAATTTGAAACCATTCTGGCTGCTATTAAATAAATAATTGCTATGACATAATGTTGCGTCATTTTTGTATTATGTTCACCTTTGCTAAGCTAAGCCACTGCCGTTTTGCTTTTAACTTCCAGGTGGGAACACCTCAACATCATAATGCAAACTTGAACGAATGGCTAACTCAGTCACAGTTTCCAGGGGCCCAGTATAAATAGTTTCTCATATTTATTGGGGTCGATAAAACCAGCTAATATGCATATTTCCTTTTGGATTTCACTAAAATTCGGTAGCACTGGGTTTAACCACCTTTTACTTAGCGTAATTGTTCCCAAGGTTACTGTTTTTATTTCAAGACTTTTTCTATGCCAGTATAATTCATTTCAAGGGCCAAGTCAAATATTTGCAGCGTGGCTTACACTTCTAAACTCAGCTGTATTCTGGGCAGCTTTGGCTTGCCAGCCGCACAGAACTGACACGTCCATAAACAAATTCACTGCTCATCCAGAACCACTCGGCTCAAAACCATACACGGTGCTTTGGAATAAAATCTAAATATCAGAAAAATAACAGTAAACAAGCCGCCTTACAGGATATTTAATTCTATTCACACTGCTCTGCACCTGCTACGGTTTGATGGTGATCCTGTGTTTACAACTTGTCTGGAACAGATGACACAAACTGGACTCTGAATCATTTACAGTTAGTAAAATTCCCCACAGAGAGGCCCCGCTAAATACTTCTTCCACAGACCTTGCTGGGAAATATTTGCAATGGTTTCCATCCAGATCTGGGTCACTTGGTTCCAAATTCGCAGCACAGGTGAGCTGGACCAGGTTTGTTTGGCGTTGGCCATTGGCTGTCCTTTCCTTTCCACAGGGTTTGGAAAGCAGTCCAACAAACATCAAGCAACAACAAGAGACACTTTTGTCCATAATTGACCACAGTGACATGACACCTCGAAGCTGACAGCACCCGATGCTGTCCAGGTCTCCCCGGACTGTCCCCAGGGGAAGAAGACTAGCTGCGCTCCCGGCCAATAGATGCAGAAGGGGAGTGGGAGGCCTCAAGAGAATAGATAGTTCTGTCAGCCAGCTGTGCTGCTGCTGCTGCAAGCGGATGAAAACAACCTCTTTCACATCGTGTATTTTGGCTTCCGAGGCTGTAATCATGGATGATTAGCCTAAGAACTCAATTCCGAGTCAGAACGATTTCTTATTCCTGTCACTGTGACAGAAAATATATTTGCCTTCCACCTTTCCGTGCTGCAGCGAGGGAGCAAAACCGACGTACACAAATCAGAAATGTGGGGACCGAAACATTGACTTGTTATCTGAAGTTCCCTGAAGAGCCATCAGCTTCAACACTCTGCGCTTTCGTGATCACAATCCCTTTTTGAAGCAGGGCTGTTGTTGTTGGCAACAGTGCGTCCCGAAATACAACAGAAAATGTGGCATGAGTCATTTGCTGCCACTGATGTGGCTTTCTAGGCCAATCCTGCAGTGGCAGGGCCCACTGTGGACTTACCACCCATGACTCCAGCCTGCTGCGATGGTTCCGAAGCATTAAATATCATCAGGGCAATGACGTCTTCTCGGGCTTATGCCTTGGCAACGTTTTTGTGCAATCCAAACTACGTCTTGACTTGACAGAAATAAGGATCAAAGCAAAGTCAGCTGAGTGTACATATATAAATTCGCATTTATAGATTTGTATAGACAGTGTTATCTTAACACTGCAAGCTGATCACCAGGGTTGTTTTTGTCATTGATGACGATGATATATATATATATATATATATATATATATATATATATATATATATATATATATATATATATATATATATATATATATATATATATATATATATATATATATATATATGAGGTCTGGTTAATGACTCATGCTGCATGAAACATTACGACTGGTCTCACTCTGGGCCAGATAGCAGCCCACAACAGGTGCAGCCTTCCCTTTTAGCCTCCTCCTCTTCGTAGCTTGTTTTTCTTATACATGTGGAAAACATCTGCATAGGTGGTCCTTCTACTGACTCCGGCCAGCCCTTTCTTTCCACCCTCATTTGTTACTCCCACTCCTTGTTTTATCTTCATCTTCTACCCCTTTCTTGAAAATGGAAGTGCTGACAAATAAATAGGAAGAGGTGTCGGCCCATGCAGAAACATGTCTATGAGTCTTCATCCAGACAGCGGCGAGGTTGACCAGAGCATATTTTTATCGCGAAAAGCCAACACAGACTTGCACAGCTGCTGGTCTAATTTGCTCCAAGCACGTACAAATAGGACGTCCCACACATACCATGTGAGTGGAGTAGAGGTTTTGCTCAAGGCGGCACTTTTGTCTCACCAGAGGGACTTCTTCAAAAGAACAAGCAAAACACATAAGATAGGAGAAGAAAGTTGCACGCTTCATTATTTGAACTGTAGTGAGGGTGTACTCAAGCTGCGTCAGTGTTACAACTCAACATTTGAAGCACAGTACTGATCTCCGTCGTCACTCCGAGTAGTATTATTCTGCGTCCTAAACAGAAACGTAACTGAAATCTTGGACTCAATCTTTCAGTCGAGCTCATCGGATTGTTGTAAATAAAACCTTCACTTGATGTGAGAAATCCATTGGTCTCCTGATGAGAAAAACACTAAAGCCTCTGAGTTATGGCACTTTTCCACGATACAGCCCCAAGCCAGTTCCATGCAGCCCTACTTGGCTGTGGTACTGTGTCATTGTGTCATTCCCCGAAGAAATGCGTCGTCTTTAGCACAACACTTCATGCCATTGTTTCGGATTTGTGTTTGTTTACAGCTGAAAGGGCGTTGTAAGTCATAAGCCCTCTGCTAATATTGGTTGCATGGGGGGCAGCTACCGTAATATTGCCATGCCTACGTTATCTATATTGTGCAAGTGGTGTAAATTGCATCTTAATCTTAATAAGTGAGTTACTTTTTGATACAATGCTATCACAATAGGTTGTACATGTTAAGGCTACAATTGTGTGCATTATTCACTCTCATTCCTCACATCTGAATTCAGTCCAATTGGATTCAGGTTGGTCGTCTCTTTTTAAATGACACTGAAATGCACATAAGAAATTGGTCAGCAGTGGCTTCAACCAAGCGGTAATACAGGTTCCAGTTCCATTAAACCATAACCGGGGAGTGAAATTTGTTGCTTAATTTTGGCAGCAGAAAGGAAAAACCCAAACAGGTCACAACTCCCAGCTTTGGTGCACAAGATTGCCTTGCTTTAATCGAGCATGACTCTCCCCATTTCCTTCAATGAAGGAACCAGGTTGTACAATTTTCCACATCCCCAAAATACACTTGGCCCGGTTGATCACACTCCCAGCATCCCTTGGGCACGTTTGCCAAGGTTAAAAGTGGAAATGGAGTTACTCGATCAGGAAGGATGCCTTATTGTTCCTTATTGTTGGAATGATTTCATTATTTATTTACTCACAAGAAGTTATTGGAAATTCACAGCAGACACACGCACATGACTGAGGTTTCCCTTCATACTGAAAGAATAACTTACTTCAAAAGGTAAACTAGGTGTTAATGAACTAGTTCCTGACAGGTTTTTCTTTCCGCAAGCCGAGACCCAACCCACAATGGATTCATTCACAAGATCTCAGCCATGGAAAGTGTTGGGAAACTAATCCCGCCAAAGTTTATGCAACCTTTTCTAGCTCTCAGTGTGTCTTACTACTAACCTCAGGGCTTTAAGGTCCAGGCCAAGACAAACTAGCATCAGCTGATACAGGCAGAGGCTTTCCACATTTGCATGTTTCAAAATGGCACCCATTCACAGCCAGTTTGCAGAGCAATGTGGGAAGGAAAGCAACACAACACCCCGTTTCCTTTTACCCTATACCTGCGAGAGCGGCCGCGGGGAGTGCAGTGGGGAAAGCAGGACGTGGTGGGATGACACCCCGGTGCTTCCGTGCAAAGGATTTACCCAAAAAACAGTCCTGATGAGGGACCTGAAAGAAAAGGTGTTATTTAATCTTTGACCAAATGTGGGCAGAGTTCCCACCCTGTCTGCACTGACAGACCTAATAAAAGTCACAGTAATGCATGTGGCTTTATTCAGCTCAGTTGATATTCACAGAGCTGCATTATTCTTACACATCTGCAGATACTGACAGGGAAATTGAGGGGCAGTCACTTAGCATAGGGCGGTAACGTAAAAAAAATTGCACAGTACTGAATCGAAGAGTTTTTAATCCCTTGTCCTTTGTCCATTTAAAAAACACTCATTGTATGTTTTCTCAATTTGAGTCAGAGCCTAAGTGTATGAACAAATGTTTATTTCAATCTGAGCTAATGCATTGTAATTACATTGTTATTACATTTGACATTTATATGACTTACACTTCCTTACATTATATAGCACTGCATCCAATACAGTGTCATTTCTGCCCCTTAGTCCCACTTTTCCCAAACATTAATAATGTGTAACTGTGTATGCTTGTGTCTGTGTGATGATCATGTCTGTCTGATCATCACTAGATTCATCTTGACGTTTCTGAGTCAGCTATATCCTGAAACCCCTCATGTTGTCATTGTGTCAGTGCGCTCTGTTTTCACTCCGACTACTGCATTTGTCTCAGTATGGTTCTAGAATCTGGTTGGGTAGAAGTTTCCTCTCCTTCTCTGCTCCTTTTCATCAGGAGTTAAACAATCATGGTAGATGATGGAGCTTTTATGAGCATTTGAACCCCGCCTTGGTTTAGTGCATTATGTTGCGTTTCATAAATAAATAAAGAGCAATAACAATAATGGTACTAGTGATACCCTTTCATCATGCATATATGAAGCTGAAATCAAATTTAATTCACAGTGTTTTTTCATGCTCGAGCTTGAGGTTTGTTGTTGTTGCTTGGCATTTTTTTTTATTTCTCTTGAAGCCAAGGGGGACAGAAAAAGGTTTACATAAAGATGCTTTAAAGGTGAGGGTAACACAGAGGTAAATAAGTGAGAGTTGTAACATCCAGCAGGCAGTAAAAGCTGGGTAGATTTTGGTCCCCCGGGTCTTGTGCTGTCAAGCTCTCCTCTCCTAGCACCATTTCTCAGGCCTCCTGACCCCATCACTTTTAGTCCCACAGGATACGAGCGGTGGTTGCGTTGGGTTGCCGAGGTCGTGTATGCAAGGGGATGCAGAGTCTGATGTGAGGGGGATGTGGAACGCCAAGGTGAGCGGTGGTTGGTAACCTTATGAAAACAACACCTTTGAAAACTGTTTGCTTCCCTGTCGGTCGTAACTCATGAATTAGGTCTCCATCGACACATCAAAGGCTCCAGTGAGGTAAGTTAGTTTCTTGTTGCATTCAGGGCTCCTTCACGCTGATCCCACCGCCCCGCCGGATCCCTGGAGAAGCAACCCCCACCCCACCTCATCCCAAAAGCACGAGCCTTGGCGCAATGAATGGGTCATTGTGATGCGTCTCCATCATGGCAGTGAATGTTTTCACTTCCATTTGATCCATCTGCAAGGCTGCTAATTGAGTAAGCGTGTTCTCAGGTCACCGGGAGGTTTCTCTTTCCATAAATACAGAAAGCCTGCGAAGGCTTCTACAGATGTTGTTTCCTATTGCTTCCAAGTAGTTTCAGACCAGCTTCAGGCAATAGATGTAATTTATTAAGTCTAAAGCCCCAAAATATGTTGTTTTCCCTGCTGTTCGTTCATGGCTATTTATCAAGCACTGCTGCAAAGTTTAATAATCGCCCCTTTTGACTCACAGGTGTCATGAGGACAACCTTGTGGTTCGTATTTCTTGCATGATTTCGAAGTCTGACAGCTGCAAATTATGTTATTTTCCATGCGTCTGTCGACAAATGACAGTTTATGAGGCCCTGGGTTTATTTGTTTGTTTTTGTCATGGAATTCACATTTCCTGTCTTACAAAAGGACTCAAGACAATCTGGTGTGCCAGCACTACGCACTTCCCTGGAACTGAAAAGCCTACATAGACTCATAAGTTTGTTTCCTTTAATGCGCAGGGTGTGGTCACAATGGTCAAGCGGTCAGGGAAACTGTCCTTCAGCTGCAGCACCCAAGTGCTGGCGAGCACACAACGTGCCAAGGACTTCTTGAAAACGTACCAGTTCTGCGGTTGAGCTCTTGCAGCTTTGACGTGTGTCCTCCCTGGATGGAATCAATTAAAAGACAATTTTTCAACTTTACCAATAAATCACAACACCGCAAGATGCAACCCCCCCCCACACCCAAATACAGTGACTCTTTAACCGTAGCTCACTCATTCGCTCCCTCTGTAAAGGCCACTTGTGATATGACACTGAATGAGAGTGACTGTGGTCATATAAAGGCTCATTTCATGTTTTAAGCCAAAGTACAATGCAATAAAAAATAAATGTTCCTGTCCATGTCTATATAAATCCATAAATAGGACGGTAGTGGTCATAAGTAACTTTCAAATCTGATCCATACTCGTTAAGAGGGACTTTGTCGTGACAGTCTGCTGTTGTGTCGTGGCGCCACCATGTGGTGCTTTTGCACTGCAGAATCGTCGCTTGAATACAAAATTATTTAAAAACCTCACTCGGAATCTTGTGAGGAATCACTGACATTATTATCAAATAGAAATCAACATGAAGAGGGAGCAACATCTTTGAAATATGTTCATGTACTGAGTGATAAGACAAACATTTCAACATAATTTGTTTTCCTCAAAATCACTTCGACAATGAATACTACTCATTACATGGTCAAGTGCCAGTTCACCAGTCTTAATATTTTATGAAGCTAACTAAAAAGTCTCAAAAAATCTGAAGGACTCACTGTGAAGAGCAGAGGAGAAGAATCTTCATCAGGTGTGCGTTCATCACACAGGAGCTACAAAGAAAATACAACAAATAAAAACCTCTGTGTTAAAATATCTCTTAAGAAATCGCATTAACAAGTACAAATGTGAGCCAGAATGCTTAATCTTCTCTGACTATCATGTCACATGGAGAGAAAACATTTTTGTGATTTGAGATTAGCCTGTTAGGCGACTACTTCATGTAACAGGTGCTTGTTATGCAACAAATAATTTTCATTTGCTGTCAGTATTTATTTATTTTCGAACTAAAATTTATGTTATCAAATAGCTGAATCACTGCTGCTGATAAAAAAGAATTTTACTGATGATTTTAGTTTGTTCTAAAATATATTCAAAATATGTCATATTCATCATGACTCTACTGCACATATAAAGACAATTTACATTATGTGTTAGTTTGACTTTAATTCAATTAAATTGTTTAATTCTAGCAATTAAAAATATATTAAAAACCAATGTTATTATGATTTTAAAATTCATGTGTGTTTTTGTATGCCATCTACAAAAGGAGTTCATGCGAAGGGTGGTGTCATCACCTCTTGTTCACATGTGATGGGCAATGGATAATACACCTTTCACTGTAGAGTATCACAGAGACTCCCTGTCGACCAGCTGCTTCTGTTTTAGGTGAGACTGTAAAATAATAAAGAAGAAGACGATAACGTGCCACACTGGCAAAAGAACGTTCACATCCCCCAAACAGAGTTGGTGGGTGAAATACTGTACAGCAGAAGACAGGAAATGCCAAAGTACTTACTTAACAGCATGTTTATGACAAATGACTCACTAGCAGCACACTGCCATTAAACATGTAATCGCCATGATAACTACCTGGATCCAAACTTCATGACGAACATCCAACCAGTGTTTAACGCTGACTAACTACAGTAGTAACGGGCCTCTCTGGGAGGTTCACATTCAGCGAAAGGCGGACGCTAAGTCAAGCTTAGTAACATAGCGGCTTCATAAAAAATATAGACGAATGTTACTACAGCTCTGGTAGAGTATATATACGCTATATATGCTTAGAATATATCGCAGTGATATGAATGTAAGTAGCTAAGATGCTGTCGGTAAACAGTCAACAAACAGGATACTTCCGCTGACGTCACCCTCGCACCTCTACTACCTGTCGGTGGTGGGCGGGTCATTTTCACTCTTTCGGGATTGTCCCGCTTCACAGAAGACTTTACCAAACAGAAGCCGAAATACAGGTAAGAAGCTTTACAAATTAAACATTTATATATATATATTTTAAATTCATGGATTGAGCAAACGTTTCATCTTGATCACGTGTCTCCGGATGGCATGCTTTTAGATCACTGGATATCACATGGTTTCAGCGTGGTTAATGGCTGCGTTTTCAATAACTTATGCTGAAAATATAAAAAGTTAAAAAAAAGAGGGTGGTGCTTAACTAAAGGTGACTGTTGAGCTTATGCTTTACAGGACAATTTGTTTTGTTTGTTATTTCCTGTGAGAAATGAAATCGGTGTTCTGCAACTTTGAATGTCGAAATACTTTTCCTCTGATCTGCTCTTTCCATTCCTCTGTAAAAACAAGGTTTCCTCAAAGTAACAAGTTCTTATATTGGTCACTTTAGTCGAATACTTCAATTAATAAAGGTACAATGCAGCTCCTACATAGAATATTGGACTGAGTAAGTTCAAAATAAAACAAATAATTTCATTGAAACGGCTGACAATCAATGTCTTCAAGGAATAACTGGATCAGCATTTTTAGATTGGTCTGGGAAGGTTGATGCTTCGCTGGGTCTCTTTCCTGCTCCAAATTCGTGCCCCTGCTCGTCATACATTCCACAGCCTCCCACACCCCTCCTCCCCTCGTCTCCTCTTCTCTACCTTACCATATAATCCATCCACACATGCTTTGTTAAAGGAGTTATTTTCTCATTACATTTTTGCGTCCACCTTATCTACTGTTTGAAATGTTTGGTGGAAATCGGACCAGAGACGGACGTACACTCCTACACATTTTATGTATTTTGACATCAAATCTACCCATGGTGCTGTTGATTTTATCGCCATCATAAGCATTGTAGAGTACTAGTATCATTCTCTGCAATTCAATGGAATAACGTTAAACTACGTGGTGTTCATGGTGCCAACAATGGAACATTATGATGTCTAAATCACTGTCCCTTGCTGCAAACTATTGACGGGAAATCCCACCCTTGTTAGCTGAAGTCACATGTCAGCGTTTAATTGTTTATCCAACAAAATATACACAAGTATTTATGCTCTGCTGGCCAAGTTATGTTCCCACAGGATGTTGAGAAACACTTAATCCACTGATTCACATTGTATCCCTCTGTAACTCCCTCATCTCTAATTTCTCAATAAAGCCTTGTTTTGTCTGTTTCAAATAACCACCCATGTCCTTCCTCAGTTAGGATAAGGACCATGATCACTGCAGCCGAGTATGGAGAGACATCTTGGGAATTACAAGTCCATGTGGATCAGAAATATGGAGATGAATCAATGAGATTTAAACTTCGAGTCAAAGGAGACTTGCACATTGGAGGCCTCATGCTGAAGCTGGTGGAGAAGATCAGTGAGTAATCGATTTGGTTGGATAGCCTCGAAACACAATGCTATTTCTTGACTTTTTCTCTTTCGTCCTTACACCAGCCGCTGCTTCTCTCAGGCCACACCCTTATTTGCGCTGCATTTTTGTTCACTGCAGCACAATTGTGAACCACAGCCTTTGTTGCCCGAGGGGCTGAAGTTCAGTGTAGTTGGATCTGACACACGTGTCAACATGAAGGAACGAAAATAAAATCACGCTCAGAGTTTGTTGTTGTAGATTATAGTTCAACTTTTCAACATCTCTAATGACGTCGCTTACATTTTTACCATCCGCAAAGGATTGTGTTTGCCTTGTTGTAGAACTTCTGTTTAAAAAAGCGGGAATGGACTGTTAAGTATAGAAAGTGTCCAGTATGGCCGACTGTGTATTTGTTTAATTTGTTTTTCCTCAGAAACTGAATTGTAACTGATTTTCACATTATATTGTCAGTCATTTTATTGTTTGGATCTCAGTGTTGTTGGATCTATTTGAAAACCAAACAACCTCTATTCACCCATTTCCGCTTGACATTGTAATACACTTAAGATGTTTTGGAATGCTGCAGATCACAATAGTTTTAAAAAACAGACACGCTAACGCCCTCCCTTAATTGTTCCACACCCTTGTGAATGAATAAGCTTTTTCATAAACATCTAATAACCGTCCACAGAGGCCCCTCAGGACTGGTCCGATCATGCCCTGTGGTGGGAGCAGAGGAAATGCTGGCTACTAAAGACACACTGGACCTTGGACAAATGTGGAATTCAGGTACTGCAGCAGATGTTTATGCCAGAACATCACAAAAAGCATAAATCTCTTTAAGGGTCTACCTGTAAAATCTGGAGACTCACTATGTGAAGGATGTGGTCCTGAGAGCTTCATTGGTGAACTTGAATTCACGATGAATGTTAGTGGGTGTTTGAGTGTCTCTGTGTGCCCTACATTGGCTTGCTGTGCTTTATTGCTCCCTAAATTATGGAGATTAATATATGCAAGGTCCTTAATATTACAGTAATAACAGGTACAAAACATTGGCTTTGTAAGTTGATAGTTGTCAGAAACATCTACAAAATATGAATATATATGAGGAGGCCTCAGTGTAGCTCTGTCTCTTACCTTATGTTGCTATTCATGGTTCTGCATGCATGAATAATACTATTCAATTGTTAATTTTTTTTTTACCTCCACAATCACAGCATGGTGCAGATTGTCTATTATGCCTATTTTTATTTATTTGTTTTTGTTTGTAAACAGAATAACTCAATAGAATGAAACTTACAGGGCTTGGGTTCATTTGTATTTACTAACATTCTTCAGTTGCGTTTCAATTGGCAGCACATCTGGTCACGGGACCAACTCTGGTAAAAACATCAGAGAAATTATGTTTTGATTTCTTAAAACACAAACAAATGACTGTTATAAATCTTCCATTTGAGCCCCTTGCATTTCAAAATATTTATCATGAAAAATAGTGGTAAAATATGATTTGTGGCTTTTTAAAAAAATGAAATAAAATAAATACCAGTGTGGTCTCACTGCCTCATCTCATCATTTTAAAATCCAAATTACATTTGCTTTTTCTTGAAATAAAAGGCTATAAAATATGTCAAATGTACTGTAAGACAGAAATTTTTTTATTAAATGTGTCTTTTGCTTCACAGGCCGATGCAGAGCTGCGCTACACCCCCCAACACAAAAACCTGCTGCTTCAGCTTCCCAACATGAAAACCATTCAGATGAAAGTCAGCTTCTCCTGCGTTGTCTTCAAAGCGGTGGCAGAAATCTGTCAAAGTCTCAGTAAGTGCCCGCAGATCAAATAGTCACAAACAAATTCATGTTCATCCACTGAACTTCATTCATTTCTTAAAGATATCCGACGGTCTGAGGAGCTCTCCTTGCTAAAGCCTCCAGATGATCCAAAGAAAAAGAAGAAAAAAGACAAGAACTCTGACAAGGACGACATCTGGGACATTGATTTACTCAGTGGTGGACCAGGATCAGGTAAGCAGAGATGACTGGAGTCAAAGTGCTATATACACATGAAATATTACTTTATTTTTTAAAATATAAACAATTATTTTAGAAATATTATCCCAAATGATCATTTCATTTTTATTCTCTTTTCACTCTCTGACTAAACCTTGAATCTGTACTATGTGTTATGAAGGCCCAATGTTCAGCAAGACAATGACAGCGACCTATGACCCAGAGAATGGGATGCCAGTGTCCGCCACCAGTTTGTGGTTTGGGGAAAACCCGCTTGCAGAATCTCAGCCCAGCCTTCCCCCGGCCGAGCTAGCCAAGATCTACCAGCCACTTTCTCTGGTGGACAAAGCCATTATTCATGCTGGGTGAACAATTCAGTTTCAAAATCTTCTCATGTGGTTAAATTAAACCACATTCTGTTATATATTCTGACCGGCTTTGACTTATAGGTGGTTGAACTCCTCTCGGTCGCTGATGGAGCAAGACATTCAAGAGGACGACAAGCTGCTACTAAGGTTCAAGTACAATGTCTTCTTTGACCTCAATCCTAAAGTAAGGAGTCACTTTCAGTCCTTCTAATATTTGAGTCAGTTGAAGATATGAGATTAATGAAAGACATACTTATGTTTTAGTATGATGCTGTGAGGATTACGCAGCTGTATGAGCAAGCGCGCTGGTCCATCCTGCTGGAGGAGATTGACTGCACTGAAGAGGAAATGCTGATGTTCGCTTCACTGCAGGTTATTACTGACTGGCTACTGAAATCGCTGTTCGGGTCCAATTGGGTTTGTCAAAGCAGGAGGTCCAAACCGTTTAGATCTCAGGGCCCACCTTTTCCAGATCAGATGGACCCAGGGCCCATTCAAGTAACAGAACTGAATTCATAATGCTACTCTTGATTTCATTTGTGATCAATAATAACACTTGATGCTTGATGCTGTTGAGAAAATTGGGAACATTGGGGCATATCATAAATAAATTTTGTTTGGTTTTTTTTCAAAATGCAAATGAACACCTGTTGAAGCAAATTATTTGCTTCAACGGGTGTATTTGGTTTCTTGTAGTTCGTAATTGTATGATGCATCTGCCTCCAAAAAGTGGGGCAGTCTATTAAGACCTCTGGGCCCAAATGTGTGAAACAAAAAAAGACTTTTAGCGGCCTCGAGGAGGCGCTTGTGGCCCAACCTTGGGCTTGGGGCCCTGTGATAAACAATCACTGCATTAAATGTAGCTCACAGCTACTGTTGTAGTTGAGGTTAAACCTAGAAGTACACAGAGACCAAGACTTTGAGGCCAAGACTAAACTGTGTACGGAATAGAGTATAAGTCTGTTAGACATATAGACACCTTTATTTCTTATTGCAAAGGAAATAGTAGTCATTTTTTCCAAATACATCAAAACATAAAATGTTTTAACTGGAACAAATTAGCATTCAATTCTGCATTCAGTTTGGTGTTGGTCTTGGGCTCAACTTGGTCTCGGCCATGAAAGTCTAGGACTGTTATGCTCTGGCCACAGTCTCAACTCGGTCTCAGGTTAGATGTCTCGACTGCGACATTACTAGAATGAAAATGGACTTATGAGCATGTACTCATTACAAAGAGAGGAGAGGTTGGGGCCAAACTATTGGCTTCATATCCTCTCCTTGGCTATTATTGCACAAACATCACAAATGCTGGACAATGTTAAAACCCATCCTTTGTCTATGAGGCATCTTTTAATGTGCGAGTGCAATTGTGTGATTGTGTGAGTGGGGCAACAATCAGCGACATACATCTTGGGAAATACGTATTATCAAGGCTTATAATCTGAAATGTCTCATCCTCTTATTTGTTTTCCTGGCGGCAGAGATTTAGAAATCAAAGTGCAGTACACCAGTCATCACACTGGCTCAAGCCTTCCTCTGACTCAGCCTTGCACAACCTCTGAGTCATCATATTTCATTCATATTTAATTGGAGAATGTTTCTTTCATTTCCGTTCCAGTATCACATTTGTAAACTGACCTTGTCCAACGAGCCACTGGATCACTCCAATGAACCCGAAATAGATGAAGTAGAGGCAGCCCTGTCAAACCTGGAGGTGACACTTGAAGGCGGAAACACCGACAGGATTCTGGTAAACACGTTGAATATTTGTTGTAATACCAGTGTTTCCTTCAAGTTTTGCCTTGATTTTAA
This sequence comes from Synchiropus splendidus, assembly GCF_027744825.2. Taxonomy (NCBI): domain Eukaryota; kingdom Metazoa; phylum Chordata; class Actinopteri; order Syngnathiformes; family Callionymidae; genus Synchiropus; species Synchiropus splendidus. The sequence continues at coordinate 6,937,179 of NC_071348.1, read as the reverse complement.
CACCTGTTTTTTTCGAGTGAGCCTCTGCTGATTGCATGTCTCGACACGGTGATGTCACGAGAGGACATGCAGTAATTGACAGTGGGTTTATTTTGGCCTACAGGAAGACATTACAGACATACCAGAGCTGGCGGATACCCTACGGCTCTTTAGGTAAATTCTCCTTTATCATCTGTATTGTACCTTTCATGGCTAACTCCATGAGCTTCAGTAGCAGACGTTGAATGTCCAGAACCATCTCCTTGCCAGTTGTAACCAGAACTGCAATGCTCACACAAACTTAACATTTATTGATTTGTATGTGTGATAATTCAAAACTTCTTTTGAATGGTCTCGGCTCCAGTGTGAGGCTCTAAACATCTGGTTAGCTGGTTGTGACAATACACATGCTTCTTTTAATATTGTCTCAGGCCCAAAAGACTGACCCTGAGGCCGTACAAAGAGTACTGGTTCGTGTTCAAGGACACCACCATCTCCTACTACAAGAACAAAGAGGCGTCCAGTGGGGAGCCCATCGAGCAATTTCACCTCAGAGGTCAGGGAAAGTGGGAACATGTGCTAAATCAATGACCACATTAACCGTTGTGCAATTGTATCCGTGAGTCACCGCCACTAATTTTCAATCAGAAAGAGACTGGGACGCAATGTTCTGAATCATTTTAATTAGATTGAAATGAATACTGCTAATAGGTGCTGCTGTTGTTGATGGCAGTTCATTTCTCATGTGAAGGCGGAATCAGTGGCCGCTGCGGTCGTGTTCGTGTTGCCTGTTATGGCTAATAAACCCCTATCGAAAGGATGTTGATTCATGAAATTGTGATTAATTTACAGATTTTTTTTTGTGTGTAAATCCTTATTCCGCCAAAATAAATTTTGGTGAAGTTTGTTAGCAATAAGGATTTGTTTTGACCAGCCTGGGCAATTCAATTTCCTAAGATGCCACATTATTTAATGTGATGAATGTGAGGGGCCGTATATAAAAACCAAAGAAAAACAATCTTAATAAAAATATATATTACATTTTAATTATTAAATATTGTAAAATAGGAAAAGGGCTGTTTTGCCGTGACATTATATACCTAAAATATGTTATCTGAATACATAATATTTAATATACATTTCAGTTAGAGTTTCTCAAAAATACATAAAGATAAAACATAAATATTGGAATATCTTCTAAAAGTTGTGAATGTCTCTGTGACAGAACCCATTATGATAAAAAGGCGCTTAATTTACAAAGCCAAAACTGTATTTTTTTTATTTATTCTGTTATATTTATTTATTATGTCACGCAGGAAATGCTAATATGAGCACTATATATTTAAAAGGAATAAAAAGAAAGGAAAAGTAGAATAAGTACAATAAAAAGAAAGGAAAAGAAGCAAGCCTAAAAGTTATATTTAGAACTAGTAATGAATGATGAAAAAAAGTTTTGAGCACAACGCAAAGCTAATAATCATGTACGCTAAGTGTATTTTGAACACCTGTTTTTCCCTCTGCATTGAATGCCTTATAATCTCCCTCGACAGGATGTGAGGTTGTGCCCGATGTCAATGTCACCGACAAAAAGTTTGGCATCAAGCTGCTGCTCCCGGTTGCTGATGGGATGAATGAAGTGTACATCCGATGTGACAACGTAGGGCCACCTTCCTCATTTCAAACCAGCGTTCTACTGCCAGTGTGTGACACATTATGAAAATGCCTCACTGTTTTGCTACAGGAGACACAATATGCAAAGTGGAAAGCGGCGTGTATTCTGGCATCCAAAGGCAAGACAATGGCATACAGCTCCTACAAGTCAGAAGTGAAGAACATCCAGTCCTTTTTACAAATGAAGAGTCTGGCGCCCCCTCCTGGTCAAACAGCCCCTGACCTTGAGACGATGGACATGAATGCTGAGTGCTTTGTCTCCCCGCGCTATGCCAAAAAGCACAAAGCGAAACAGGTCAGGAAAAACATGACGTGAAATCGACCTTACCGACAGCTATTCGTGTTACGTCACATTGACACATTGCCTTGGGTTGATGTTTCCAGCTGACAGCACGAATCCTTGAGGCCCATCAGAACATAGCAGGACTGTCCTTGATGGACGCCAAGATGCGCTTCATTCAGGCTTGGCAGTCACTTCCAGAGTTTGGTATCAACTACTACATTGTCAGGTACTGCATGACAAGTATAATTGTACAGCAAGGCCATTTACTTTGAATTCAGCCAATGATTATTCACACTAAAAATGACCATTTTTGAAACTATTCCAGGTTTAAGGGGAGCAAGAAGGACGAAATCCTCGGGATCTCTTATAACCGGCTGATCCGGCTGGACATGTCCTCTGGACTGCCAGTGACCACATGGAGGTTTGCCAACATGAAGCAGTGGAACGTCAACTGGGAGATCAGACAGGTAGGAGAAAATCCATAATGTGTGGAAGATGTTCAGTGTGGTGCCTGACGTTTTGTTTTTGCTCACAGGTGACCGTGGATTTCGATCAAAACGTGACAATAGCCTTCTGCTGCGTGAGCTGTGACTGTAAGGTCGTCCACGAGTTCATTGGGGGATACATCTTCCTCTCCACAAGATCCAAAGACCAGAACGAGACACTAGATGAAGAACTGTTCCATAAACTCACCGGTGGTCAAGAATAACTGGTAGTATTCTGTCTGTTGTCATAATGTGATCGTGTAGCCACAAAACCATCCATTGAACTCAGAAATGGAAATGGACAGATATTGAAAATGTACAATAATGTACTCATTTCCCATGTTAAATTCACTGTAAACTGTAAGCATTATCTGCCAAATCCTCTGTGTTGTGAATATGTACCAGGATATATATTTCGCTAATACTATGTCTAATTCCACTGTCTTCATTGAATGAAATAAAGTTTTTCTATGTTTACCAATCTTTAAATATCCATTTGTCCACTTAAAAATGAAGCTAAATGCCTTTGCTTTTAAAATATACTGTAAATTGTACATATAAAAATGTTTGTCTTCAGTTTAATTATTTGATTTATATAAGGTCCAGGCATTAAATATTTATTGGCCTTTGATTAGTTATTAGATATGGGATAAATGATAAATAATAAATGATAAACCAGAAACAATTTACAGATAAGACAGTCTCTACCCATCATCTGAGGAGCAATGGTTCACCTTGTTTAACAGACTTCTATTTCTACCCAAGTTGTTGGAGTCTGAAGGTGGTTCTGAAATTCTGTTTTGTTTTTTCAGATAAAGAAGGACAGTGTTATAGTTTAAAAAAGTGTTGGATAACTGCAGTTATTATAGCAAATGGATTTGAGAGGGACGTTTTGTAAAAAATAAAAAAAAAAGACTTCAAATCAAAAGTTGATCATTTTTGTGTCTCGTCGGCTGTCACTTTATAAGTGTTGTTTTTATTGGTTCTATTAATTCTGTTGTTAATAAACAAACATTAACGCGCCTTTATACAATGAACTGTGTAATTGAGGAGTGCAGTAATCGAGGACTCTGAAATCTACATTGTGCCCTTGAACCTCGCTACTATTGGCTGCATATAAGACTGGCGAGACGTTTAGCCAATCACAGGTGTCGATTGTTGCATACATCCGTGTTCGCTCTGTGTTCCTCTCGCTGCCCTAGGAGGACTTGGGAAACCGAAAGCTAACGCATGCGGATGCACAGTGTCACGCTGCCGTTGGTTTCCGAGAGAATTATTATTATTAGCGGTTTTCCGACAACCATCTTGTTTGTCCTGATATGGCGGACAATGGAGAGGATGATTCTTTTGAGAGAATCAAAGAGGGCGACTACGTGGTGTTGAAACGAGGCGACATTTTTAAAGCTGTACAAATTCAAGCTAAAAAGTAAGTGGGTCTAAACTGATCGTCAGCAGTCCACGAACTTTCAGTTACAATAATAATAACCTGCTTGAGTCAGTGAGTAAATAGGACGTCACCACAGTGTCTCGTAATGTTTCCTGTTCTAATGATCTGTTTCTATCTTGAATACAGGAAGGTGAATTTTGAGAGGCAGTGGTTTTTCTTGGATAACGCAGTCGGGCAGCCATATAGCACGACATTTGAAATAGAGTCTGGGGGATCTTTACAACGTAAAAGTTCCTCTGAAACCCACAGTTTTACAGGTATTCATTCCCAAAGACCATTACATATATGGATTTTGAGTCCAATTCCTGATCAGTTCTTCTGTTCACCTCAGATTCCAGAGACGCTGGCACCGACAACCGCAACATCGTTGACGATGGGAAGTCGCAGAAGCTTGCAAGGGAAGACATCGAGACACTGAAGGAGCAGGGTGTAAAAGGACAGGTATATAAGCACCTCTTCGCTGACATGACTTGAATTACACTCACAAATTCCATTGAACATCTCCATATACATTTACAAGAACACATACTTCTGGGTTCTATTTTTATTTTTCTATGCTCCTGAAGTTACTTTGTTAGCCTTGTCAAAATAATTCTACATTTAGTTATTGTTTCACAACTGATTAAATAGACGTCATGATCCATGTCAAGTTATTAGATCACTGAACACATGCACTGCAGTCACCGTAGAACAGGCCTGGCCAACCCGCGGCTCCTGAGCTGCATGCGGCTCTTCACCAAATGTGCCGCCGAACTGGCTGCAATTTTGCTGAAGTTGCTATTGAGATGATTGTTTATTCAGGGAATAAGACAAAAAAGTAGGAGCTATTTCGGCGAGATGTCAAAATATTCTTCAAAGACTTTGACGTGCGTTTCACTTTGAAACATAAACAACAAACCTCGCCGTGCTCCAAGCTGGGGTGGGCTTGGCGCAAGTCCATTGCCGACGTGAGTTGCTCTATGCCGCTTTATATTTTGAGGATCACTGTAAAATGTATGAATTTTAAAAATGCATGCACAAGAGACATACGCCGGATGTGATCCAGCAACCTTGTGACACACAGGGATGTGCTTTAACCGCTATACTGCCTCTAAGTCACATGACCAGCTCTTCAGGTGAGCCTTACAGCCTCCCCTATTTGTAGGATGTGGCTCTTTTCAGCAACACTGTAAAACCATGTGGCTCTTAGCCACTGACTGCTTGGCCACCCCTGCTATAGAATCCAACGGTGCTATAATTTTGGTTATGTAACCGTGCTTTTGCCAGTTGTCTTGAGCGCATCATGCACACTGATTTACTGCCAAGACACAAGAAGTACATGCAAAGTTTCACGTTCACCGAGTGATTATGTATCAAGAATGATTGGTCATGTTGTCAGTCTATGAGATTGTTATTTAATTCACTAACATCAAAGTGTGTTTTTGCCCTGAAGGAAATAATACAGCAGCTGATAGATAACAGCTCGACTTTCCGCGATAAGACTGAATATTCTCAGGAAAAGTATATCAAGAAGAAGAAAAAGAAGTGAGTGAACGCGAATGACTAGCGATAAAATCTGTCTGACACAAGGGACTCAGTTTCATATCGCTTTTTATGAAGGTATGAAAACACTGTGACGATCCTGAAGCCTTCATGCCGCATCCTGGCAGTGATGTACCATGGTCGGGAACCCGGGAAAATCTGGTGAGTCAGCACAAAGTGGTGTTGTGTAAGGTTGCTTCTCCCCCGCAGAAATGTGTGACTCTTAAAAAGCCTGTTTGTGACTTCAGCCACCTGCGGTATGACACACTCGGCCAGATGTTAACTTTGGCAAATGTCCACGCTGGCAGCAAAGTTTTGGTGTTTGACACTTGTGCTGGACTGGTGCTGGGAGCTGTCATGGAACGAATGGGAGGTGTGTTCACCCTGCTGTGCAAACATTTAAATGTAGGTGCTGTTTGTGGATCCACTTGATGAGATTTCAGTGGCTTTTTTGGTGTAATGACTCTCGCTAGGTTTTGGCTCAGTGATCCAAATGCTCCCAGGAGGCGGGCCTATCCGGGCGGCAATGGAGAGCTTCGGCTTCCCTCAACGTTTTCACGACACACTGTACGAGTTCCCCATCTGCCATGTCAACGCTCTCCTGGCAGGCACGTTGGACACCTCTGCCAAAGGTGAGACCTGAATTTATAAATATACTTGAAAAGCTTTGCTCCTTATAGTTGTCAGAATTTATGGTTGACAAACAGTAATCATATAAAATAAATACACCTGTAAATTAATCAACCAATTCATATTTTGGATGAAACAAACTAAGGTGTGAATTGAAGCTGTGCTTGACTCTTTAAAGTCTTGTTACTAGTCTTGTTAAAAAAAAATGCATTACAAATCCAATTGAAGGGGTTGATAACCAACCACTATTGAGTTGAAACTGTGTCAAGCTGCTTCAGTTCAATAGATGGTGCATATGTTGTGAACTTCTCCCACTTTGATGGAGTGGTAAGGACCACGTTATTACCTTTCTATAACCTACCTTTGAATTATTCCTTCACTCACGTATCGCCTTAAGCATTTTGTGATTAAAAATGACAATACAAGCTTCAAGGCCAGGACGTCCAAGACCAAGAGGGCTGATATGATAAAGGCAAATCAGATGAATTAAACGAGAATATAGCTACAAAAGCGACTCATTTACTTTTTACATACAACAAGCTGTTCTGCTAGAATACATTAGCGGGGAATTTGACCCGTTTTGGGTGACTGGTTCGCCAGATGGCACAGTTGGTTTAGAAGTGATGTGAGGTTTCATTGAATTACTTGTTCAAGACCAAACATTTTACACCAGACAATGCCATTCAGCCCATCAAAACTGTGTCATCAAACCTCATCCAGCCATCACCAGTTCAGACTTTTGAATTGATCTCAGTGGTTCTCAATACTTTGATAAAAGAACAAACTTTTTTACAAGATCCCATCGTGTGCCCCCTGAATATATATATATATATATATATATATATATATATATATATATATATATATATATATATATATTTATAAAGTGGTCATTATGTTATACTGAAGTTATGGAGAGCTGCTATTCAGAAGCTGTTTACACTGAAGGGGCCAAGTAAATGGGTTCTGTCCTTCAAATCTGAACATTAAAAGCATATTATGTGATGTACACGCAACACTACCACCATCTGGTTTTGAAAACCACCCCAGGGATAAACAGATTTCTGTATGATAATAGAGTACATAATATGATTTTGGTGCTGAAAACAGGCCTCTGTTCCAGGTTCATCTGAAGCCAACACTGCGGAGGAGAAGAGAGCGACTGAGACAGGGATGCAGGGAGGTCCTGAAGAAATGAGCGTGGACCAAAATCCTGACCAGGATGACCAGGCGAAATTGGAGCAACGTAAAGAAGCCAAAGTATGCAGTCACTGCCACAAACACAATAGGCATTGTTGGTTGTTTTTTCAACACAGTTCTGCTGAACACTGAAAACAACCACTGCCTTGATGCTTCAAGTGAACTGTAGAGCTTCATATTGAGCACTTTAAGTGCTTTGTTTTTAAGAACATTTTTGCCACGTAGCTTTGTTGCTTTGTAATTAAGAGGCGTCTTATTTTACACTGTTTTCCTGACCAAAAACATTTGGTGGGTACAGAACAATAAACCGTGGCAATGAGGAGGAAAGCAATGAGCAAAAAGTTGACTAAAATTACTTGCAGTTTTTGTTACGTACTGTTCTGTGAACATAATTGTGAATTATGTTTGAGATTTTCCTTTTCCCCAAAATGTTTGTGTTTCCAGTAACACTGTTACATTGTGACATCTCGATTGCAGCAAGTGATCCAGCAAGATAATGAGTAACCAAAATTACCGTTGTTCTGACGTTGAATCTTAGCTTTTGAAGTTGCGCCATGTACAGTGGTCACTGCCTTGGGCACCCTACCTGAGAAAAACAAAACTTTCCTCTGGAAAAAAAAGTTTCTTACTGATTGCCCCAAACAAACAAGTACAAAACCTTCTGAAGAGAGCATGACTGATGTTGTGGTGCTGTGATATTAACATTTTCATTTGAGTTGATGGAACTTTTTCCTTGGTTTTTCCAGGTTTTGGAAAGAAAGCAGAGGCAGGAGGAGAAGCGGAGGAAGTTGGCGGCGGCTGCTGCTCAGCTGGAGGGCAGAAATGCGGACGGGTCAGTTTGAAATCCACAATCTTCCGTGTTCATCTTTTGCTTCAGTTCTATATACAACCACAAGACATCAATGAACCATTGATGACTGCTTTTGATGGATCGGTCATAGTTCTTTGGCTTCACACATCTAAACAAAGTGATTACCTTGCATTTTTCCGTCATAGAAAGACAAGTACAGCTTTATAGGCTGTTTATGATTGATGAATGGCTGCTAGGGTCACAATGGAGCCCAAAGAATTGATCTGGTTGGCTTATTGATCCTCTTCTGAATGGAATCACGCTGAACCTCAATCATCCTGTTTTACTGTCTCTCATCCGCCGGCATCACACCGGAAATAATTGTCCACGGTGGTACTCAATGTCGGCCCTGAAACTGAATTACACCGCTGCGCCGGTGCACTTTTCCGATAAATGAATGTGCCTTGACTTTATATTTCATGGAGACAAGTTTGCCTCATCATCTGTTTCTTTCATCCTCTGCAGGTTGGTCATCGCCAGCCGCTTCCACCCGTCCTCAGTCCTGATGGGGCTGCTGAAATTCCTCTCCCCCTCCAGGCCATTTGTAGTTTACTCTCAATACAAAGAAGTGAGTTTGCCGATTGAATTAGCTGTAAAACTAATACAAAGCCATACTGAATATCGTTGTTGCTGTGGTCATAAAATATATGTATCGTGCTGATTTTTATGGCAACGTTCCGAACTGGTATTATAATTGTGCCTCTCTTTTTACAGCCTCTTATTGAGTGTTTCACTAAACTCAAGGAACAAGGTGGCACCGTCAACCTTAAACTCACAGACACCTGGCTGAGGCACTACCAGGTAAATGTACATCAGAAACTCTCTTTCTTTTTTCTTATTGAATTTCCCAGGATTTAATGAAATGATCTGCACTTTACGTAACCCCCAGTTGTTTCCGAAAGGTCAGCTAGCGCTCTGTGTTGCATACTACTGGCTTCAGCATTTGCGTGAATGAGTGACTGCACTTCTGCTGCATTGTAGGCATTGAAGTAGGTGTATGAAGCTGAAACTTATGATCATAATAATAACAACATTCCCTCTCGATATCTCATTCTTTTCCGCAGTTTTCTGTACGAATGTGTTCATATCATATGTCACAATGACAATTAAACCATGAAATTGTCAGATAGCGGTGTATAAACTGAGATGCATAAAATGATATTTTAATAAATAATTGTTTTTAAATTTGGCCTTGATATTAATGGTTATGTTCAGATGTTGATAAGGTATGTTCAGGGCAGTTTACGTCGGTGAACCACGTTCGCCTCTGAATAACAGAAGTGAGGAGAACAAGAGGGAGACAATGGGATATTGAATAAACAGCAGCAACAGCGCTTGATAAAATGTATGTAGAATAAAAAAGAACAAGCTGAGTGAGGTGCTTTTTAACGATAAAAACGTGCTGAGCTGTTAAAACACCAGATTGCAACGGACCCCACAGTTTTGTGTCTAGCGAAGCATACATGGAGCAAGGTTGGGAGGAAATTGTAGCTGCGGTGATATCTACTCTTTATTACCTGCATTACATTTGGACTACAATAATGGAGTGCCTTCTTGGTAGAGATGCTAATGTGTTAAATGCAGAGAGATTTTATTGTAAAGTGAAGGCTTTATAAGTGGTATAAATATTCCAGGCTGATGTTTTCACTTATTTACATGCAGATCGCTGCATAAAAAGTTTGCCTCGTCCAACAGACTCGGCACCCCTCTGGTCACAAGTGTTATTTCTGCATCCCCTTCATCCAGAATTAATGTGTCGTGACTCTACTTCTCTGTTCTGTCTGGAGGTGTTGCCCAACCGGACTCATCCTCTGCTGCTGATGAGCGCAGGCGGTGGCTACCTCCTCTCCGGGACCACAGTCGCCACAGACGCCTCTAAACCAGCAGCCGCCTCCCAGGCAGCCCAGGAACCAGCGCCAAAGAGACTCAAACTGTCAGACACCCAAGTGTAAGCACAAGCCGGAATACATTTCAGGGCACGTTAGCTGGCGCCCTCTGTTGAAGCTTCCAGCGTTGAGGATAGATGTCTGCTTTTGTGTTCATCAGAAGACTCTAGTTTATTCAGCTTGTTGATGCAGGCGAAGAAATCAGGTCACTATGTTTCTTATGTAACAAACTGATCAAATGTGTCTGCGGTGCCTTGAAGTCTTTGCTTTTAACAGCCCTGGCTTTTTGTTTTAGTTTAAAAATGCATTTTTTTTTAGTTTGAATATTTTTAAATAAACAAACTCGTGAAGCTGTTTGGTCCCAGAATATTTATTTTTATTTAGGCCAGACGTTTCAAAGCACTGTTTGTCATTGATTATTATTATAACTATATATATATAAACATCAAAATCATTCCCATGCAGATTATTTTAGGAACAACAAAATACCACTAATACATGGAGTAGCATGATCAGGTTTTTTTTTTTTGGCAAGGCTCTGTTTTTGTACAGATTTTTTCAACACTATTCAGATGAACCTGCAGACATGTACACGGTAAGACAGCAAAATGTTTTGTACTGAACAGACACCATTAAGACAGCTTTCATTCTTTGTTGTCGTGCAACTGGGCGGCGATTTTCTGCAACTCCAGCTCCATCGCCGCCAGATTCTCTAGTGCTGGTCCCTGAGAAGACAAAGGATGGAGGTCTTTATTCGCATCCCATCTTGAAAACCTGGTTTGTGGAACCAAAACTTCATTCTGCATCCACTCCTCGACTGTCATCGATCAACCCCTGCCTTGATAACGTGTTCCTAACTCTGCCTGTCAATTCATACACACTGGCCTGCCTCGGATGCATTATGTCATTATGTCGTGTTAAGCAGTAAACATGTCTCTCTGACAGCGGAACATTGACATCACAATGTCGATGGGTGATCTCCATAATGAGGCACAGCTTCTGTCTCTCCCGATGTTTGTGAACGACCGACTGCGTGGCTGTCAGTTCGGCTCAAAAAGATCAGTCTAATAAGTCACAGTTCCTTTGATGCCATATATTTTTGTAAAATGTCTTTTTAGCGTCTCCATCATTGCAATTTCACCTCCGCAGAAGGTGTGTTCAATTACACAATAGTGTTTACCGGCCTACAGTTACGCTGAGAGGCTTAACTAGTCACAAATGTCAGCGTCATTCGTGCTTCAGTACATCCATCCTACACATCTCTTTATTAATGGGAGCCATTCTCTCTGGTCAACCCAGATTCTGTGGTGAAGTACTACGACCAAGCTTTACTCCCACCTTGTCATCTGCTGAATCCCCTTTAAACCAGTGGTTATTTCCAGGAGTGCTCTTTTTGGCAAAATATCTGGCGAATAAAAGAACAATTCATTTAGTGACCCCTGGTGCCATTGACTGAGACTCAAGTAGAAACTGCAACTATTGAGAGGAGCTTCAGGGAGATGGTGAAATGCTCAGGGGAACATTGAGTTTGCTAACACTTTGGTTAATGGTCCATGAAGGCATATCTTTTGTTGAAAATCAATGTGCTAAGAGTTGGTATTAAAAACGTCTATATTGGGCATGTCACACTCAAGGCGACATCCATCCCATAATACGACAGTTAAAGCTCCTATGACATTATCCGAGCCAAGAGTTTAAATCTATTGAAACTCCATGCAACACAGCTCTGTTCCTTTAATCCAGTTCAGTGAAACTTTAAACCTGTAGCGACTGTTTCTTCCTTCATCTCGAAAGTGATCCTGAGATCAAGCCATAAATGTAATTACTTCCAGTTTAAATCGCTTTATCAGCCTCCCTACACTACTTGCACCCGCTCCACTTCCTCGTCTCATTACTTCACTCTATTCACTTTTACATTTCCTTTCCTTTGTTCTCTGCTCTTTTAAGTTTGTCTTAAACTGTTGAGTCATCCATTAACATCATGGTTGAACGGGACAAAACATGTCTATCTGGTTTTCTGATGTACTTACCTTAAGACTTCATCCTCATCCTCGGCACCACCCCTCTCCTCCTCTTCTTCCACGGAGCTTCCACTGCGCCTGTGAGGTTTCTTCTTATGACGGTATCGGTGGGTTGGTTTCCAAATGCGCTTGTCGACCTCCTGCTCATCCTGTCTCTTGTCGAAATCCCAGTACTCTTGACTTCGTTCTTCATATGGGTCTTCCCTTGGTTCCTCAAAGAGTTCTTCGTCGCGCTTGTGTCGTACTTGGTGAAACCTGCCGGGTCTCCATCTCCTCTTCTCAAAGTCCCATGATTCCTGGCTGCGTTCATCATCTGGATCTTCGGATATTTCCTCATCCTTCTTATGCCTTATTTGGTGGAACCTTCCCGGTCTCCAACCCCTCTTGTCAAAGTCCCATGATTCCTGACTGCGGTCTTCATCTGGATCTTCAGAGAATTCTTCATCACGCCTGTGTCTAGTCTGGTGGAACCTTCCGGGCCTCCAACCCCTCTTGTCAAAGTCCCATGATTCCTGGCTTCGATCATCATCTGGGTCTTCGGATATTTCTTCATCCTTCTTGTGTCTGATCTGGTGATACCATCCAGGCCTCCAACCTCTCTTGTCAAAGTCCCATGATTCCTGGCTGCGGTCATCATTAGGGTCGTCTGATATTTCCTCGTCTTTCTTATGTCTTGTCTGATGGATTCTGCCTGGTCTCCAACCCCTCTTATCAAAGTCCCAGGATTCCTGGCTTCGCTCTTCTTCTGGATCTTCAGATAGCTCCTCATCCTTCTTGTGTCTGATCTGGTGATACCGTCCAGGCCTCCAACCTCTCTTGTCAAAGTCCCACGATTCCTGGCTGCGGTCTTCATCTGGATCTACTGAAACTTCTTCGTCACGCCTGTGCCTTGTCTGGTGGAACCTTCCTGGCCTCCAACCCCTCTTATCAAAGTCCCATGACTCTTGGCTACGCTCGTCATTGGGGTCCTCAGATAGTTCTTCGTCACGCCTGTGTCTTGTCTGGTGGTATCTTCCAGGCCTCCATCCTCTCTTGTCAAAGTCCCACGATTCCTGGCTTCGGTCCTCATTGGGATCTTCTGCGGCCTCTTCAGAAAGCTCCTCATCTCTCTTGTGTCTTCTCTGATGGAACCTGCCAGGCCTCCAGTTTCTCTTGTAACGTTCATCATCAATACCGTCGCTCTCCTGACTGTCATCGTCTTCTTCCTCTCCATCACTGCGTTTATGGTACTTTTTCTTGTGGTGGTAGCGATGTGTGGGCTTCCAAATACGCTTGTCTCGCTCCTGGTCATCCTCCGGTCCAAACCTTTTGTAGAGATCCCATGACTCTTGGCTGCGTTCCTCCTCTGGCTCTTCCCTTTCTTCCTCTGAGGTTTCCTCGTCTCGTTTGATTTTCCTCTGAGAATATCGGGGTCTGAAGCTCATGCCTCTCTTCGCCCACATGATGCCCTCATTCTCTGATCGTTTAACGTCCCAACTCTCCTGGCTGCGGTCGTAGTCCTCTTCCTCACCACGTTTTGGCTTTTGGTAATACCTGCCCGGCCTCCAGTTGCTCCTCTTCTCTCGTTCCTCTTCCACTTCGTTCTCTGGTCTTTTATCCTTCTCATCACCCAGACTCCAGGACTCCTGACTGCGCTCGTCCTCGGGATTTTCCTTCTTGGTTTTCACAGATTTCAGAAGTTCCTCAATGTCCTTTACGTCTGACGCTTTTGCTGCTGACTTCTCATCAGGAGAGATGTTGACCACTTCATGCACTAACGCCCCCTCCCCAATTGGTTTTTCCATTGCAGCCTGTTTCATCCCTGCAAGAGAACAAAAGGTTCTTTAGAAGTGGTGGAGATTCACACAAAATTCAACTGAACTACAGGAGACAAATTCCCCGAATATTCCTCTGACAGCATATGCAATACACAAATATATATAAAATGGATTAAAAAAAACAACACCCAAATATGGAGCAATGTAACCGTACAAAGGATCCGATGGTTACTTACAAAATATTAGGAGATGTGCTACAATCTTTGTGTGTCAAAGTCCTTTGAATGTCACTTTTAAAGCATGTCTAATACTAGATTCTGTCTCAAAATATGAGCATCGGATAACTATTTTTCGTGTGGTCTCCTCTTCATCTTTCATAAAAACACCTTTCTCTCTGATGAATGAATGAATACTATTCAGATTGAGAATTTACAAATGAAGCTCAAAAAGCACAGCCATTTCTGTGTCAATTCAAATCATTTTGAGGGCTAAAAACTTTTTTTTTACAGGATGAAAATGGATTGCATGTGAAGGAAAGCAGAAAAGCATTGCTGGATATGTGAAAATAAAATCCACTGAAAAGCTCCATAATTTAAGTAAGAAAATAAGGTATCTGATTGTATTTTAAATGTCATAACATTAAATGATCAAATAAATGCTGACTGAGCAAAGGGTGCACAAACCTGTCCGGAGAATATCTTTGCATCTCTGCTCCAGCTGAGAGTCCGGTGTGGTGAGAGCTTTGGTCAGAGCTGCAACTAAGCATCGTGCAACCTGGAGAGAAGGGAAAGTTGCCAAAGCAGCTCTTTTCAGGCAAAGATTTATCGTTAAAAAAAACATACCACCTCTCCTTTCTGCTCTTCTTTTCCAAGAGGAAGCGCTTGATTATCTGTCAGAAGAAAAAAAAAAGGATTTCATTTTGAGCTTTGAAATGCCTCTGTCTATGGTGCTGAACTCTTCTCAAGGGAAAGCAGAGAAAGTTTTACCCACCAGCCCAAAGAGCTGCGACGAACAACAAGATCAGCTTCATCTTGAGGAGGCGCAGGATCGGACGAGAGCTGCGCTGGCTGGGCGCTTGCTGCTCTGAGGACTGGAGGATACGATCTCCACTAATAAAGAGAGAGGAGTGGGCTGGAGCGGCGTGGGAGGGGGCCCTCAGGCTCAGTTAGTGTCATGAATCATTAGACCCGCTAAACAAGCCCTCTTTGAAAATGTGATGCGTGTAAAGTCTCGACATTTGGTGGTAAGATAATTAGCAATCTGTTTAGTGTCACAGTTGGTTCAGGTTGTGGTTTAAACGGATTGGTCTGATGCAGTAATTGTCGTGTATGGTGGGTGTAATGCCACCACATCCCTGAGGCTGCACCGGTGAAAAAGTCCTCTGTAGACATTCTTCAATATCATTTATAAATAACTTCCTTGCCACAACCGAATGATATTATAACACTATCCTGTAACATAGGATATATACTTTATTCTTTCTTTGTTCTTTATAATTTAATCGGATTAAAACAAGCAGCAAACACAACAGCAAAATGACTGGAGTTATTGCCTGTCTTTGTATCAATTGATCTAATATAATTACATTACATTACCGCAATTTCCGGACTATAAGCTGATTTTTTTCACATGTTCGGAACCCTGCAGTATACACAACAATGGGGCAAATACCCCACCACTGCCCATTCTACGGTGCAGACAGCACCACTGCTCCCGCGGCCATAGACTTATGTATGAACAAGATCTATTTTCCTTCTTCAATTTAGAGGGTGTGGCTAATATTCCGGGGCACTGTATAGTCTGTAGTTTACAGTAATTTAAAAATGTGTTTTGAAGTCTTAGTCTTATTAGTCTTATTTTATATTATTTTAAAAGAGACGTTTGTATTTTTGGTGCCTACACCTTGAAGCAGAGTGTCCGTATTGGTGTGCTCACTCACTCATGTCTGGTATCACTCATTCACAAGGGTGTGCTCTCGGAAGGCAGAGCAGAATTCACAATGTTACGTTCAAATATCCTGAAAGTTTGTGTTTTGTATGTGCAGAGTGCGCTCTCTTGATACTATATGTTCTCAGACTCCTTCTAACATGAGACTATTTAATAATGAAGCAGTGTGATTTCATCTGTCATGTAAGGAGTATGCAACATTTCTAGATACCCCTCCGATACTGCTTCTTTGTAGACAGCAATAAATGTATCACTGCGGGGAACACTTCCAGACATGTCACATGTAAGACAGAATTAGTCCAGCTGACTTCCCAATGATCCATTCATCCGTTTATCTTGGACACTGATAGTTCTCAGCATCTGCATGGTAGTTAAAAGAATCATGCGTCAATAGAGGTGATAGCTGAGCAAACACGCAAAATTACACAGCAGTGAAGCGGTTACCATGTGGAACGATGGTTTTTATGTGCGGTTGGTGACCCAATGATGCCGATGCACACAACTCTTTGCTATCATCACTTTTCACTGAATACTCACCAACTTAATAAACTGAAAATAGTCGTGGTTCAGTAATATTTGTCATGTGAAGCACTACTTCAAAAATATAGTTTTCTTAAGCATGTGGTACTGTGTTTGCAGTGTTCTTTTTGGGTTTCATGGAGGCACAATGAGTATCTCAATTGTCAAAAACAACATTAGTTAGACTGCTTTTATTCTTCCCACAATGTGGAAATTCGACTTGTCACAGGAGCAAACATTAAAAACAGCGAACACTTGACATTAAAGATGTGCAAAAGTAACAGTACACATAAAGCAGCCACAAATTGCACGAATTAACAACAGTTAATACTTAAATAAAATAAGGATATTAGACATAAATAAATGAAAAATAATGATTATAATTATAAATGAACTAAAGAATACTCAAAAAATATAACGACAGAATCCTGATAATCACAAAAAAGTCACACAAAAAAATGAAAAGTAGGGGGGAATATTGAATGACAGACAAGGGGGCGAAATTGGGGGGAAATAGCAAAATAAAAGAGGTAGCATTCTGAAACATTTTATAGTTTTTTTCTTGCCTTATGTAGGGCACATAAACACTGCCGAAAGGCAACACCTGCACTTTACCCAGGTCTGGCCTGGCATATTTTGTAAATTTGGAATATATTTTTAACTGCATTTCATGTTGCATTGAAAATTTTCTTCTCTTTATTTACTTGAAGTGTGTTACTCTGGTGATGCTTCTTCTTTAAAGTGTCAAAGTAAAAACTGCCACATGGACAAACAGTCACTAACACCACACCATATTGAGAAAAGAAGAAAAACACCGTCATTATACTTCACCCCTACTGCGTGTCCCCAGTCATGTCCATTTTCTCTCTTTTATTCTCGATTTATAACTGCAAAACTGTGTTGTCAGCAGGAAAGGGTGGAAGCACTCACAAGAAGTTCCTGTAGGTGAAAAATGAGGGATGCTTTTGGAAAAAAAAAAGTAGGTTTCTTATAGAATATTGTATGCAGCATCAACACATGGACTGACCTTTGCATATGGCACGATCATGGCAAAAGTAATCATGTCTAGGAAACCATAGGCCCAGAAAAGGCAACAGCTGGGAGCAAAATGTGCATATTGTGCTCCATAAAACTACTCCAGCCTGTTCGCTTCACGCCTGACATCAGCGCCGGTGATATCTGTCTTTGTTTCCACAGACAGGTCATCGCTGCCTCTCAAATCATCTGTACCGAAACAGTGAAGTCAGAAATGTGGAGAGCAGTGAACCAAATCAATGATGGAGAGACTGCGAGATCTTTTTTCAATTCTCACATGTTCTGCGGAGCAACAGGGGCGCTGCGGTGTTTCTCATCAATCCTCCGTCCGTGATGGAGTCTGGGACTTTCATTCAGCCACTGGATATCAAAAGCAGTGAGCCGGTAAATTACACATCCTCCTACATCCTGCGTGAGTTCATTCACATATGACGCTGCAGTGTGTTTTACAGTCCCTGTATTTCACTGAGGCCTGGTAAATAATTCAAGGATATTCGTGACCAGGCTAAGATCGACAGCTTGATGATTCTGTGTCACTTTTCAGCCGGATCATTTACATGCACTAATATAAAGCAGAATGACTCACAAAGGAAGCAGGGAACCACATGAAAGCCTTGTCTGGGCTTTTAATCTTCAGATTTGACTGTGAATGCTCAGACTTTGATGAAGGTCCAGGAACAATAGGACAGTATGTGAGCGGTCACCTGTGGTCACGCACACCTGCGCTTGCTTTGTCTGGTAGGGAATATCAAGAATTATTACCTCAACCTATCACAGAGTTCTGTTTGTTTGTTGGGTTTATGCATAATAACTAACAAAATTACAAATATATTTCAATTACATTTTCAGAGGTGGCTGGAAATGGGATCATTGGGTTTGGGTTTGTTTGGTTGCAGGTTCCCTGTTCATTTGAAATTGTTATATCCGGTCACATGACTAGCTCTCTTTAAAACAGATAGAAATTAGAACATTTTGTGTTCATAACACACAACATTCCATCCAATCTCTGTAATAAATCATCTGTCAAGAGGCTATAAAATGTGGCTTCACTTGTGTGTTGAAGCTGTCATTCACTCTCTGCTGCACAGCCTCTTCTTCACGTCTCTCATCTGCGTCTCAATGGAAGGTTGTAGCGCTACTGCCATCTGCTGTCCGTTTGATATAATGCATGTGATATCGGTTTAAAAAAAAAATGAATTCAAGTTTGTTTGACTAGTACATTTTCCATCCAAGTTATTTTTTTTTTCTTTTAAACGTGTGTGTGTGTGTGGTCCTTGTATAGCTATACTGGTGGGGACCAATTATTGGAAACACACCTACCTATGGGGACTTTATGCAATTGTGCCGGTCCTCACAATTTTTTTAGAGTATGAAAAATAAATTTGGTTCAGAGTCCTGGTAATGGTGAGCCATGTGTTTTGGATGGTTAGGTTTAGGGTGAGAGGCTGGGGAAAGATTGGTTTATCTATTCTTGGTAGGATCTATTTGGGGGGAAACACATTTTTGTGGAGACGTTTGGCTTAGTTAGGGCCATTTTGCTGGTCCTAACAAGGTTAAGCCTCGATGTGAGGAAGAAAAAATCGAAATAACTGGGTCATTATAATTGGGTTTCAGTTTGGTGAAGGTTGGCCGTTTGTTTTGGAGGGTTGGGTTTAGGGTGAGAGACTGGGAAAGGGTTATGTCAATGAGAAATCTCACAATGTCCCCACAGGGACAGCATTACAAACGTCTGTGTGTGTGTGTCTTTTGTTGGAGTTCATTAACTGACAGTCACTTCTGTCCATCTTTTGGATAAATGCTATTACGGCCTGATGAGACCATAAAACAGCAAGTGCAACATTCATAAGAAAAATGCGGTTTGAATCATGGATGCTGGGAAGAGGAAGAGGAAACTGGAGTAATGTGGGTTTCACCATGGAGCTCAATTTGGTGGCAACATCGTCATGTTCTCTGGCCTTTCTTCTTTCTGTTATGAAGTAAATACATCAGACAGAACACGAAAGCTTCACACAGATGATTATTTTTGGTTATTGTGATACACTGCCAATAAAGCTGTCAAGCTGATGCACTCTCTGGGACGACAAGATCCAAGTCAGCCTGAGCAGAACCTTCTGGAAACAGAAAGACAGCGCCCGGCGCACTCAATCACGGGTATTGATTTGTGGGTTTCAATGCAAAATATTGCGACACCCTGACACTTGGCAAATGGACTTAGTGGTGTGCATTCTACCGAAACGACACTCATGGTTTTTCCGACATATGATTGATTCCACTCTGCATGTTGATGCCTCCAAATATAAATGTGCGTGCATATTGTTGGGCTTGTAACAGAAGGTGTATTTAGATGTGCCCATATTATTATAGTAAAACCTCTGTTCTCACGTTGTTTTCTGTGAATATTGTGTTGGAACGCACATTTTTTTGCCATTACTTTACATATTTTCAGTTTTAGATTTAATAGATTTAAATTTCATTTATCCATGTGTATTATTCTCTCTTTTCCTAGCTATATTCATTCCTTCATTCAACGAGTGTGCTGTCCATGGGGAGATCGAAAGCGCTGAGGGTCAAGCGCAACTTGCGAAGCGAAAATAATGACCTGATCAAGTTGGATGGAGGCAGGAAGGAGAGTTCGAGACACATGGGAGAAAAACATTCCGTATCCGGAGTGAAGAGGTGAAGAAGAGAGTGCAGGCGAGGTTGAATGATGGTCATTGGAAGTGACCAGAAGGGACAAGCTCAGAAATGAGTTCCAGATTAACATGTCCACGGGAGGCCAGATGGTTTGGAGACATGGAGCGGAGAGACAATGAGTTTTGCGGATAAGATCGATGAGGACATGAAGAGGTGTGACTGGGTTGGGTAAGGTTACGGTGGGAGACCCTAGATGGGAACAGTAGAAAGGCAAAGAAGAAGTAAACACAAGGACTGTGTTACATATTAAGGATATCATTAAGTAAACAAGGCTCTGACACCAGTCTAATTGTAAATCTAAGGAGGAGAGAGAGCGCCTCCTGTGGGGTCAGTCAGGCGCAACCGGTGCTCAGATGTTCTCAGCTGAAGGATAATTTCAGCTTCATTTCAGAATGAGCCAACAAGCTTGCGACCGTTTAAGTCCCAACTGCGTTTAACAAGCTCCCCTCCACGATAAATCACCACCGTGCCATTGACTTTTTTAAATTTCCACTCGCTAATGGCCTCTTAGAAGACGCACCAAGGGCGATGTCTGTTGAAGAAGCGCAATTTACAGTGATCGTTCCAACACTTTGTTTACGGCCTCCTCTTTGGAGAACACATCGGCTCGAGTAATTACATCTATAAATACAGACTTGGCTTGGGACCGTGCAAATGAGTCCTGACTGAGCTGATCTACAGATGTAATTTCGATGAATGCTTTGCTGTAGTCAGTTTCTTTAATAATGGGAATATTAACGTTACAATAACCATTTGTTTCAATGAAACCGTGGCTCAATAGCACTGACAAAACGCACACTATGACAGACAAAAAAATGTCATTTCTCTTGTCATTGTGTTGCATGGAGGCAAAGGGATTTTTGCTTAATGTTGAGCGACTTACTATGAGGAACATTTCTGTGGAGACTTCAGACCTTTGTTTAAAGTGACACTAATGTTAAGCATGACCTGACATCAAGGGCTGACTTTGAAGCTGGGAAAATTCGATTGTAATCTTTAACATCATCAAGGTTTGTCGATAGAAGCCCTGATGCCATTTAGCTGCGTTAAAGGGAGCGAGGACCAAGCCTGCAGGCGACATGCTGGTGACATTTAGCAAGTTTGTCTGGCGCCATTTTGATCGCAACGGTGACTCATTTCTCCTATACGTTCTTGCTTCTGATCCTGCGAGTCTAATAACAGGTCAGAGCATTTGAATAAAGGTGAAGATCAGATAAACATGAGCCGTGAAAAAACATAATAGAAATTATGCTAGTACTCAAACACCACATGGGTGTTCTTGAGGATAGTTTTGGGGTCCTCTCTGCTACTTTAAATCCCCTGCAGACCACTTCTGACACCTTGTTTTGTGAGACAGGAGTGGAGATGAAGGTTCTGCTCATGACTGCACACGTCTCTGACAGAGTCCGATGACATTGTCATTCTCCCATAAATATATTTTTGGCTCCCCCTGGGTGAGTCTTCTATCATGTCGGCCTCTCCATGTTATCACTCACACGCATTTGCTGGAGGCGCTCCTGCGACAATTCTACACTTCATTTGAGCACAACAGTATAGTTATGTCCATATACCTGAGGTTTGTTGATACATGACTTGGGCACCGACAAGTCTTCCCTGTTTACATTGTATGAGAGTTTATTCATCGGACATAATCTGAACAGAGAAAACAGTCACTGCTGTTGTGTAAATGTGTTAATTACATACATGAATTATGGTTCTTTTTTAAGCTTTGATGAATCTCATTTTAAGCACAGATTTCCATTCTTATTTATATACATTATGGGAAGTGTCAATTATGTCCAATTTGTTTGTATTTATTTGAAAGATTTGACTGATTCTTTATGGACATCACTTGGCAAATTGAAGTAAACATTTACATTATTATTTTTTATGTTATTATGTTGTCCTTTTGATCATTAAAACTCTCTCAGAAGCACCTACGCATACTTTTATTTCCTATAATAAACAGCTACTACGCACCCTGTTTACGTTTGCCTCATCTTGTAAAACCTACCTTTATCTTGAGCGCTGACATGTCGAACTGATAATGGAGCCCTGCAGACCTTCTAGGAAGACCTTCACCACAGATTCCCTTCAGGCCTCACACTGTTCCACCATGAGCAAATGCACAGTGACAGCTGTTCTCCACCGTTTTCAGCCTGCACGACTACAATTATGCGTCCTACCTTTCCCTGTCCGCTTGTGTCAGAGTCAGCTTGAGCTGCTTTGGAGGAATATGTGCATATTTACAGATTCAACTTTACAGACATTAGTGCCGCACGACGTGCCCTCATCACACAATGGCTGAAAGTTGTTTGTTTACATGTCAGTTAGGTTAATAGGCAGCGGATTATGGGTTTGTCCGCAGGATGCTTGCTGACATTTCAGAAGTAGAGGTCTGTTTTAGCACATCTTGAACTTAACTTTGAGGTTAAAATGGTGAACCTTTTTCCATCTTCCACCGTCATCCATCCATCCGTCCATTTAGCCAACCGACTAGTCAACTATCTATCTGACCAACCCTCTGTCCATGCATCCAAACATCCTTCTGCCCTAGTAACTGAGCAATGGATGAATGAATTATTAATTCAAGGATCCATCCGTCCAACTGATTCAATGAGCACCATCCGTCACCCAAAAATATTCCATGCATTCAGACCCATGAATCTGTTCATCCATTCATTCACTCTGCAGTTCAAACCATGCATGTCCTCTGTTAAAGAACCTTCCCTTCTTATGTGGGATTAGTTGTTCTTGTGCGAGTGCTGCCATCATCCACATTTATTGGAGTTTCAAGTTTGCCACAGGAGGGAATGAGAGTGATCTTCTGTCTCTGTGCACTGCATTGCACTAGCGACTAGTTATCCCAACAGTCACAAGTCCATCTCTGGACTAAGCATTTGATGATGAATGAACAGAGTCTTTGCTGGGCAAATGTTCCAGGGTCTTATTGGAGAGAGATATCAGGTAAAAATAGACAAATCATTCACTAAAAACCACCAGCACTGGCACAGCGCTCACGCACCGCTGTGTAGAGGATGAAAGGTCCGCTTTTAGAGGAAATGAAATTTAGCTGTTGGCTGCACTATCACGGCCTGATCTTCCAACTGAAGCAGGCAGCTGATCCAAATCTGCCAGCAGCTGCCCCTCGAGCTGTTATTGTGCTTCTTTTGGCGAAGGCAAGGAGCGATGACATCCCTTCAGCCTTTTATATTCCCCTCCTCACCTCTTTGTGTTTATTTCCACCTGCGCCCATTTCCTTCATCTAACCAATTCTGACTGACAGGTGGGATAATGATTTAATCTGATGCTGCGTCCAAGATGTTGACTGACCACTCAATCATTACAGGGGTTTTAAACTGGGATACATCTTACTGGTGAACAATAAAATATGAAAATCCCCTGCAGGCAGAGATATGATTGCTTTCAATTCTTCACCCGAGACTCATAGGAAATGAGATGGACTCATTTTCCATTGCATGAATTCATCCGAGACCATACATCTACTGAGCGTTTAGGCCTGTTATCCTGTCTTTGGTTTGTTTATACTAAGCACCTCGCTCCTCTTTTTGACGCAGATGATCGCACAAACGCGGGAGCAACTGGAAATGAGAGCGTTTATTAGCAGTAAACGGGATCATTTACCCAAGACTACATTCCACAAACTAACATTTCCGAAGTGGCCACATGACATACTGTGTAAGTGAAAATTCTTTATAAAAGGTTATGTGCTGAAAAAAAAAAAAAAAAAAATGTATATATATATATATATATATATATATATATATATATATATATATATATATATATATATATATATATATATATATATATATATATATATATATATATATATAAAGGATTGTGAGTTGTTTGGTTCTTTATGGGGCTATAAATTATTCAAAAACAAAGTCTACAACTGCGTACTTTTTCTCTGTAAACGCACTGACAACGCGTGACCTCTGCTACAATAAGGCAGCTTATACTTTGATTGACACCTGTGGCTAGTGAAAACCTTATTACTGAAAAATACGGCATTAGCTCCATCTTAATTTCTCCTTAATGTCCATTTTCGTTTGCCTGAAAAAGGCCACTGAAATAATTTCGTGTGTATTCGTAATACGTAATCATAATTATCGTGCAATAATTAAATACATATTTCGGTGGAAGGGCGTGTAATTAATGAGTCTAAAATACTATTGAATGCAGAATATTATTGTCAAAATTACCCGCTATTTGGATTATTATTGGGATTTAGAAAGTCTTGGGAAAGCGCACGTAAAACATGTAGTACCTGCATTTGAACGCTAGATGGCATAAACTTTTTTTTT
Organism: Synchiropus splendidus; assembly: GCF_027744825.2. Lineage (NCBI taxonomy): Eukaryota > Metazoa > Chordata > Actinopteri > Syngnathiformes > Callionymidae > Synchiropus > Synchiropus splendidus. The sequence continues at coordinate 6,912,923 of NC_071348.1, read as the reverse complement.
TTTTTTTTTTTTTTTTTTGTAATCCAGACAAGTGAGTCTGCTCCTGAGATCCTGGAATGTTAATACGTGCCATGACAGGTCACGCTGTTGTTGGCAGAATGTCCTGTTTTATTCCTGTAATCGAAGTGATCCCTGAACTTTTATCGCAAAACTCCAGGAAACGTGCTCACACACCACACAAAATATTTACTATACTCTTGCATAAGCGGGCGCTTTCGTGGAACTAAAAGGGAGAACACGCTGTTTTGAGTGTTTGTTCTCTGGTATGAACAAACCGTCTCACATGCACTTTTTAAATATGTACACGTTTTAATTTCCTCTAAGAACAATCTAAACAAATGATCAGCCTCATATTGGCATGTAAACAAAGCAAGTTGATGTTGCGTTTGAAGAACCTCTGTGAGAAACCGCTGGTTTTGTTTCATGTGGAAACAGCCTGATCGGAAAATGGTAATTCGTGTGAATGTTGATGGAAGAATATGATGTTCAATTGGTAATCTGTGTTTGAATAAATGTTTTCATTTTGGTACATTTGAAAGAAATGACGTGCCATTCTAATCATGTAAAAATGAAATCAAATTGCATATTCTTCTGATTCATTCATGTAATAACCTGTATGGTTGACAACACGTTGTGCCACATATACATGACTTTGATGTTATTTCATCAATGTATTAAAGCTTTAAAAGCAAATGTAAGCGGTGAATTGCGCTGTAATGGTGCAAATTCCGTCGGTCCATAAATACCACACGGCTTGCCATCCGATCCGGCGCAGGGCGGTATAAACCAGCATCGTCAAGCGATTGTAAGACACCGGATACACCTTACAAAATAACACAATAAACTACTATTTCAAAACAACGCCATCGTTTTGACCCATCAGATATATGTGAAACAGTTTTTCCCAAATATGATATCAGTAGTTATACTCACTACTTTATTTAACTTGACTCAAAATATAACTTAACGGCCACATACGGAGTTCGTTTTTTTTACTTTGAAAATCCAAACAGAAAGTCATTCAGTGTCAACACAGTAAGACTGTTTAGCATAGTGCGAATAGACACAGTCAATCTTTGTTTACGCCCTGTTGCGGTAACCAACTTCTTAGCGACTGCATGACTTTCTCTGTTGTGTCGGGTTGTTTTTTGGTAGCAACATAGTGTGAATCCCGGACAATGGCTCACAACTGCTGGGACTCGAGGTTGTGGTGTCACAGACTGATGCTGGCAAGCGGGTTAGCTGGATTGCTGTGACCCTCCGTCCACACAAGTACAGGTCGACCCACATCTGCAGAGAAGGTATTTAAGCTCCCAGAAATAAGCTTTTTGGAGAACGTATTCTGTTGATATTCTCCAGGTTCGTGACCATCGCTTATCCGTATCCATGTGTGACGCTATTATCTGTAGTGATGGCTGATACTTTAATACATTGATCGATGTTTTTCAGCATTCAGAGTCAGAAATCTGTCCACAATGGAGACTTCCTCGGTGACCCTGACTGTTCGAGGAGAAACTCTTCCAGGCACGTCTCACAAGTTCATCCTCCTACTGTTAATGTATTCAGCTGATCTATCATGACCTTAGTTATCTCACCTCGAACTAATCCCGATTCAGAAATATTTTTTACCCTTTAAAGACGTATACGAGGTCAACAACCATGTGTGTCTAACCCTGTTAATATGGCTAATGTTTTATATTCATCTTAAAATGTAGCCCGAGCGTCTGTTTTTTAACTAAAAAATTGAAGTGTCAGCCCCTTAGAAGTTTTAAAGCAAAAGGAAGTGGAACCATTTTGCAGCTTTAAAAGTGGAGGATTAAATGTACTTCAAATATTCATGATGCGTGACTTAGTTATTGATTTAATGATCTATATCTCACAGGCGAAGTGATTGCTGTCGTCGGTAGCTGTGAAGCCCTGGGAATCTGGAGCCACCAAAAGGCTGTGGTGTTACAGCCCTGCGATATTGCGTGAGCATCACAATTTCCCATATTTTAAGACAAATATCATCAACATTGTCCTGAAACAATCTTTTGTTCATGACAGAAATACATGGACAGCAACAGTCAGTGTCCCTAAAGGAGTCATCATCAAGTACAGATACTTCAAAGGCTTCTTTTTGGAGTCAAAGGTGAGCACTCAATACTTACATACTCCTGCTTAAGTGAAATGTACTGTTTTGATAATTTACATATATAAGGGTGTTATTAATATCTAAATTGTTTGCTTAGTCTTATTTGTGGAATCGTTTTTATTGTCTTAATGTGCAGAATACATCAGCATTTTTAAATATATAGGTCAAATAGTAGGACTCTTGTAGATTGTTTTGGTTTGGTTTCACTGTATTTGCAGTTTTCATGTTTCACTACACTTTGTCCTTTGAGGGAGTTGTGGTTGCCTGTTGTAAAACAGGGCAAACTTCCAGCTGACTGTCTGCACACGTGAGAGCTGATAAACCTGCTGCGATGGGGATGTACACTCAAACTACCAGGGATCACATTTCACTTATTCAAATGTATATAGGTCAGCATTTTGCATACTAAGGGTGGAGCTGTTTTCAGAGATGTCTTCCTTTGTTGTGCTAAATGACTTGTCCTTACAGTAGAATGTGTCTGAGGGTGGCGTCTCAAATGCACAACAACACAGTGTTTACCCCACTTCTATGAAGTCACTTTTGAATGATGATTACAGCAAATGTTTTTTTTTAAACCCATTAACAAATCCACTTTTCAGATATCAACCCATGGTTGCTGGCTGCCCTAGGTGGGGATCGGTGACTGTGCCAGCTCGTAATTCCTTTCTCATACTCTGACCCGAGGTTCCGACTTGAGTCGGGCGTGAAAAGTAGAGCCATTTAACCGTCTGATCACCCTAACATTGTACTCAACATTGGAATTTCAGAGTGCAGGTGGTCCCTGTCAAGTGATAGTCAAAATGTGGGAGACCCATCATCAACCTCGCACGATGAGCCCCACAGGTATCAAACTACAGAACTGGTGCACTATGTGGTTGGTTTGGGGTACTGTGCTCGACTCTACCCTCATGTTAGCCAGTACTGCTCTAGAGCTATGAGTGGCAGAGAACTTGATTATTAGAGGACCTTTTTTTTTTTAACTAATAACTGTTAACATTCTAACTTCTATTTCTGGGTTGGTGGTTCAGGGGGGATTTTTTTATCCCATATAATATACGGTTTTCAATGGCTAAGTCACATGAAACATTTTCAGTATTTATATACTTTTGTTGACTAATGCATCTCCCTGCTTGACAACCCTTTCCTCCCACACCTGTTTTTCTAGCTTATCTGCTGGGCACATTCAGTCTTTTCTATACTTGGTTAATATGTTGGTCCTGATAAACTTATTCTGACATATAGCACTTGTTTTTACTTTCCTATGTTTAAATGGAGGCAAATCAAACTCAGAGCTTGCTGAGTGAAAATGTAGTCCATACTGTGATATTGAATGAAATCGTTGGCAGCATCTGCTCTGGTTTTATTTGTTTTCATTTTCGTCTCTATCGGTTGTAATATTTCGTAACGCAATTTCCTTCTATTTCAGCGACAACCGTGACGATCGACAACGGAGAGTTCGGAATCCACAGTGAGTCTAATTTAATCCCTTTTTATTTCAACCCTTCAAAACTTCAACACGAGAACTTTCTCTCTCACAACAAAAAAAAAATCTGATGGTGCCTCAAAGATTCAAATGACAAACAATCCACTACATGAGGACTGATGAAGTCACGTCCTGTTGGCTTCATTTCACTGTAGACTTCTCTGAACTTCAGTTTAAACTTTGAACCGGCAACTAAAAGATGATAGCGCATGTGTTATGATTACCTGTGCGTGGATCAGTATTGTTAACCTTATTGAACAGTCGCAAATAAATAAAATGAGGTTATTTTCTGGGAATACAGTACAAATATACAAATATACAGTACAAATACTCCCAGGTTTCTTTTCTTCTTTTTGTTTACATGGCGTTATTTTTCATTGTTAAAATGCATGTACAGCCAACTTGGACCTCAGATGGTCACAATCTTGCATGACACTCTAAAGAGAGAATATAGTGAATTAATGTGTGTTGTTTTTTTTATTCAGCTGTAATATTTGTCTGGATGGGAGCATAATGTATTATAAACAAGAGTTAGCACGATTGCTGCTGAGGTGAAGAACGTGACTTAAACAATACATGTGTGCAAACTAATCTCTCCTTTTGAAGTTTAAGTTTGTATAAGCATTTGCATTTTTTTCAGTCCCCATGTGTTCATGTAGCATTCATTGGGCACATATTCCTCAGGTAACTATATCTATCCTTGGACCTAAACCTATGATCTGTGCAAGAATAAAAGCATGAAATAACTCCAAATTCAAACACAACCTTGAATGTGTCGTCAAAGGTCCTTTATATTCATGAAGCAACTGAAGCTCCCCCGCTTTGTTGCTCCTTTACTAGTCAGCATTTACAAGCAACGTTAATCTCCAGTGCTTCCTGTTCTTTCTGTCTGCAGATGGGCTGAAATGTGTCGACTCCGGATGGCTGACGTGCCAGACAGAGATCCGCCTGAGACTGCACTATTCTAAGATGCCGCCCGTGTCCATCACCAAGAAGAAATTCAAGAAGTCCCGCTTCAGGTGAGGCTGCAGTTGAATTCGACACCAGCTGGAGAAAGTTGGGACTGAAAGTGAATCTGTTGTGATCATCTGATCTCGTGCGACAGATAAGTGGTGTGCTCTTCCAGTTATTTTATGGTGATGGAGACATTTTTATCAATGAAATCCACTCAAGTTTTCTTCATATAAGCATGAAAAGAAGGCAGATGTTGCACCAATGATGTCTGCACCAAGCTAAATGTTGGCTATAATAATCTGGCATTTTCTAATATCACATTTCCAAATTTTGCAACATATGTTCATAGATTCAGTGACTGAGAGCGTGCTGCATTATTGAGAGGTTTAGGGTGGTGGTGTTGCATAGAAAAGTGTGTGTCTGGAGTTGGCTCAGTGCATCATGACTTACCATGTAGGCCAGAAGCTTAAACGCTTTAGGCAGATTTACTTGTCACTGATAGGCTTTGCTGCCATTACCGTCCATGTTCCTTCAGTATTAGTAATGCACTCTGAAGTGGTCATTTAATACTAAGTAGACCAATCCAAACTATTATCATCAGTTTTTCGTTTTTATTTCCTGATACATATTTGCTTAAACATATGTGTCATGCTGCCATTAGTTGATAATTCTATCTGTTGTTGTTCTGAAATGTCTCTTCATGCAGCCTTTTTTTAGATAAGGCTGGATAAACAAAGACATGTTATCAAGTTGCTTTGACTGTGAACACATTATTTTAAAACCTTTCCAGGATCAAGTTGACCTTGGAGGGCATTGAGGAAGAGGAGGATGAGGAAGATGTGCTCAGTCCATCCTCGCTGCACAAGATGCCCACCACTCTCGAGATCAGCATGATCACAGCCAATGGATACAACTCCCGCCACTCCCAGCCCGAGTGTGGCTACGCCCTAGAGCCGTCCAAGTGGACCGAGTACAGCATCCACACCATGGATCCAGACAACCTGGAGCTCACCTTTGAGTTTTTTGAGGTGTGTAATCAATTGGTGGTGGTTGTAAGAAAATAAAATCACCTGAAATGATGTTCCTCTTCTTTCCTTACAGGAGGATCTCAGTGAACACGTGGTCCAGGGTGACGTTCATCCAGGTCATGTCGGGACAGCATGCCTCCTTTCCTCTTCGTTTTTGGAGAGTGGGAAGGACAATGGTGTTGTTACACTTCCCATAATGGGACGTAATTCCAGACAGACCATTGGGAAAGTTAGAGGTAAGTGGGAAATTTCGGCTTTATTTGTGACATGAGATTATTCTGCTCATTTAATGGGGACTTTCTTTGCATATCATTTGACTTACCAGTATCTCAGAACAGTAAGCTGGTTGTCTTGTCCACTAGTGTGGCTGGCAGACAAAGGCGTTCTGTAGCATCTAGGTTGCTCATTAAAAAAAAAAAACAATACCACTATGTTTAGCATTTCAATTCAATTAAAACCTTGTGATTGTTGTTGCCATAATTGCTTATTACCAGCATCTTTTTGTTTAACAGTGTTTCACTTTCCACAGATAACATGAGTAGATTAGTTAGCATCTGTGGTTTGAGGACTTGCACTTTATTTTGTACAGAACTCCACTAGTTTGATGTTTTTATTTTGAAAAACACCCCTGTGTGGAGCTTCCTCTAGCAGGACACAGATGTTACACAGCTATGGTAAAAACAATAGTAACTTTTCAAGTGGTCTTCCCACAGACAGAGCCTGTGCTCTCGTGTCCCAACACTTCGCTTTGACTTTGTTTTTGTTAGTTCATGTTGATAGCTCTTACATTTAAAGGCCCTGAACTTCAACCCTGACAATAAAGATCTACTTCTTCTGCCTGCCTGTCAATAAAACTTAATTTGACCTTTCACACTAATCTGTTGAACTTTCTGTTTCAGTGGATTATCTTGTGACGCGGCCGATACACGGACTGCAGTGTGACATGAGCTCCTCATTCACCAAGTATTGGAAGAAAAGAAGGCCTCTGGATGTGGGTCACCGAGGAGCAGGAAGCACACACGCAGCCAAGTGAGTTACACGCTTCTTGTCTTATAATCTTATTTCACGGACTTTCATCCCACTTCTCTTCAATTACACATAATCTTTAGATTAGCTTTGGACTGTAGGGGCTTAACAGCAGGTTGATGTATTAGCTTTCAGTGCTGTCTAGTCACACACTCACCCAAAACACTTTGTCAGCATTATTATTATGTAACTGCGTACTCAATGGACTGTTATGCAAACTCTGCTGGTGCAGAAAGGAAACTGTCGCACTGTGCACTGTTCCAGCTGAGTTGCTGTGGTGGTACACCTTTGTAATGTCTCCAGATCTCTCTTTATTGTTAAATGCTTTTTTTTTTCAGGCACCATAAAGTCAGAGAGAATACCATCGCTTCATTCAAAAGTGCTGCCAACCATGTAAGTATAATGGATCAATGCCACCCATCAGAATTGACTAGTCACATACTGCCTGTACTCCCGCACACAGGGTGCCGCCTACGTAGAGTTTGACGTCCACCTCTCCAAAGATGCTGTGCCTATCGTGTACCACGACCTCACTTGCTGTATAGCTTCCAAAAAGGTAACACTATCCACCTGTGATGGGGTTGTACCTGTCACTGCTAGTACTGCGGTGACACAATGGTGCATCTTGCAAGATCTTCCAAGATGTGAAACACATGAATCCCTACTACAAAATAAAGCATCACTGAAAAGTCCCAGACAGCCTCCCGCTGCTTCAGCATATCTCCAGTGATCCGTTTCCTCTCCTCAGTCAGCATGTCTGGCTCCTGTTCTGTTTCCCTGCTGTCATTCGCACATGCTCAGACCGACTCACTCCAGGCCCAGCAGGAGTGGGTTAAGAAGTTAAAACATCGCTTTGATATCATCTCACTTTGATGTAACTGATGTTTTTGTGCTGTGTATTTAAATCTGACATTCCCTCCACAACAGAAAAACGACAAGAGACTGGAGCTAATTGAAGTTCCTGTTAAAGATTTGACATTTGATCAGCTGCAACTTCTAAAGGTAACGTATTTTTGGAGATCGTTTTGTGGTTATAATAGTTACTTTCTTCACTGTAAAAACGTAATGCTGAGTGCTGCAGATCCTTTTGCAGTGACTTTGTGTTTATTCGGATCATCTCATTCTGCTTTTTAAGACAGTTGTGAGCAGGAATAGCGTTTGTGTTTGTTCACATGACTTTGTTAGACTTGAGAGTAATGAAACATGTCAGCTGCATCAGTGCAGATGAATGTTTACTACAAATATTTAACTTGTTCCATCTTTATTTGTTAGTTCTTTTCAATACAATCACCTAGTTTTTCCGCTTCATTGTTTCAGCTGGCGCATGTTACCGCCATGGGGCATGATGACAAAGGTAAGTATTATAATATTGACCTCGAGTTTTGCTCACGCTCTCATGTTACGTGTTTACCCTATGTTACACTGCCGTCCAGATTGTACTTCAGATCTGCTGGAAGAGGAGGAAGAAATCGATGAGCATCAGCCGTTTCCTTCACTCTCACAGGTGACTAAAACCCAATAGTGAGGTGGGATATTCTTATCAACAATTAATAATTCATCCCTTTCAACCATTTTAGATTTTCCAAGCAGTGCCTGAGCATGTTGGCTTCAATATTGAGCTCAAATGGATCTGTCAGATGAAGGTAGGAAACAGTGAGTGATAGCAGTCGGCTCTTCAGTTGTTCGTTTGTTAATGTTTGTGGTTTCAGGATGGATCATGGGACGGCAACCTTTCGTCCTACTTCAACATGAACAAGTACCTGGACATCATCCTGTCCTGTGTTCTGCAAAAGGGAGGAAACAGGAGCATTCTTTTCTCCTGCTTTGACCCAGATATCTGCACCATGTGAGCTTGAGATTTGTATTTTGGACTTTTGAAGCTGATTGAGTTCCATTTTCAAAACTGAAGGATCTTATTGTGTTTTCTTGAGTTGCACAATGTCCAGTGACACCATTTCTGTTCGAACCACAGGGTCCGTCACAAGCAGAACAAATACCCCGTCCTCTTCCTGACTCAGGGAATCTCAGACAGATATCCGGAGTTGATGGATATCCGCTGCCAGTCCACCCAAATTGCCATGAGCTTTGCTCAAAGCGAGAATATTCTAGTGAGTAGGGCGAATGATTTGGTTGAACTGGATCATCTCCGTCCTTTAACTACATTTTTTGCCATGTTTCCAGGGCATCAGTGCACACACTGAGGAGCTGTTGACGCACCTGCCGTACATCAAGGAGGCTCAGAGCAAAGGTCTGGTGGTCTTCAGCTGGGGAGACGACAACAATAACCACGCCAACAGGATGAAGCTGAGAGAACAGGGGATTGACGGCCTCATCTATGACAGGTAAGCCAAACAAAGTTTGAGCTAATGATTATAACATACAACTATTTCTCACCCTGCTGTCTGGATCTTTTTCCGACAGACAGAGGTATTTAAGGATGTTGTATTTTAGCCTCCAACCTTAACTAGAAATTTCTGTGACCCGGATGTCCAAAACTTCCAACTGAAATTTATTGTTATATATTCAAATATTCAATAAGGCAATGGAAAACAAGCATTTTAGGAGAGAGATTTGTGAAAAGGTTTTTCATCACACAAGAGAAACATTGAATTTCTCATCTCTACACTTGGGTAGCTATTACATTTAAACATAAACAAATAATGATGTTGGAGACAAACTCCACTGATATGTTTCATCATAAAACAGTACAGAGGGACTGTAATGTCCAACACATGGAATAAAATGAAAATGTCTTTATCATGATATTGCCAAAATTACATTAATCGCAATAACTTTTTTTGTCCATATGGCCCATCGCTAGTTCACAGATTCATCATGTCATTGTTCCCCTTACGTCACATTTTCTAGATTTCAAGACTATCTATTATAATGTTATCTATTATAACACAGTGAACTACAAAATATGTTTTGTATGTCACTTCCTTGTTATTTTCTATTTGCGTGTGAAAAAAATGTTGACTTTCAAGACAGCCTCCGGTGGTTTTCAACAACCCAACCAGCACATCTAGTCGAACCCGTCTGCTCAGAAGTTTCAGTTCTGCTTCACTCTAATATGACATCATGACATATAGCCACAGTGAAGTTTTAAGACAGTTACATTGTCTTAAGGTCCCAGTTGTCTTACTTTTTGTTCTGTTTTTACAGAATTTGTGAATGTTCCCTGCCCAATTTTGGGTCATCTGACTTGTGTAAAGTGCCTTCTCCTGCTCTTATGTTTTGTTGTCGGTTCCCTAAAATGACTGATCTGTCGAACTTGTTTTGTTTTGTAAATGATGGAAGACAGTTGACTCATCATTTATTCATTCCATGTTTTCAATCACCCTTGAAATCTGATGAAAGAGGTGCTGGTCGACTGCCCAGTCTATCATTCTGAAGCAGTTTTACTAAAAAGCCCGTTGCACTGTGTTTATGATGGGAATACAAGCTCCGTAACTGTTGACTGCATGTGTTATTCTACCCCTTATTATTTGTCTAAACTTTCTTGGCACTCGTTTGAATTGATATGAGCTGCGTGTGCAAAGAATGGAACTCACAGCGGCTCCATCAGACGCCCTTGATCCTCCAGCATGCTTGTTGTTTGTTGACTGGCGGTAATGGTCACATTACTGGCCGAGCAGCCCGAAGGGCTTTGTTTGAGAGAGCTGAGGGAAATGAGGCTCTTCGATGCCAAGGAACAAATTGACAATGCTGCTGTATAAAAGTTCAGTCAATTGTGTAACTGTTTACATTGAGTCACAAACTGGATGCCTTGGATTATCCTGCAATACTAACTGTCCCCAGTGGAGGCCGCCTTGTGTTTGTTTCTGTATAATATGATACCTTTTCAGTGTTCACTGCATCGTGGCTCAGGAAGTTCTGTTTTGCAATGCTGACTTGCTGGCTGGTTATTTGTCTCTTTAGAGCAAAGCATCAGCTCTACATTTGCAGAAGTGGGACTATAAAACTGTATTAGCAAACTTAATATTTGATCTTTATTAGATTTTAAAATTGTATAGAAGCTCTTGTTAGCTTTATTGTGTTGGACGTGATGAAAGAACCCCCTGGTGATGTGAGTGTCATCCTTTCACTTGCTTCAACATCACACACAGGAATGTGAAACTTAACCTCCTATAGACTGCAGTGCTCCACTTTCTAGAGCAGCTGCGTGACAGCAGCCGTGTTCATGACAGCTCATCATTTTGCATTACAGTTCACCAGGTTTGACTGTTTTCTGACTGCTACAGTTTGACTATGCTGCTTGTAATGACTGAGATCAAACTGTAAAGGGACTTCTGTTTAAAAAAAAAGCATGCTTAAACTGACACGAACAACAACAATTTCTCCTCTTGATGTTTCCATATCGTTCCACTTTGAGTTGCGTTGCTCAAGACCTTGGTTGTAAAACTGGCCAGTTATATTATGAACATTTTTCTTGACCTGGTTTTCTCTCACACAAAGGGAATGAGGCATGTTTCTGACTGTGGAACTTAATAACAGTCCCCCAAGACAACTGAACTATCATGAACTAATCTAAACCATCTAGCTGTGAACTACTACTCTATCACGTACAATAGTTATGCATCTTGTGTCGACTGTGTTTTTAAAAAACATATTCATGTTTGTTATGAGCTTCCTAATTATGTTTATTTTTTTCCCGCAGGATCGGGGAGGATCAAGGAGACCAGCCAAACATCTTCCAGGTGGAAGAGCAACATTCTTTGCAGGAGGTCATCACAGAGGAGACCCTGAAGAACTCCATGTGCTCCTGCTACTCCATCCCCTGCTCCATGGCTCCGTGCATCACCTCCAAGCCACGCACGTGCAGCGCAGAGTCCGACTCTGGCCTCAGCTCATCATAAGAAGACCACACTTATAACTTGACAGTGCACGTGAAAACATTGGTTATCATACCAGCGTCTCCTCAGTTCTCAACATTGCATTGTCCACCGAAGCTTCCCCACTTTACCAGCACACCTCACAATGTCTGCTCAGGCCTGTTGCGATTTGAGGTTTATGAACACAGAATGTAAAGCAGGAAGATAAAACTACACCAGTATTTATTTTGCCAACATGCCATTTGTTTTTGTTGTCTAAAGTGCTCAAATATAATGGAATTTTCTGCTGTAAAATGGGGGATTGCATGTCATAATGTCCAGCCAGACTTGGATGTGTTAACTTTTGCATGTAACCATAAATGTAGTTTATTGTCTCGTACTGGGTTTTAGTTTTGAGGTAGACAATGAGGTCGAGTTGATTATTTGTCACACACTTGTGGAGAGAACGGAGAACAGAACCTTCAAAGTGCTAAAATCTTGTTTTTATGTTTTAAAATGAATATGGATGTAAACTTGATCGAATGTTTATTGGTGCACCGTAGCCTTAAATTGTTTTTTTTTAAATATATATTTACTTGACTTGTGACTGAGATGCTCCATCTTCAGCACAGGCAAATGTCATGTCACTTAAGCAGACTGATGGCATGGCACAGGACATAACAAAAGCATGAGGTTTTCGCTCGCTGCACAGGTGCTTCGTGCTCTGTCTCCTGATGTCACTCCATGATGTAGTGCATTAAGATGTAAATAAATAATTGAACCACATGCTGCAGATTTTTTTTGTCACTGTAGAAAACATTGCATGAGTCTGGCTTGTGTTCAGGGTGGTATCATCACAAAAACCCTCCATTTTCCAGTAGCGCTTTCAGTCCCTGTGTGTTGTATCCGCTGGTGATAAGATGAGTGGACACAGTAGTAGCAGTGGTTGTCTGGTGGCAGCTTAGCAGTGTCAGGCCCATGCTTTCACCCCTGTCACGCCAGTTGACCTGCAGCTTCAGTGACTGACAAGATAACGTGATTATATAAAGGATCCAGTGTTTGTTTTCACAGTGAGAATCTTGGCGGTTATCAGTGTGAACCTTGAAAGTCTGATTGGCTACATCTGATAAAATGAATGAATATAAACTGAAGACTTGAGAAATGCTGCTTATTCCTGGTGATGCATTCTATTAGGTCAAGTTTATTTATAGTGTTTTGTTATTATTCATTGCTTTTACTCACTCATCTAATGTGTTTCAATAAAAACCTGGACTGGAAACATGAGGCGAGAATGTTGACATTTTATATTATCAAGCGTTTGCTGCACCCTGCTGTAAGTGATGCTGCTACTACATCTACTACCTCTGGCGAGTGTAACAGATGGTTCACATGGTTTAAACTAACATATTCTCGTGACAGGAAATCAAAGTGTGCGTTTATATATATATATATATATATATATAGGTTACAGGGGATGACACATTGTAATTCTGAACAATATTCATGTTACACATGAAGCCACCCTTCTGCTGCTGGACATCACAAGCAGTGGCTTGGTCTCCACTACAAAAACAGGGTGGCTTTCTATAAAGAAATGGAAGGTCTAGCAACAGAGGGCTACACCATCAGAAATGAAAAAAACAAAAAACAAAGCTGTCACCGATCGGTGCTGCGTCTGCCCGGCTGTGCCCGAATGCACCCAATCATTCTGCGAGCTGAGAGTTTTAACTCTCATCTAACATTTAACATCAATGATATTTCATGCCAACATCGCCCACGCCAGTGGTAATTAATAACACATTCGACTGGAACACAAACTGTTTCTTAAACTTAATAAGTTTTCTATGGCTGAGCTCCATTTCATTGGAAGGTGTCGTAACTCAAAAAGCATGATGCAAACTATTATGTCGAGCCTGCTGACATTTTATGGAGGGAGCGAAAGGCTCCAGAGTGAACAAACATGCAGGATCAGGAGGAGTTATTGACTGCCTGCTGGCCAGGCAATAAATACTTCATAATCTTGTACGTTTCCATACAATTTTGGACAGATAATCCTACATTTATGGAAGATTTTTTTTTCCCTTTTGAACTGGGGGCCCTATAAAACCTCAGAATCTGGCGAAAGTCATTTATTTCCAGTCATCAGAATTACCATTCCACTTTTTGCTTTTCAGCTTTTCTCTTCTTGCCTCAGCAACCCAGCATCTTTATCTATATCATCTTTATACATAGTCTGATCTATACACAAATACACCAACACACATGCACATTGGAGATAATGATCACACAGGTACTGACAATAACTTGGTTTTTAATGTTTTTTCTCTTCTACAATATTCAGCTCATCACGAGGGCACTTAAGTCACTTTTTAAAAACATCCCCAAGAAATGTTCTAGAATCCTCCACTGACAAATGAAACTCAATAATCAGCATTGATAGTGAAAACCACCAACAATAAAGCGAATTGAAGCGAGTAAGTAAAAAGTAAGTAAATGAATAAAAAGCTGGACAACACTAGGAAGCTGTTCCTGATCGGAGTCAAATGCTTTCAGGACACTCTGGCTGAGACTGAACTTCAGAGTTCTCAGGAAACCGAAGACTCATGATTCTCAGCAGTCGGCTGATGAGCTCCAGCTGCAGGACGTTCTTTTTCTAAGCCTCGGACCTGGACTGGAGCGCCTCCAGAACTCGCCTCTGGCCTGCTTGGCCGCTGATGGTGCGGTGGGCCAGTGGGTGCTCAGGCAAACCTGGCAACCAGACCTGGACCACCGTGAACATATGCACGTAAAAAAAACAAAACAAAAGAAACGTTTTTACGTAACAAAATGAAAGCAACTTTTATGTTTATTGAGTTAGAACAGCTTCCAATGAAACTGACTTCAGTGAACAAACCTAACTATGTTTGGGAAGGAGCCCCTCTTTTACAGCCAAAGGTATGCTTTTTTACCAAAAAATTAATGATCATAAGTGTTTTAGTTGACGACAAGTAGAGTGAAGTTGCACCTAGTTATATTTAGTTGATTATAATACATTAGGAACTCAAGAATTCTCCTCAACAATTGTGTTTGTGAATGACTGCAGCTGTATCAACTGGCTGGATGTTGAGTGCAAACTATGGATAAGCTGTGGCCAGATAGTTGATACAACTTGTGTTGTAACAACACTGTAATGCACTAGCATCCTGTTCTGCTCATCAGAAGCTTGAATGCTTGATGAGTGAGTGGTTCACTAATACCTCCCCTTTGGCTCGGACCGGGCCTCGGACCTCTCAGGAAAGCAGATTTGGGATTCTCAGCTATCAGCAGACAAGATCCAACTGTGAGTAATGTTTTCCTAAACATGGACACGTACATACGTGACACAAAAGAAACAAACAAACAAGCAATATAAACATAAAACAAGTCATGTTACAAAAGAGCTATATGCACAGACACACACAGGACGCCAAACTGAACATACACACAAGAAACACACAGGCCAAGAGAGAGTGTTGCAGCTCTGCAGTCGGCCACGTTCAGCGCCACAATGGACACCAGTGCTGACTGATGTTCCACAAGTGAGCAACTGCGATTTAATCCGGGTCAGTGTTCCCTTGCAGAGCACAAGTCAAGTCAAAAATACTGCCGAGCCATCATTTATCTAAAGGATTTCTTCTTTCATTTCTGAGGTCAGACACAGAGGTGTAGCGCATAAATCTGCTCCAGAGAATTCAGCTGCTTACGTTCTTCTCAGAAGTAGAGGGGGTTGTGATTGGTGCGGGGGGGGGGGGTCTTTTATTGTTTATGTCCATCTGTCTGTGGATGCTGTGTGTGTCCAGTGTATGTTTGTGCTTCTGTGCATGTCTCACATGGAGGTTATCTGATTAGAAAGACTGTTCTCTGTGGGAACATCTTTTATGTTGAGGAATTTGATTCTGCGTCCAAGAAGGGAGGAAGGGAGTGAAGGGGGAGGATGCGGAAGGCGGTGAAGGGGGGGAGAGAGAGGACTGGAGGAAGGGAGGAACAAGAAACCTGCGCATGAGGTCTGTTCCAAACCCTGGCTCAGCCAAGACTGTTCGCCGTCTTGTCAACCTCCCGTGAGGCTAGGTCCAGGTTCAAGGAGAGAAAACGTACAGTGGAGGTATACAGCTCTTATCTTCCTCCACGCATCACAACCAACATGAATAAGCTCCACAGCCACTGTTAAATACAAAATGGATGTAACTACCTCCCCAGCTGCTACAATGTTTCTGTTTTTCTTTGTTTTTACAGTTTACATACAGGTCATTCTGTTGCTCTGTTTTCTGTTTCGCACTTCACTTTACTTACTTGCACTTAGTATTAGCTTTGCACTCATTATTATTTAGTATTTATTGCATTGTGGAAAGTTATTATTATTATGCAAACATTACTATGAAATCGGAAGCCGAGCAACAACATTTCGTTGCCACGGTCCCACTGCTTTGCGCAATGACAAATAAGTCTAAATCAGTTCATGAAGCTCAACAGACCGTATGATATCGCTCGGACAGAAAAAGATGTGTCTTTGCGTGGACCAGTGCTAAAACCTCTGACCCATTCATTCAAGTTTTGGAGATTGAAATAGAGACAAAACAATCCCCGGTTTCTTTTCAGTGATGATATTACTGTTTCATGAGTCAAAAGTTATTCTCTTAACACAAATCTCAAAGCTATTTTGGTTCAGTTTTCGTGCTCTTCCATGACGTGTGATGATACATCAGTGAATATAAAAAGTCCCACTCAAAGAAGTCTTCAGATGAGGGGGACGCTGCCTGAAGGCCTCAAAAGCCACTGGACTGATCTGATGGTGGACTGAGTGGAACCAGACTTGATTGTTAGCGTAGATCTGAGACCATTTATCTCCTGCAGGTCCATAATGATTTGGTCACACCAGCAGGTCATCACACGAAGAGTCATCAGAGCTTGGTGGGACGGGTCTCTCTGCAGGTCTGTGCAAGATCAGTGGGTGGGGGGATATGTGGGGAGTTGCCTCCCTACATGGTCGAGGACTGCAGTGTGGAGCAGCAGAGGGCGAGGACGCAGCGCTGCTCACCGGTGAGAACTTTCTATGCCTCTATTCTCCTCAGATCTGGATGATTTCACTTGACACTGTGCATGGGGCTTTTTTATGTGAGTGAGTGAGCAACTCCTCACTCGTGTGCAGCAGGTCTTCAGGGCTCTTCTCCTCTTTGACAAGATGTTATTGGCCATTAAAGTGAAATGACGAGTCAGTGGGACAGCAGGAATGTAAATGTCTGCAGCAGAGACAGGCGAACCGGGGCCAGCGACTGTGACTCTGTGGCTCGTGTGAGGTCAAGTGGAAGCTGGAATATATGAAGAAGCCTTTGAGCTGGTTCCAAGTTTTTCACTGGTGAATTGGAGCATGTACCTGCAATCGTTTTCCTGTTAATGCCAAGAAAGATACTTTTTCTTCACATTATTATCAATAATAATTCCACTTTAGATTAGGGAACCAACTAATAAGGTAATTACATCCTTCTTTGGAGTTAATAATTACAGTGTTATTACAGTGCTCCAGCATAGATCAAAGCCGTGCTGAACAAGATGTGCTTCATGAAACAGTTATTTATTAATGGTCAATGCTTACTATTGAAAGTGCATTAAGTTAATTTTATGATTACATTCGTTTGTGTGGCTGTGGAGGGGTCAAAGTAGTGAGTGACTGACCCCTTCAGGTCAAGATGTGAGACGGTAAGTCATCTGAGATCTCGAGGGTTAATGGATGCCATGAGGATGACCAGGACACAGGAAAGGAAAGAGTTAACATCAGGCTATAGCGGCATTAAAATGGCTAAACTTCTGGCTTAGAACAAGTGATGATGTCACTTTATTGTTACTAGTTTCAGTTTTACTGCTTCATATCAGGTCCAAGTGTAATTCCCTAGTGTCCTGGAACCAGAATCTCCCTGTAAATGAACACGAAGACGCCTGTTCTGGAAGAAGAACATCAAGAAACCCGCACATATGTTTCCCATATGACGAGGATCTTTGGTCTTTCTCCTCGTTACATTCCTGGTGTGCTGAAAAAGATGAAGGCCTCTGTCTCTTGTCTTGAAGAACAAACTCTGTTGCAGCTGGGAAGAGTTTTAAGGACTCTGTTTGATGGTCTGATGCCAGTAGGACTCACCTGTGTGCGGGTGACTTCTCAGCGCGGAGGCGTTGGTCCTGCGGTTTCAGGGGTTTTCGATGTTCACTTCGGAGTCTGAGCTCCTGGTTCTCAGTGGGTGATGTGACCGTGATGAGGCAGTAGTTGACTTCTTTTATGTGTCACTTGACTCAAACTTGATTCTTGATTCTTCTAGTCAGAGAACTGACATTCTGTGGTCTTGTTTGCACTGGCACTTCACTCACTTAACAGCCAGCATCAGCACCAATATTGGTTCCCCACAGGGAGCGCTGATTTAGTTCCTGAAGGGATGAGCGCAAAGATAAAAAAATAGAAGGATCTTGTCGAAACTGAACGGCATGAAAGGATAAATTGATCTGCGTATAGACGCCAGGACACCGTCCAGCTTCTGTTTTTTTAGGCATCGCTATCTCTCCCGAGCTCAGCATCGTCTGCTGGGTCTCATTAAAAGTCCAGATGGCGAATGCAGCGTGTTCATGTCGACACAGACATTCCTTAAATGCTGTCATTAAGATAAAAAAAACAGATGTGTCTGGGGCTCAAATTGCATTTAATGTTCTAAGTTCTAGTCCTAGTATGATGTAGTGACAACTTCCGGCCACACGATGGCGCGCGTCTGAAATGAGCGCTAAGACACCTGTTGCCACTAAGACTTTTACGTTGAAATGTCAGTGCAGGTGAGCAACTCGAAATAATAATGATACATATACTTTTTTGTACTTAATGAGTAAGTGTTGAGGAAGTTGCTGCGCTTATCATATTCACTGTGGTGGTCATTTAGTGTTTTAGCGACGCTAATGAACGCGCTCTACCGGAAATAGACACATAGCTTATCGAATTTTCCTGACGAGAGGAGTAAAATAAAGTAAAGTTGAGAGGTGGAAGTGGTGGGAGCTGTGGCAGCGATGTTGTTCGGATGATTTAAAGTAAACCCTTAAGCCTAAACGTTTATTCAGTGGCGGTGAGATGCAAGAGATATATTTGTCTCATTGGCCTACAATTGTCTGCAGACAAGATACGTTATCTGAACTAGGATAAAACGTCTTCCTAAAAGATAAACAGTCATTGACTTTGATCTAGAAATGTGCTGCATTGCCCTGTTTCCACTGAATAGACAGTCTTAAGTGGAAAAAAAATGCCACTCGATGTCATGGACGTGACACTGCTGCTCAGTTAGATTCACTTTTAGCTGCATATACTGTATATTAGGAGAAGATGAGCGGTTGCTCTGTGCATGTAAACATTGACATCGTGTGTGCGTGCATGCATGTGTTTGGAGAGCAACTGCTGCCTTTTATGGTGGTATGGGTTTTTTTTACTGACACACACTTGAATCAATTTTTTTATGATTTATTTCTTTAGTTCCTTTAAGGTTCCAGGTAATGCCTGTGTGTCATTTTGACCTGAATTTTGATCGGAAAGAAGTGAGATTTTTTTTTAATTTAAAATGAAAATCATATATAAAAGCATGTTTGCCTGTTTACAACCATGTTTTTTTATTTATTTTTTAGTTCATTTTAATTGACTTTCTCCTTTGATGCTGAATTAATTTGTTTACTTGGAGTAGAGCCACAGGATCCCAGTTGTATTGAAGTCCCATGTGGTGGTTAAGATGGGCAGTTTACATAGACTTCTTTTAGTGTGAGAGTGTTTTTTGGCATTCTTCGCAATGGGGGAGAGACGACGAAAATCACTTGCAGCCTTGTTCTTGTCGTAAAATAAATGGCAGGAAGCTCTGTTTCAGATGGAGATCAAATGTATGCTGTGTCTGCCAACAACCGCTTTATCTGATGTCTTGTGATTATTACAAGATGGCGCACTGCACAGCAATTAGAGTCGGTCCGTTTTCTAAGGAGATGAGTTAATTTCCTGTGGTGGACGACAAAATCAAGCGGATAACCTCTTGACGCTGAGGTTCTAACTCATTAGGCGCAGCTTGGTCTTGTCCGCCCGATGAAGAAGGTTTCCATCCTCCAGAATGACTGCAGTGTTTGTCAGATCTGGGCGAGTGTAAACAACAGCCACTTCCTGACTCTAAACAGGAAGTGCTGGGTGTGTGTTCCAATGTTTACATCTGCGATATTAACGTACTTCGCCACTGCAGGTTGTCTAAATTTTCACAAAACGTGACCCATTAATCACGATCAGCTTGTCTTGAGAGACGAATTTCGCTTGACGTTTATTTTTCTGAAAACCGAAAACATTCCAGCTTAATTTGAGCGTCTATTTCCAGCTCATGTCTGCAGAAGTTCAGTTTTGTGTGCTGACGTGATCAGTTTTTGCTCTCTGTTTAGCTCAAGAGAAACTAGTGTGATGCTAGATGCATTCTCATTTCGCACCAGTTGACTTCCCAAGAACATTTAAAGATGCTGCCAGTGTGGCGAGCTACTCCACTGTTTTTTGAACAGATCCAGGTTACTTATTTTGAATCCAAGGACCTTACAAGGGGGTTATCGTGTTAATCCAAGTGGCATCAGAATGTCATGTACTTTGATGTGATAAAATGATTCAGCAACAGACGCCTTCAGTGCAGTCGTTTCTGTTCAACAAGTTCGATCACCAAGTGATCCTAACTATTTTGCTGCTTCTACCTGCAGGTTCACCAGACTTGTGTCCTGCTGCTGAGGTGCCTTGGAGCCGGACATCCTTTCTCTGCCAGGTATTTTTATTTGATGGTTTCTAGAATGGAGAAACGTTCTTATGATCAATGGATAAAAACATGGCATACTGGAGCTTGTCACCACCTCAGCCTGTTTAAGAGTCAAACATGCTTCCTCTGCACTTCAAGTGGAAACTGGAGTTGTCAGAGCATGTGACCTGCACAAATGCTGTAAAACCAGACTTTCAGAAGTGGCAAAGTGTTCACTTCCTCACTCCCCCCCCACATTTTAGGGAGAGAACTCGTGCGTACATATTTTTAAGCTACATTTACAAAGATCCCGCCAGAAGACTGGCTCTTTCGAAGTGTTATATAAGAGTTTAATTGATGTGGCCAGAGGTATGCAGGAAGATCATGAGCGTGGTCCATCAGTATCATAGACTGTGATAAATCTCCTGTCAGGAGAAGTAAGAAATCGATCAAACAGCTTATTGGAACATGAACTGGCAGGTAATTCTTGTATTGTGAAAGAAGTAATGACAACGTGGTCTTCGGGTCATGAAGGTGCTGGTCTGGTGTAAAAGGTTGTCCAGTGCTCTGGGTTGGACTTTGTGCCCCCATCAACAACAATTGGTCAGTAATGAGTTATTTCCTCCTGTAGCACTAACTGTACTTGTTTTCCCATGTGATCATGGTGAGACTCATGGAAATACTGAGGGTGTTCTCGCATCTGTCCGGCCATGCTCCCAGCTACTGATCAGAAGCAGACTAAACAAACCAACACGTTATTTTTCTGTAATTTTGGCGACATCACGACTCTCTCTGAGTCATTGAAGAAACCCACTGGCTTTCCAGACCACGAGTGATTCACTGATCAGACAAAAATGATCCAGTAATCACTAGCACAAACTATGAAATTGTGGTATTCCAAGTCCAAACGGAGCCTTGGCAGATCGACCCTCAGTCTGGTTGTGGAATTTATAGTAGAAATTGATTTACTGCCCAGGGTCATTTTTGTTTGTTAGTGACATCATGATCTCTCAGTGACTGAACGTTGGAAGGAATTTAAGTTTAAAAATCCAACATAGTGGAAACATTTCTGCTCGGGTCATTCATTCAGCCACTTGTCAGGAAAAGCTGATGTGAAATTTGACTCAACATATTGCAGGTGGTGTCTCTACACACAAGTGTAATCAATATTCAATATATTCTCTATTTTAGGGCAGCATGTAAAATATCAGTTCTGATACTAATGAAAGCTCCTTGAAGGGAAGCCTGATTTGGGTCATCCAGATTTTGCGCAGCATTCAAGAATAGGGTATTGAGTCACTTAATGTGTCCCTCAGCTTGTACATTGAACTATCTGCCTTCGACCAGCGTGGTCAAAGAATGGAGAGTGACGATCATGATCAACATGAACTGAGGTGTTTAACACAAATGTTAACATTGGAACTTTAAAGGAATTTTCTGTGGAGCTCCACGTGTATACAATATCACTCTGAAATAAGCATACTGTCAGTTCCCAGTTACTTCACCCCAAAGTCTTCCTATCTTGACTGCACTTTTTTTTAGATTTTAGTGAGAGTGCTTTTGGAGATAATGTGCAAATGTAACATATTTATCTATAACAGAAAATGAGCGGGTAAATTAATCAGAGCAAATGTGGATCAGCACCGTGTTAAAGAAGCACAGACTTGCACCAGAACATAATAAACCAGCCAGGCTTAGTCACAAGTCTGTTGGCAGCAACAGCTTAGCCATACATAAGACACATGGAGGTAGTTGAGCATGAATGGATGTGAAACCGATAAAAAAAAATCGAAAAAGTAATTTTCCCCCTTGTTAAATCATGAGTTGAATCACTTAAATTGAACAAATCGAAGTAGGCTACTAGATCCCCCCCAAAAAATCTACAACCCAAAGATACTGTAGGACAAATCAGGAACATTTTGATCTTTTACTCTGGAAAAGGATACAAAGCCATTTCCAAGGACTCGGGCAATCACCATTAGAGCTATTATTCATAAATGGGGAACACAAGGTGTGGTGGTCCAACCAAAACGACAGCGCAGTGCATCACATCCACGATGTCCGACGAACAAAGGCGGACTCACTGCCTCAGTTAAGGTCAGTACTCATGACTCAGGAAGACAGCAGGCAAAAATGTACGGGGGAGTTGCAGGTGAAAACCGCTGCTGATAAGAAAGGCTCATCTTACATTTGCCAGGAAACATCTTGATCATCTTGAAATCCCCACGACTTTCGGATGAATATTCTGTGGCCTCACGCCACGCAGCACATCTCACAAAACATGGCTTTTCTTCAGCTCGCTCTGGGGATGTGGTCAGTCATCTGGATGGTGTAGACATGGAAATGTTTGTGGTGAATGATTCAGATAGATCCACTGCATTAAAACAATGTTCAGATGGTGACAGTGATGAACGACCATTGTTTATCATCGCCCCAAAACTCAGCTGTTGTGGTTTATTGTGAAGGCATTGATGAGGATCTGCACACTAGACTGAGACGATATCCAGCTTTGAGGAGCTTGCTGAGCCAGATGCTACTGGTTGCTGGATCCTTGAAGTAAAAACCACAGGCTACATTTGCAGAGCTGCAGTTGTAAACTCTCAAGACTTGGAATACCCTACACCTCTGTGAGTTACCTGGACCAGGAGAGGCAGCAGAGTATTGAGGTGATTGATAGGGCCATTTGGACCCAGACTTTGGCTTACTTCTACGACGTCTCTGAGGGAAGAAATTGACAAATGATGTAACATGTGGTCATGTTTAAGGTTTGGTCACCAGCCCGGGACCAATAGGTTGCACATTGGAGGCTGATTCATTCAGAATGTCTCAAATAAGGTTGACTGGACTGCAGGGTCACCTTCACAAACTGGTGAACAACTGGTCTCTATTATCACATCTTAATGTTGTGCTGTAAATCTTTAACAAGTTCTTCTTTGGCTTGTGTGGTGATCTCCCCATCTCCCTGTAATCCCTCTCTATGACTGGCTGCCAGCAAAACTAAACCTCCCCCGTGGACTGGACCCATAAAATCGCTGGACTTGTTGCCAATTTGGCTTCAGGAGAAGATTCTGTTGTAGGGTTTCACAGGACCTGTTTGAGCTACTCTTGGTGGCCTTACCTTCAGGACTTTGGTTTATACAGAAATAAGAGAAACATTGTTGTCTGGTCGTTCTCTGCAGGCATCAAAGTGTCTTTTCTGCAGCCTCAGCATTCAGAAGCGGCCTTAAATCATTTCCGTTCTGGAATCAGACCTAGACTGATCCAGAGAGAGCAGGCTGACAGTTCTGGATCCAGTCTGTGTTTTCAAAACAGCAACAGAACACTGGCGGTGAGAGCTTGCTAGTCTGAATCTAATGTTTGGCCCACTTCCCTCCAGTATCTTAATGGTCCACTTTCTGAACCTTGTCTTCCTTTTTTGGCTTTGGTTCCATACTCACGGTTTAATACACTTGTTTACTGTAGTTTTGTTTTCATCAGCTTTGTAAATGTGTCCGCTTTAGCAACAACTTACACGATTTTTGAAAGTGGATTCTGACGCCCAACACTCGATCAGGACTGACTGTGGATGGCAATTGCTTTATACTGATATACATAGTAAATTCCCTTTCTAATTCCCTCTTTTGTCGATTGAACACGATGCCTCTCCCTCCTGCTTTTATGGGATCTCAACACTCTCACAAATCACTGAAGGGACCAACTCTGAGACAATCATGTTTTGAGAAGGATTCCATTCCTGCTGTAACAACTTATTCGTTGCCAAGTCTACTGCTACAACTGGGGAACTGGTCACCCTGGACGCCTTACTCTCCGTCTGCACATTTGGCTCTTGGATTTGGTACAGAAGTGTGGCTGGTTTCTATCAGCGCCTGCTCTAACAAGGATCTATACAGTGAAAAAAACAGCATTCCACTGTTTAGATTTCATGGGCTCAACATCTGCATTTCAAACACTCTGGTGCTAAATCACAAGAGAGGCTGGAACTCCCGCCGTACTCAAGTTTTGTAATGTAAAGCATCAAGAGGCCATGGGCGGGGCCTGTGGGGCCCACCGTCCTTGGTGTTTGACAGTTTGTGTGCTGCCTCTCTCTACATATTGCAAACACGTGACATGTGTTAGTGTTTTCATCAGTATGGATATAGTCTGCCCGGATTCCTACCTGTGAACTTTGACTAACCCACATGTAGAAGGTTCACACTTTGATTTGACTCATTTGACCTTCTATTGGGTTTGTGTTGGATAAGTGTTATGAGTGACAGAAAAGATATGTTGCATTAAGTGATTACATTGCAGTGTGAGAACGGGAAATAAAAGCTGGTTGACATTCTGAGCCGCTCATGGCAAGATTCAATCGTTCTGGAAAAAAGGCTTGACTGACCTAAATGGAAGACTGTAGATCTTAGTTCTTGGTTGACTCACTGAAGTGAGTGTTTTGAAGTGAACTTTGTGTGTCATTACTCCACGTGTCAGGGTCCAGGATTAGGGTTGTTTTTGTTGGGGTCCTGAGCAGGGTGTTTGTCTTCCACCTTGTCTATATATGGTGTCAGAAGTGCAGCTGCTGGTGGAGGTAGACTGAGAGAAGCTTTGCACTCTGTTAAGTGTTTGGAAAAGTGACAAGCCAGGCCAACGCAGCAGGTCACCAAGGTCTGTTTCAAATACCAGCCACTAAACCGTCACCCGTGTCCTCATTTGGACGACGAAATGAGTAGATGCACTGAGGGGCACAACACTCAGCTCAGCTTGATTTCCAAGACAAATGCCTGAGTGACATCATATAGTGATGGTGATGACATAATGTCAGTGTAGAGCTTTGAGGTACAAGTAACTTAGGACCAGTCACTCCACAAAATATTGCTAGATTTTATAGTGAACTTGAAACTGTCTGGTCTCCCTGATGCTGGTCAGAACTTTTCACCCTCCAGAAACAATATTTACATTCCAACAACAAGTTGACAATCAGGCATGGACTGATGAAACAAACATCAAGTTCATGAGCTGGGAAACATCTGCCGTCAAGATGGCTCCAGTATTTGCACCAGCCTGTGTTACAACTTGATTCACACAGCGGGTCTGTGTCTTCATATCACAAACAATAACAATGCACATGGTTGTTAAGTACATTATCTTTGAGCAATGCTCATGGTGAAGTCGAGTCTGAGTTTTGTCGGTACCTTCAACCTGATCCAGGTCGGAGGCGGTCTGCAGTTCTGCTCTTCACACAGTTCCTCTGTACCAGCTGTTTTGAATCAGCTGTAAACTGACTTTGACTATCTGCACACAAATATATAGACAGGAGTAATACACATTAGCATCTGAATCCTGATTGACCCTCTTCATGCGAGCTGACCTTCATGACATTGGCATTGTTACAGATGTTCAACATTCAAATGCAAAGTAGTAGTATTTCCCCCTTTCTCAAGCTTTGAAACAGCTTCATCAAGTCATGAACCAGCTTAGATCCAGTTTCCTTCCTCAGTCCTGTGAAGGTCGAGTTACGGATGTTGGCTCACCGATCGTTGAGTTTTTGGGCTTCAATTTCACGGTGACGTGACAAACATGTACTTGACTGACTATGAAAAGCTGGCGGTATGTGGGGTTTGGCAGGAGTTCGGGGTTCGTGTGTAATTGGTTTTGAAAGTATTTACACCTCTGTGTTCAGATTTAAACAAAGGTGCGACAAGTTTGCTGAAAGTTTAGGAAGTTCTTTTCAACGACTCGCTCCTTAATACAACTTCTCCTGGAAAATCTTCTGAATCATTTTTGGCATTTGTTTGAACTAGTAATTATCAGTGGTATCAGTTTCTGGTAAATGTAATGTCTGGTTAATGACTGATAATGATTAACATTTGCACAGGTGTGAGCCACATTGTCATAAGACGTCATGAGCGTGGCACGAAGAGAAGAGATAACATACAGCAGCAGCTGTTTCAAAGTTAGAAACACATTTTTGTCTGAGAAAATACCAGTGTATGGTTGGTTTTTAAGTCTTGAATTCCCATGATTTTCTTGGGGATCTTCATTTTAAACACGGTATGTTCCCACAACCTGGCAAATGATAAGAAGTACTGTTTAAAAATGTTGTGTAGACATGTAGTAATGAAACACAAAGATGGAGTGGAGTGTGATTCTAAGAAACATCAGCTCCAGGAGGAAAAGACTAGATCTGCTATTGTTGTTAGAGAGTCTTAGAGCCTACAGGATTCCTTGATCCCTGTGTGTTCAAGAGCTCTCACACACACAAACACACACAGCCTGACTTCACCGTGTTGCTCTTTGGCAGTGTTTGAATGAAGCCCGTCGAATCATTGGGCCTCCTGCCTCACTTTAGTCTCACCATATCACAGTAAATTTTCGTTCCTCCAGGCAGCTTTTCTTCAGCTTGCTCTCGTCATCACTCAAGGACTTTTAGGGGTGTTGGACTTCAGCCGACCTCTGGACAATATCCTCATCAGAGCAGGTCCAAACAACGAGGCCCCCTGTTCACTTTCCACGTCCAAACGTTGTTTCACACTGCTTAGTTGAGAAAAGGCCACCTCTGACTAAACAAACAGTGGAGCTTGGTTGGAGGTCAGTGTAAATGCGGAAGGGTAATAGCGTGGTGGGATAGTGACGTGTTGGTCCTTTTGGCCGCGCTGTCATCGGAGCCCTTGGCCGTGATTACCTTCACATGCTTCACATTAGACCCGACCTCATTTCCTCCTCGCTGGGCCTCCAACATGTGGCAGGTGATTACAACCAGGCTTCGAAAATGTTGAGGGGCTTGTGTGTGCCGATGTTTACATGCCAGAATTGACGGCCTGATAGACCAGCACTAAAGCTGGCTACACTCGCTGTTCTGCAGGGAACCCTCTTACAAGTCAGTTCCAAACTTTTGTAGAGCCTCCAGTCTGGCTGGAACTTGACCATGCTGGTTTATTAGCTCTTTTACTTCTCTCCTGTCGGAGTGAGAGGTGGCCGGAGGAGGAGGTACCATATTGAGAGAAAGTTCTCATTCTGGAATATGACCACGGTTACATAAGACTTGGTCTTTTTGATCTTTAATTCCATAGCAGCTATGTTACCATGCGGCTGGCTGCCAGGCTGTATGAGACATGTGCTGGGACACCATCTGTCTGGTCAGATCCACATGATAGGAAACGGTGATAGGAAGGAGTTCATCATCTGATTCCATTATTCCTGTGTTTGGCTAGCTATCACACTAAACAAGAAAACACTTCACGATTTTAAAAAAAATGAGTTACATTCCTGCAGCACTTTGACTGTATAGCATCTGGCTTTGCTGCTTTTTCCCGCATCCAAGTTTCAACCTGTACATCCCAGAACGCTGAGAACTCTGCACTGAACTTTCTCAGCAAATGAAGCTGAGGATTACTTCAGCTGTGGTGACACACTTGACTTATCTCCAGTAAAAGTTACACAGTAGGACTTGAACCCAGACAGTGTGCAGGATACAGAACCATTAGTTAGTAAGTGACACCAGATGGAAGCTAGTTTTCAGACGTCAATAATACCCATCCAGAGGAATAGAACAAAGACGGGGGGCTGCAGTCAGAGGAAAGAGGGCTAGGCTTCCCTCCCCTCAGAAACGTATACAGTGGTATTTCCACGCCAACCAAGTGGAATAGTCTCAATAAATGTTCTACACTTTGGTGGTCTATTTGATGTCGCCTCTACCGTCTTGTTTGTCTTTGTGTATTCGTGGGAAATTGGGTAAGCGGCAAAGTCGGAGTGGGCATGGCTTCCTCCACATGTGTGTTTAATAACACTTCTATCTCTTTTGTTCTCAGAACGACAGAAACCAGAGAGCAACATGGGGGCAAGGCGGAGTTTTCTCCTCGCCTTCGTCCTTGCAGCCTGTTTCTATGGCACCGCTGCACAGAGGACAGGTGGGTGTGATAAGACGGTGATTTATTTTCCTGCATACCAGCATGTATGGCATCATTCAGGCGCACACTTGGAAGCATGGCCACACTCTCACACACACACACACTTTTTCTCAAAGATTGTTCAGATGCAGTTGTGACATAACATTTGCTAAACCCGGATTCAGTTAGTGAATCCTACAGACCTGTTCACACAAACACCTGCAAACGTCATGAAAACAAGGTCACTCACCTGTATATTATCAATGGCAAATAAACAAAAAGACACATACTTGCAAAGGCACTGTAAAGCTCACCCTTGCAATTTCAACCAGTCGTTTCTCTCACATACACATGAATGTACCTTTAGACAAGAGGAACATACATACAGACATGCTATCTTTTGTGCGCTTACACACAAGCACTAACACGCGCGATTGTGTTGCAGAGCACATGTATGTCGTTTGGCATATTTGTTTTTAAGCACAAGTTTGAGCACACTTGCGCTGTTGAGCACAAGTTATGAGTACACATATTGCCCAGTGTTGTTGGTATGACTACTGAGGTTTGAAGTGTGACTGTCATAATTTGGCGTTCCATCCGCTGTATGCCACCCTTTCTGTCGTCCACAACCATTTGGGTCGTGCAGGTAAGGCCATGCTTCAAGCACAATGCACCTGTGCAGCAACAATCCACAATTACTGCCAACTGCTCCTGCGCGTTTTCTGGCTTTGGTTCCGGCACTGCGTCCACGTGCTTCATCTGAATCGCTTTCCAATTCTGCTGGCCACGCTACCAGGCTGAACCTGTGCTTCCTGTCTCAAAGACCAAGTGACTTAACCACCTTCCTCTTAGTATGTACCCAAGAGGCGGTGGCCGACATCGTCTTCATGGTGGATGGCTCGTGGAGCATCGGCACGGAGAATTTTGAGCAGATCCGACAATTTCTATACACACTGGTGAACAGCTTTGACGTTGGACCCGAACATGTTCGCATTGGCCTAGTCCAGTACAGCACCACTCCACGCACAGAGTTCCTGCTCAACTCCTTCCGGAAAAAGTCTGATATCCTGCAGTACGTCAGCAAGATGCCCTACATGGGTGGTGGCACCCAGACCGGCCAGGGTTTGGACTTCATGCTCAAAACCCACTTTGTAGAATCATCCGGCAGTCGAAGAAACCAGAACATCCCACAGATCGCCGTGGTTATCACTGATGGAAAATCTCAAGATGACGTGGAGGTCCAAGCCCAGGATCTGAAACAACAGGGAATCGTCTTGTATGCCATTGGTATCAAAGATGCCGACGAGGAGCAGCTGCGAGAGATTGCTAACAAGCCATACAGTCAGCATGTCTACAGTGTGTCTGATTTTGGAGCGTTACAAGGAATTTCTCAGAGCATTGTCCAGACGCTGTGCACAACTGTAGAGGAAGCTAAACGACAGCTCCTGCAGTTGACCAAAGGTAACAACAGATTCCCCCAGTTTGACTGTGTATGGTCTGGTAACGCCCCACACTGGTGACAAGATTGAGCAAGGTGATTTATTCAGTTATTAAACAGAATTTCAGTGCCTGTTCCAACATTAATGGAGAGTGTCACAGTTCTTCACTGGTAGCTTTTCTATGAAATCCCCATGACCGATGAAGATATTTGATTTTTCTCAGGTCAAGCCGAGTAAGACTGTGAGTTTGGTGACGTTCAGATTAGGTCCTCACACAAGCCTTATTTTGAGGGTTGAAACTACAAAATAGCTAGGTTATTATAATGGGGTTTTAGTTTGGTTTAGAGTAAAGGTTACGTTCAGCCATTTGTTTTAAATGGTTAGGTTTAGGGTCAGAGGCTGGGGAAAGCCTTATGTCAATGAGAGTGCTCACTAAGATAAGACAAACGTGTGTGTGTGTGCGCGTGCCTGCGTGTGTGCCTTCGGATGTGTTGACTCAAACTGAATTCGATTAACAGACATTTTTTGTACCTCACTTTCAGGAGGTGATGTGACAAAGACATTTACAGATTTACATTTCTTTTCATGTGCTATTCTTATTTTTCCTCACAGTTGTACAGGATCACACAACTTGAATTTACAGAGCACCAGTGTCTGTGAAGATGGGCATGTGGTACCTTCGCTAAGCTAAAATGGGACTTCTCCATTTGTTCATATACAGATGGAATTATTTCTTCCTAAATCTCAAGATTTGGGTGTTGACTTCCTGTTTTCTTTCCTCCAGAATGTGCCAAAGCAACCGAAGCTGACATCGTCTTTGTGGTGGACGGATCCTCCAGCATCGGACCCAACAACTTTCAGGAGGTCCGTGGGTTCCTTCAAAACTTGGTGAACGGCCTTGATATCGGCCCGAACAAGGTTCGAGTGGGTTTAGTACAGTACAGCGATGAACCGTACCAGGAGTTTCTGCTCAAGGACCACATGGACAAGACATCTTTACTAAATGCAATCGTCAGCTTTCAATACCGCGGAGGGGGAACAGAAACAGGCAAGGCCATCAACTTCACCAGGGAAATGTATTTCAAAGAAGAGGCTGGGAGTCGAGCCAGCCAGCGTGTTCCTCAGATCGCTGTGGTCATCACTGATGGAGAGTCCATTGATGACGTGGTGGTGCCGTCGAAGGAGATGAGAGATCATGGAGTTATTGTTTTCAGCATTGGGGTGGGTGGCGCAAACCTGAAACAACTGAACGACATAGCCAACCAGCCGTCTAGTCGCTTCAGTTTCTACATTGACAGCTTCCAGACTTTGGAGAGGCTGACTGATGCTCTGCTACAAACGGTTTGTGTCTCCATGGAAGACCAGCGGCAAGGTGAGCCCACCACGTGACACCTTCACAATAACTGGGTGAAAATAGAAATGATTGAAGTTTTTACCCTGGTCATGCTGGAGTCCTTCAATGTGAAGTCTTCTGTGTTTATCCTCTCAATATCACACATTCTCATGTGTTCATGCTTTTTTTTTCAGCCTTGGCCGAGACTTTTGCAGACATTGTCTTCCTGATCGACAGTGGAATCAGTCCAACAGAGTTCCAGCAGATGCGCGGAACTATTGTTCGTCTGATCAGCCAACTTAACATCGGCAGTGCTGCTTACCGCATCGGACTGGCCCAGTACGCAAAAGAAACCAAAGTAGAATTTCGACTGAACACTTACCAAACCAAAGAGGACACTCTAGGAGCATTCAGGAAGTTTCGCCTACGTAAACCTCAAGCCAATGAGCCTCGAAACCTGGGAGCTGCCCTGAAGTATGTCAAAGAGAACCTTTTCTCTGTTGAAGCAGGAGGTCGAGTTGATCAGGACCATCGCCAAATCCTGGTACTTCTGAGTGGACAAGAGTCCAGCGACTCTGTGTACGGACAGGCACGCTTGATCAAAGATGCAGGAGTGACGGTGGTGTCATTGAATGCTGGTTCAACTTTGTCTATCGATTCAGTTGTTGGTGCTGCAGTGCCGGTTGATGTCGTCACACGGCAACTGAAGGTTGTGTCCTCACCACGGTTGTATTTCTCTTCTGTCAACGCTGCTGTCACCAGCCTGAAGACTGTCTTTGAAGGTCACGAGAAGGAGTTCAAGGTCACTGAAGGAGGTAAAACATTCTGCAACCGATGGCGCTCGGGCTACATCTAGCCTGCCAGCAAATTAATTGTGGCACTAGAACTGTTGTTTTTTTAACACCTTATTGACAATTGAATTGCTGCTGTCATGATTTGACATGCACATTTTTAATTATATTACACCTCATATGGCCCTGTGTTTCACTTGCAGTGCCCTTGAGCATGCACCATGTGTGTAAGTCCTTGATCATTTGAGTCGCGACATGTCTATATGTGAATGATGTGAAATAGTGATCCAAAGGATTAACCCCATTCCCAAACCACATCTTCCTTTCATGTGCCTTGCTGCGCAGGAAGTGCCACAGAAGGCAAAACATGTGCTTCAATTGAATGCCTACTTTGAGACACTACTTACTGCTGAACCTGCTGCATTCCAGGCCTCGTAGTTTTCCTAGTTTAGGCTCAGCAAAGGGTGACCATTATTCTTCTTTCTGATTTGCTCTTCCTGCAGATTGCGAAGCAGCTAACCTGGCGGACATTGTCTTCATTGTTGACGAATCTGGAAGTATCGGACAGCAAAACTACAAACTTATCCGCTCTTTCCTGTACTCCGTGGTGAATGATCTCGAGGTGAAGCCAAACCAAATCAAAGTTGGTATTGTGATGTTCAGTGATCGGGCGTCGTCCGAGGTCTACCTTGACACCTTCAAAGACAAGAAGGAATTGCTGAAGTACATAAAAATCCTTCCATACCGTGGTGGTGGTACCAACACGGCGGCAGCTCTGGAGTTTGCAGAGGAGAAAGTTTTCACCACGGCGAGAGGAAGTAGGAAACGCATGGGGGTGCAGCAGATCGCGATTGTGATCACAGATGGAGAGTCGCAGTACAACGTTACCAAAGAGGCCGCCAGTCTTCGACGTTCGGGTGTGACGGTCTATGCTATTGGAGTCAAAGACGCCAATGAGGAACAGTTAATTGAGATTGCTTCTCATCCGGCTAGCAAGTACGTGTTCAATGTGGACAGCTTTGCCGCGCTGAAGTCAGTCAAGCAAAAACTACCGAGGGCCCTCTGCAACAACATCATTCGACAGGCTGTCAGTGTGACAACCAGAAGAAGCGGAATCAAAAAAGGTTTGACTTCTACTCCACTTTTCTCTCAGATTGAATCATGTGACACCGAACTGTTCTCTTTTCTCTCTCAGGATGTACTAAAACTGATGAAGCTGACATCTTCTTTCTCGTCGACCACTCTGGAAGCATTTATCCAAATGATTTCCAAGACATGCTGAAGTTCATGACTGAATTCGTCCGCACCTTCCGAATTGGCCCAAAGCACGTCAGAGTGGGAGTGGCTAAATACTCAGATGATCCAAACCTAGAATTTGATCTTAATACGCACACAGACGCTAAAGCCTTAGCCAAAGCCCTGGGTGAGATAAAACAGCTTGGAGGCGGAACAAATACAGGAAAAGCCCTGGATTTCATGTCTCCACAATTCGACCGAGCAGCAAAAACACGTGGCCATCAGGTGAAGGAGTACCTAGTGGTCATTACTGATGGACAATCCGCAGATGAAGTGAAGGTGCCTGCTGATAAGCTGAGGTCACAGGGTGTCACCGTCTACTCTATAGGAATAAAAAGTGCAGTTGTAGCTGAGCTGCTGGAGATTTCTGGTGACTCAAAGAGGACTTTTTTCGTCAACAATTTTGATGCCCTGAGACCTATTAAAGATGAAATCATCACTGACATCTGCTCCAAGGATGGTAAAGTTGAACAGAATATCATTCCCATAATCTGATTGTCATCCTAAATTCTTGTTGCTTCTGTTGACAGCATGTGAAGACGTGCCCGGCGACCTCATCTTCTTGATCGACAGCTCTGGAAGCATTGAAACGCCAGAAGACTACGGGAAAATTAAGGACTTCATGGTGGCTGTGGTCAACAGGTCCAACATCGGAAGGGACAAAATCCACATTGGTGTCATGCAATTCAGCGACAATCCGCAGATGGAGTTTCCGCTGAAAAAGTACTTCACCAAAGAGGAATTGAAGACAGCCATTGGTGGCATGTGGCAGCTTGGTGGTGGCACAAAGACTGGCGATGCCATCAGGGAGCTGACAAAGTATTTTGATGCCGCCCAAGGAGGACGCCCAAATGTGAAACAGCGATTGGTAGCAATCACGGACGGAAGGTCACACGATGACGTAAAAGACGCTGCTGCGGCTCTGAGGGCAAAGGGAGTGACCATTTACGCCATTGGAGTGGTCAACGTAAACCGCACCCAGCTCCTGGAGATCAGTGGGGCCTCAGAACGAGTTTTTGTACAGAGAGACTATGATGCCCTCAAGGAGCTGGAAAGTGAGGTTGCACTGGAATTGTGTGATACAAAAAGAGGTGAGCATCTTCAAAACATACCTTCTAAGGTCTATTTCAGAAATACAGGGTACATGCACAACTGTGCATGATACATACTCAGTTTCACAATGTTGTTTTGGTCAAGTATTGAGTTGTTGCAGCTATAACTTATAAATAGAATAGAGAGCTCCATCTGCTTTGTTGATCCCAAGATGTGAAATTACAGAAAAACAGAATAATTCAGAGGTGAATGACTAGGCCCAAGCCTCAGCTAGAGTTTATAGTAACTAATCTTTTTGCTTCCAGACTGCAAGAAATCAGACATCATCTTCCTTGTGGACGGGTCTCAGAGCATTGATGAGACAGAGTTCCAGAGCATGCAGACATTCATGGCTTCCATTGTGAATCAGACCGTAGTGGGCCCATCAGACACCCGGTTTGGAGTCATCCTCTACTCTACAGAGGTCAAGTCTATCTTCACCCTCAAGAAGTATGATTCCAAACGTGAGGTTCTGCAAGCAATCGCTGAACTAAAGTCTCTCCATCAAGACACACACACGGGTGAGGCCCTGGAGTTTTGCCTTAAAGAGTTTGACGCGGTGAATGGGGGGCGGAGGGCACTCGGCGTCCCCCAGTTCCTCATGGTGATCACAGACGGAGAAGCCACAAACCCTTACATCCTTGAGAAGCCGTCCAAAGCCCTGCGCGATGCTGGAGTCAATGTCTACAGCATCGGGGTGGAGGAAGCCAACCAGGACCAGCTGAAGACCATGGCCGGCCGCGACGACCACGTCTTCTATGTCAACAATTTTGACGGCCTGAAAACCTTGCTCAAGAGCATAACAGATTCCCTCTGCAATGAAAGCAACCTAGGTGAGGTCATATATATATATATATATATATATATATATATATATATATATATATATATATATATATTTTTTTTTTTTTTTTTTTTTTTTTTTTCTCTGTTGCTGAAATCTAACCCCCCTGAACAGAACTAATGGACCTTTCTAATTCCTGCAGCTTGTGAGAAGCAACAGGCAGACCTGGTCCTGCTGGTGGATCAGTCCGGCAGCATTAAGGTGCATGAGTACGCCATAATGAAGAATTTTACCAAAGATCTGGTGGGCAGCTTCCAAGTCAACAAGGATTTTGTTCGAGTGGCTCTGGCCCAGTTCAACAGTGGCTTCCAGCATGAGTTCTTTCTCAACCAGTTTTACGGTGTGGAAGATATTTATAGTCACATTACAGGCATGGTGCAGCAGGGTGGCGGCACAAATATTGGTCTGGCTCTGGAGCGTATTCAGGCATATTTTGAGGCTTCACGTGGCAGCCGTCGTTCCTCTGGAGTCTCACAGAACCTGGTGCTCATCACAGACGGAATGTCAGATGATGATGTGTTGGGTCCGGCAGTCAAACTACGGGAGATGGGCGTGGTGGTCTTCGCCATTGGGATCGGCAATGTCCACAGTCTGGAGCTGCAGCAGATCACTGGATCTCCCAAGCGTCTCTTCACTGTTAAGGACTTTGATGCATTGAAGGAGATCAAGCAGACAGTGGTTGAGACTATTTGCAGTGAACCTGAGGATGAGCCAGGTGAGTTCAGAGTTGGTTGTGAGCCCCCTCTCTTTGTAGTGTACTGAAGAACTGGGAGCTCAGAACCACTAGTTTGATTTGGTTATGAAAGGCTCGGCTTGAACGGAACTGTGATTTTAAATCTTAACTGTGGGAAACCACTTAATCCTGTCAATCCTTGTTGATCCTAGTCAGTCCTTGTTATATAAAAAAAATGAACAAAATAGTATGAATGTGCATGTGGTCCCTGGACTTGGAATCTTGGGTGAAAATTTCTTTTTTGATCCACAGATTGCACCATCGACATTGCAATGGGTTTTGATATCACCAGGAGATCTTCTCGTGATTTGCTGGGTGAACAGGTGAAGCTGCGGTCTTTCTTACCGCACATAGTCCACTACGTCTCGTCGATTCCAGGCTTGTGCTGCACTGGGCCAGTCCCCATCAAGCCCAACATTGCATTTAGAGTAGTGGATCGCCAGGGCAAGTTGTTGGATGACTTCAACTTCGAGAGCTATAATCAGGACATCATCAAGAAGGTCATGAGTCTGACTCCATCTGAGCCCACATACTTCAATACGCCAATGCTCAGGTCCTTTGGGGAGAAGTTCAAACTACAGTCAGGCGCCGGGGTTAAGGTACAACCCAATCCTCGCTAGATCACTCTTGACTGTTTCAAGCAGTGTTTTGGTTCCAACGTTGATGCCTCCATTGTGGCCTTCAGATTCTCGTGGTCTTCTCCGATGGACTGGACGATGATGTGATGAAGCTGGAATATGAGTCTCATCAGCTCAGACAAGCTGGTAAGGTTGGAATACTTTTTTCTCCAACTCTGGTCACAGCAGAGAGTCATTCTTGTGTCATTTGGAGGGCTTGATGCTCTGCTCGTGGTTGCACTGGAGGGAGCTCAGAACCCGTCCCAGCTTCAGATGGTGGAGTTTGGCCGCGGTTTCGGCTATAAGGTTCCTCTCACCATTGACATGCCAAGTGTGGGCAGCACCATCCTCAAGCAGATTGTGAGTTACCTGTGCTGTTTTGTAAGGAAAAAAAAGGTTAAATTGTGGTTAACAATGTTTTGGTACTTCATTATGATGTTGTGTCCTGGCATCATAAGCAAATGTTTTGTGACTTTTATCTTTGTCCTACAGGATACTGTGGCTGACCGCGAGTGCTGCAACGTCATGTGCAAATGTACTGGACATGAAGGCGTCAGAGGATCTCGAGGCGGAACAGGGGAAAAGGTAACTATACAATCCTGACCACTGATCACCAACACGTAGATACGAAACCTGCTCTCCATGTTAAACATTAAACTATAGTACAGTGACTAGGTTCATATAGGTATTACTTTGTTCCAGGGTGCACCAGGACAGAAGGGTCATGCCGGATTCCCTGGAGAAGATGGTGTGGCCGTAAGTTCTGTTTTTTAAAATTTTTTTCACAAGGATTCTACATTAAAGGTCATAATCGCCAGGCTCATCTCACCAAAATCTTCTTGTCAGTAATTTATTTGAATATCCTGCAGGGCGAGCGGGGCCTACCTGGACCAAGTGGACCCCAGGGAGTCCAGGGTTGTTCTGGGATCAGAGGAATAAAGGTACAGTCATGTCACACGAAGTCACACAGTGGACCTGGTACTGTTGCTGGTGATGACATTAAGTGTTGTGCTGTTCGTTCAGGGTTCCAGGGGTCTCCGGGGTGACAGGGTGAGTCACTCTGTTCTCCTTGAATGAAGTCCAGGTTCAGGAGAGAGGACCTGACAGAGTAAGATTTCTGCTCTTGCAGGGTGAGAATGGAGAGGACGGGCTGGACGGAGTGGATGGAGAGCAGGTAGGACAAATGGTCACTGGGCCCTCCTGTGTCTCGTGGGTGTTTGTACATTGGCATTGTTATTGTGTAGTTGATATCGAAACATGTCCCATCATAATGTTAGCTGGGAAGTTCTGATCCAGTTCTTCTCTTCATAGGGATTGACGGGCAAAGATGGGAGTCGTGGAGCGAGAGGACATCCGGGAAACCCAGTACATCAATTTACTCCTTATTTTAGTTTATTCATGAAATGATATGTTCCTGTCCTGTCTATAAAATGATCTGTTGTATTTCTAACTTTCGTTCATCAGCCACAGTGAAAGTGTTTTCATCAGTGGAATTCCACTTCAGCTGTTGAGTGTTGACCTTTGGACCCCATCTGGATGACTGACTGGTGCAACTGTCATCCTCAGGGCGTCCCAGGTAGCCGAGGAGAGAGCGGTCTGAACGGACAGCGAGGACTGAGAGGAGATCCGGTCAGTACCAGTACTTAAAGTTACCACTCACCCGGACTTGGATAACCACTTCCTGTTGAGTGACATGGTTCACTTGACTGCATAAAGGACTCTTGGCGTCTCTGGAGTAGTTACCAGGAAGAATTACTGAGTCGTCGTGTCTCCAGGGAGACCTCTAGTGGACGCCATTGCCACCACATACATTAACTATGTCACAAAAACTGATACGATTCATCAAACCAGAAGAAGAAATGATGTGACTTGTCCATTTATTGTGATTTTTTTTATGTTATTTTGACCCAGAACCCTCTGTTTTAGCATATACTGTGTAGATTTCTGACTCTTGTTATGTAATATTCACCTCATAGTTACCCTGATCCAGATACTGCTGCTGATCATCTGGTATAACAAAGAGCATTTCTTGATGCTGACTGACTCAGTCTTTCTGTGACAGGGTGAACCAGGGACTGACAATACTGTGCCGGGGCCCAAAGGAGAGGTTGGGAATCAAGGTCTACCGGTAAGAACTTCAATGACGACATCTCTGCCCAGAAAGTGGTCTCAAGACTGTTGCATCTGAGAAGCAGTTCTGACTCAGAGTAAACATTGTGAGGATGTTACAAGAGCTGCTGAGCAACAGGAAGGATTTACCTACTGCACTTCAACTTTTCAAGTTTCAAGTTCAGTGGTAAGATGTTTTATGGCTGGTGGGGAGACAACTCCGGGTTCTCCTGGTAAAACAGTCAAGGAAAACAATTTCGATACAAGTCAACTGTAGAGTCTTCGTTCAGGTTGATGGAGGTGTTTTTGATCTCCTCAACTGGAGTGTCATGATGTATTTCCACAGGGTGAACCGGGAGAAGATGGAAATGCAGGCGAGAGCGGTGTCTTCGGAGCCCCGGTGAGATAATGCTCTTTGATTCTGCAATCCCAATTTAACTTGTAGGAAAGTGGCCCAATATGTCTTAAATGAGAAACAACGTGATAGTTTGTGTTTCGACATTGTTGCTGGCATGTTTGCTGGAGTTTTTCTGCACAGCCAGTCATTGACATTGTCAGTGTCGTCGTCCAGACACAAAAAGGAGATAAATTGAAATTGAGAGCAACGCTGATGATAACTCACACCAGATGTTCACTGCACATCTGGACCTCTCTCTCAACAGGGACCTGATGGGAGGCGAGGGCCGCTCGGCAACAAGGTAATGCCACATACAAAACGTGCTGTTGGTTGTTATTGCACGGAAACTATTCACTTGTTGTGGCTTCATGCAGGGTCCACCAGGAAAACCTGGCGAGCCAGGAGTCCAAGGTAGTCCTGGTGCTTCAGGTCCACAGGTGAGCATCTGAAGAGAGAATCTCAAAGGGAATAGGACAGTAATGTTTCTGCATTGCTTGTGCAGGGTCCAAGAGGATCAAGAGGTCCACCTGGGCCAAGAGGTCCTGCTGGTCTCCCTGGACGTCAGGTTGGTCCACAACGAGTCAACTTTCATCACGCTGATGACCTTTCCAAACAGAACCAAAGATTAGGTCTGAAAGTAAAAGAAGACCCACAAAAAAGAAAAAAAAATGTGTAAAACACATTTCAGTCGTGTATGTACTTAAAAATAAATTGAAAACCCTTGCAGACATTCACATGACTTTATCACGATCAT
The DNA here is from genome assembly GCF_027744825.2 of Synchiropus splendidus. NCBI lineage: Eukaryota > Metazoa > Chordata > Actinopteri > Syngnathiformes > Callionymidae > Synchiropus > Synchiropus splendidus. The sequence continues at coordinate 6,873,440 of NC_071348.1, read as the reverse complement.
TCAACTGGTAACACTTGCCTGGTAACAGATTAGAAAAGGAAGGTGACTGATGTGCACACAGTTTGTTCAGTAAACAACAACTCTTTCTCCAGTTACGAACCACCTTTGGTTCTTTTGCAGGGCGGACCAGGCACACCTGGGAAAGCTGGCCTGGCTGGACGTCGCGGAGCCAACGGACAGAAGGTGAGATACTCCATTGACCTGGAGAATGAGAAACAATAAACAACATCAAACCTTCACAAACATCTGAGATCTCACGACTGTCGACAGTCAACTACTCATCCAATGTTCCTGTCCATGATCTGCACTACAGGAAGCCCTTTTAGGTCAAACGCTGACTGACATTTTACTTCCAGGGCCAACCAGGCGAGCCAGGAGAAGCTGGTGTTCCGGGTTCGATGGGTCCTCGAGGAATGCCAGTAAGAGCCTGTTCTCTTGGCGTTAAGCCAGATGTCTGACTGGAATTTGAATCACATGAATAAACAAACTTGTGAATTCAAGTGACCGGTTTGGGTCTTCAGACTAGCCGTATGATGTGTGTTTTTCAGGGCCAGGATGGGAAAGATGGGTATGGACCCGAAGGACCAAAGGGCGTTAAAGTAAGACGGAGTTGCATCTGGTTTTTGGTATGTTGGAGCTGCCTCTTTAAATGCCGTCCTGTCTTCCAGGGTGATCCTGGTTATCCTGGCTACCCTGGACTTGTGGTGAGCTCCGTCACCTCCACTCGAGTCAGAGCAGACAAGTCATTTTCTAGAGCCAAGTGTCCCAGAAAAGAAACAAGTTCGCAGTCCCCTGTTGTACCGCAATGTTTCAGTACGGTTCACTGGGAGCTGAAGTGGCAGACATCTGACCCAGAATGTCTCATTTTGTTTGTACGGAAGCAGACGGAGACGCCTGATAACAGACGAGTCATGAGCATGTTTATTTAATTCTCTATCAGCTTAGAAATACACCAGCCACATGCTAACAGCTAACTCCCTGTGATGGATGGTGTCCAGACTTCCTGATGTCTCATTGTGATTCATCCTTTGAAATAAGGAAAGATCAATGGGCTTTTGTCTGCATTTGTACACAAGTGTGTTTGTGCTGGTGTGCAGGGGGAGAGCGGGCTGCAGGGTCCTAAAGGTTACCCGGGGCGTAAAGGGAACCTCGGACGCGGGGTGAGTTACAAGTCTCCAGGGAGAAGCCGTTCGGCACATCACTGACTTCTGGTTCCTGGTTCTGGTCTCTGCAGGGGAACTCTGGAATTCCAGGAGAGTCAGGTGTTGTCGGAGAGCCGGGTTATCCCGGACACAGAGTGAGTGCTATCTCAGAAAGGTTTGGTGAAGTGTGTCGGAAACTGCAGTGAAGTGACAACTGTTCCTCTGATGCGTCAGGGCCCTCGAGGTCCACCTGGGAAGACAGGCAAGACAGTAAGTTTCCATCATCCATCCTCTCGTTCAAAAACCTGTTTTAATGTCACGTGTCGCTGCAGGAGTGTGAGCTGATCACCTACATCCGAGACAACTGTGGTGAGCAGACACAGCCACACCCACTCACCTGTCTGCCTCTCTCCTCTAAGCTCTTTCTTTCCCTCCTCAGCTTGTTCCATCGGTACGTACGCCTCTAAATGCCAGGGAGATCTGAAGCAACCAAATGTCTTCAGGCGATGGAGCTTCCCAACACTAGTGTCCATTTTAGACTGGGAAGTTTTTCTTCCTGGATCAAAAGAGTCTGACTCTTCTGTGCTCCAGATCGCTCCAGCTGCCCATCCTTCCCCACCGAGCTGGTGTTCGGCCTGGACATGTCCGAAGATGTGACCCCAGCCGCCTTCGAGAGACAACGATCCGCTCTGCTGTCCCTACTGGATGAGATCAGCATTGCTGAGAGCAACTGTCCCACTGGGGCACGTGTGGCCGTCGTGGCCTACAGCACCTTCACCAAGTACCTGATCCGCTTCCAGGATTACCGCCGCAAGACCCAGCTGGTCGAGGCAGTGAAGAACATCGCCCTGGAACGCAGCACCAACAAACGGCACCTGGGATCGGCCATGCGCTTCGTGGGCCAGAATGTCTTCAAGCGCATCCGGTCTGGAATGATCATGCGGAAGGTGGCTGTGTTCTTCTCTGGAGGTCAAGTTCAAGATGTCGCCAACATTGTCACCGCCACCATGGAGTACCGTGCCCTCGGTATCGTGCCTGCCGTCATCTCGCTGAAGAATGCGCAACTGGTCAGCCGTGCGCTGGAGGTTTGAGCAGTTCCTTCCTGTCTACTGTATTATGGGCAGACATGAGCGTGAAGCTCTTCAGAAGGTCTCACTGCTAATGGTTTCCTAATCCTGCGGTGGACACTAACAGGGTCTGCTTCCACCCAGGTTGACGACACTGGGAATTCCATCTTCGTGGTGCTGGGGAGGGACGCCAGCGCCGACCTGAGGAAGATCAGGAACTGTGCCATTTGTTACGGTGAGCACAAGCTTCCTGTTGCTGGAGTTGGTTCAGCGGAGAGATGAGTTGCTGCTTTTCTTCCAGACCCGTGTCAGCGCTTGGAGGAGTGTTCCTTTATCCAGGACCCGCCGAAGCCTCAGGAGGCCGACGTGGACCTCGTCATGGTGGTGGACAGTTCCAGAGAGGTGCAAACGGACGAGTACGCTGGGGTCCAGCAGCTCCTAGGCTCGGTGTTGGAGCAGGTGGCTGTGAGCCCTCAACCCCGTCGGCCCGGTCCTGGGGCTCGAGTGGCGGTGGTCCAGCAGAGTGGCCTGAACCCCAAGTTAGAGTTCGGCCTTCAGGCCTTCCAGAGCCAGGAAGCCATGAGGGAGCACCTCGTCCGGAACATGCAGCAGCAGCACAGCTCCTCTGCGCTCGGCCAGACTCTGGAGTTCAGCCTGCAGGAGGTTCTGCTGAAGGCAGCGCAGCCCCGCAAGAGAAGGGTCTTGTTCACTGTGGTGGGCACCCAGACCGCCTACCAGGACCAGGCCAAGTTGCACTACATGTCCCAGAAGGCCAAGTGTGAGGGGGTGGCGATCTTTGTGATGACGGTGGGTGACCGCTACAACCGCACACAAGTGGAAGAGCTCGCCAGCCGACCCGTCCGCCAGCACCTGATCCATGTGCGCCAGCTGAAGTCTGAGGAGCAGGGCTACACCCAGCGCTTCTTCAGGGTCTTCCTTTCCGCTCTCAACAGTAAGATCCCACCCCACCTGAGTGTGTCATGCACAAGTCTCATTCTCTTGGTTTTGTTTCAGAGGGCATCAATACTTATCCCCCCCCTGCTGTGAAGGAGTCATGTGACAAGCTGGATGGAGGGCAAATCTTCATCAGTGGGTAAAGACAACAGTGAACAGCCACATGTTATCAGACCTGGAACAGACTGACGTGGTGATTATTAAGAAGGTTCTGTGTTCTGGTTCCAGGCAAGAAGGTTACATAGAGGTCGCTGACCAGGTGCCTGTCAACTTCGAGGAGCAACTGAGGAGCAGAACTCAGACGGGAAAGATGAGCGTCGACACGCTGACACCAACAGACATGAAAGGTGGAACACACAACAGAACCACACTCGCACTAGCAACACCCCTCTGATCAAAGTGGCTCCTCCCTCATGCCAGCAGGCATCACGACAGTCTCCAGGTTTTGTTTTCTTCTCCCTGTCGTCTTCTCTTCACGTCTCTCACCTGCATCTTTAATTAACAACATGAATGAACCTTGGCGCATGGTAGCATGTGTCCTGTTGTGGCGCAACATTACTCCCCAGACTCAGCTGTACAAACTGAGGGAACTCCACCGGTGGTTGAAAAGGTTCCTGTGTCTGCTTGTACCAGCAGCTTGCCGTCGTGTAGCAGTGCAGTGAAGGGGTGACGGCCTGGTTCTGTCCTAAATGTGTGTCCATATTCTGCTTCCAGCCCAGTGTCAGTTGCCTGCTGATACTGGTGTCCACTGTAGCGACCACATTCAACTGTGGTTCTTTGACAAAGACGTCGGTGCATGCTCCCCCTTCTGGTACGGAGGCTGTGGCGGCAACGCCAATCGCTTTAACACGGAACGTGAATGTTTACGGACATGTGGCGCTCCTCGTAAGTCTGACACTCTCCAGAGTCTGTGGTTGTTCCATCAGTCACTTCTCGTCTGTCACTAACAGTCAACATCATGTCCTCATGAGACACTTCTCTCACCCTCATCTCATCCATTGGTCCTCCTCATCAACACTCTTGTCCACCACCGTCCTTCCCTTTGGTGTCCATCTCTCCCAGTTCAATCTATTGAAATGTGGATGTGTTGCTACTTACCAGTAGCAGCAAATACGTGTAGTTAAGTCCCTCAAGCTACTGAATATGAAGATGCAAAGGAGTCTCTTGGTCTCAGTCCACTCTATTTCCACATCATCACCAAGCTACTTTACTATTTCCAGACTCTAAACATCTGCTGAGCTCAAGCGCCCCTCGCGTGCTCACAAAAGGTAAGAACCAACCCCCCAACTTGCCTTGTCCGTCACTGTGGCTAAGGACTCCACCTCCTGTTGCTTCCCCTGCCCAGACGCCTGCTTCCAGCCTCAGGACATCGGCAGCTGCCAGAACTACACCATGATGTGGCACTTTGATGCAGATCAGAGCGAGTGTGCACGTTTCTGGTTCGGCGGCTGCGGTGGCAATGACAACCGCTTCAGCACGCAGGACGAGTGCGAAAGTCTGTGTTTGATCAGGAGCCACTGAGCGAACCGCTCTGGACACTGTCTCCACGTCAGCATGGACGTTTCGTCCCCAAGGTTTAATAAGTGATGTGTGGGGTTTGCTGATGCCTCCCCCCTTCAGGTGGTTCACAGGAACATAAGCCAAGACTTCCTAAGAAATATTTGGAAAAAAAACAATAAAATGTTTTTATAAATTACTGTTTCTCTCTTCTGCTTCGGGTCCCATGCCGAGGACATGAGGGCATCCAACTCTGGATTCACCGTTTTATTCTTTGGATTCAAAAGGTTGCGCACTACAATATCTGGATTTGTACATGTTGATGAATTTCGTAGACTCACTATATCGCTCCACTCCCCCGACATGCACAATCGCATTCACTTCATTTAGAGAAATTCTGAATGAGCTGCAACACAGAGGCCCTTACCTTGCTCATTGCTACTCCCTGGTGGACGTCATCGATCCTTCACAAAGCCACTATTCTAGTTTATTGCACTGAAGAAGCAAACGATTTTAATATTTTATTTTTAAACGAGTTTCACTGTCTTCACGGAGCACACGCTTGTTTGACCTGACCCTGAATTTTGGGGGTCTTTTCCTGGTTTAGGAATTAAGATGCACCTAGTTTCGTAGTAGACAAACCATCAGAAGAAGTAATCCTTCAAGTCTCCCAGAAATGCTTGTAATAGTCGCATCTAACAACATGCCAACCAAACTTGTTCAGGGTCAGGCTGAAGTACATCTCATCCAGCTTCATGAGTGCGCACACTTACAACCGCCAGGGGGCGCTGTTTTTGCACCGTTGGTGTTCAGGCTGTATTTTTTTAACACCTGTGATTCACACCCTATGAATAAACTGAATACACTGAATCGATGGCCGTGCCAACTCTCACGTCTGACCGTTTTCCAGTAAGCTCTCTGCTCGAACTTTTACAAGGCAGTTGTTCATGAAGAATGTAATGTTGGCTGGGAATGCTGCTCAGACTTCTCAAGAACTTGAAGTAATGATTCTCAGCAGTCAGCTGATGGGATCCAACTGTTCTTTTGACGAAATAGGGACCACACACATGAGGCCACGTGTTACACGTGTTAATATCAATGCAATGATAGTTTGTGTCCATATTTGTGTTTCTGGGCTTCTGCATGTGTCCAGTATGTGTTGAGGGGAGGAGTGTGGAAGGAGAAGGAAAGTGCCGGACAAAACCCTTGAGGTCAGCGCCCCACTCTGGTTCAGCCAGGATACTTCATGTGAGTGACAGGCCTGGTCTGGAACCAAACTTCCATATTAGTAAAGATCTGTTGCCTTCCTCAGGTCCAGGATCAGTGTGCCATGAGGCGGGAGGAGTATCCTCACGAGGAACTGTGTGCCATATGGTAGAGGGCTGCCGTGAGGAGCAGCAGAGGGCGAGGACACAGCGGTGAGAACCATCCATGTATCCTCCTCAAGTATTGATGATTTAAGAAAATTTGGAGTAACATTTGTCATAAAATAATTGACATTTGAGACCATGTCGCTCTGACTTGGGAGAACTCTCGTGCCATTTCAGGAACTTAAGCAAGTGGCAGTGGAGAGTTGCCCGTGCTGCTCCCCACATCCACTCTGTCACTGCCCTCAGCAGCACGACAGCGGCTGACCTCCAGTTGAGAGCTCAGGAACGTACTTTGCCAAGTATTTGCATTAAGTTTGTTTGTCATTTCATTCGTAACGTTGTTAAGTCCTCTGCATGACACACCTGCATCAGTTGGAATTCTTGTGATAGCTTTGTCATCTTGGCCGATAGAATCACAGCCGCTCAAGTATGACGTCACCTGAAGGATTTCTTCTGATCCTCCCCATCACGTGGATGAGTGAATGGGTCGATCCAGCATGTAATATCTGCGAAGGTTATGCCGCTCACATCAAGACGAGCTGCTCACTCAGTCACTTCGGACGTCTCTTCCGACCGCTCATGAACAAGCTGAGTCAGGACAATAGCCAAAGCCAGATTTGTTTTCTCTTCCTGGGAAGTTCTGTGGAACTTCTGAGCGTTTCACTGGAGTCCAACATCTGCTGCGCAGCGACACCGACAATTGTCTCATTGATCTGTCTTCTGCTGATGAGCTCGGTGGGAATAGACTGATTTGTTTAAGAATCACAAGAGGAGGAATTGGAGTGTTCTTTTTGATCCCCAGAAAACAAACATGTGAGTCGGATGTGTCGGATGTGTGGACGACCCCGGTGAGATTGAATCTTGGCTGATCTCCTGATGATCACCATGGTCACATTCCGAAGAGAAACATCTGGGGCATCTGAACCAGTAAAACTTGACTGTAAAATGGTGGGGGCGGGGAGCCCAAACAAAGGCAATGTCCCCTCAAATTCAAACTGAACTGACCAACCAGTGAAGAGCAATAACCACCTTTCTCATGCTGGAATTCCTGCTCAGTCTTGTGCAGTGGATAACTGCAGTATGATCCAGTATGAAGCCCTAACACAACAACAAAACATGAGTCAGCGTGGCCACGCGACCCTGTTAATGTCCAACAGTCCCATATTCAACATGTAAATCAAGCGTCCCTCTAATGCAGGGTGATGGGCATCTTCAGGGGCCACAGAGGGGGCACCATGACAGGGCCTTCAATGGTGTGGAAATGGACTCCCTGAACCGTCTGTTTCAGAACGGTTGAATCTTTGGGCAACCGGTGAGGTCCTCCATGAAGCCGGCAGCCGTCAGACACGGCGTGACCTTTGAGTGAATTGGATGATATCGCACCTTGTGTTCCTCTTGTGAACCCAGTTGTATGGTTGTCATCCGAGGAGGCAAGATTACTCCCTCTTCCTTTTTGATCCCCAGTGTCCACAGATTCCAGCGCTCTATATTTCGTACCAGCTTGACACCGATTACGTCCACATCAGCTTTACTTTGTTCCGTGGATCCCCAGTGCCGCCATCTTGTTGGTTGGCTGTTCTAGCGCTTCCATGAAAGAGCGACTTCCTTTTCACTTCGACAGGTGTTTTTTCAGTTCAATTCATTCATGCATGTGATCCAATCGAAAGAGAAATACTGTAGGGAGAGAGAGAGAGCGCCAGCGTGCAGATGTTCGGTGCGCGGGATTTGGTGCTGAACAAATGGCCGCGCCAACTGCTGCAGATGATTAGGTCTCACTCCCACAGCGGCCTGTCCTTGCCAGCACAGTTAAAAGTAAGTGCTTAAAGGAGAATGCCATTTTGGCTGCGAGGGAACCTCAGATTTCTCAGGAAAATGAACTCATGATCCTCAGCAGTCGGCAGATGAGATCCAGCTGTTGAAACAGGGAACACAGTGCTGTATACAGGGCCAACGTGTCGACACTCAGAGCAAGCGGTGTGGCACAAGCATGGTGAACCGGCACTCAGTCACACACTGATGACAAAAGCAGGCACGACTATATACAAACTGAAGCCAGACTCCACTGAGAAAGGAACAAGGACACAGATACACAGATGGAAAGCAAAAGTGCATGTTCACAATGCACATTCAGACTGCACACAAGAAACAAACCTCCAAACAAGAAGCATGTGCACCTTTGCAGCTCTGAACATTAACACACATTGTGTAACAGCTCAGCTTTTATCAGTCTTCTCTGTGTCGAGGTCTGTCTAATGTGTTTGGAGGAGATGGGTTTAGGGCGGAACTCAAGAACCTCAGGGTCGGCGGTTCAGCTGGACATGTAGTCTCGTCGACCTACTCCACGTTTGTGATAAAGGAGGAGAGAGCTGCAGTAGAAAGATGCAGCTGTCGTGAAACCTGCTCCAGACACGATGGATGACGTCATGGCCGCCCAGTCTCATCCAACAGTTGCCGTCCATCACTTTGGGGCACAAAGTTAAAAGATCTGTGATGACTGGACTTTCAGTGATGACCTGTTTGCTCCCGCAGGTTCAGAGTGCACAATGAGAACTTCGTCACTCCAGTGTGAAGAGTCTGGACTGTACAGGATCAGTGGGCGGGTTCTTCATCCGGGGGAGTTTCCTGAGAACTGTGAGCCAGCCTAAATGCTGGAAGACTGCAGCGAGGAGTGGCAGACAGCGGGGACGCAGCACTGCTCACCGGTGAGAACCTCCTGTGTTTATTCTCCTCAGATCTCAATGCTTTAACCCGAGGGTTTCTGTGTGTATGTCTGTCTTCACATCATTCCTCCCTCACTGCCATGGTGTTGGTTCACTCTTAACAATCGACAGAACGTTTGCAGTGAAGCATTCCAGTGGAGAAGAGGAGATGCTGAGCCAGATGTTTCAGTGATTGGTGAATGAGTCATACGTGACCCTAATGCAATGTGTGGCCTTTACTTACAACCGTCACGTGTGATGTATTTACCCACAATACTGCAGAGTTTCACTTCAAATGAGTTGTATTTCATTACAACATGTGGACATGTGGAAACAGGCCCGGTATGGGTCAATATTCTCCTATAGTGGTATGAAAGGGTTAAACTTCAGACCAAGAACTCTTGAGGGGAATGATGTCACTTCCATAGTTGAGCTGCTTCGGTCCAAATTCTAGGTGATTTCTTTCTGATCTTATACCAGAACTTCCCTGCTAATGAACTTGAAGAGGTCAGTGCTGGTTCTGGTCAATTCATCATACACACAACGCCAAAAAAATAGCTTCCTGCAGCAAGCGAATGAGTATAATAACTGTAGAATCTGACTTGGAGTTGGGCTGCATCAATAAAGAGTAGAAAGCCCCAGTGTAAGTTGTCCTGGGGCACAGCTCATGAATTTAAAAGACTGGAGTCTGGAGATGAGAGCGAAAGAGAAAAGCCGATTTCCAGCCGCGTTCCTGTCGAGACTGGAGGCCATAGAAGGATAACTGAAGACATTACGCACTTACACGCCAGGAAACCTTTCGGCTTCTGTTTTCAGGCATGACTGTCCACCACATTGTCTGGTGGGTCTCAGCAAATGTCATTCTCATTCAATCTGCCATTGAAGCTGCACATGATGACTGTAGCGTGTTGTGTGATCCCGACGTAGTGACACCTTCCGGCCACACGATGGCGCGCGCCTCAAACGTGCGAGAATTTAGCACCTGTTGCTTAAACAACTCGAGACGCGTCGAAATGTCTCTGCAGGTGAGAAACATAAATCGATGTTGTCGCCCATGATTTAGTGTTCAGACAGTGGCTGCTGTCGTCATGTTGCCTGTGGTGTTTGTGTTTCAACCAAAGAAAAAGAAGTCTAGAAGTCATCTCCATAGAGAAGCACGGTTTACTTTGATCTCTGCTTCTAGAATCCACTGTACAAAACACTGATACCGTTCAACAGTTTTATTCGCTCTGTGCTGCATGTGCATCAGGAGAAACTGAGTTCTGGTCACTGTTTGTGCATATACGTGTGAATGTGTCCCTCTGATGCTCTGGCATGTTGCTGTTGTCTTTCATGGTCTTAATACCAAAATGTTTTTATTCATGTCTGTCAATTCTTTTAAGTGATGAGATCTGGGTGTTAAAGACCAAATTCAATTGTGACTCATGCACACACACACATTCGTTCACTTAGGGTGCTTTCACACCAAGGGTTCTGTTCTGTGTTACTTGCATCCACATCCTCATATTTTGTCCCTCTTTAGTAAGGTAGTTAGGTCAGGTAAGCGGGTCATTTACTGTTGGACTCGGAGTATAGTCTCAAGATCACAAGTTTAATGTGGTGTTATTTTGTGGTTAGCTTCACATGGTCCACTTTTTGGAATGTTTTTTTTTTTTTTGTTAATTCTTCAGAATGGCGATGAAAAGCAGAAAATCACTCCCAGTAAATGATGGGAAGCTTTGTTTTGTTTCAGATGAAGATCAAATCTATATGTTTCTGCCAACTCATGTTTTTTTTGTTTGAATATATGTCTAAATATCAGTTATTACTGAGAGGAAATGACAAAAAATAGTAACACACTGTGACTTGGATGAGTAACTTTAATGTCATTATTGGCTGGAAATAGTCATGTGTTTATTGCAGCTGCAGAGGACTAGGTCCAGTCCACTGTTGTTGTTAGTGGGTCTCTGTGAAGCACCGGTAATGTGCTCATGTATTGTTGGGGCGGAGATGTGTGTTGCGGATGCTGTTGTCGTTGGTCCTCCTTTCTCACATCAGTTTGATTTATTTTCTTTAGTTTGCCAATGCCCTGATAGACTAAAGCTGGTCACACTCACTGTTCTTCAGGGGACATGGCTACCCTCCTAAAAGACAATTCCAAACTCTTGTAGTGCCTCCAGTCTGGCTGGAACTTGAACATGGTGGCATGTGGGAAAAAGATCGTAATTACGTAATACTTGGTCTTTTCATCTGCAATTCCAGAGCAGTTACGTCACCATACCCTGGGTACCCAAGACCTGCACTGGGATACCATCTGTCTGTTCAGATCCAGTTTGGAACCTGTGATACGAAGGTGTCCGCTGCTGGATCCTGTTATTCCTGAGTCTGGATAGCTATTGCACTGAACTAAGATAAGGATTTATGATTATTCAAAACAAGCTGCAGGCTTGCTCCCCCTTGTCCACATGTGCAGCCGAGCGTAACTGCTTTTTTCAGCATCCAAGCGTAAAACTTGCACATCCAAGAACCACATACTAAGCACTGACCTCCCTTTACACTTGAAGCTGAGGATTGTTTTGGCTGTGACTTGAGTTCTCTCCAGTGAAATGAACACAATGGGACTTGAATCCAGACAGCCTGCAGGATGCAGCACCATTAGTCAGTAAGTGGAACCATATGGATCCTGGTTTTGAAAAGAAATGCCCCATTGTTGAATTTCCCCACTGTGGGACGAATAAAAGATATGTAATGTACAGATAAACAGGAAGGCCAGTTGCTTGTCAGTACAGAGTTTGAGCGACATCTTGTGGTTACAGTCCTGTAAATAATCTAGCCCAGATAGATTTTTTTACTGAGGACTCCTGAGATGACACATTTTAAGATGGTACACCAACAAGTGTCAGATAAATAAATGGATGAATGGTTTTATTCACCCTTCACCCTTCCATTCATTTTCCACTGGAGCAGAGGCCAGACTTTCCTTTTCTTCTCCGCGCTGACCGAAATGCAGTGGACTCACAGTTGGACATGTCCTCTTCAAGAGTACCTTAACTGGCTTCTCTCAATGCGGAGGACCGGTGGTTGCACTCTGAGTCTCTCCAGAATCACTGAGCTCTGAAAGAGAGATGGCAGTTATTAGTGATGGATACCATTTGTGACAGATAATCGCTTGCTATGCTCACACTGTCATTTTGCTGAGACTTTCTTGGGGCTGCCTGTGAGTTTCGAGGCTTGCCTGCAGTCCTCTTCACTTGTGGTTAACTCATCTGTTTCTTTGTTCTCAGGATGACAGAAACCCGAGAGCAGTATGGAGGCTAAGCGGAGTCTTCTCCTCGCCCTCGTCCTCGCAGCCTGTTCCTGTGGCGCCAATGCGCAGGAGACAAGTGGGTGTTATTAGACACTGATCATTTCATTTCCTGCATACCAGCATGTATAACATCATTCAGATGCACAAGAGGAAGCATGGTCTCTCTTTCTCACACACGTTTGTTTTTCTATCTTCGTATAACACTCACTGTAGCCTCTCTAAACGTAACCGTCCAAAACAAATGGTTAAACTTAACCATAGCTCTTAACCAAACTCTAACCTAAGTATAATAACTTAGTTATTAACTTTAAACTTGGGTCCCAGCCAAAATGTCCTCCCTATGTTGGTTAAAATGTCATATTCTCATTCTCACAACGATAGAAGTACAAGATCCCCACACATGCAAAAGGTGCGATTGGCGTGACTAGTATTGTCCAGTCACACAAGCGAGTCAATGCTGGTGTGTCAACCAGCACTGACAGGCACACTTCCACCAGCGCTTTCTGACATTGGTGTTTCCAAGTACATTCATGCAGCAATGCTCCTTAACTACTGTCAACTGCTCCTTTGCTCTTTCTGTCTTTGGTAGGGACTCCACCTCCACGGGCTGTATCTGAAACACTGCTCCACAGCTGGCACTGGCGCTATTCCAATTTTTGCTCACTGTTATACAAGATCATCCTATTGGATTTTATAGAATATCAAAGCTTGTACCGTAGCTCTCCGGATTACTCAGCTGCTTCATATGAGCTGCTTTGTCAAACACATTGGTTCTTTACCCGCCGCAGTTCTTTCACATGGATGTGATCTGTGGCTTAAGCTCAAATAGTCCAGATACAGTTATTTTTTCCTCTATCACGAGCTTTGAGTTTCGACAGTTTCCCTGCTTCCTTTCCTCCAGAATGTGGCGAGGCAACAGAAGCTGACATCGTCTTTGTGGTGGACGGATCCTCCAGCATCGGACCCAACAACTTTCAGGAGGTCCGTGGGTTCCTTCAAAACTTGGTGAACGGCCTTGACATCGGTCCGGACAAGGTTCGAGTGGGTTTAGTACAGTACAGCAATGAACCGTACCAGGAGTTTCTGCTGAAGGACCACATGGACAATACATCTTTACTAAATGCAATCGACAGCTTTCAATACCGCGGAGGGGGAACAGAAACAGGCAAGGCCATCAACTTCACCAGGGAAATGTATTTCAAAGAAGAGGCTGGGAGTCGAGCCAGCCAGCGTGTTCCTCAGATCGCTGTGGTCATCACTGATGGAGAGTCCATTGATGACGTGGTGGTGCCGTCGAAGGAGATGAGAGATCATGGAGTTATTGTTTTCAGCATTGGGGTGGGTGACGCAAACCAGAAGCAGCTGAGCGACATAGCCAACCAGCCGTCTAGTCGCTTCAGTTCCTACATTGACAGCTTCCAGTCTTTAAAGTGGCTGACTGATGCTCTGCTACAAACGGTTTGTGTCTCCATCAAAGACCAGAAGCTAGGTGAGGCCACCACGTGACACCATCACAATAACTCTTGTCCTGTCATCCAATGCGAAGTCTTCTCTGTATAATGTCAATACCACACAGCCTCATGTTTGTTCTTCTTTTTCAGCTTTGGCCGAGACTTTTGCAGACATTGTCTTCCTGATCGACAGTGGAATCAGTCCAACAGAGTTCCAGCAGACGCGCGGAACTATTGTTCGTCTGATCAGCCAACTTAACATCGGCAGTGCTGCTTACCGCATCGGACTGGCCCAGTACGCAAAAGAAACCAAAGTAGAATTTCAACTGAACACTTACCAAACCAAAGAGGACACTCTAAGAGCATTCAGGAAGTTTCGCCTACGTAAACCTCAAGCCAATGAGCCTCGAAACCTGGGAGCTGCCCTGAAGTATGTCAAAGAGAACCTTTTCTCTGTTGAAGCAGGAGGTCGAGTTGATCCGGGCTATCGCCAAATCCTGGTACTTCTGAGTGGACAAGAGTCCAGCGACTCTGTGTACAGTGAGGCACGCTTGATCAAAGATGCAGGAGTGACGGTGGTGTCATTGAATGCTGGTTCCACCGATGAAGTTGCTGGTGCTACACTTGATGTCAACACACATCAGCTGAAGCTTGTGGCCTCGCCCCGGTTGCATTACTCTTCTGTCGACGACACTGCCGCTACCAGACTGAAGACTGTCTTTGAAAGTCAGGAGAAGGAGCTGGAGGTCACTGAAGGAAGTAAGACAAGATTTTAGTCAGGTCCTCAAGGCTGTATGAACTGTGCCGCTTATTGAGGATTGTAACAATACTGACATGATTTGACATGCATCTTGAATTGCTGTATTTCTTCAAAGTTTTATCTTATGGAGAAACTATTACTACAGTAGTCCTTAGCATTTCTGCCCTTGGACTGAATACAGAGAAGCTCCCGAGGGTTCAAGAGTTATTCGTGCTTCTCAGTGCAATAACTCCTGAATGGTCGGTACAAATGTTTGTGTTCGAAAAATGATGTGTACTTGTATATTACATAACACCTATTCAAGTCAGCCACATAACTACAGCTGTGATGGAGATTTGTAACTTGAGTCTGACTCCAGGACACATCTTACTCACACAGGACCATGAGAAGTTGAGTTCTTGAACATGCAATTCTCTGAATTATCTGACTTATTGTTGGGAACTTGACTCTGGTACAGCTCCTGTTAGGATGAATGGTCTCATTGCCATACTGACACAATGTGGTCCACCAATCTTGAAGTCCTTGACCATGCTGACTGTGAAAAACGTGACCAAACTATGCTTAACCTCACTCCAACTTACTCGACTCATTGCTGTATTAAACAGTGAATTATGAATTCAATTGACGAATGATTATTATTGAATCATTGGGGCGACTTAAGCAGCCGTATAGCCAACTATACTCATCCCATCCCGCATTTTTCTACATGAGCTCTTGGCAAGTGTTGGTGAATCTGTATTTGGGGGGGTGCTGCAGCACAAGTGCTGTGAGGTTTGAATAGTCTAGGTGGGATAAACATTGACAGAGTTACAGTTTGAAATGTGCACGTCAAATCATGACAGGCTGAAGGATGAAGATGTGAGAGGGCCTCAGTAAGCACCTGTATTCTCATGATTTGCTCTTCCTGCAGATTGCAAAGCAGCTAACCTGGCGGACATTGTCTTCATTGTCGACTCTGGAAGTACCCAGGAGCAAAACTTCAACCATGTCCGCTCTTTCCTGTACTCTGTCGTGAATGATCTCGAGATAAAGCCGAACCTCGTCAGAGTTGGCATTGTGCTCAGCGATCGGGCGTCTTCAGATGTGTTTCTCAACTCCTTCGAAGACAAGAAGGAATTGCTGAAGTACATAAAAATCCTTCCGTACCGTGGGCGCAGTACCAACATGGCGGCTGCTTTTGAGTTTGCAGAGGAGAAAGTTTTCACCAAGGAGAAGGGAAGTAGGAAACGCGTGGGGGTGCAGCAGATTGCAATTTTGATCACAGACAGAGGGTCGCAGTACAACGTCACTAGAGAGGCCGCCAGCCTTCGACGTTCAGGGGTGACTCTCTATGCAATCGGAGTCAATGCTAATGAGGAAGAGTTAACAGAGATTGTGTCTCACCCACCTCGCAATTACATATTCAACGTGGACAGCTTTGACGCACTGAAGTCAGTAACGCAAAAACTGCCAACTGCTCTCTGTATCAACATCAATCGAGAGGCCAAGACTGTCTCAAGCAGAAGAAGCAGAGTCAAAAGAGGTTTGTGTTGTACACCACTTTTCTCTTGGATTGAAGCAAATAATGTTGAAATGTTTCCTTTTCTCTTCCAGCATGCGAAAGAGCTGAGGAAGCTGACATCTTCTTCCTCATCTGCCTCTCGGGAAGCATTGATCCCAAAGACTTGGAAGACTTGCAGAAGTTCATGACGAAGTTCGCAACAAATTTCCGCATTGGCCCAAAGAACGTTAGATTGGTCGTGAGATACTCAGGTGATCCAAACCTAGAATTTGACCTGACTGTGCAGAAAGACGCTCAAGCTCTAGTCAAAGCCCTGAGTGAGATAAAACAGCTTGAAGGTGGAAGCAAGACAGGAAAAGCCCTGGAATTGATGTTTTCGCAATTCCAACAAGCAGCGAAAACACGTGGCCATCAGGTGAAGCAGCACCTGGTGGTCATTACTGATGGACAATCCGCAGATGATGTGAAGGCGCCTGCTGATAAGCTGAGGACAGAGGGAGTCACTGTCTATTCGATTGGAATAAAAAATGTTGGAGAAGCTGAGCTGAAGGAGATTTGTGGTGATGAAAAGAGGTTTTTTTCAATCAACAATTTTCATGACCTGGGTGATATTAGCACCAACATCGTCAGAGGCATCTGCCTCCTGCATGGTAAGTTGAACAGAGTGGCATTCACACTAGCTAATTGTGATCCAAACGTCTTTTTGCTTCTGTTGACAGCATGCGATGATGTGCCACGCGACATCTTCTTCTTGGTTGACAGCTCCGGTAGCATCAAAACAGCAGATGACTACATTAAAATGAAAATGTTCATGATGGATCTGGTCGGCAGGTCCAGCATTGGAAGAAATAAAACCCATGTAGGTGCCATGCAGTTCGCAGATGAGCCAAAGCTGGAGTTTCGGCTGGATCTCTACTTCACCAAAGAGGAACTGAAGACAGCCATTAATGCTATGGAGCAAATTGGTGCTGGCACAAGGACTGGTTTGGCCCTTCACCGGACGCTGGACTATTTTGAGCCTGCCAAAGGAGGACGCCCGAATAAGAAACAGATTATGGTAACACTCACAGATGGAAGGTCACAGGATCAAGTAAAAAAACCTGCTGCTGCTCTGAGGGAAAAGGGAGTCACCATCTACTCCATTGGAGTGGTGGACGTTAACCGTAATGAGCTCCTCCAGATCAGCGGGACAGACGAGAAGGTTTTTATAGAGAGAGACTATGACGCTCTCAGGGAGCTGGAGAGTCGAATTGCTCTGGATATCTGTTTTGATAAAAGTAAGTATCGCCACACTCGCTGAACAATACCTTTCAAGTCTCCGTCTGGCTTCTTGGGCAAATCAGAAATCCTGGATTAACTGTTAAGTTGGATCATCTGTGGACTGGAGTCACACATTATGCGTATTCATGGCCTTGCCCTGGTCTCCTGCGTTCTTGTGTCCGGTACTCTGAGGTCTGTCTCCTCATAGTATGATATTCTGTGGATCATGTCACAGTACATACACAGTACAGTTTGTGGTTTTAAGTCTGTCATGAGACACAGGTCTGCTCAACCGCCTCTAGTCTGTAGATGATTCAGAGATGAATAACTAGGTCAAGACCTGAGCTGCAGTTTGGAGTAAGGTCCTCAACTCCTTGTCTTTCTGCCTACAGAGTGCAAGAAATCAGACATCATCTTCCTTGTCGATGGGTCTGGCAGCATCAATGACAAAGCGTTCCAGAGCATGCAGACATTTATGGCTTCCGTCGTGAGCCAGACCAATGTGGGCAACGACTACACCCAGTTTGGAGTAATCCTCTACTCCACAGACGTGACGTCCGTCTTCACCTTCAAGGAGTGTGATTCCAGCCGTGATGTTCTACAAGCAATCTCCAGTCTAACGCCTCCCCGCCAAGATACTGGCGCTAGCACTGGCAAGGCCCTGGAGTTCTCCCTTAAAGCATTTGATAAGGTAAACGGTGGACGGAAGGCCCTCGGTGTCCCACAGTTTCTCATAGTGATCACAGGCAGAGAAGCGACTGACCCCGACGACCTAGAGAAGCCGTCCATAGCCCTGCGCGATGCGGGTATCAATGTCTATGCTGTAGGGTTGGGGAAGGCCGACAAGGAACAGCTAAAGATCATGGCTGGATTCGGCAAACATTACTACATTGACAACTTTGATGACCCGCAGTTGCTCAAGTCTGTCGCTGATGCCGTCTGCAATGAAAGCAACCTAGGTGAGGGCTGATCCTGCCTGTTATTCATTTTAGCAATAATCGCCTTGTTACATTTTCCTCAATGAATCAGCTTGAAACCGAAAGAACCATGCATGTTTTTGCTTTTTGTAGTTTGTCAATACATTTTCTCGAATCAGTCACTGTCAGGTTGACTTTCTCATGATCTTTGTTGCAGAAATGTAAATCCTCTCAACAGAAGTAATGGAAAATGTCAATTTCTCCCACAGTCTGCGAGCAGTTGCAGATAGACCTGGTCCTGCTAGTGGATCAGTCCGACAGCATCACGGAACAGGAGTACTCCATCATGAAGGATTTTATCCAAGATGTGGTGGACAGCTTTCAAATCGAGGAGAATTTTGTTCATGTGGGTCTGGCCCAGTTCAGCAGTGACTTGAAGCGCGAGTTCTCTCTCAGTTACAATGCAGGGGATATTTCCAACCGCATTAAGGGCATGGTGCAGCAGGGTGGTGACAGAAAAATGGGTCTGGCGCTGGAGCGTGTTCGGGCATACTTCGAAACCCCACAGAGGCGCCGTTCCTCTGTAGTCTCTCAGAACCTGGTGCTGATCACAGACGGAATGTCAGACGACGACCCTGTGTCAGGTCCAGTAGAAGAACTGCAGAAGTTGGGTGTCCAGATCTTTGTCATTGGGATCGATAAGGACCAAAGTCAGAAGCTGCGGCAGATAGCTAGTTTTGATGACTGGCACATCACTGTTCCGGACTTCAACTCCTTGCAGGAAATCAAGCAGAGAGTGGTGGAGACCATTTGCACTGAACCTAGGGAAGAAGAAGGTGAGGTCAGAGTTGCCATCACTGAGGACCATGTGGTCTGAAAATGTGTCTCTTACTCCGCAGAATGCACCATCGACATTGCAATGGGTTTTGATATCACCAGGAGATCTTCTCGTGATTTGCTGGGTGAACAGGCGAAGCTGCGGTCTTTCTTGCCGCAAATAGTGCGAGAAGTCTCGTCCATTCCGGCCCTTTGCTGCACCAAGCCGGTCCCCATCAATCCCAACATTGCATTCAGGGTGCTGAATCGTCAGGGGAAATTGCTGGATGACTTCAAATTCCACAGCTATGATCAGGACATCGTCGAGAAGGTCATGAGTCTGACTCCATCGGAGCCCACATACTTCAACATACCAATGCTCAGATCCTTTGGGGAGAAGTTCCAAAAAGATTCTGGGGCTGGGGTCAAGGTACGACCCAACACTTGCGAGATCTCTCAAGAAGTGGACTGGTTATTAGTTTAATCTTGTGGTTCCACCTTCAGGTTCTCGTGGTTTTCTCCGATGGACTGGACGATGATGTGATGAAGCTGAAGTACGAGTCAGATCTGCTCCGACAAGGTGATAAAGGAGACTTATTTTCCGTCAAACTGTGCTCACAGCAGTGAGTTATTTATCTCTTGGTTATAGGGCTCGATGCTCTTCTTGTGGTTGCACTGGAGGGAGCCCAGAACCGATCCGAGCTTCAGAACATGGAGTTTGGCCGTGGTTTCAGTTCCAAGGTTCTTACCATTGACATGCCCAGTGTGGGCAGCGTCATCCAGGATCAGATTGTGAGTCAGTTATGCCTATGTTCAGTCTGCATCCTGAAGTGACCCAAATATAAGTTGCCTGGGTCAAATGCCTGAACCTAGTGGTACTTTCCTGTTTTGCACATTGTAGTGATGTGTGATTTGAACCTGTGGTTCTACATTGAGAAGTTGTGATACTTTGTCATTGTATTGCAGTTTGACCATTGTTATAGCATGACACTGTAAACATTCTTCTGTGTTGGACGACGATGTGTCCTGGTATCATCAGTCACTTCTGTCTTCATCATGCAGCATACTGTGGCTGACCGCGAGTGCTGCAACGTCATGTGCAAATGTGCAGGACCAAAAGGTGTCCCAGGATCTCCTGGTACTGCGGGGGAAAAGGTAACAACACAGAGCTCACCTTTCGATCTCCAACATGTGTTGATGAGATAAGCTCTCCATGATAAACATTAAACTGTCACAGAGTTCATGTGTACCTGATGGAGTTTTTGTTTCAGGGTGCACCTGGACAGAAGGGTCACGCTGGCTTCTCTGGAGGCGAGGGTGTGGCCGTAAGTTCTGTTTCTTTTCAAGGATGCAAAATTAATCTGGGTCCATTGGGTCATAATCACTTGTGTCACCAATCTCGTCTCACCACAATCATCTTGTTGAGAATTGAATTGAATTGAAGTTTAGGTTGCCTGCAGGGCGAGCAGGGCCTACCAGGACCAAGTGGCCCCCAGGGTGTCCAGGGTTGTTCTGGGATCAGAGGAATGAAGGTACGGTCCAGTGGCACTCACACACTGTTACTGTTGCTGTGGATGATGATGGTTGTGTCTTTGTTCAGGGCTCCTGGGGTCTCCAGGGCGACAGGGTGAGTCACTCTTTTCCTGGGATGAAATCCAGAAGCAGGCCAGAGGTTCCTCCAACGTGAGAGAGTTCTGTTCTTGCAGGGTGAGGACGGAGAGGATGGGCTGGACGGAGTCAATGGAGAGCAGGTCGGAAAAATTGATTCATCCTTGTGACCAAACATTGGTTTTGATATTGTGTACTTGATTCGACTGCATGTTTCACCATGGTGGCAGCTGGAAGGTTCTGATCCAGTCCTTCTGTTCATAGGGATTGACGGGTAAAGATGGGAGTCGTGGAGAGAGGGGACATCCGGGAAAGCCAGTAAAGCAACTTACTCCTTATTTCAGTTTGTTATATGTTGTTGTCACATGCCCCATCCTTCTGTCTATAGAATGATCTGTTGTATTCCTGACTTTCGTTCATCAGCCTCAGTGAAAGTGTTTTCATCAGTGGAATTCCACTCCAACTGTTGGGTGTCGACCTTTGAAACACAGCTGGATGATTGACTGGTGCAACTGTCATCCTCAGGGCGTCCCAGGTAGCCGAGGCGCGAGCGGTCTGAACGGACAGCGAGGACTGAGAGGAGATCCGGTCAGTAGCAGTACTTAAAGCTACCACTCATTGTGACTTGCGAGTCTATGATGGAAAACCACTTCCAGTCACATGGTTCCTGTGAAAATATGAAGGACTCCAAATGTCCTGTTCCAAGCAGACTATATGGACATATGGACCACCAGAAGAGGCAACTGTTTGTTCACGTCATACATTATTTTGACATGGAATACTTTGTTTCTTAGTTATTAATATGAGTAGCATTAGTTGTATTATTATCTGGACTGACATGGAGCTTCCCCTGATACTGACTGACTCAGTCTTTCTGTGACAGGGTGAACCAGGGACTGACAATACTGTGCCGGGGCCCAAAGGAGAGGTTGGGAATCAAGGTCTACCGGTAAGAACTTTGATGTCTGATGTCTATGGATAAGAAGTGATGGGCAGGATTCAAAGCTGAGAAGATGGTGTGGTGGTCTTAAGACTGTTGTATCTGAAAACCAGTTCAGTGAACATTGTGGATATGTGACAAGAGCTGTTGAGGAAAGAGGAACAATATATCTTGATTGGAGGTAGGCAACTCCAGCTTCTCCTGCTGAAACAGTGGTGGAAAACTACTTCTAAAACAAGGCAACTCGAGATTCATTGTTCGGGGTTGATGGTGGTCTGCTCAGATTCTCTCACCACTTGTGTTATCGCCATGTACCTCCACAGGGTGATCCCGGAGAGGATGGAAATGCTGGCGAGAGTGGCATCGTCGGAGCCCCGGTGAGATGTTGATCTTTGATTCGGCATTCAGAATGAAACGAAATTGGCCCATTTTACGGCATCTTCCAAGACACACAGTCGAGGAGTAACAACATGATAGTTTCTAGTGTTTCTGTGTTCTCATTAGAATCTGTCATGACAATCCTTCAGTACAGCCAGTCGTTGACATTGTTGTGTCGTCGTCGAGAAAAGTGAAGGAAGAAAAACAATTATAAATTGAGACCACGACTGATGATAAATCATACCAGATGTTCATTGCACATCTGGAGCGGGAACATTGACCGCAGCGTCCTCATTGTTTTGTTGGGCTTCTCTCTCATCAGGGACCCGGCGGGAGACGAGGGCCACTCGGGAAGAAGGTAATGCCACCAACAGAATCTCTCTGTTGGTCGTCATTGCACAGGAACTATTCACTTACTGTGGGTTCTTGCAGGGTCCACCAGGAAAGCCCGGCGAGCCAGGAGTGCGAGGTAGTCCCGGTGCTTCAGGTCCACAGGTGAGCGCTTGACGTTCAACTTGAAAGAGAATAGCTAACTAATGTTTCTGACCTGCTTGTGCAGGGTACCAGAGGAGCAAGTGGTCTACAGGGGCCTAGAGGTCCAGCTGGTCTTCCTGGACGTCAGGTCGGTTCACATGGAGTCAAGGTCCTCAAACTGATGTATTTTTCTAAATGACAGTTTGGTTGTTACAGAATTGCAGTTGTAAGAAACTGAAGCAAAGCTCAGACCTGAGCTTATGCACATAAAATAAACATGTCTAGAACACATTTTATTACTATTGGGAGTTAAAAGTCCTTAAATGCAAACAACCATCAGTTCAAGACTGATTCTATGGCAGGGTGCAGAGGGCACACCTGGGAACCTTGGACTGGCTGGACGTCGTGGTGTCAACGGACAGAAGGTGAGATTCTCCACTAACCCCTAGGATACAATAAACCACAGCCACACATCAAACCTTCACACACATCTGAGACCTCACGACCTGGTACAATCAACTCCTCATCCAACGTTCCTGTCCATGATCTCCTCTACAGGAAGCCCCTTTAGGTCAAATTCTTTATTTCGAGATTAAATGTTGCTCAGCCATGTGTCAAGAACACAGGATCAACACATTCATTGAGGTAGCCCTGAGTTGTTCTACCCACGCCTCTTCTCTGAGTCGCTGATGGACTGTAGATTGGTCTGTGGAAGCTTTGCCTTTAGCTCCCCATGGAGGACCTCATCCTCCGCTGTCACCACATAATAATCCAATAATTTGTGACGGAGAACCATTGCCTCTCACTCTCCAGCTAGATGACCATCACCCAACCCACAAGTGCGGTCCCGCTCACGCTGACTGACATTTTACTTCCAGGGCCAACCAGGCGAGCCAGGAGAAGCTGGTGTTCCGGGTTCGATGGGTCCTCGAGGAATGCCAGTAAGAGCCTGTTCTCTTGGCGTTAAGACAAATGTCTGACTGGAATTTGAATCACATGAATAAACAAACTTGTGAATTCGAGTGACCGGTTTGGGTCTTCAGACTAGCCGAATGATGTGTGTTTTTCAGGGCCAGGATGGGAAAGATGGGTATGGACCCGAAGGACCAAAGGGCGTTAAAGTAAGACGGAGTTGCATCTGGTTTTTGGTATGTTGGAGCTGCCTCTTTAAATGCCGTCCTGTCTTCCAGGGTGATCCTGGTTATCCTGGCTACCCTGGACTTGTGGTGAGCTCCGTCACCTCCACTCGAGTCAGAGCAGACAAGTCATTTTCTAGAGCCAAGTCTCCCAGAAAAGAAACAAGTTCGCAGTCCCCTGTTGTACCGCAATGTTTCAGTACGGTTCACTGGGAGCTGAAGTCATCTGACCCAGAATGTCTCATTTTGTTTGTACGGAAGCAGACAGAGACGCCAGATAACAGACGAGTCATGAGCATGTTTATTTAATTCTCTATCAGCTCAGAAATACACCAGCCACATGCTAACAGCTAACTCCCTGTGATGGATGGTGTCCAGACTTCCTGATGTCTCATTGTGATTCATCCTTTGAAATAAGGAAAGATCAATGGGCTTTCGTCTGCATTTGTACACAAGTGTGTTTGTGCTGGTGTGCAGGGGGAGAGCGGGCTGCAGGGTCCTAAAGGTTACCCGGGGCGTAAAGGGAACCTCGGACGCGGGGTGAGTTACAAGTCTCCAGGGAGAAGCCGTTCGGCACATCACTGACTTCTGGTTCCTGGTTCTGGTCTCTGCAGGGGAACTCTGGAATTCCAGGAGAGCCAGGTGTTGTCGGAGAGCCGGGTTATCCCGGACACAGAGTGAGTGCTATCTCAGAAAGATTTGGTGAAGTGTGTCGGAAACTGCAGTGAAGTGACAACTGTTCCTCTGATGCATCAGGGCCCTCGAGGTCCACCTGGGAAGACAGGCAAGACAGTAAGTTTCCATCATCCATCCTCTCGTTCAAAAACCTGTTTTAATGTCACGTGTCGCTGCAGGAGTGTGAGCTGATCACCTACATCCGAGACAACTGTGGTGAGCAGACACAGCCACACCCACTCACCTGTCTGCCTCTCTCCTCTAAGCTCTTTCTTTCCCTCCTCAGCTTGTTCCATCGGTACGTACGCCTCTAAATGCCAGGGAGATCTGAAGCAACCAAATGTCTTCAGGCGATGGAGCTTCCCAACACTAGTGTCCATTTGAGACTGGGAAGTTTTTCATCTTGGATCAAAAGAGTCTGACTCTTCTGTGCTCCAGATCGCTCCAGCTGCCCGTCCTTCCCCACCGAGCTGGTGTTCGGCCTGGACATGTCCGAAGATGTGACCCCAGCCGCCTTCGAGAGACAACGATCCGCTCTGCTGTCCCTACTGGATGAGATCAGCATTGCTGAGAGCAACTGTCCCACCGGGGCACGTGTGGCCGTAGTGGCCTACAGCACCTTCACCAAGTACCTGATCCGCTTCCAGGATTACCGCCGCAAGACCCAGCTGGTCGAGGCAGTGAAGAACATCGCCCTGGAACGCAGCACCAACAAACGGCACCTGGGATCGGCCATGCGCTTCGTGGGCCAGAATGTCTTCAAGCGCATCCGGTCTGGAATGATCATGCGGAAGGTGGCTGTGTTCTTCTCTGGAGGTCAAGTTCAAGATGTCGCCGACATTGTCACCGCCACCATGGAGTACCGTGCCCTGGGTATCGTCCCTGCCGTCATCTCGCTGAAGAATGCGCAACTGGTCAGCCGTGCGCTGGAGGTTTGAGCAGTTCCTTCCTGTCTACTGTATTATGGGCAGACATGAGCGTGAAGCTCTTCAGAAGGTCTCACTGCTGATGGTTTCCTAATCCTGTGGTGGACACTAACAGGGTCTGCTTCCACCCAGGTTGACGACACTGGGAATTCCATCTTCGTGGTGCTGGGG
Source organism: Synchiropus splendidus (assembly GCF_027744825.2). NCBI lineage: Eukaryota > Metazoa > Chordata > Actinopteri > Syngnathiformes > Callionymidae > Synchiropus > Synchiropus splendidus. The sequence goes on along the minus strand of NC_071348.1, from coordinate 6,848,412 downwards.
AGGGACGCCAGCGCCGACCTGAGGAAGATCAGGAACTGTGCCATTTGTTACGGTGAGCACAAGCTTCCTGTTGCTGGAGTTGGTTCAGCGGAGAGATGAGTTGCTGCTTTTCTTCCAGACCCGTGTCAGCGCTTGGAGGAGTGTTCCTTTATCCAGGACCCGCCGAAGCCTCAGGAGGCCGACGTGGACCTGGTCATGGTGGTGGACAGTTCCAGAGAGGTGCAAACGGACGAGTACGCTGGGGTCCAGCAGCTCCTAGGCTCGGTGTTGGAGCAGGTGGCTGTGAGCCCTCAACCCCGTCGGCCCGGTCCTGGGGCTCGAGTGGCGGTGGTCCAGCAGAGTGGCCTGAACCCCAAGTTAGAGTTCGGCCTTCAGGCCTTCCAGAGCCAGGAAGCCATGAGGGAGCACCTCGTCCGGAACATGCAGCAGCAGCACAGCTCCTCTGCGCTCGGCCAGACTCTGGAGTTCAGCCTGCAGGAGGTTCTGCTGAAGGCAGCGCAGCCCCGCAAGAGAAGGGTCTTGTTCACTGTGGTGGGCACCCAGACCGCCTACCAGGACCAGGCTAAGCTGCACTACATGTCCCAGAAGGCCAAGTGTGAGGGGGTGGCGATCTTTGTGATGACGGTGGGCGACCGCTACAACCGCACACAAGTGGAAGAGCTCGCCAGCCGACCCGTCCGCCAGCACCTGATCCATGTGCGCCAGCTGAAGTCTGAGGAGCAGGGCTACACCCAGCGCTTCTTCAGGGTCTTCCTTTCCGCTCTCAACAGTAAGATCCCACCCCACCTGAGTGTGTCATGCGCGAGTCTCATTCTCTTGGTTTTGTTTCAGAGGGCATCAATACTTATCCCCCCCCTGCTGTGAAGAGGTCATGTGACAAGCTGGCAGGACAAGATGGAGGACCAGTCAGCAGGTGAAGACCACAGTCAACACCCACACACCTCACCAGTGCCAACACTCTGCCTGAAATGGTGATTATTAAGAAGGTGTTGTGGTCTGGTTCCAGGCGGGAAGGTTATGTTGCTGACCAGGTGCCCATCAAATTCAGGGTACGATTACGGAGCAAACCTAGGACAGGAAAGACGAATGTCGACACGCTGACACGAACAAATCTGAAAGGTGGAACACGCAACAGAACCTCACATACACTAACAACTCCCCTCTGATCTAAGCGGCGCTGTGAAGAGCCTTCAGGTTTAGTTTTCCTCCCTTCCCTTTGGTGTCCATCTCTCCCAGTTCAATCTGTTGAAATGTGGATGTGTTGCTACTTACCAGTAGCAGCAAATACGTGTAGTTAAGTCCCTCAAGCTACTGAATTTGAAGATGCAAAGAAAAACCTTTCTGGTTCGGCGGCTGCGGTGGCAATGACAACCGCTTCAGCACGCAGGACGAGTGCGAAAGTCTGTGTTTGATCAGGAGCCACTGAGCGAATCGGTCTGGACACCGTCTCCATGTCAGCATGGACGTTTCTTCTGGATGGTTTTCAATATGTGTGGGTTTTGCTGAAGCCTGGTGGATCACTGGAACCAGAAGTTGAGAGCTCCAAAGAAACAAGGAAAAACAACAGTGAGTTTATTCATTACTGTTTGTGTGTTCCACTTTGAGTCCCTTGCAGATGTTCAGGACACTCGATGATAGGATGATAGGAATAACACGGGTCCACCAACTCATCAGGACAATGCGCAAGGCCCGAGGAGGGTGGGGGGGCAGCTGCCCCAGGGCCTGGACCCTCAGGAGATCAGGTTGGCACGGGCCCAAGACATCAATTCTATTCATCGTGATAACTCTCTACTTCACCATTGCTTAGCATGTGCTGGTTATATTGAGTGCATCCTTCGAGTCAGGCTCAGTCATGGTTCCTAACAACACATAACTTTTGTTAAGCCTCAAAATATAATATTTTATATACAATAAAATGTTGTGCTACATGACTGGCTTCTTTCACTCACTTTACTAAATTACTTGGGGCTCACTGACATGAGGTAACACCACTGTCTGTGTTCAAAAAATGGACCCAATTTGGAAGAATTTTTCAAGTGATACAATTGTCAGAGTCTGCACCAAGGAGCCTGAGTTTGGGAATTAAGTTCTAGTTCTTTAATAGATTCCTTATTGCTGGAGGTTTGCACTCTCTGAGCACTTCATATGTGTATTCAACCCCCAACTGTGGGGGAGCCATTGACATGCACAATCGCGACGCTATTGTTGTGTTTTGCGTTTCGCTCCTCTCTTCCGAACACGTCAAAAAGTAAATAAGTCACTCAAATTAAAGTTCTGATTTATTGAGGTGGGACTTTTGAGTCCATAAAGATTAAACATTACAATTGTTATTATTTTACAATATTAATGATCAGGCAAATGGAAGTGGGCGTGGCTGAGCACATGGTCGATGACATTATAGTTGGTGTACATCAGCTTGAGTTTGCAGCCTGTCGTGAAGATCTACATTGGCGACAAGTCACTTCGGCAGAAACGTAAAACGTTTGTAACAGCTTCAAGGAACAACTTCATTTGTTAATCAACAGTCGGGAAAGCAGAGTCTGCAACCTGATGGTGGAATCAAACCACCAGTTTCTGTCTCAAGAGTTCAGCGCCAACACTTGGTGGTGCCGTCCTCACTTCCAGACTTTGACGATTCCGTCCCTGGACGATGTCACAATGAATCCCTGGGTCGTCTGAAAGGTGGCGATGTCGGTGATGATGTCATGGTGTCCCACGGGGAGAGACTCCGGGCCGCGCCGCGGCGAGTCCTCTACGACGCCACTCTTCTGCTTACTGTGGATCTCCTGCGGTGAAACAGATTTGTTACAGACGGTGGCCTTCGTGGTGTCAACCAGCGTGAACCCGTGACGCAGCTGAGAGCAAGCTAGCTTCTCCTTCATTACTTCTGCTCAGATTGCTGCTGAACTGTTAGACAACATTGACCTATCTGCTAGCATCAATGACAACATGACTTCTGGATTGCTGCACTTGGGCTAGTTGCCGCTGCAGCTACACAGGCTAGTTGGAAACTTCACGTTGTTGCGCTGAATTTATATCACAGAGAGACTTCCTGACTGTCTTTGGAAACCTTTGGCACATTATAAAAGTAGCAACTTTGCTAACTATTGTTTTGTTCTCACCTGAACAACTTCAGTTCCCTCTATGATTTTCCTGCTGTAGAGAACTGACGGGCAATGCAGCGAGTCATTGGCTCCGCCTGCGACGATATACGACCTCTCCAGGTACGCCAAGTCCCAGAACCTGAAAGCAGAACTTTATCAAAACTTTGTCTCTCAGCGACGACTGCAAGTTGATATTTACAGACACGACAGCACCAGGAGACTAACGGAGCACTTCAGAGTTGACCACTAGGTGTCACTCTAACAGGACTGCGGTTGAAACAGACCTGATCCTCATGTCAGAACCGGCGGTCAGCAGCAGAGGATTCCCGTCAGCAGGACTGCAATAGATCCCGTGGACGCTGTGAGGAGACGGCTACACAAATACAAGTAACAGTGAAGTTGAGCTCTGTGACAGCAGATATCCAGCAGGGGGCGACAGAAACACTGCTACCTGTAGTTCGGACAGAGGCGGGGCAGAACTCGCCCACAGAGTGAATTTCCGATCTCCGGTCTCCATGTCCCACATCGACACCTCGTTGTTCCCCTGGACAGCTACACACGCAGAATTTAGTGAGTGTGTCCAGACTTGGAGACTGAGAGAGTGTGTGTGTGTGTGTGTGTGTGTGTGTGTGTGTGTGTCCATGCTCACCTGCGATGACGGATGACTGGTAGAGCGGGTGCATGAGCAGGCGCCGTACTCGCGCTCTTGCCGGGTGTGTGTGGTTGGAGATAGGCAACTGGAAGCGCATGTCCCAGCAGGCCATGGTGCCGCTGCTGGTTCCTATCAGCACATGTGTGAGTCAGGAGACGGTGGGTGAGGAGGGTGGGGGGGGATTCAGCCTCACCTAGACACAGCCAGCACTGGTGCATGTCCACACTGAAGGACGTGATGAGTCCCAGTCTCAGGTCGTGCTGCAGCGTCCAGGCGTTGCTGTTGGAGCGAAGGTCCCAGCCCACCAGGGACCCGTTCACCGTCGCATAGGCCAGGACCGACTGAGCACCTGAGTTGAAGTGGTGGATGTCCACAGCTGAGCCGTCCTGCTGGAGGTCCAGAGACCTGAGGAGGTGGAGGGGTGAGCAGGTGGGATTTTGTGTGTGTGTGTGTGTGTGTGTGTGTGTGTGTGTGTGTGTGTGTGTGTGTGTGTGTGTGTGTGTGTGTGTGTGTGTGTGTGTGTGTGTGTGTGTGTGTGCCCTTGCCTGGACTGGAAGGGCTGCACTTTGGGCGACTTGGGAGGCTTGTTGGCCTCAACGGCGAGCAGCTGGATGGATCCGTTGTCGGAGGCGACGGCGAGATAGTGCGACCCTTGACAGAAGGTCAGGGTCTTCACGTGACCACCGATGCGCGAATACGTCAACACCGACCTGCGAGACACTCATCAGGACTGGGAAAACCACGTGTGGCCCTGGACCAGGTCCTGCACTCACCGCGTGGTGGTGGTCTTGCCTTCCATTTTCTGGCTGTCCCACACTTTCACGCTGCCATCATTGGACGCCGTGGCGAAGATGGCGTGCTCGTCAGACACTCTGATTCGGTTGACGGCGGCTTTGTGCTCGTGCAGGTGGGCGACCAGCAGACCTTTGGGGTGCCACCCTGAAACACACAGGCGGGTCAGGAGGTGCTGCGTGGTCAGGGACAGGAAGCTGCGGCGGTTACCAGGTGGAGGAGGGCGACTCTCCCACTCAGCACTCTCCATCATCTGCTTGGCCATGCGCTCAGCGCTGCACTGCTCACGCTTCTGCTGCACCAGTTGCTGTAGCTCCGCCTTGCAGGTGTTCAGGCGCCGCTGGTACGCCGGACCGCTGGCCACAGACTGCAGCAGCGGACCCGCCGGCGTCACCGAGCTCTTCTTCGTCTGAGCTGATGCAGCGTCACCAGCCTGTGGAAGAAAGGCTTAAGCAAACTGGAGCGTGGTCGAGTGGCTCTCTGCTCTCCTCTGCACTCACCGGGGCCGGCGGGGCGCTGGATGGCTCCTGCGATCCAAACATGCTCTTCCACTCCTCGTTCATGGTGGAGTCTTGCTTGGTGTGTTTCCGAGCTGCAACACAAACACGGAGAGTCGGGGAGCATCAGACACCAGTCCAGCAACAAGTCATCACCGGTGATTCATCCCAAGGAAGTTGGTGCCATAAACACACATCTTGTATGATAGAGTCCAACATCTGTCGCACAGCGAACATGAACCTCCCTCTGAGGGTGAGGATGGAGGAGATGAGACAGAAAGATATGTTTGTTCTTTTTTATCCTAAAAGAACAAACGTGTGGTTCAGCTGGTCGGATGAACGCGTGCAAGTCCCCGGTCAGGCTGGTCACCGTGACCTTTTCAGGATCCACAGAGACAAGTCTGTTTTGGAAGCTCTGTGAGATCAAGCAGGTGGTCTCCTCACGCTCCCCTGGCTCTCCTACCTTTCCTGTCCTCCACCTCCGTCTTGGGTTTGACCAAATCCACTTGGCGCCCAGTGATGCCAAGCATGGCGAGGTCAATGACGCCGGTCTGGGCCGCCTCCCCCAAGTGAGTCTGCTCGCCCATGTTGGCTTTGGCCTTGTTGGACTTCATCATGAAGTCTTTGAGCGCCAGCAGCTGGTCCTCCTCCTCTTCAGTCATCCCCTGAAGGAGAGCAACCCGTCAGCCATGCTCTCTGGCTGCTGGTAATACTTCAGTAGAGCACATGCGCCATCTAGTGGTCTAGAGGAGAACGTTTAGACACCGCTTTCCCACCTGAGAGAGAAGCTTCTTCAGCAGCTGGGCGATGGCGGCATCCTCGGGGGCGGGGCACTCAGGGATGGAGGCGGCACGCTTCTTCTGCCGCAGCAGCAGGTGGCGGAACAAGCTTCCGATGTCCTTGGAGCGCAGAGTGTAGTCGAATATGGGCCGACTGACCGGTTCCTTCAGCACACTGAGCAGCACCAGCTCCTTGTCGATCTGGAAACACAATATATGGTGGTGCCACACGAGGGCGCTGGTGCTCGCTCATGACTTGGGCCTCTCACCTGGATGATGGGCTGCGTGACAAACGGCTTCAGGTGTGGCATCAGCTTGCAATAGACATCAGCCACGTTGAGGTGCTGCGCCACCACAGTGATGAAGCCCACCGCCCCATAACGGACCCACAGGTTGGGATGGCACAAGAACGGAGCTGTGGTGAGACAGACGGGTCAGGCGCGAGGACTTGGGGGGCGGGGGGGGACTTGTCTGAGCGGCCTCACCGATGTCGCCCACAAACTCGTAGATGTGAGGCTTCTGCAGGAGGCCGAGCTGGCACATGCAGGTCAGGGAGTTGAGAGCTTTGTAGATGACAAACTCCTCTGTGTCGCTGAGACCCTGCTGCAGGAGGGGCTTCAGGATGGATGAGCTCTGCCAGCCCACGTACGCCGCCACACCTGCCAGACCACCACGTTAGCAACGTCTGCCCAGCAGGACGCCCTACAGCACGTGTTCCACTCACCGACAATGCTGTCGAAGAAGGCTCCTCTCAGGTGCCAGTCGTTCTTGTCGTTGAGGAAGGTGATCATGTGCGACAGCAGCACATCGTTGGCCTTCTGGCGGCCAAAGAAGACGCAGAGTCTGGTGATGCCGTTCTCCATCAGTGACTGCTTGACAATGTTCTCTGAGTCGCTGAGGAGCGTCACGACCTTCTGCTGCACCATCTCATGCAGCGCCTGCAGTTCTGCACACAGAAGCACACGCTGCTAAGAGCCACCCTCTCTCAGCTCCTGAACCTTGTTTACCGGAGTCGTAGTTCTCGTTGGGGTGTAGGGTTTCCTCCGAGTCCTCTCCACTGATGTCCTGCTCCGTGTTGACATTGTTCTCCTGGACTAACTCCAGGAAACGCAGTGCACTTTCAGCCAGGTGGGCGATGTTTTCTGGAGAAAAATCAACCTTCACTTGCAAACACAGCGTGTCACTCACCCTCCCACCTTGTCCATGACCCCACTGACCTGCGTAGGCCAGACGGACGATGGTGGCGTCATCCTGCGCCAGGTGTGCGATGCCTGGCAGGATGTACTCCGGGTAGATGTTCACGTCGTTCCGCGGCACCTCTTTGACCAGCGCCAGCACTTTGGCCAGCGTGCGCACCGCCTGGGCTCGCACACGCGGCATAGAGTCGCTGCAGAAGTGCAGCAGGTACGGCGTGATGCGATCCAGCAGGATGTCCACGCCGAGTCGAGGTGCCAGGTGCAGGATGAGCTCCAGTGCTGCCAACTTGGAGTCGCAGGAGTGTAGCGTCTGCAGGCAGGAGGTGATGACTGACACCAACACCATCAGGCCCTGCTCCTCCCTGGAGGTCAGGACACCGTCGCTCGCATCCTGAGAGGAACCTGCAGAGGAACTCATGAAGCTCAACATCTTTCCTAACATGTCCCTGCATGCAGTCCGAGTCACAGTCTCACCGCCACGCAGGTTGTGCAAAATGTTGTCCAGGTCTTTGCGGATGACGAGTACTCGCTCATCAGCAGACTGAAAGGTTTCTTTGGCAAACTGAGCCATATAAGGCTGCAGGAACGTGTAGAAGATATCTGGGAAAGCTTTCCCTCGCTGTTGCTTCAGATATTCCTCCGCCGTAAGACGCTTCTCCGGCTCGCGCTGAACCATCTGAGCCACCTGAGGAGACAAAGCTCGTAAAACAGAGAACCAGCAGATGGACAGGACCTTGGAGACTCACCAGCTCCCTGATGCTGCAGTCCTCAATCTTCTGGAGGAGGTGGTCAGTTTGGAAAAGACCCTTCCGGTATGCCAAAAGCTGAGACAGATCGAAGAGCGGTACTCCCTCCATGAAGAGCTCTGCTATCACACAACCTGAGGACAAGAGCGAAAGGATGCTGATGTTCCTGAAAACACTTCAGCCGTCCACTGCCTCACCTGCAGAGAAGATATCCATGGCTTGCTTCAGCTCCCCGCGGCTTCTCTGGTTGTTGTTGGTCAGGTCCACCAGTGGAGTTGTCTGGTCGCTCTCGGTGGCGAACATGCTACCATCCACAAACCGCTCCGGGGCGATGTAGCACGTCCTTCTCCTGGACGTGTCGAAGAAGTAGTTAAAGTCGGCAGGGTTGTCCTCAGGCAGGTATGTGGGTTTGAAGCTTGCAAAGTCTGTGAGCAGCACCCAGTTCCAGCTTGTCACCATCACGTTCTCGGTCTTGATGTCGCCATGGCGAACACCAACCTTGTGCGCCTGGTCGACTGCGTTGAGAATTTGAAAGGCGAGCCACCGCTTCTCCACGTTGTTTAGAAACGGTCGTGTGCTGATCCGATCGTACAGGTTGTCCCGGACATATTGGCGAAACAAGATGGCGGCTTTCTCAGTCAGAGAAGTCTTTTGGAAGGGCAGACAGTTCTGACAGGAGTGCAATCGGATCTTCAGCTCCTCCAGTTCCTGCTTGTAGCTGGTGAGCGGTAGAGATGGGTCCTGGATGGCGAATACTTTGACCACCACAAGACCTTCACTGTGTTTCGCCCGCGCCACCTTGAAGAAGCGAGTGCTTCCCAGACTCTTGTCGTATTCGTGGTCATGAATGTCGGAGAAGTAGCTGTCCACCGACAGAATCTGGGCCGGGGCGATGCCAGCCAGCTGGTTCCCCATCTCTTCTTCTCACTTGAACACAAACATTCACACAATTTCAGAAACTTGTCGCCATGAATTACGTTTGAAAAGGCATGTCATAAATAAAAGCGATTTCATATGACAAAATAAATGGCGATGCATGTTTTGAAACAGGTGTGGTGAGTGTTATATATAAGGTAGTTAGATCACAGTAATGGTATCATGTGACTGAATTACTCCGAAATATTCGCTAGCTCGTTACTCAAGGCTCGTTTGCCTGACTGGCAACAGAAAATAGTGAGAAAGAGCAGCACTGCGTTAGAGGAAGATGTTACCAGCTGTTCTAGTTGTTGTTGTCTTAGCTTTAGCCAGTTAACGGCAATCGACGTCGCCCTGGTTCTCAGCAAACAATGCGAAACGACGTCAACACCCTCACATCCCGTCGTTTTGATGTAATCCTCAAGGCAATCTCGATACCTGCAGGTAAATCGGAGACTGTTCCGGACGTGGACCCTGGTCACATAGTGAGACACGGCTAATCGGTTAGCATGACCCAACTATTGTTATGGTTCCGGGTCACAGTCAGATGTGTCACTGTTTTCGTTGTTGAAGTTACTTTTGTTCGTCTTTGGAATACCAAAGACGGGAATCTGTCGTGTCACTGCATCAGAAAAAATGCACTTAAATCTCCATATTTTTAAGTTTATAGATGTGGATGGAAAGGACAAAACAACGACTCCGGTCAAGCGTATTATTTTTGCTATAATGTGTCAATTTCTTTTTTTTCAGCTCGACAAAGTTACTTTTTTTTCAATAAAACATAATATCAATCATCGTTATTGTTATTATTATTTGATTATTTTACAAGAGCCGGAAATGCTTCAAAGTTGTGCTTTTAGTGTGAAGTGCAGCGGGTTACAACATCCGGGCACCGGGGGCGGCTGTCATGGTGGACTCTGCACTGTCAGACTCGAACACTTCGGTGGGACCACACGGAAGATGCTGAAAACCCGGGAGCGGCTGGTGAGAAGTTTATGAGACATTCTTCTTTGCACACTTGCGGAATTCAAAGCAAAGTGTCATTTCCGCCCTAGTTGAACACTCCGACACGTCCGCAGTCATGAAGCCGAGCGCCGTGCTCGCTAGGCGGCAGCGTGTTGTTGTTGCTGCTTCCGTTGACGGTGGCCATAGCTACTGCTGCCGAGTCGGAGCGACTCCAGTTGGGCACAGAGGTCAACAGAGAGCCCTTCCATTTGGGGGTCATATCGAGCTTTGTGCAGCGCTGGTTACAAAAGTAGGGCTGTGTTACAGCTCCGTAATTCTATGAAGTCGAGCTTGTTAGCAGCGGGGCAGCTAACTGGCTAACCGGCGGCAGCAGCCGGTGGAGAGTGTTTTTACTCAACTTGTGGCTCGTAGTCATCGACCCTTTTATCTACGGGGTTTCGGACCCTCATCAACACGTTCAAAAGCGGGTGACACGTTTCCACGTCATGTCGTTGAACTGGTTTGACTCGGTTTTGCATATACTGAGTTTGGTTGTCAAATTGAGTGACTTATCTCGCTTCTTCTGTTTGGATATTCAAACGCGGAACCCGCCTGTTTGTCACAGCCGTCTGTGTGTGATGAAACGGACAGATAAAAGGTCCAGCTCAGTCGGAACCCAGTGGTCCGCGTGTGGAGTGGAGCACTGGTCGATGCAGCGAGGCTGACCTGTTGGGTATGTACAGTAGGTGGAGTGATCATCAAGAGTGAGACCGTTTGATGTGTCAGTCACTTCACTCTGCCCCTGTCCACTGCAGCAGAGACTAGTGATGTGAACTAGGTGTTCATGTGTCTAGGGGGAAATAGACGTGGCTCACCATTATCGCTAAATATATCTCAGCTACTGGCCGTCTCTTGACTTCATTTCCCTTTTTAAACATGCACTTTTTCAACAATGAACTTCCTGTTGTGTCTGTCACTTGCTCATGAATGTGTGTTACCTGATTGTCATGGAAGTCCAGCACCCGAGATGGTGGCTAGAGGACCCTGGTTATTATTTTTCACTGGTATGTGGTTGGTTGGTGCTGTTGTTGGCCCAAAGTTTCTTGATGTAGAAGTCTGGCCAGTAGTTGACACTTGGAGAGTCCCCTCTTCTCTGGACACAGATGACCAAACTCTCAAATCCATGTGGGACTCATTGAAGCTGTTCAGGGAGTACATTTATCTTGACCTGGTCTTGACCCTTGTTGTCTCGTGGGTATTGTTGTGGTTCTGGCTCTGTGGTGCCAAATTCTCCTGCTGTCATGTGTCATTACTCACCTGGTTGATTTATTTTGGGACTGTCAACCTGCCACTAATAAAACTGTGAGAAGCCTTAAGTGTAAGAGAAGAATTATTCTTTTGTAAACAAGTGTGTGTGTGTTAGCAGCCTGTCTTGAGCAATAAAGTTGTGAACCAGGATGTGAAGTACGTCTAAATAAAAAAAGATCCGTCCAGTGGCTGAGTGACGGTCACAGTCTGGTGTGTTTACTCTTCTCGTGTACCTGCATCAGCCCTGGTTGTGATCCGTGTCCAGATTCCCTGCTTCTCTCACGCTTGACTGCTTCTTCTATGAATCTTTGACGCTACATACGCTGACAGACAATCGTTTGAGTCCCACCATGACATTGTAGTGACTCATGGACTCAGCTGCTGCTGAAAGCGAATGATTGGTTTCTGTGATTCACAAACATGTTCAGCCGGTGTTCATATAGACTCTTCATCATATCTGGCCTGATGTGGCTCTAACACTGTACCAAGGCTCGGACAGCCCTGGTCTCCTTGAGGAAACGGTGTTCTGCTGACTCTTATGATGGAAGAATTGTGCTCTTCACGAGAGGTTCTGACCCGGGTTCACACCATAACTCGAACATGGTGTTTGAGTTGTGTGTAATTCAATATTGAGTTATGTGTGCCGTCGCGTTTGTCTTAAGCTGTTATTCCATCAGCACTGTCTTCTTGCTCAACATGGTTGTTGATGTCACCTGATTGGGTTCATGAACGAAGCACCATGATGTCATCTGAGGAGATTCTGTGCGTGAGCCGTCAGTGGAGCCACGTTTAAATGTGCAACAAAGGCTTGAGCTCACCTGTCAATCTCAGTTTGAATAATCCAAATGTTGTGGTGATGTGTGAACAGCAGTCGACTTGAAGAACCTGTATGGTGCATGAGTGATGCGTCATTCATGAGAGATCCAGGTTTGACTCTCAGGTTATTACATTTACACATGACTGCCCTGCTCTTTTGTTCCGATGAACCTGGCTGATTCTTTTATTGGAGCTTTCATGTTTCACAACAACAGCGTCACCACGCCTGTCCTTCGGCCTTTTATCCTCAGTCCAGCAGGGCGCGTTTTTGCTCTTGCCAAGTTTATCCTCTTCAGAATTGCTGACGTCGAGGGTGACAGGGAGGATGGCGAGGTACACTGTGGTCAACTAGCATGACAGCAAGCCTCTTGCTAATAGCCTAGCTGATTTACATCACGAGAAAGATGTTGACTGACCTGATGGACAGTCATCAGATTTCAACCAGGTTGCATGATTGTGTCTCGGCATTGAGATGGAGATTCCTAACCGTGATTTATAACTTTTTATTCTGTTTGCTATCTTAGTTTAATGTTCCCCGTTGTGTTAAATCATTTAACTTAAGTGTGTCACAGAAGTAGCGTTTTTCACTCAATAATTTTCCAACACAATCATGCTGCTTACGTTACTGCAGTGTGACACTGGTCGTAGACCTTCTGGTCACTCTACTACTACTTTCAACAAGCTTGGTGACCCTTACTCACAAGAGTATCAAGGTCCATCCTGCTGGGAAAAGGTCATGGGGCCAACCAGAAATAAGAACTTCAGGTGACTTACCAGAAAATTGGCAGGATGGTTTATAGTGGGCTGAATTTGTGCAGGGTGCTTGGTAGGTTCAAGAGCAGAACAGCTCAGTGGTCCTCACTACCTCATCCTGCTTGAAATGTGGCAGCAAGATAGAAAATGCAAAACTATAGATGCGTTAGGAGAACAGTGAGGCAAGAGGTCTCTGGACTTCAGTTGTGTTACCATGGTGAAGCTGCTCCAGCATCAAGCATGTTCATCTCTCCACTTTCTGGCGCTACACTTTCTGGCGCCACACCTTCGGAGCGTGACGGCTGTCGTCAGGCCTGTTCTACACGTGTTCTGCTGCAGCTCTTTCTGTTTGCCCAAATCCTAAAAATGACAAACATCTCGCACATCTGCCTTTGAGCAACGTCAACAGGCGGGTGAGGTAGACCTGGCCTGCAGCGACAGCACTGTCACTTGTGTCAGAGCCGCTGAAGGAGCTGGACGTGAGCAGTGGTGTTTGAACGGTGAGGGTGTCGGCAAGCCAAGATCATGGATGAAAACAAGGTAAAGGTGCTGACTCGGCTCTTCCTCGAGTACTTGTTTGATACACAGCTTACTTCTTATTAGGCTGCAGACGAATTACTTAAATCAAGTAAATATCTCTCAATTAATTTATCAGAGAATAGTCAGTGAAGTGGAAGCGTGGGAGACTTGATATAAAAGTTGGAGGAAGTTCGTTACAGCAAAGTTTGATCAAGTTGACACTGAAATCTATTGAATTTGATTTTTATTCACTTTTATTCATGCTGTTATTGCTGTAAAGAAACCAAATGTTTTTTATTCATCCACTTTTGTGCGTCACACTTTTGTGCGTCACACTTTTGTGCGTCACACTGAGGGACATGACTGATAAATGCATCTTGTTCTCTGTCTTTTGATGGTGAATGTGTTGAGGTGAAATGATTCTTATAGATTTAGGATCCTATAGTGTCAGAACTCCAGCCTGAGAAGGTTGTTCTGACGATGAGACAGCGCCTGATCTCAGGTGATGCTGGTTTTGCCAGTATATTGACTGTCCAGTATGTTCCGATTGTACTGGAGGACCAGTAAGGCTGGCCAGACGTGTGAAGTCATCTGAACAAGAGTCTGACCCCTCAGCTCTACACAACTGAAACGTTTTGATTGTTGAACAACCTAAACAGGTCGTACTCGCACAAACAGATTTATTTTGAAAGCTCAATATCATCCACTGAGTGTGTTTGAACACAGCAAGTCTACCCTCACGCACAGTTGCTGGTGACTTGAGCAGTCGTGAGACTCAGCAGAGCACCTACTCATTGACTGTCAACACAATGTTATGGTGAGTCAATTAGTACCCAGAAGACCCACAAATAAATTTGTTTTTACATAAAGAAAAACTCCAGAGCCAGACAGGACGCGGTTCCGCTTCAGCGTCTCTAAATGTCTTCCATAACAGTCCAAACACGTTGAGTCCCACTGTGTCATCCGGAGACTGAGGGGGATCCACGGTGACGACGTGTCACATCCCAATGTACTGATAAGGTATATGAGTCACCCGTGAATTTGACAGTAGAGTTTAGAATGGATTTGGATGTTTCCTTAAACATTTTAAAATAAGACAATATGTCACTGTGTGGTGTGTAGAAGAAGTGTACTAAATGAACAACAGACATGTCCCGTGAGCCCGGTTCATTGTGTTTCTGCCTTTATATTGTTCAATTATCACGTTACATCATTCATATCGATGTCAAAAAGAATAAAAGAATTCGTCATAAGGTTGATGTCACGAGCCCAGTCACTGTAGAACGAGATCCACCAGCTTCATGACATTTAGAAATGGCAACAATAGGGAAAAACCGGTCCCTTGTGCTCCTCTGAATTGAACGCATTCCTAGCGCACCTCTGAATTTTATTGTGTAAAGCATCTAAGCTTGCATTTGTCTCTTTTGTTCACGTCTGGGATGGTGCCAGGGGTTGTGTAACCAGAACCTGTTAATCCAAATGACTGTTTGTCGCGAGGAAAAGGTTCAGGCCGACATGAAGACGCACCTCTTACTGGTGGAGATAATGTTTTCCGGAAGGAAAGAAATCGGACCAGTTGTGAGCAGATCCTGTTCGATGTCAGTCCCCAACAATGGCACAACTCGCATGCAGTTTATTGATTGCCACGTGCTGGCTGAGGCCAAAGCCAATGATGTCAGAGGAGTGGCTTTTAAATGGAGTCCATGCGAGTGGTACAAAGGTGAACACTTTTAACATGAGATTTTGTATCTAATTTAAATGCAAATTGACTCCTGTTGACCAAAATGTGTGATATTGGCAAAACAACAGAGGCTGTGCTAAACTCACCGTTAGATCACTGACTCACGCTGTGCGTGGTGAGATGAGTAAAATATACGATATATGATAAAAGTGCAGTGAGCCTCCCATCCTGCAGAGGGTGAAAGTCTTCTCACTGATCCTCCCTAATCGTTTGCCTTATGTGCTCAGACTTTCTCTGGGTTTAACCCTTGACTCTTCCAACTTGCAGCCCTGTGGTCCTGGTGAACCGCTTTGCAGTCCAGTGTGTACAATTGGAACCGAAGTCCCGTTTTTTTCGTGGCAAATGCTGCACAGATGCCTCTGAAGTTAATCTTGACTGAGTCTGTGGTGGCTTAATTATCCCTGTGCTGGATCTGAAGAGGATGAGCGGAGTAAAGACGCAGATCAGAACCGTGTACCAGGGTTGTGTGTAGGTGTCGCTGTGAGCACAGCTATGAAGACTTGTTCACTCTTCTAAGTTGTTCAAGTTCAAGAGCGGAGTGTTTACTGTCGTCTGGCTTTCAGTCGTGGGCTACTGCAGTAGGTGTCTGTGGATCTTTCTGTTCTGAAAATCCAGACACATTAGTAGGGGCCAAACTCAGTGGCAATCCTCAGTACATGGAGATGAGCTTGTGTTTTTACACTAGCCCAGTGAGACTCTTGAAGCCCACGAGAGAACAATGGCTGGAGGTGTGTCAGAAATGCGTCTGTGTGACCAGGTTTTATTGCAGGTTTTTCAGGAATACACAGGAGGGGAACTAATTCCTGCCCACCCGTCATTTGTACCTGATCACAGCCCCACGGTCATGTGACCAGGCACCCTAACTGTTGTGTTGTGGTAATCCGCGGTGATCTCAAGAACTTCCTTGTGTTGTCGATTTTATTTGTCTAAGATGGAAGCAAGCGAATGCAAACATTAGCTTGTCAACGGTCCTTCATCTTTATAACATGCCAGGTGACCTGCAGGGCTTTCCTGATAATGGTGTTTGAGAAGGTGTGTACTCTAACAGGAGCTTCTCATCGCTGCCGCCCAAGTGTTTGAGCCGAGGGCTGAATGTTAAGTTACAGTTGCTCTGGCTTTGGTTCGGTTTGTTCCTGAATCTGGTTTCAGTTCATGTCGTTCCAAACTTGTTTCTGTCACTCGGATCGAACCCCAGTCTTCTTTATGGCCCGGAGGACATGAGGTGACTCAAGGTGAAGCTGGGCTGCAGTCCACAATCTATAACGTGAAGGAGCACATTGTCACACCCAAAGTTTTGATCACACCAATGTGGCTGGGCACTGAATTTCAAAAATCACTTTGATGTAGGTGGGGGGGGTCATCACCGATCAAAGTTCTACTTCAAAAACTCCATGGCATGGCTCTTTGTGCTGGCTTGTGGTCAGCATATCGCTGTGGACCATAACGTTGCCTGTTGTCATTCAGCTAAAGTTGCGTATTACCGTGAGCCAGTGTGAAACATCAAGCTAAATATATCAATATGTAATAATAATAATATAGCTAGATAATATCAACTGAGGGTGAAGAGGATCCATC
This sequence comes from Synchiropus splendidus, assembly GCF_027744825.2. Taxonomy (NCBI): domain Eukaryota; kingdom Metazoa; phylum Chordata; class Actinopteri; order Syngnathiformes; family Callionymidae; genus Synchiropus; species Synchiropus splendidus. The sequence goes on along the minus strand of NC_071348.1, from coordinate 6,832,074 downwards.
CAACACTGTTCACCTGTCTGATGCTCTGTCTGAGATCAGTGTTGTTTACTGCTGTGAAAGTTTCTCACAGGTCTCTGTTGATGGCTCTCAGCTGGAGAGCAGAGCCGTGTCAGCGATCCTGCTGCCCGAGGTGACCGTTCAGAATCAGCTGTCGAACAAAAGTGCTGCAGGCAGCATTTTCACACTGAAGTTTGTTTGTGTGTGTCCGGAAGTCCTGGCAGGTTCAGGCAGGTCTCGGTCCGATGGCCGTCTATGGGGCGGTCTAACGTGGAAATGTTGAGTGGAGATGAGAAATACCAGGAAGTGGGTCAGCTGTGAGACTGCAGGGCCTGCTGCTGCTCATTACATCGCTCTCTTTTGAATCATCTGAAGTCTGAAAAGTCCTTCTTCTCCTCAGCAACATGTAACCTGACTCGTTTGTCTTCCAGCTTTCCGAGAGAGAAGCGTCCAGTGATGACGAGACCATGGTCCCGGTACTAACGTCCAAGAAGGCTAGTGAGCTCCCTGTCAATGAAGCCGCATGCGTCCTGCAGGTACTGTGGCTTCACTCTGGTGGTCCGCTAGACTGGTGAGAGCCAATCATTCATGTGGTTGTCGCCGCGGCAGGCGGACCTGCAGCGGGGGCTGAGCCAGGTGGAGGTGGACCGCCGGAGGGTCTACCATGGCTGGAACGAGTTCGACATCAGTGAAGATGAGCCTCTGTGGAAGAAGTACATCCTTCAGGTGACCTCTTGACACGGTGTTCAGCGGACCTGCGCTGCACCACTCTTACCACACCACACACACCCCTGGTGTAGAGCCTGTAATTGCACGCTGCGTGTCTGGTCACATGTCTGATGAGTGCGTTGGTCTGTTCGCTCACATTCACACAGCCCGCCGGACTTTCTCAGACCTCACGTGACCTTCTCCTCGTGCTGTAGTGCTGGAATGTGACGCACCCTGGCTCCTTGCTTTATCACACGACAAAGATCCTGCTGTGAAACATTAACATTGTTGAAGCTCCGATCACAGTCCTGCTGTGAGGATTCTGTTCCTCCAGGGAACACAGAGGTGGGGCAGGTCACCTCAGAGGCCACTCACTCGACATGGCGGTGCCACCTTACGCTCCCTCAATCTCCAGTGGAAAATGAAAGTCTGTTGCTTTAACAGTGACCTCATCAGCACTAAAGATGAAGCCTCACATGTTAAGTCGCTCCTTCTCCGCCGTGGACCTCGGTCTGCCTTCATGTTTACAGCGTTTTGCAGTTTCACTGCAGCAGAACGTGTCGGTGTGTGTATGTAGATCAGGACCGTGTAACTGGTTCATCCCTGTCCTCGTGGGCTCATCTGAGTTGATGTGGCAGCCCCACCCCGCCCCCACCTCCTGCTCCCTCCCCAGGATAAAGTCGATCCACTATTTTTATCTCGTGTCTGACAAGTCTGCAGTGACAGTTTTGTGAAAAGACCTGAAACCGAGGGTGGTCTGAGCATCGCAGATGCAACTTCTTCTGTTGGTGATTTGTGTAACCCATGGTGACCAGGCACCAGGAGCATAGGTCATGGACGGATGCTGGTTATGTCATCAGCAGCTCCACTGCTCTCACACACAGAGCCTTCTACTCCTCACCTCTCTAGCTTTGGAATATCTTTTAATGCTTCTTGGAGGAGACAAACAAACAATCAAAAACTCAGCAGACAGCCAAACAAAGACCTCCAGAAAACGGGGTAGCACACTGCTCCCAATTACTTTTAAAACAAGAAATAGGAGGCCAAAAAAGGAAGAGGAAAAAATACTGATGGCCCATTAAAAAACCTAGTCTTAGTGTGAATTTGAACTCTGTGGCACAGTCCTCTGCGAAGCTTCATATTCATGGTGCATGTAGACGTTTTGTCAGACTGAGATGAATCAGAGTCGTGAGCGCGCAGGGTGACGCCAGATTTGAGCTGATGAATAATAGAGTCAGCCTAGAGGGGGACGCGGCGTGTGGCTGTTGTCCTGACATCCTGGATGGAAACTCAGTGGAGGAGAAGGAAAGGAGACTCCCCCGGCAGCAGAATGAGACGTGTTATCACGCTCTGAGAGCTGCTGCGCTCGTGTTTCAGGAGAAGAAACCTGGGGCCTGGAATCTGAGGCGGGATCACCTCCCTGGTCTCACGGTCCTGACGCTGGTTCCATTACAGCTAGACACGTCACCATGGTAACTGGAGCTGCACAGCCTGAACTACAGAGAGAACAGATCCAGATGAGAGGAGGCCTGCGGGAGACTCGCTGAGGTCGTGGACCAAGAAAAATCTGAAATGTTTGACAAACGCAGGTGCGGAGACAGGTTCCAGATCAAAAGGAGCTGTGTAATGAAGTTGCAGAACTCGCAGAGAGTGTCTGAAACCACTTGGTCTGCTCCCTCATGTCGGCAGTTCTGAGCCCTCTTGAGCAGAGTTGGTCACCACACACTGGCAGGAGCTTGTGGTGGTCGTGATCTCTGAGGAGCTCATCTTAGAGGCGACGTGTTTTTGATCAGTTATTTTTAAACGTCCTCTGAGATGGTTTCATCGCTGACGGACGTCGTCATGGTAACTACTTCTCTGTGTCACAGTTCAAAGATCCTCTGATCCTGTTGCTGCTGGCCTCCGCTGTCATCAGTGTGGTCATGCACCAGTTTGATGATGCCATCAGCATCACTGTGGTCAGTGTCCCTCACATCCACACAGTTGATCAGTCACACGCTCTGGCTTCCTTCAATTCTTCTCCCCTCTGTCGCCCCCTGCAGGCCATCATCATCGTGGTGACCGTTGCCTTTGTCCAGGTGAGTCCAGGAAACCAACATGAGCTTGAGGTCATGTTGGTTTCCTGGACCTGTGTGTTGTGATGCCTTTGTTGACGTGCAGGAGTATCGATCTGAGAAATCTCTGGAGGAACTCGGGAAGCTGGTGCCTCCAGAATGTCACTGGTGGGTCACACTCGCACTCGAGCACACACACAGGCGAACTCTTCTGAGCATCACGCTCTCCTCTTCTCTCCTCAGTATCAGAGACGGGGTCCTGACCCACATGTTGGCCAGAGAGCTGGTTCCTGGAGACACTGTGTGTTTGTCAGTGGGAGAGCGCGTTCCTGCAGACCTGCGCCTGTTCGAGGTGAAAAAACACACACACACACACACACATTTGTCTTACAATCTTAGTGAGGACCGTCATTGACATCACCCTTTCCCCAGCCTCTCCCCCAAAACCTAACCATCTAAAACACGTGGCTAAACTTAACCTTTACTCTGACCCAAACTGATACCCAGTTATAATAACCAAGCTATTTTGTAGTTTTAACCCTCAAAATGAGCCTTAGTGCGGACCTACCAAAATGTTCTCACTGTGTTGCGTAAAAACTCATACAGGGTCTCACAAAGAAGAAGAACACATACAGGTTTGTCTCCCGTTTCCTCACTGACAAAACTTTTGAAACTCCCAGGCGACCGACCTCACCGTGGATGAGTCCAGTCTGACTGGAGAAACCACCCCGTGCCCCAAGTCCACGCTACACCAACCCCCCACCAGAAACGGTGACATCGCCTCACGATGCAACATTGCCTTCATGGGCACACTGGTGCGATGTGGCAAAGCAAAGGTACCGACACCATCTTCACATGCCTTCGGAGGAGAAACCAACTGTCTTCGGTTCTTCTTGCAGGGCATCGTTATCGGAACCGGTGAGAGCTCGGAGTTTGGGGAGGTCTTCAAGATGATGCAGGCGGAGGAGGTGAACTTCCTTCTGAGCCTTTGAGCTCAAGATCCTACCAGATGCAAAGCTTTCTGAAGTGACCAGGTTCTTTCTTCTGCAGGCTCCGAAGACGCCGCTTCAGAAGAGCATGGACCTGCTGGGGAAGCAGCTCTCGCTCTACTCCTTCGGCATCATCGGTGAGTTTGTGTGGTAAATATCTGCCTCATGTTGTCCTGACTGTCGATCTCCTTCAGGTGTCATCATGTTGGTGGGCTGGCTGCAAGGCAAGAAGGTCCTGGACATGTTTACCATCGGTGTCAGGTACCAGATGAACCTCAGTGTCTGATCCTGGAGTGACAGATGCTGGAACCGCGCTGGTTTCTGTGCTGCAGTTTGGCAGTGGCTGCCATCCCAGAAGGTCTGCCCATTGTGGTGACGGTCACTCTGGCGCTGGGCGTGATGCGCATGGTGAAAAAGAGAGCCATCGTGAAGAAGCTTCCCATCGTGGAGACTCTTGGTGAGCACACCGGTTGAGGTCTTCATTACCGTCAACCGGCAGAAATGTGACTCTGGTTTCCTCCCGCAGGCTGCTGCAACGTCATCTGCTCGGACAAAACGGGAACACTAACCAAGAATGAGATGACCGTCACGCAGTTGTACACGTCAGACGGACTCCACGCTGAGGTCTGAGGCGCTGCTGGAAGTCCACCATGGTGTTAATTCTGAGGCCGGTTTGGTGACCTACAGGTGACTGGCGTCGGCTACAACGGCACTGGAGAGGTTCTGATTGACGGCGAGGTGGTTCACGGCATCGCCTGCCCTTCCATCAGCAAGATAGTGGAGGTCAGTGTCTCCAGGTGCAGAGCCTGCTCAGGGGGAGACCCGTGGATACCAGCACTGCGTGTGTGTGTGTTCAGGTGGGCTGTGTGTGCAACGACTCCATCATCAAGAACGGAACTCTACTAGGGCGACCCACGGAGGGCGCTCTCATCGCTCTGGCCATGAAGGTACGAGCTGTGCCTTTATGAAACGTGTGTGTGTTTGTGACCTCGCTGTGGTGCCTCCTAGATGGGCCTGGAGGGTCTGCAGCATGAGTTTGTGCGTGTGGAGGAGAATCCCTTCAGCTCAGAGAAGAAGTGGATGTCTGTGCGCTGTGTGCACCGAACACAGAAGGTACACACACTCCAGAACACACGAATCAGTGCCATGCAAACACAGACGAAACTCGCACTGAGACACAATAACGCATGAACAAACACATTGGAACAGCTGCTAACACTCACAGTAGCCATGTCATGTCCAGCCCGCGGGCGCCCTCTAGTGGTTCTTTGAACGAACACTGTTTCAGGACAAGGCCGGTGTGGTCTTCATGAAAGGAGCGTACGAGCAGGTGATCCGCTTCTGCAGCTTCTACAACAGCCAAGGAGCTGCGCTCCCCCTCAACAACCAGCAGATGGAGCTGTACCAGCAGCAACTCAGCTACATGGGCACGGCAGGGCTCAGAGGTCAGTCACCGAGAATGGGCCAGTGTTGGAGGTGGCCGGGTTCGTCACGCTCGTCTCTCTGCTGCAGTCCTGGCGTTTGCTTCAGGCTCTGACATGGGGAACTTGACCTTCCTGGGTCTGGTGGGCATCATCGACCCGCCAAGGTCAGGGGTCAAGGAAGCGGTAGCTACGCTCATCGGCTCTGGCGTCGCCATCAAGATGATCACGGGAGACTCCAAGGAGACGGCCGTGTCCATTGGTGAGGAGGACGGGCCCCGCCCTCTCCATTTCAGTCACACACACAGACACACATCACAGCATGTGGTCAATGTCTCTGCAGCCAGTCGCCTGGGGCTCTACTCCAAAGGTTCTCAGTGCATGTCAGGAGACGAAGTGGATCAGCTGGATGTGCAGCAGCTCTCGGTCATGGTGCCCCGAGTGAGTGTGTGCGCGCGCACACATACACACTTGTATTTCTATCCTTGTGGAGACATTGCGAGGTTTCTCCTGGCCATCACCCTTCCCCCAGCCTCTCCCTCTAAACCTAACCAAAATACATGGCTCACCTGAACCAGGACTCTGAACCAAACTGGACCCCAGTTAGAATCACCCAGTTATTTTGACCTCTTCACCCTCAAATCGAGGCTTAACCACAATGTCATACGGTCCTCACAAGGATCGCGTTTTGTCAAGCATAGGTCCCCACAAACAAGCCCATACACTTGAGCTGTTACCAATAGAGAGCTGAGTTGCTCACCACACACTGACAGGAGCTTGTGGTGGTCGTGATCTCTGAGAAGCTCGTCTCAGGCACGGGCACACACACATGCACGGAAGCCTCAGTGTGTGATGGTATGAGTCTCTCTCCAGATCTCCGTCTTCTACCGTGCCAGCCCTCGACACAAGCTCAAGATCGTCAAGGTGACAGTCACATGACCCATCTCCATGTCTCCCGCCTGAGAGCCCAGGCTGACCTCTGACCCCTGCTGCAGTCGCTGCAGAACATAGGCGCCGTGGTGGCCATGACCGGCGATGGGGTGAACGACGCCGTGGCGCTGAAGGCTGCTGACATCGGCGTGGCGATGGGCCGGACGGGGACCGACGTCTGCAAGGAGGCAGCTGACATGATCCTGGTGGACGACGACTTCCAGACCATCATGTGAGTCTCCTGACACCCACCTGGTGACCAAGGGTCACATCCACTCTGTGTCCAGGTCGGCCATCGAGGAGGGGAAAGGCATCTACAACAACATCAAGAACTTTGTGCGCTTCCAGCTCAGCACGTGAGTCTGCCGCAGCATGGTGACCACGCTTCTGATGACCTGACCTGCCTCCCTCCTGCAGGAGCATCGCCGCCCTCACGCTCATCTCGCTGGCCACGCTGATGAACTTCCCCAACCCGCTCAACGCCATGCAGATCCTGTGGATCAACATCATCATGGACGGACCTCCTGCCCAGAGGTACGGCCGTCACCTGACTGGCCCGGAATCTCATGCTGATCCTCTCCATCCCGCTGGTCTTCCTCAGTTTGGGGGTGGAGCCTGTTGATCAGGACGTAATCAGGAAGCCGCCACGGAACCTGAGGGACAGCATCCTCACCCGCAGTCTGCTCTTCAAAGTGCTGGTGTCGGCCTTCATCATTGTGTGTGGAACACTGTTCGTCTTCTGGAGAGAGGTGAGGAAGAGGAGGAGGAGGAGGGCAGCGAAGGTGAGACTGACGGGTGGTGTCCGGGCCTCTCAGTTGCAGGACAACGTCATCACTCCTCGAGACACCACCATGACCTTCACCTGCTTCGTCTTCTTCGACATGTTCAATGCCCTCAGCTCACGCTCGCAGGTGAGTCATGAGACCGACCTTTCAGTCTACGACTAGTGGTTGTCACGCCAGACAGTTTTGCTGACTCTGCTGTCTGGTCTCAGACCCGGCTGGTCCACGAAATGGGTCTGTGCAGCAACAGAACCTTCTGCTTCGCCGTGCTGGCGTCCATCATGGGGCAACTGCTGGTCATCTACTTCCCTCCACTGCAGAGCATCTTCCAGACCGAGAGCCTCAGCATCTTCGGTAACCACCGCGTCACGTGACCCTGACCTCTGCTCATGACCTTTGACATAGGGGAGTAACGGGTGCTTCCTCCACAGACCTGATGTTCCTGGTGGGGCTCACGTCCTCGGTGTGCGTGGTGTCCGAGGTCATGAAGCGGGTGGAGCGGGGGCGGGGAGGCGAGCGCGACCCCCCCACAGACTGCTTCCACGAGGTATGACGTCAGCAGCGCCGCCAGCCGACATCATGTGGGAAAAGAGGCGGGGATATGGGACTTGTGAACTGCGGTGGTCGCCGGGCAGACCGGCCCAGATCGATCTGGGTCTCCCTGCTGAGCCCGGCGGCCTGGCCCGCGGCAGCGGTGTAGCTCCGCCCCTTCTGGTCAGCACAACCTCTCCTCATCCTCATCCTCACCTCAGTCCAGTCCGGAGCGGATCCAGTCCTGCAGGTGTTGACCACTGTTGTGACCCCGGAGCCACCTGACATAAAACTGTTTCTGTACCATGGGAAGGTTTCTCCGCAGGTTTTTAAGTGGCTCGCTAACTGGACTTCCTGTTGAATCAAAATAAGTTAATTTAAATGTTTTATATTTTGTTTTTTAATTATTCCGTTGGTCTCATTAAAGAGCGTTGATTCGTCCCTGCTGTGCTTCTTGCACCTGCACCGTCAGTCTCACTCATTCAGACGGACACGTCAGCATTTCATCTGCAGTCGTGTTCCTGCATCACACTCTTTATTGCTGATGGTGAACGTGTTGCTCATATTGTTCAGTTTTCTCTCCCAACCTTCCCTTGGACCCTGGCTAGCTGGGACTCCAACAACAGAAACGGATGATGTTGAACTCCATGAAAGAAAAAAAAGTTGACTGGAAAGAAATGGTTTATAAAAACCAGGACTCGACCATCAACCACATGCAGGCAGGTCAGCTTGACCAAGTCACTCACAAGTGGTGAAGGAGTCATTGACTTGGAGCAGCAGGTCTTAAAATGAGAAGGATACAAACGTAAAGACTTGGTGACCCAAGTTAATAGAGGAGACCTGAGGCAAACTAAAAAGCCTGTTTGGCTGGTAAGAGTCAGGAGTTTTCAGGTGAATCCTTCCGTCCAAGTCATGAGTCATCACCGCTTCAGTGGGTCGAGTCTACATGGGAGTGCTTGATCCAGTCAGAGTGAGTTCATGAGGTAGAGCTCTTCAGGGTTCGCACTGTTAAGTCACGTGAGCAACGCCGAGTCTTTGACTCTTAACAAGTCAATGTGGAGTGACTGAGGTTGAACTGAAACAGAACAGTTGAAACCCGAGTATGAACGTGTCAGACGAGTCACTCAATCAAGTTACAGGCGAGTGCTCGAGGGTTAGGACTCGCAAACTTGAAGGTGACCTGCAGTCAGTCAGGAGGACGAGTCGGTAGTCGCAAACTTGAAGCTACAGACACAAGTGAGCATAAAGGACGAGTCACAGTCGAGTCTTTGACCACAGCTGAGATGAAGGTGGAGCTCCCACGAGTTCCACCAACCGTAGCGCCACCTGCAGGTTGACTTTATGTCTGTGGTCGGACATGAAGAGTCACAACTGACAGGCCAGGAAACTGCCGAGTCATGAGAGATGAGTCCGGACTGGAGGGTGGGGTCAGAGGACCTTCTGCAGGATGGCGTTGGGCACCTCCAGCGTCTCGTCCTTCACCAGCACGATATCGTACGACTCGAGGAACTTGTCCAGCCGCTCGTCCACCTGCAGCGACAGTCAGAGCTGAGACCTTCACCGGACACCTTGATGCCGTCCTCTCACCTTGTCGTTGAGGAAGCCGATCTTCAGGATGTTCTCCACGTTGGGAACGCCGTCGGCCATGGTCAGGTCGCCCAGCGAGTCGCCCATCAGCACGATGTTGCAGTTCTCCTTCTGCTGCTTGAAGTAGTCGGTGTTCCTCAGGGCGCCGTCGTGCTTGTTGTACACGTGGATCAGCTCGCCTTTGAAACCCCGCAGCACGCCCTGACACGGCAGCACACACTCAGATGCCGCAGACGCCACGCAGCAGGAGGCGGAGACTCACGTTCTCGTCGAAGTCCATGAAGTTGGAGACCACCTTGACGTTGGCATGGTAGACGCCCGCCTGCCGGATGAGCTCCTCCAGGACGTCGCCCAGACCGGCCGAGAAGATGAAGACGGGGACGTTGTGCTGGTGGAGCCGGTCGAAGAACTGCTCGTAGCCCTCCCTGCAGGACGCGGTTAGCCGTCACCATGGCCCACATCTTCATCACTGCTCTCCTCATCCTCACCTGAGCGCCGCGTCCGACTCTCGCACCACCTCCGGGAGCTTGTCCTTCTCGATCCTCTGCTCCACCAGCAGCGTGTGAGACTTGAAGTACCTGCACAGCACGCGGGTCAGGGCGCAGGCCAGGAGCGCGGACCGGGTCTCGGGTGACTCACCACTCCACGATGAAGGGGAACTTCTCCTCCATGCTGAGGTTGGGGTCGATCTCAATGGGGTAGTACTTGTTCTTCAGCTGCAGCAGCTTCTGCCGACACTCCTCTGTCACCAGGCTGCAGTTGTCGATGATATCTGAGGACCAGAACCGGGTCAGGATCCCCACGGGAGCGGCTCAGGCTCCCGACCCAAGGACTCACTGTGACACGTCGGACAACGTTTGCCGTTGACGGAGAACTTGCTCAAGGTCATGTCGAAGTCCGTGATGATCTGTGACACACACACGTGAGACCATGCAGACCTGCAGCAGCAGCACCTGGACCTGGTACCTGAAGCTTGGAGGCTCCTCCTTTGATGAGGCCGCAGATGATCTGCTCCACCCGCTCGGGGTCTCGCATGTGGACCGTCGACTTCTCGAACTGAGGCATCTGAGGAACCGCAGGAGTCAGAGTCAACAAGAGTCGGAGTCACCGGGAGTCAGTCAACAAGAGTGAGAGTCAACAGGAGTCAGAGTCAACAAGAGTCACAGCCAACAGGACTCAGAGTCACCGGGAGTCAGAGTCAACAGGACTCAGAGTCAAGAGGAGTGGGAGTCAACAAGAGTCAGAGTCAAGGGGAGTCAGAGTCACCAGAACTTTGAGTCAATAAGAGTCAGAGTCAACAAGAGTTGCAGTCAACAGAAGTCAGAGTCAACAGGACTCTGAGTCAACATGAGTCAGAGTCAACCGTCAACTCTTCGGCTTCGGTTCACTTCATTCTTGCACCACGTCTCTCAGCTGTCACTCAGGTCGAGCTCCTGTCATGTGACTTCGTGGCTTCAGGGGAACGTTCTCTCAAACTGCCGTGTGTGTTCGAACCGACTTTTCTGACCTGGACGTTCTGGTTCGACAAGGTGCGTGTGTGTGTTCCTCTACTTTACTTTAATCAACACTATAAAACAGCTCTCTAATTAATATTCACAGTGAAGGTTTAGTCATGTTCAGTCATGTGTTTTAGATGGTTATGTCAATGACAGTCCTCACAAGGATAGAAAGACAGACGCGTATGTGTGTCTGCGTGTCTGGGCGAGTGTGGCTGCCGTGTCCTGTCTGTCGGGGTCTGCTGACTCCTGAATGCTTGGAATCTTGTTGTGTAACACGCTCGACCACCTGAAACCTACTGACACACTTTCCAGATCTGAACTCTGATTTGGTCCCAGCTGCTGTGAAACAACAAACCTGATCTGCAACAACATGAATCGTGAACATTTGACCGTTCATGCCCTGAACCGACAGACTTGGAGAGCGCGGAGATGAACACATGAATCAGAGGCAGCAGACGTGAGGGCGCCACTGCAGCCTGTTCACCTTCACTCACTCACTAACACATTCATTCACACACTCACACACACATTCACTCACTCACTCGCACACACATTCACTCACTCACTCGCACACACATTCACTCACTCACTCGCACACACATTCACTCACTCACTCGCACACACATTCACTCACTCACTCGCACACACATTCACTCACTCACTCACACACACATTCACTCACACACTCACTAACTCACTCGCACACACACACACTCACACACACACATTCACTCACTCACTCGCACACACACATTCACTCACTCACTCGCACACACATTCACTCATACACTCACTCGCACACACATTCACTCACTCACTCACACACACATTCACTCACACACTCACTAACTCACTCGCACACACACACTCACTCACACACACACATTCACTCACTCACTCGCACACACACATTCACTCACTCACTCGCACACACATTCACTCATACACTCACTCACACACACACATTCACTCACTCACCTCAGGTTTGTCGTCTCAGCCAAAACAAAAAAGTGAGGAAACGTTTTGGTCTCAGCCGAAGACCTTTATAGCCTCAGAGAGGCGACGCCCCCAAACACCCCCCACAAGCCCCGCCCACCAACACACACACACAGTGGTAAACTCCAGCTGACACACGTCAACACACACATAAATAGACAGACTGCGGTCAGTGACATTTAAATCTGCCCAGTCATGTGACCTTTCACCTCCAACACCTAAAGCCAGTCTGACTAGTGTTCAGAGCCACAAACATTCCGCTGACATTAGCTTGCCATAACATTATGACCACCTGCTGCTCTACTTCAGCACCCAAACCTCACCACGCGGCAGTGGTCAGTGGCCAGGGTGCTCCGTCACACACTTCTTTTCTCGATGTTTTTATTTTCCAAACTGGAGTTGTTGTCGAGGCAGAACCTCCAGACCCGACCTGCACTCGGCCCCGCCCGACTCGCTTGTAACCTGAGAACGCTGACCCACTTTCTGGAGCCTGATGGGGTTCATGACTCCGCTCAGGTCGCATCAGCAGGGGGCAGCAGAGATGTGGGCCCGACCACTGAGTGCTCCAGGACTCTGAGCGTCGCCCTCTGCGATCGCTTCGGATTGGTCACTGCGTCGCGATCGCCAAAACATCGACGTTAAATTACTTCAGCGGAGCTTGAGCAACTCTGATAAGAGAAAGTGATGATCGGAGCGAAAACATCTCGGAATCTCCTCTCTCAGTTGGCAGGTCAAAGGTCATCAAGTGAATGATGACGTCAGCAGGTTTGATAAGGAGCACCGTGATGACAGCACACACGGAGGCACCATTTCACCCCCGGCGCAGTATGGCGAGCTGGACCGAGCCGGCAACCCCAGGACGGACCCCTGGCAGCTACATGGCCCGGATGCACCGCGTCACCCGGGGAACACAAACTCGCTGCTCCACCCCATGTTCAAACAGCAAAACTGCGCCTCTGTTTACAAACGCTGATCACCAAACGAAATTGAACAAACAAAAATAATACAGTGGCTCCAACACAAACCACATGGAGGAGCCGTAACATTATGACCAGCACAGCCTCATTACATTGATGAGAGAGAGTGGCAAAAACCTCCACATCTCAAACGTTCATCTGCTGCTCAAGTCTGAAAACGCCTCAGGACACTTATCAGCAAGAGCCAGCGGTCGCCACGGCAACCTCAAGATCAGAGGACCTCATGATTCAGCTTCTGATGCTGCCCTCTAGTGGGAGCAACAGTTTGAAACATCAAAGTCTGAAGAATGTTTTGTGGGAGGAAATCAGAGTCTGTAGGGAAAACCGACAGCTCGAATGGCACAATGATCTTTAGATGTTCCACTGTCGCTGACTGAATTTCCTGTTCCACGTCCCCATGCCAGAGTGGAGGAGCAGTTCTTCCACACTGTCTACGACAACAACCCTTGAGGACTTTTCAGCTGCAGGCACATTCCCGTGCCAGAGTGGAGGAGCGGTTCGTCCGCACTGAAACTTGCTTCATCTGTGATGGACAGCCAGAGGCCATGTGACAGCCTCGGCAGAGGGGTAGCCAGAGTCACACTGGCCTGCTGCTGTGACCTCCACACAGCTGCTGACAAACAGGAAGCGCACGACTCGAGACTGGTCACCTTCAGATGCAAGAATGATGTCTGGACACACTGTTTCTGGAGACTATGCTCTCGTTTAATTTATACTAACTACAAGCAGAATAATAATCCGAAAATACATTAAGATACACGAACAACATGAATATTAATTAATTCCCTAAATGATTGATTGATTGATTGCACAACCTATGAAATAAAATAAACATTTAAACTTCTGCAACGTTTCCAATAGTTTCCTTCACATCAATAACTACGTCTAACTATTGGTTAAAGGGGTAGAAACATCAAAGTCATAATTTACGTCGGGGAAAACTACGACACTTTTCAGTTTGGAGAAAAATAAAAGCTTTTATTTTGAAGCCATAGAGGCCACATCCTGTTTCGACCCAGCTATCGCGCCCATAACGGAAACGAACACTTTGCGCTGTCACTCACCATTTCGATTATTCTAGTTTTCTTCCCGGCTCGGTTCTTCTTGTTGACGATGTACTGGGCCAGAACCGCGCCGCCCAGCAGCGCGCAGACGCCGGCACTGGCCGCCGCCCCGACCTTCATCACAGCCGCCCTGTCCATGAACATCCGCCGCTGCTGCTCCGCCCGCCGGAGAGTCCCGAGTAGCTCCGAGCGTCCAAAGATCGTCGGTGCTCAAGACGACTGCCTCCTCTGTCCACTTCCTCCGCTTCACACGTCAATTGTGAAGTTTCTTCATTTTGTCCGAAATATCATAAAACGTATTCAACGAACGCTGCCAGAAATTAGTTGTGAAGTATAATTATTGCTATTTATTCTTTGAGTTCTCAATTACAATTGTTCAGAATTTTAAAAGTCTAAACATTTTTAGGTTCAACGCATGTACAATGTCTCATTCATATACATCCACATTTCTGCGTTACTTCTTTCCTCATATTATTTTCTTGAAAGGTGTGAAACCTCTGCATTCAACTCGCATTCGAGACATGACATCACGTGACCAGTTTATCCGGACTGTGCGTCACGTGACCGTGACTGCATACGCTCTGTTTTCAGGTTTATTTGGATATGATTCATTTGTTCTCAATCGAAGACAGAAGCCACGTTTTTGATGCCACAGTTTAAAACAACTCAAAATGAATCTGTGGAAAGTTCTTAAACGTGTTCTTTCTTGATGTGGAGACACGTTTGTCTTTTGTTCATTTGCGAAAGATTAGTCCCAGAAACAGATCCAGTCAGTCTCAAGGCCAAAATGATGCATGTTCAATAACTATCAGTAAAACAGTTAATTATGGATAAACACATTGGATTCCATAATCTAACAAACACTTTTTGCATCATGTTATCTTTGGCACACCCCATGACAAGATGGAAATTTGTGAGTATTGAACACATAAAACCAGACAAAAATAAACACATCAGTTTTAATTTGACAGCGTAATCATCAACTCAGCAGACGATATTTAAATACAGTGGAAGCCTTCTGTGCATCCTGAGCAAGTCACGACTCAGTCCAGATCTATTTCAGTCCTAGTCTCAGTCATTGCTCCAGGGGCTTCAGACCTCGGGCCTCCTCCAGCTGGTGCAGCGTTTCCTCCCACTGAGTGAACTGCTTGGAGAGCAGGAACATCTGTGGAGGACACACGTCAGAGCACTTCCCACAGGTGTAAGTTCTGAGAGTGGCGAGACGCTGCATTACCATCTTGTTGTATTCGTCAAATAGCTTCTTCACCTCCAGAGACTGAGACTCCGACTGATCCTGAACCAACAGCGAGAGAAATGCTATGAACCAGGCGTTTGACTGCATGTTCAGACTTGCCATCTAGCAACTTCAGTCATTATTTTGATAACACACTGCAACTCTGACTCACTTCCTGTTTAGTTTTAACCAAAATATTACACTTCCTTTTAGTTCACAGAGACATGAAAACAAATTGACAATACACACTACGAGTACCTGCTGTTTGATGTGAATCTGTGAGAGTCGCTGCAGTTTGGTGGTATGTTCAGGGACGTCTGTAAAGACAGGAGGGGAGATGCATTTAGAAAGCTCTGTGGCTGGAGTGACATGAACATGAGGACTCACCTCTGACGTAGGTGCTGTCCAGGAGAGGTTGCAGGTTACTGACCTGCTCCAGCAGAGAGGCCTGAGAGAGCAGGAAGTCCTCCTCTGTCACAAACAGACAGTCAGAGCCAGAACCATACTGACAGTGACGTTTGCTCACAAGGTCCAGGCGACAACAACTTGGAAAGCTGAATGTTCCAAACCCACAACATCAACTTGACTAGACTCTCATCTTTCCTCACCAGCCAGGATGAACTCCAGCTTCATTGCGTCAGGGACTGTGATGTGGTCAGTGAACTGGGGGTCCAGGTACTTGATGAGGTCCTCAACTGCAACACAATGATACAGTGTTCACGCACTGCCGATCCCAGAATTGAGAATAAGAGCCAACCAGTGTGCTGCGTTTGTGGCTACTCACTTTTCTTGTGCAGGATCTTGACACGCTCTCTCTTGTTGGCCGTGTTGGTCAGACCAGCCTGGATGCGAGCGAGGGACTCTGCACACTGGTGGAGGAATAAAACCATTACAGGAGATTTAAACCAACAACCTCTCTACAAGTTCTGGATACAATTTAATCAGTTTAAATGGTCGTCTGACACAGTTATCGGCTGATAAACTCGTCATGTGCTTCTCTCTTGACCGGAGCACAAGTTGATCTTTGTTCCTATTCGTTTGAAAGTCCAAAAATGCTAAGACAAAATGATCATAAGTAAAGCGACCCAACAGACATGCGATATAACTTCTTATTATTTTGAGTGACAGGCACCTTAGTTATATTTGTATCATAATGTCAAATTGGGATGAATTAATTACACTGAAGAAAGACACTTTGTTATGCTGTATAGGTTAAGTCGCATATAAAACACGGATTGTTTGAAGCAACTGAGTAGGGCGTTGACAGTTAGCATCCTGAGCCGTGTTGTGCTAGCAGCAAGCTTTCGTTTACAAAAAATAACAAACAGTGACAAATAACCTTCACTGGTTTTCCACTCTGGTTCCTTCTTTCGCCGTAAATCCGAGTCTCCAGCGCCTGAAGACGCATTTCCAAGTCATCCGAGCTCGTTTTCTTCTCCATCTTGCTTGCTAGCTTGGCTGCAGACAACAGCGCGAACAGTGACGTCACGTCGACGCGTTGACGTCCGTGAACGTATGAGATGCAGGAAACTATAATTTATTATTTTTATGTAACGTGACGTTAATTGAAATGCGGCCATCTCAGAAGTTATTGGGTTCATTTGACATGTATTATTTTATGTTCATATTTTATTTTAGCAACTAACCGAGCGCCTGTTTCCGTCGGGTTGGAACTTGAACACTTATACAGTAGATTTCCAACTCTCTTAAATGCGAGTGATGTCGTGTAGATGTCCCCTGAGTCATGACCAGTGTGTATTCACACCCACATGCACCAGTTCATTTTCGTTTTTCATGTTAATGTGCCAAAAAAGTTTGTTTTATGGACGAGTGTTATTGCAGTCCCAGACGCGGCCAGAGGGGCGCTGTGAAGCGTAGGAATGGCTTCCTGAGGCACCGCGTCTCACCCAAGCTGAAGCTAAACAGTCTTTAGAAGTAAGATTTATTTTCTTTATTTACGCAAATAATCGTTCAAACTCGCGTTGTTCCACTGCTGCCATTAGCAACACGCGCACGTGGGATTTATTTCCCTCGTCTGGGTGTGAAATTCTCCTCTGTCAGGGTTAGCTTAGCCTTGGAGCTAACGCCACTTCTGCGCAGTTCGCAGTCATTTTGGCACTTTTACACCTCAATTCATCACCTCTGCGCAGTTGACCGATTTAAAATCGCTTCAGGTGTAAATGAATGAATGAATCCCGCTCGTTGTCTGGAGGTATAGCGCCGATAATGTTGGGGAACCCGGGTGTATCATGCACAACTGTTATCAGTGCTGACTTCCTGTTAGCTGCTCGTTTCACTTCTGGTCCGTAAACCTCCCGTCAAGTAGACAAGGTGACACCCCGGTAAGAAGCAGCTGAGTGACATCATGCATCTCGTTCTTTGGGACTTAATCGTTGCACAAAAAGACCTATAGATTCACGCTGACAGGTGTTACCTGCCTGTAGCCACAGGTTTGTCCACACCTGAATGGGAGATGTCTTTTCCCCTCCAGTTTTACTTCAGTGTTTTCAGCTGCAACATTCAGTTTGTCATAGAGGAGATTCACTTTTTCTTTCCAGAATAATGGCAAGCGTTTGTGCAATATAAAGTTCATCCAAAAGCGTTGTTTGTGACACATGTTCTGGACCGTTTCTTTACTTAAGAGCTCGTAGTATATGTAATATGCATACATTTCTCGTATGAACTGGGAATATGTCAATGATTATCAGTAACATTTTTTTACATAATTTACAAGGGGAAAATGTAAACATTTGCAAAATAATGAAAATATTTCACTTCTGTATCTTTTGTTTTGCCAATCTTTCTGAGCTATAACTTTCATGATTGTCAGGAGGCGGTCTGACTCTGGGTGGCGAGGTTTCTGCCGGTTCCCTCTGAATGTCCCGCCAGCAGCAGGAACATGGCAGATGACAAGGATGTGCTGCGGGACGTTTGGTTTGGTCGCATTCCGGCGTGTTTCACTCTGAACCAGGATGAGGCCACGGAGAGGGAGGCCGAGCCCTACTATGTAGGTCATGTGACTCATGGACTGATATGGGGTCACCAAGTGACCTTATACACGTTTTGTGTCAGATAGCTTTGTATTTGTCGTTCAGTCCTTTTTCCTCCTTTCAGTCTTGTCTCTTCCCTTTCCATTTTTCCATTTGTTCTCATTTGCCATTCTGTCCCTCTCACGCATTTTCTTCTTCTCTAACATCCACATTCTTTACTCATTTCTTCTGTGCGTGTTCTTGAGTATGAAACAGAATCTTCTCCTGATTTGTCACCCAACCTTATCTGCATCGTTCATGTCTATCAATAAAAACGGTGTCTCATTGCTGTCCCCCCATTGTGTTCCCCTGCAGCTGCTGCTGCCCCGCGTCAGCTACCTGACTCTGGTCACCGATAAGGTGAAGAAGCACTTCCTGAAGGTGATGAAGGCTGAAGACGTGGAGGAGATGTGGTTTGAGTACGAGGGGACGCCGCTGAAATGGTGGGCGTGTGGCGATGCTGGAATTATTGTGGCACTTAAGGCGCCTGACTGTCTGACCGTCTGGTTCCAGGCATTACCCCATCGGTGTTCTGTTCGACCTGCACGCCTCCAGCACCATCCTGCCGTGGAACATCACAGTGCACTTTAAGGTGGCTGATGTTTTGTGTTAGTCTGTGGCAGGAAGACTGTGAAAACGCACTCATGTTTTTAAAACACAGCTTCATTGATAGCCATGTCTGATTCGACCAAACGTAGTCCTGATCCACTTGGAGGTAGTTACTCCAGTTGGTAGCTTGCAGGAGACCATGAACCTTCCTCCCACTTAGGCCCTCATGAATATGACTTTCGTGACTGTTTTTCTGTGACTGTTCCAGAACTTTCCTGACCGCGACCTACTGCACTGTCCGTCCAATGCTGTGATCGAAGCTCACTTTATGTCCAGCATCAAGGAGGCCGACGCACTAAAACACAAGAGCCAGGTGGTCAACGACATGCAGAAGAAAGACCACAAGCAGCTGTGGATGGGGCTGCAGAACGGTGAGACCTTGGCCATGAGGCACACTCTCATGCACACCCACAACGATACTCTCACTCCGATACTCTCACTCATGTACACAGTCAGGCACTGAACACCTTCAGGAAATGTCATCCGACACCTGCAGTCGTCCTCATCTCCTCCGCCACAGACCCTCTCGCTCATCCTCATCCTCATGGAAACTATAAGTCTGTGACTCAATAGCTCGTCTGATGTTGTGTTTGTGCTGCTGCAGACAAATTTGACCAGTTCTGGGCCATGAACAGGAAGCTGATGGAATATCCTGCGGAGGACGGGGGCTTCAGGTTCATCCCCTTCAGAATATATCAGGTAACATCTGCACCCGTGATGACTGAAATTTAAAAACACGACATCAATTTATTGGCCACCAGATGGCGCCAAACGACCGCTTATTTAGCCTCGCTGCCCTTGTATCGCGCACTTCGTTCTCCCTCTGTCTGTTTGATATAGTTCAGTTTCCCCCAACACTCCAGCTGACCGTCATTCTGTCAAAGCGGCTGTCTGTTGTTTTTTCATTCAGTTGTTCTGTGTCCATGGTTCTCCTTTTAATCGTGGTGATTGAGAAACCCAGAGTGGGTGAGGATTTTAGTTTGAACTGGTTCTGGAGCAATGTTTTCACTTGCCTTTTTCCTCATCTGAAATAAAACCAAAGTGTCGAGAGATGACTGCAAATGTACCAAACGGTTCTTTGTAACTTTCGCAATCATTCCTTGTGGTTAATTGAAAACACGCCTTCTGCTGTGTTTTCATATTTTTGTGCATCACTTCCCTTAGAACCTGGGATGTTCATGAGAAAGATACGTCCTTACTTAAGGAGCGTGGGCCACTCTCCGAGTGACGAGGGTGAGAGTATGGCCGGCCGCGGGGGCTGGGGTAGACAAGCGTCTTCAGGTTGTTCCGCAGCTTTAGCCTGACTCAGGTGAAATTCCCTTCTGGCTACAAGGAAAGAGGAAGAAAACAAAGACGATGATTAATCCGCTGAACTTAGACTGGAAAACATGAACGCCAGCAGCCAGATACTGCTGGAGTCTGGCCAAGTCTCGGCTGGGTCGTGGATGGGGCTTTCTGGACAAGAACCGCTAGGTTCAGATGTTCGGAAACCTTCCTTTTTCTTCCTGCAGTCATGCTTGATGTTACTGGCAGTGAACGTTTCACAGTTGTAGGCGCACCTCAGTCTACCTCCCTGTTTTTATCTTGAAGAGCGGTAGTGTTTGATCTGAGACTTGTGTTGTTGTGTCCTGACCACCTCTGTCAGTGTGTGTGTGCTGCGTACCCAAGGAGTCAAAACCACAGTTGTACGCTTAATTTGTGCAGCTTATGATCAGTACACTTATGTTTGTGAACTTCCTCGGGTGGTGACTGACCCATTGAAGGCTCCAGTGGAAGAGTCGTTGCGATGCAATATTTTGGCTGTGCTTCGGCGATGAGCAGCTGTCACTCACTCCACGCTGCCGCCCCGGCCAGCATACAAACACCAGCGGAACAAAGGCATTCTTGTGTCGGCCAATAAAAGCCGGTCTTTAATGTGGCGGCGGGAGCGACTCGCTGGCTCAGACGGCGTGCACTTGTCGCTGCCGCTTGTTTGTCACGTTCAGACTTTCCAGTGTTTTGGAAACGGTGCGGTTTTCATCTACAAACTGTTAAATATTTACAACAAAAGAAAGTCTGGAAACTCTGCAGCGACTGGAACTTAATCGGATCATGATGAGTCTGAGAGACGAGTCCGGACGCTTCTCTCTGCTGACGTGTCGCAACCAGGAAGCCAACAACACAGCTTTGTTTGTACACGCATGCACGACATGGGACACAAAATAGAAAGACGTTGACGGTGAAGACGGTGGAGGCTGTGATCCGCATGCCATCGCTGAAGTGCTGGATCCAAAATGTCAGTCACCCCGGACCCTTCACGTGCACAGTGGTCAGGAGCCTGTGATTGTGTTGTTGTATGTTGCTTGTTCTATTTGGTAAACATGGTCACACTAACACGTGCAGGGGTGAAGAGACACACACACACACACACACACACACACACACACACACACACACACACGCCTACACGAAGAAACAAACACACAAAGGCAACATGTGGACACAGACGCCCACGACATGCTCATTCACCAACTTCAGGTACACAAATATCTGCTCCTTCGACACAACTTTCCAGTGACATACCTTAAAGATCATGACATTATATGTTTTAGAGGGAAAAAGAGCAAAGTGGAGAACAGTTCCTGCAACACTCTCTTCCCTCTCACTCAGTCTAGACTCAACCCGACCAACACAAGTCACTCGGGATATACAGTAAATGCTGCTAACTCTAGTGGACACACAGACACATGCATACATTCAGACAAACGTGTGTGTCGATCCTGTTATTTGTTCTTCACTCCCTCGTCCTCACACACTAATGTGCTGGGCAGACGGAAGCCTGTCCTCTGTTATTTGGTCGACTATCATTAATTCTGTCTGGATGAAACACGTTATTTACACTGTGTGTGTGTGTGTGTGTGCCAGTGTGTGACAAAAGCAACTTGTTTGTGTAGTTTCTTTCACCAAGTTTCTCGTCAGTGCTCAGTTCCTTCCTTAGAAAACACCAGAGGCTTGTGAGATCAGGCTCTTCAGGCTTTGCTGTGTTTCCCAGCGAGTGACTGGCTCCTGACTCACACACTCACCGCGCAGCAGCTCCACCCGCGCTCTCCTCTGGGGTTGTTGCGCGGCTTTATTATCCCGCAGATATGTAGTAATGGCCCGAGCGAGACGAGGAGGGGGGCGTGACAACACTCAATTACAAAACTCTGGAATGTTGTTGAGAGTCACGACGCCCGCGGCTGCAGATCACCTGAAACATCACCCGCCACATGTTGGGCTGAAGCGCAAGACCATCATAGTTGGAGCACAGATGTATTCAGGTGCATTTTTAAGCATCAAGTTGTAATCTCTCATTTTGGACTCCCTTATTCTCCATCGCAACCAACACCTCTAACAAGTGGGGCAAATTAATGCGCTCATTTTACTTCCAGTCTATTGATATTTCACTCATTTATCTAGAAGTTACAGCAAGGTTTTCATTCTCTTTGGTCTTGCAGTATAGATTTCCACGGGAGAAAACAGTTGAGCCAGATGATGAGGGAAAAATGGAAGTCCCAAGATATGACAGAAATAAAACGTGACACTAATATCACGGGTATCAAACCTGAGGCATGAGGGTGAAGGGCTAATCTGGCCCAGCAGACTGGTTATGAGGCCTGCGAGAGACTCGTGATGATCGTTTCAAGTGAAAGGTCCAAGCTTTGGTGTCGATGGTGAGCATGGACTGGGTACATGACTGCAGTGGTCAGACAGGCAGCACAGGAGTTGGGCTGTGCTGCTGTGTGGACCATTCTCAGCAGGTTGCCCTCCACACCACCTCTTGTCATGTGGGAACGGAAGGTCTCCGGATTGCTGCTCTCCTCTGGCCTCATGGAAACTGAGTGACAGCGACGTTCCCTCGTCCATTATCACTCGGGCTGATTGAATCTCCTCCATCAATTAGCTCTCGTCTTAAGTTGCTCTGCTCTTTTCACTCAGCGAGAGCGAGCGGCCCCTCAATGACAGCGCAGCCACCTCGGGTGTCAGGCGGCTGAAAAGAAAGTTTCCCGGTGGCAGCGGTGTCACGCTCTCATCGCCGGCGTCCAAGCAGGCCGCTCTTTGTTCAGAAGGTTCCTTCAATAATTCAGCACCTGGCTGTCACTTGGCACACTCTCTCTGCGGCATTCACCGGCATGACTCAGTGTTTCTGTGTAACCCGAGCGCCGCCTTCACGCCTGCGCTGCCACCTTCCTGTGGCACTTGGCCGGCGGTGTGTAGTTACCGCTCGGACACTGGATCCTGGACGGTTTCCTTTTCACGGCTTCTTGATTAGAGGGTGATTAGGTGTCGTGGTGTTTGACACCTCAGGTTGGGTGTCGACACGATTCTGCCGCGGCCCATCACTCACTCAGCGGCCGCCGCCATTCAGACCAAATGTCAACCCTTCATTTATTCATCACCTGCACTCCCTCCAGCCTCCTGCAGGAGTCGCTGGATCCTCTCAGCTGTTACTACAGTCCAGACTCCCTGGCAACCATGCTCCCTCCGTTCATCTGTTGCCAGGTTTTCTGGCCACCACTTTCCAATTGTTTCCTTATTCAATTTAAAACTTATTTTTCCCCCTTTTTTTTTTCTCTTCATCATTTTTTCATAATACTTTTCTACTTCCATGGCTTTTCCGTCTTTTAATCCTGCCTTTTCTTCAGGTCAAAACCATATTTTTCTAACAAGCCAAGGCTCCTTCTTGTTCACTTATTAGTGAAAATTTTAAATTAAAAGATGACCTTGGTGACAATTTCAGAGATTTTGTTTGGCAAACGGCGATTGCTCCATTCGTGAGGCTACTTGGCAACAGTTAGCATCATCAAGATTTGAAAGTAAAAACCTCAAACTTTATTCTCATGTCAAAGTATTCACCTTTATTTCTTCTGGAGTGGGTCAGCGAAAGTTCTTGAACTTTGAGGTGCTGAAGCTGCCGTCTCCATGACGACGCATCTGGACCTGATCCAGCTTCTGCACCTTCACTGCCTTCGTGACACCTCGGGTCACACGGTAACCAGAACCACTGAATAATGAAAAGTCGACACTCACGCTGATGGGGAGTCCAGTTCTGACCTGAAGGAACATGAGTCTCGACCTTTGAACTGTTGTGTTACCTTGGAAAGCGCTAATAATAATTTGATTATCTTTACTGTCCAAAATTAATCTTTTGTGTATATCAATAACAAATACACTTTGTGTATTTTAGGGTTTTATTTTAATTTTATTTCATGGAGGCAAAAATTATTTCTGGATTTTTAATAGAGCTCGGTGACAATGTGGAAATGTAATTATGTGTGAAAATATATTTTAGAATTAAAGGTGTACTTATTCATGTTTTACAAAAAATAGTTATGAAAGTAGTGAGTTTAAGAGAGTGAAACGAAGACGTCAGATGTAAAGATCATTTTTAAAATAAAATGTTTGTTGTCTTAATGTGATATGTGAAATACAAAAATAAAAACAACTTTTTTTGACAGTATTGGCATGAGGAGCCTGTTCCTCCTGCTGTCGTCATGAGTGTCATGCAATACATCCTGTTAATAGCTCGCCGTAGCCCATGTCAACATCTGTCCAGACGCTGCTAAACATCACATTCTTCGCCCGCGCATCATCACACAAACACTTTCCCGGGAGTCTGAGCGTGCGTCACTTCTTCGCTCTTCCAATAGGCCATCCACCCTAGTCACCTGTGGAACAGCGACACGCGCTTGTTTATGTGACGCATGGAGCTGTACATTTGTGTCACCTTGTGTCACCAATTTGTCATCATAAAACCTGTTTTTTTTTTTACTGTGTGCAATAAGCGAGTCATGATTGTGCGCTTTATGTTTGATTCTTTCCTCATTGTTGTGCGGCGAATATGTTTCAGACACTCAGCGACCGACCCTTCATCCAGAAACTGTTTCGTCCTGTTTCCCCTGAAGGCAACACACGCACGCTGGGAGACCTGCTGAAGGAGACCTACCCTGCTGCTGTAGCCAAAGATGGTGGGCAACACTCAAGAGTTCCTCACACTTGCATCACCACACGCACATGATATCACTTACACGCAAGACACGCACACACACAGACACACACACACAGACAATGATCCTCAGGTGTGCTACTTCAGGTGTAATGAAAGTGTTTAGAAAATGGCGGAGCACAGGTGAGTCTCCCGCAGGTCCTCTTATCTGCTTCCTGCCCCCAAAACTGAGTGTTTAGACTGCCCTCCCCGTCTCCTTTCTTCTCTCTTTCATCGTCGCTCCTCTCCTGACTGGAGGTCGTGTTCTGGATATAAGAGTCCACTGCTCCCCTCCTGTCATGTTGGTGGTTTGTGATGTCACTGGATTGTCTCCGTGGAAACCCGGTGGCCTGTGATGAGACTCGGTGGTCTCCTGTCGCGGGTCTCGGCCTCTTTCATGTGTGTTTTGTTAAGTCTCGTCTTGCTCATCAAGAGAAAGTCTCTCTTTTGTCTGCCGGCTTGTTTGGCTTCTGGCTCTTCCTCGTCTGGGAGATGAGTGCCGTGATAGCCGGGATTATGGTGGCGTGTTTGGATTAGACTCTCCGGGTCGTGTGTTGGGAGGACGGGGCGTGGCGCTGGGCTGGCAGGACCCCAACATCAGAAAAGGAAGCGCTCAGGTTCTGTGATCCTGGGACTTCAAACGTTGGTGTTGTGTCTGACAAGAGTGGAGCGTCGACACTGAACTCGCTGATGCTGGTGGCTGCCACGCACAGGAAGTGGGGGATTCCCGAGTCCAGTGGACACCAGGCCTCATTCGTCCAGTCAGTGTTTTTAGGCAGTTTTGGTGGATCTGCACTGCTGATGCTGAGTCTTCTTGTCTTCAACTCCACCTTGAATAATTTTGGTCAAGGTGACCTTAAGGTCTTGGTGTGAATCTGTCAATAGTCGAGACTGGTGATTGTAGCACTCGTCTTCTTCACAATCTTCAGGAGTGGAGGACTCCTCTCTCGACTGTCTGATCTGGTCTCATTCTGAACAGTCTTGCTCTTGTTCTTGTCTGCCTCTCTGTGGGTTTGAGTCCTGACACTGAGATGATGAAACGTTGCTGGGAATCGGATGTGTTTGTCGGAGATTCAGCAAAATTCCCACGTTGGTGAATAACGGGAGTTTTCCCCTGCTGCCACACCTCCCAACACATCTGGACTGAGCGAGCGGCTGGGCTCTGATCCGCGTCCTGCTACAGACACTTCCGAAGGAGCCGGCAATCTGCTTGCTGGCGACACCTGCAGCTTATCAGCGTTGTCTGTCTCACATGTGATTCAGTCTGTTTCGTCAGAGGCCAGTCACGACACACTGGCTGTGTGCGTGTGTCGTCAGAAGTTTGTCTGTCAAGCTGTTGCGTTATTTAGTAAGTTATTTATGTTTTCAGCCTGGAGCACCGGTGCATGATCCTGTTTGTCCTTGTCCCAGCTCCCCGGGCCCCGATGGTCTCTACTGAAAAGGTTACTAGCAACGAGCAGACCAGAATTGTTCCCTTCCCACCTCATGTGTTGCGCAACAATACACACACAAACTCAAGGAATGGTTATTGACTGGAGTAAGAATACAAATCCCTCCTCTTTATTTCCTCAAGACATGAGTTAGAAAATGCTTTCTGACTCTCCTAGTATAAGACTGATGCAAGGATGGAGAGGTTTCCTCTTTGTGATGGGCAGCTGAGGCAGTCGTTCTGACGGTTGGCTCCACCCAAATTCTCCTCTTGATATGACATGGTGTGGGCGAGTCCTCCAAACGTTCCCACATCAGTCACCTGTCTGAGGCACTCATCTGTGACTGAGCCCAGCAAGAGAAGTTCATACCTGAAAGAGAAGACACTGTAGAACAGAGAACAACCAGCCACACTTGCTTTCACACTTAAATTTGTTCATTTGTTTGTTGTCATGCTGCAAAACTCTTATTTTATCCAGCTGTCTGTGTTGCTACAGGTGAACCGAAGCGCTACCAGGTGCTGGTCCACGGAATCGAGCCACTGTTGGAGACTCCGCTGCAGTGGCTGAGCGAGCATCTCAGTCACCCTGACAACTTCCTGCACGTCTGCGTGGTGCCCACCCCCACCGACTGAGGCTCCGCCTACCCACGGGACCTTCATGGCAAGGAAGAAGACGTAGTAACGCCGCCGCTCTGACGCAGGTACCATGTGCCCTCATTGTCGGGGGATGCGGTCGTATCAATCTTGCTCCACCCACAGGTTTGAGATGAAGACTATACGTATAAGGTCTGAAGTGGTGGGCGGGGCGTCACAGTGGGCGGCGCCTTGTTTCTCCGCTTGAACGCGTCTGTTTTTTTTTTTGTGTTGACTTGCGCTCGGGCAACTGGAAACACGATGGCAGCATCGCTGAAGGTAGCGGTTGAAAATGCTCAGGTTAGCAGCAAAAAGGCTTTACTGATTTTAAATCTTCTGGAGCCATTTAGTTCGAAATCGGAGCAGATGACGTGGGACTGTAGAAGAAAGGTATTCGGGCCATTTTTTAAAAATAAATTCTTTTCACACTGAAACTTTCCGCCTTCAGAACCCAGCCTGCTGCTGCCCTGCTTTGGTTCTTGCAGAAGTGACTCTGCCTCCATTTTCATTTAACTGACATCAATGTTAAGCTATGGATGGCAGAAACCACTTCGAACCAAACGCCTTGAGTTTGCTGCGGCAAACCCAAAATCAGAGATTATTTTTCCCATTTGTAAAGTGAAAACGTAGCGTGGAAAGAGCATAACTATGAGAACCCGTTAAAACCGTAGTGATTCTTTTATTGTTCCTGTGTTACTTTGGCGTGATCAAAGTGGTTCCTTCAGGTGAACTTTGAGGATTGTGAATTAAATTAAAGCATAATTTGGTCCTTTTTTTATGAATGTAATCACGTGAAGATTTTTTTAAAGAATCATTTTCTATTTTTTTTTACCCGCATCACATGAAAGCTTTTCCCGCCGACCCAAATCAAACCTGGTGACCGACATCAGTGGTTAAAGTAGACTTCATGACGGACCCCTGTTGCTCACTCCAGTGACTGTTTGGAGATGTTCGGGACTGTTGGACTCAAGCGTGACCTCGGTGTTGGACTCTAGTTGGATTATGTTTGGTACCGGGGCTTTTAAAGGGACACTAACCTGATGCTTGACGGGTTTTTATATTTGTTCTATTAACACGAGCTGAAATAAAGTTGTTTGATTAAGTTCTGGATTTTGTATCTCATGGGTAACGTGAGAAGAGACCCTCCGGTGAGAAGATGATCTGATGGACCTGGGACATCTTTCCAGATCTTTAAGGACTCATATCCCTCAAAAGGACCTTCAGGAGCTACGGAGCTTTTGGCAGAGTTTCACTTTTATTTTGCCTTGCTGTGTCTCAAAAACCTTCAAAGCCTTGAAGACACCAGAGCCCCTCAAGAGAGTCTCTAAATTCAAGATGCAACAAGTTCATGGAAGACTGACGGACCTTTAAGAAAAATATCTCAAAAGTCATATTAAGAGCCAAGATCAAAGGGTTGGCTACACCTGGATTAAACCTGGACACGCTGAGACTCACTGACTGCCTCCTGAGACCCTTAGAAAACATCATGCTGGGTTTCTAAGACTCTTTCAGATCAGTTAAACGTTGGACAGCATCTGCAGCCCGTTAAAGACCTGTGAAACCTTCAAACCTCCAGTGTATCAAGACGCCTCTGTGAAGACGTTGCAGCCCTCCAAACTCCAGGGTACTGGAGGAGACCGACGTGGGAACGTGAATCGACTTTCTTCTCCAGCTGTCTCACCTGAGTCCTCATCACGCCGCTTTATGAGCCGCCGACATCTGATCCGGCTCACGCTGGCCCCTCGTGATTATAGGTGACACACACACATACACACCTAATTGAAAGTGTATGTTGTCGATGATGTCACTATCATTCCATTACAGCGCTGAGATGGCTGCTTTACGATGTTGACTCAGATCGGGTGCTTGATGTGGGGTCAAGTGTGTGTGTGTGTACGCGCGCGCTGATGATAAATTCCTGACGCACAACAGCTTACAGGATCTCCCAGAGCCGCCGTCTGAACTCACGCCCGAGACTGTAGGTTCAATTGTTTACAGGAGTGAAGCTGAATGATTGACAGTTCCAGGCTCCAAGGCGAGGTTTATCACCGATTAGTCGCCACACAATTCAGGCATTTTATGCAATATTTAAAAATAAAATATAAAGCAAATATGAATATTACAAATAAGTGATTTATCATTTCATATTTTGATACAGACCAAAAGAGTTGTCGGCCCAGATGAGCTCAGCTTGGGACAAAATCGACAAAACACTTTCGATCAAAAGATTTTTTTTATGGGCCAGTTAATTGTTTGTGTCGCCGTGGCAACCGCAAACAGACAACTTTACTGGACAGCAGATCCTTAACGGATTCCCAGAAATCACACACACACACACACACACACACACACACACACACACACACACACACACACACACACACACACACACACACACACACACACACACTCACTCACAGAACCAGACGGGCCAGTGAGTGTCGGAGCAGCAAGTTAGTGGTCAGAGGGAGAGTTTGTGTGTCTGTGTGTGTCAGTCTCTTGGGGGTCACATCCTCCTCCTGTTGTGTATCAGGCAGTAAAGTGAAGATCAAGCAGATCAACAGACGCGAGTGATTAGTGAAGAGGTCGAGTCATCGCACAAACACACTCCCACATATATAGAAACAATTGTACACAAAGACGCGCACATGAGAAGTGCACCCACTCGGGGGTCTGTTTGGTCAGAGCAGCGAGCTGAACTGGAAATGAGATGTTCAGTCACTTCCAGTCACACACACACACACACACACACACAGATACACAAAGACAGCATACAACATGTTATTAAGTCTGTCGCCCTCTAATAGGTGATGGACGCAGGAAGTAGACGGAGGAGTGCTTTGATCTCTCCTTCCCTCTCTCACTCACACACACACTCACACTATTATTAATAAACACTGTCTCCTTGTTGTCGAGACATGACGTGTGTGTTATGGATGGTTGAGCGATGGAAGTGAGTGCTTCATGTCGACTTTCACCATCCGCCTCATTCTTCTTTCTTCAAGCCACTTCTCCCCGTCGTGCTGAAGTCGGGTCTTGGAACAGGAATGTTCAACATGTCGGAGTCACGATCAGACAAAACAAGTTCACTTTCCTCCATTAAATGTCTCGTCCTTATATGGTCGCAGTCGAGCTGGCGCGTCTCCGGTTGCTAGCTTCTTAGCTCGGCAAAAGTGTTTTTCACCCTTGCAGTCCATGATAATCTACTGTTCTGCTTTTACTCCAAACACTGTTGGTGGTGAATTATAACAATGATATATTATTTGATCAAACGGTGTTTAAACATTTGTTGAATTACAAAAGTTAATAAAAGACAAACACATGCTTATGTTAGTCTATAAAAACTCATTTTATCTTGCATATAAAATCCTAAAGCCATTTTATAAAACAAAATCTGAAATAAAATTGTTGTAAAATCTGATTGTATTTTCCTTTATTTAGAAAGTGTTGTAATTACGTTCTTTTAATTGAATTTTTTGTTATGAGTTGTTGTGAAGAGGAGAAACAACCTTAAAAAATGAGCTGAGCTCGGAAATAAATCTGTTGCCCGTTTAAGAAAGTGAGATGCCTTGTGTAGTTGAATCTCCTCCCGCCAGCAGGGGGTGCTGTGAGTACAGAATCGTGTGAAGTCGTGGTCATTCTGGTCAGAATGAAATGCTAAGATAGACGAGTGTGTTTGTGCAGAAGAAGACACCAAGTCGCAGTTTAGATTAAAGCAGTGAACATTTTAAAGATCATAATTTACACTTGACATTTTTGCACATAAATAAAGGTCGTAAACCAGAAATGTAAACAGAGACGCTTTGGTCGAAGAGTTTCAGCTCGGGGGGGAAAGACCGTGGGGGGGGGCAGTGCATTGAGGGCAGCTGAGGTGCTTTGGTGTGTTTCCGTGAATGTCGGTTAGGGGGCCATCACAGGGTTCAAAGGTTCCTCAACCGCAAGAGTAACAAAACTAAGACAACATTTATGAAAAACAAGAGCAATCTTCTTCATTCACGCGTCCCTTCGTGACACCACAAACATCCTTCCCTTTAGTTTTTGGTTTAGAAAGTAAAGCCGTGTGAACTTTGGTTGCTAGCGTCGCTGTCGAAAGCCGCCGCGGGGCCGGCTGCGTGCTACATGTGTCATCAGTGGCGACGCCGATTCGTTGGACCACAGGAAGATCTGCCGTCCAGCTCAGTTTGGGTTTTCTTCAAGTAGCAAAAATAAATAGAAGCTTCAGCCTGTAAACACACACTCACATCGTCCACATGCGCTCACACATACGCTCTCGCTGAGGTAACCGTTGTCAATACACACAAACAAAAATGCCCTTTTTAAGTTAAGGAGGCATCAGAGGACGCTGCTGACCTTCAAACCCTGAAGGTCACAGGGTGGACGCAGCTACCAACATGGCTGCGTCGACATGATCATATCTCTTATTGCTTCGACAACAACAGTAATAAATTAAGGAGATTTGTCAATTGATCAAAAATGAAGACATTCGAAGACAGAACAATAATTATATAAATTAGGTTTAAGGTGGTGATTGTCTGGAGGGTGGATAAGTAGTCGTGGGACAAAGTCTTCCTGAGTATGCGAGTCCCTGATAGGTGAGTGGTGGTGACGCCACACTGGACGACCATCAAGAGGATTATTTACATTTGTTGCTCCGGGCAACGCAGTCCGCCGATGGTCTTAGTGGTTATCGTCCATTTCCTGTTTGACCGTGATGTTCGCAGGAAGGGGCGAGGCAGGGCTGCGCCGAAGTTTGATCACTGAGGCTTCGTTTGCTGTCTCAAACGCGCTGTAGCTGCTCTGGTGACGCTGGTGGAAAAGCGGAGACATGACGTCGGACTCGTGCCACAACATCCCCAGCACCTGCTTCTCCAGCATGGCCTCCATCTCCACGCCACCCTGCAGCTGCTCCAGCTGCTCAGCGTGCTCGCTCACGTCGAATCGCTCGATCTCTTCGTTGGCGCGCTGCACCTCGTCTAGTGTGGCCTGCGTGGAGACAGAGGCGGGGCCTGAGCCAGGGGTTGCCGCCAAGCAGTAGCCCTTCAGGTGAAGTCGCAGGCTGCACAGGTGTATGTAGTGTCGGTGGCAGTGGGGGCACTTGTGTGGGCGCTCGCGTGAGTGAAGGCGCTTGTGCAGCTTGAGGTGGACGAACTGCGTGAACTTGGCGGGACAGAGTTTGCAGTGATAGGGCTTCTCGCCAGAGTGCAGGCGCAGGTGAGTCTTCAGGTTGCTGGTGCTGCTGAAGCGCTTGTGGCACACCTGAAGAGCAGACGATAGATGTTAGCCGTGTCCTGCACAAGCCTAGTGGCGAGACACTGGAGGCCTTTGCCGACTCACCTGACACTCGTGTGGCTTCTCCCCGGTGTGGACTAGGTAGTGTTTTTGCAGGTGTGCGAGTTGGGTGAAACCTTTGTTGCAGGTCTGGCACTTGAAGGGCCTCTCGCCACTGTGGACTCTGAGATGAACCTGCAGGAAGATTGGAGAGTCAGCACTACTCTAAAACAGCTGGTGTAAGGCTGTCTAGGTGCTAGGTGGCAAACTCACCTTCAGGTTGGACAGCTGTCCAAAGGTCTTACTGCAGACGTTGCACTCGTACTTGATTTTGCCATTCTGCTTCTTCAGCGGGTAAGGTAGCGCCTTGTAGCCAGCGGATCCCAGTCCGCGCTTGCCCTTACTTAGGTTTATGGCCTCCTCATCAGGGTTGTGCTCGGCAGGACTCCCCAGCATGGCCGAGGTCGGCTTTGTGGGCACACGCTCATTAGATGGAGCTGTTCCAGCGGTAGGAGACCCGGTGTTGTGTCCCGCTCCCTGTGGGTGACCTGGGTACGGCTGGTGGGATCCAGCCTTGTCCTTCAGAGAGGTGGCAACTGAAAACGCGCTGGTGGGTCCAGGCAAGAGGAAGTCTCTGTGGGCGGACGATGGGTGAAGGGGTTCAGGTACCAAGAAGCGCCTCCCTGCTGCATCGGTGGGTAGAAGCGGCATGTGCGTGGGCAGTAGGCTGCTGTAGACCGGGTACATCCTGGGAAAGATCCCGCCCACGGTAGGCACGCCCCCACCAGGAAGAGGGTAGTGATGAGGCAGGAGGTAGCGCGAGTAAGGGCTGCTGGATGGGTAGAAGGGTGAAGGCGGGGAGTAGCTGGGATAGGACAGTCCGGTTGGGTAGAAAGACACTGGGCCAGAGGGGCTTCCCTGAGGTGTGCTGTCCGGGCTGCTTCGAGCAGATGGGCTTGGGGTTGCTGAGGACTGGTTCCCTGGGGAACATGGATAGCCCGCTTTATGGGAGCTTAAAAAGTCCTCAGGGATTTGGGTTCTCAGTGCCGGGTAGAGAGCACGTGGGTACAGTGGACGCTCCGGGCTGTCAGCACAGTGTGGGCGGGTGGGCAGCAGCCTGCTGGGCTCCTTTTTGGAGGTGCCATGAAGGATGGAGAGGACACTGTGCTCCCTCTTGGGAGGATTGGCTGGAGGCGTACTGTCCACCGCAGACTTGTCTCCACTGACTTGTTGCTGCTTGACCTCCAGGAAGGATTGCTCTATTAGGAGAGAGTTCAGAGTCAGGACACTCAACCAACAAAGCAACCAAACCAAGAACTCTATTCTACCAAAGCAAATACAGAAAAGGGTGCAACTCGGTTGAAGCCGTCGTCACATTCGTCTTCGCCGACAGCACAATTAAGGTGGCAGGTTTGATGGACGCCTAGGTGGCGGAGGAGGGAACGGGAAGTGAGGCTCGACAGGTCCTGGTGTATGTGTGTGCTCCTATTAAATCAAGATAAAATCTAAATGTCGACAGAGCTGACGGAGGGCTTCCTGATGAAAAAGCTTTGGCCCCTACCTGCTCCCCCACGCCCACCCCCACCTCCACACACACACACACTTTCCCTGAAGTTTCTGCTTCTTTTCCTGCCTGTACTGTCGGAACCGTCCGTCACTGCTGGGGTCGAAGGTTAAACCAGAGCACTTCCCCTTCAGTTACTCGCACCCGCATTCGTGTCCCGATGATGAAAGCCGCGCAGTCGAGCCGTTAAAACGCTGCTGTCTATTATCGCCGACCTTTTTACTGGCGGGGGGTGGGAAGGGTGTGTGTGTCCGAGTGCGTGGTGGTCATCAACGCTAATCCTCGCGGTTCAAACACACACTCAGCGTCTGGACTCGGTAGAACAGTAAACACTGAGGTTATCAGTCACCCCCTTCCTCCCTCCTCACCCCCCTTGTCCTCTTCCTCCCACCACTAAACAAACACGGCGGCCATCTTGGAGATATCAATCTGTCAACGCCGTCCTTCTGCCAGGAAGTTCAAGTAGTCAACAGAGGAGGCGCAGGAGTCCCCCGCCCCCCACCTCCACCTTCTTAAGTGTGGAGTACAACAGACATAAAGGATAGGAAACTCCACAGCGCCCCCTGCTGAACCAGATCAACTTCAGAATGAAGTCATTTTTGGAGGTGCCGCAGGTGAACGCAGGAGTCAGCGGCGGGTCAGCAGCCTGCGGGGCGCTCAGCTAATTAAAGGCAACACAAACAACAGGGGGCGAGATTTGGGAGTGGAAGGGGGTGGAACCACTGTCGGCCCCCAGGTCATGCGCATGCTTCCTTGCCGGTGGAGTCGCTGAGGCTGGTAGCTCTTTCAACCTGAACTCAGATCTGAACCAGGAGATCTTTGTTTCCTCCACCTGTGCCTCCGGGGATGAACCGGCCCCCGCCAGTCAAACACAAGCCCTAATCTGTGTTGGAGGCGGGTTCTGGATCATGCAGCGCTGAGAGTGACTCATCTGCAATGATCGACTGTAGCTGGAGGGTCCAGTCAGCGCATCATCCACAAGACTTGGACGGACTTCAAACTCATTTTCTTCAGAATCTCTTGACACTTGGGAGTGGAGCTTCCCACTTGCACGTGTCCTGCGCATTAACCCCGGCCAGCAGGCCGGACCCTCGGCTCCAGTCCAGTCCGGTCGTGGTCTCTGAGCCGAGCGGCTTCATTAGTGAGAATGCGTTGCAGATGTGAAGCTGGCGGGACGGCGAGCGTCCTGTCGCCGCTGTTAAAGTCTCACGGTGCTCTGAGTGAAGCTGCGTCTCCTTCCTCTGAGCACATCAGCCTGTCATTATCTCACACACACGCTTTCATCTCCGCGGTGCCATCGTCCTTCTTGTGTGCACATGACAGTGTAATTAGAGCGACAGGGGCTCAGGCCCCTAATGCCACAGTCGCACACTTGAAGAACTGCTCTTCACATAAAAGCACACACTCACTGGAGTGTCTTCACTGGCCTTTTATGTGGAAAAACGGTTTAAAATGTTTGTCCGCAGCAAAATTTACCAAACAGTCTTGTAGAGTTTGGTGGAGGCCACGGGAGCGCAGGTGTGTCCGGACCGGACCGAATGTTACACATTTGAGTTCACCTTTGTTCATTCTCACACCTGGATTTGAACCCACAACCCTCAGTTATCAGTCACCCACCCTCTGAAAGGAAAGTGTGGTGGCTCTACTCCGAGTCTCAAGATGACTGAGCTACACCTGTCCCATCATCTGAGCTAGGCTAGCTTAGCCTGGTGCTTTACATCTGCGTGGAGCAGTGATGTCATCAGTCGGTGACTTACTGAGCTTCTGCATCATCATCTCTCCGGACGGCGGGTAGTGCAGTCGCTGGGCGAAGTCCTGGCAATACCAGACTAGCAGCTCGGCGCCGGCCGGCACCGCCTTCACCGTGTAGAAGTAGATTTCCATCCCGTTCTGGCACGCAGCCAGGTTCTGCTCAGCCGCCGAATGCGCCGGGTTCACGTAGCGCATCCAGTTGGAGCGACTCTCGTCCAGGCCGTCCACGAAGTGGCGGAACTCGCCGTCGGCGTAGATCTGAAGAAAGACCAGAGCAGATTCTCTTGGTGTCTGTCCACACGTGTGCGCGCTAATAATAGTTCAGCTGTGATGTCACATCCTGCCCGCGCTTTCTCACACACACGCTGAGCCCAAGTTTCCTGCTTCCATCAGCGAGTGTGACATCACAGGAAACACTCCCAACTTGTGAGTGTCCTTGTGTGTGTGTGTGTGTGTGTGTTCATCACCACTCACCCTCCAGAAGTACTTTCGGTTGGCGTCTTTTGGGACGCTGGCTGCTGTGTAGATTTCTCCCACCAGGGGGCCAAAGCGAGTTCCTTTGGGGATGTACTCTCGGCTGCACACACCCACCACCTTCACACACGCACAAACACACGGTTATCACACTCATCTCTTCCCAGATATTCCTGCATTTCTTTCTCACAACTAGCCATTGTTGTTGATGGTACGTTTAAACATGTGAATGGCTGTGTACTATGGGAGGAAACCAGAGTTCCATCGGAATTAAGTATGGAACTCTTACACTCCATAGCGTGTCATCTGTTGCCTCAAAAGACAGAGGGAGGAAGGATAGAGGGAGGAAGAGGAGGAGATAGGAGAGATGATGAAGAGCAGATGAGTGCATCAGTCACTTCCTGCTGATAACAGATAAACAGATGGATCAATAAATGTGTTGTTAATGAGCGTGAGAACCGAATGGTGGTGAACATTTGAGTCAGGCTGACTGTTAGGTCATGTCTGGAGGTCAGCTGGGTCACTATGGTGTGTCAGAGGCATGCGCTGCAGCGGGGTCTCACCTCTCTGGTGTCCGGCGACAGTCTGAACAGAAGGTTCCGCGGTAGCGACGCCTCGGCTCTAGTGGTCCCGGGCGCCTCGCCGTCCGTGTCGCACGTTGTATCCTTGACGATGTACGTGCACTTCTCCTCAAACTCCGCCTCCGTCCAGACGCCCATGTCGACGTCGTCCACGTCGGAGTCTGCTGCGGCCCCTGGTGAGCCGGGCGTGGTGGCTGTGGATGCCATCTTGGCGAGGTGGTGGGTGTGGTCCTGCTCCATGGTGTGCGCCCCCTCACTGGTCAACATGGCCGAGCTATGAGAGGTCGCCTAGCAACAGATGACAAGGAGACAGGTGAGAACAGGTGAGGACACACACCCTGACACAGATACACACTTAGATAAGGACAAAGACACAACCGCACAAAACATCAATGTAGATACACACACACAGACAGGAAGCCCTTGTGTTCATTCATAAATCTCCTGAAGTATTTTGAATTGAAACCTTCATCGTAAACCCTGATGATAATGATGTGGGACATTTGTTGTTTACTTGGGTCGCATCAGTCACAGGAAGGAAACTGGTCTGAGACTGAATCAAGCTAAAATTAGAAGCAGCGGAATCATCCTGGAGATCTGTGTGTGTGTGTGTGAGGGGGGGGGCAGTTAGGAAGGAAGAAGGCAGCGCCAAAACTTTTCCATTTGGGGGGCCACAGCAGCACAAACAAAACTTCAAACACAATCCCACCCAAGACAATCCCACACACGCTCACACACTAAAACAAGTCCATTATCAACTATCAAGTATTATGAATGAATCGCTTCTGTCAAAAGTTCATTTCTAATTTTCACTGTTTCAAAAAAAACAGCAAAAACATAGAAAAAATAAGTTCTAACTTTTTTTTAAATTTGATTTTGAATTATTTTTGTTTCAAAAATGACTAAATGAATTCGTTTTTATCTGGTTGAAGCAGAAAAACTCTAAATCTTGCTCATTTATTCATTTTCTAAACAAGTTTTTTTTTTCTTATTCTAGTTTGTTAGATGTTAGACACTCTAGAAATTGATTCAGTTAAATATTTTTATTTTTTTTTTAAACACGGTCAAGTTAAATTACGACTGGATGTAATCTGTTTCTTGAGAACATTTAAATAAAGTTATGAATGCGAACTTTTTAAGTCTAACTCTTCTGCGGTTTAAAGAAGGCGATGTTTGTTCACTAAAAGTTTTTACTAAAACGGTTTCACATTATTCTATCCAAATCAATCCGTCTTATAAATAAAATTAAATAAATATAAATTCGCTTTGCACATTAAAACCTGTTTCTTTAAAACAAAAAATGATGTTCTGAAAATATTCGTAATCAGCGCAAAAACAAAACGGTGATAAATTAAAACACATTTTTATATCACTTCTGAGACGTCTGACCAATTTCTCGTTAAAGAAAGCAACAACCGAGATGAATAAAAAATTAAAGGGTTTTTCTTTACAGCGCAAAACATCAAATCATCGCAGAAAAAAAGCGCAGTGGATCAACAAGTGTCGGGAAAACTCTAACAACCGCGACGACGACTCCAACTGCTCAGTTAGTTGCAATAAAAAGTTAAAATAAAAAGTAATTGTCTGTCCCGACATGTCCGGGACGGTGACGGATTAAAGTCAATAAAGTTGCAGACTTCGAAGTTTCGACTTCTTCTCACCGTGTAACTCTGCTCCCATCCGCACATAAGGTCGTCTGGTCCGGACCGTCCGAGTGTCCGACAGGTGCAGTCCCGGTGCTCCGCACGGCGAGTGTGTGAGGGAGAGCGGCGGAGCGTGTGTGAGTGTGCGTCGCTGTCCTGCCTCGACTGTCTGACTCTGCGAGCATCTGTCGCTCTACCCTGCTCCCGAGCGCTGAAGCCCCGCCCTTCGCGCTCGCAAGCCCCGCCCACAACGCGGAGCTCTGAGGAAGAAGCTTTCACCTGAGGCAACACACACACACTCAAGTGTGGAGATAATGTGAGTGTTTGGGGGGAAGTATTGAGTCACTGTCACAGGATGTTTCTCTCTTCCCCTGGTAAACACACACACTCTCGCGCAGAGGGTGCCGCCCATAGGGGGCAGCACTGATCTGTGCGCTCACTTTCTCCTCGTTAACTGACTTCACTACTTTTAATTTCTCACACTCGCGCTGCCTGTCTGTCCTTCCATCCATCTGCTGTCCTCGATCCATCCTTCAACAAACCTCTGCCTGTCCTTGGTTTGGACTCCGGTGGTCCACCTCAAGCAAGAGAAGCCATCTCCTCTCCTCCTCTCCTTTCCCTCCCACTCCTCCTCTCTCCAGTTGTTTTCCAGGTTGAAAATGTCCGACAGCTGTGGCACCACATCTGTTGTGTGTGTGTGTGTCGTCCGTTGGCAGGAAGCAGTAGGCAGCGAATGATGTGGTCAGACCTGCTGTCACCAGTGTGTGTGTGTGTTTGTCGGGGTCTCCACTTCTTCCTGCTCCTCTGGTCCTCGCCGTGAGTCACATGACCATTGTCAGACTCTCTGGTCCAGTGGACCGACATTGTTCTTGATCTGATCAGTATTCAACTTTATTATTGTTTTAAGAATCGTGAATTCTGTATGAATAAATGGATTAGATTCTATTTCCCGATAAATACAATGCAAGTCTTCTTTAGCTAAAAAAAAAGGTAATTAGCATTTATTCATAGATTATTTTCCTTTTCTCAAAATATTTCCAGATATTTCAGCTTATTTTACTTATCCTTTTTACCATATAGCTAATCACTAATATACTAGTCACCTTGTGTTTGATGAGTTTGATTCACTCATATTTTCACTCATCTTCTGGAGTACTTTTATCCATCCATTTTACCTGCTCCAGCAACAGTCACCTGTTTCATGAGCTGCTCAAGTGCAGCTGAGCGGGCCCGCGGCCTGTGACCTCTGCGGGGGTCACTCACCTGCTGAGCTGCCTGAGGTGAATGTTGGTCGACTTCTCCACCTGAAGACAGGAGCAGAGGTGCGTGTGTGAGAGAGATAGAGGCCCTCCGTTAAACTAACAGACCCAGGAGGTCCCCTGCTCCTCTTTGTCATGGCCCTGTGTCTCCTGCAGGCATGCATGCCGACACAACAACACACAGTTCCATCCCCGCCCCCAGCTCCCCTCCAAATGTAGATTAAAACTCTCATTTCGTTTCCTCACGCAAACATGTCGTCCTTCTTCCACAGATTTCTGGCCAACAGGAAGTGTGCCTGGCTGCCAGGAGTCCGACGGCGGCGGCGGCGGCGGCGTCTGCGGCGGCGGCGGCTCCGCCAGGCGACCTGCCACACATCAAACACGGACCCCCCGCAGGTACCAAAGGTGGACGTGATTTGCCTCCCGGTGACTGACAGCAGCTTTTGTCTTCCCTCACACGGCACCGCTGAGTCCGCAAAATACTGCAGAAGTGATGAAATCTGCCTCGCTCGAACCTCGATCCAGAGGCAGTCATGTGACCTGAGCCAGCGTCGGTAAGGGATTTTCCTCCACCTGTTGCTGTGTTTGGCCTCGGGTTGGACGGACAACTCCGAAGAAAGTTGAGGCTTCATGTGATGTTTTTTCCCCTTCATTTTTCCAACGTTACAATTGTGAGCGCCACAGTGGAAGTAAGTGCCCACACTCTAAAGGTGATTATGGGATGTTCCCTTACTCTGTTGTGTAAGTCCATGGAAGAGTAAGAGAGTATGTGTGTGTGTGTGTAGTGTTGTCATGTTGCTGCAACCATCTGTTAGAAGTGTGGTGGAGGACCAGCGAGTGTGTGTGGACACGCTCACACAGCAGGGGGGGATTGGCCAGATTAGGGGAGCCTCTCCCTCCGCATCACCCCCCCACCCCTCCTCAAGTCCTGGACCCTTGCATGCCCGATTCTGTGGGGGAATCATGGTCGAGTGTAACCTGCTTAATTCTCCTTAATGGCCGCTCCATTCAGGGATTAACTTCCTAAATCCGTGCACACACACACACACTCTGGTGCATGGTCAAACTGTCATTTGGCAACTCACACAAAGGAAGTGGACAATAGATGATCCTTTGCACTGATTTGGCATCAAATGGCCTGCAGGCGACAATTAAAATGTTTGGGACTCCAGCGTGGTGTGTGTGTGTGTGTGTGTGCGAGCGAATGAGCCTTTGTTATTATTTGATTTGAAACAATATTCTGCCAGTGAGCAGGTGGACACCGTTGATGCATTTAT
The DNA here is from genome assembly GCF_027744825.2 of Synchiropus splendidus. NCBI lineage: Eukaryota > Metazoa > Chordata > Actinopteri > Syngnathiformes > Callionymidae > Synchiropus > Synchiropus splendidus. The sequence continues at coordinate 6,791,783 of NC_071348.1, read as the reverse complement.
GTTTGCTATGTGTATTTCTTCCTTGACTGTTGAAAAAACATTTAAAATGCAAATGGAAACTCGAACAAAAGAGTGTATGTCATTTGTGTTAAATGATTCCGTGAAGTTTGTGAGCTCATAAGTGGGAGTTTGACTTAATATCAAAGGCGTTGGAGGTTTACGGATTGGTCGGTGGGCGGGGCTGTTGTATGTTGACTCCGCCCATCGACTGGTAACTAGCCGAAGAGTGAAGCTCAGGTTCAGGTGGTTGTTACACTGCAGACTGAGTCAGATTTCAGGAGTCAAGAAAAAGATGCGTGTAGGAAGCAGACATGAGCAGATAAAATGGAAATAAAGCCTCTTTTAATTCAGTCATGAGTGAGAGAACTGTGTGTTACCAAGGCTCCGTTACCTGTCATGGGCAGAAAAGAAAGACGGAATGAGAACACGAAACCTTCAAAAACATTAGCATCAGAGCTAAGCTAACGTGCGGCTACTGACGCCACAAACACACAAGTGTGCTACTTACACACCAACGATGGATATTTCAGGAACATTTCATATCACGTCAAGGAGCCGTGATTCATCGTTTGTCATCACCAACTTTTAACTTCCAGGATTTTCCAACACACACACACACACACACACACACACACACACACACGGTAAACTAAGCAGAGTGAAGACAAAAGACGACAGTATCTAGGTCACAACGTTCAGTTTCTGTGATTGTGTTTCTCAAGTGTGTGTGTGTGTGTGTGTGTGTGTGTGTGTGTGTGTGTGTGTGTGTGTGTGTGTGATGAGGAGGTTAGCAAGGGTGCGAGTGCTGATTAGCTTGAACTGGTCACATGCCATCATCATCATCCTCGGTGTCATCCATCACTCACTGACCCCCCAGAGCCACATCAGCCCCTGAGGCCCTCGTCCACCCGAGACCCCTCCCCAGCTCCCCTGCCTCCTGAGGACCTGGACTGACCACCGCGTTAATGACGGAAGCATCGACTCTCAAACCTGGGTGTGAACATCAAATCATCCACTGCACTGAAGTCCAGCATCTGAACCCTTGAGCAAGCTTGAATTGGAACCGCCAACCCTCTGTAACGGACGCCACAACAGCCAGACTCAGATCTGGTTACTGGCCACATGGACCTGAACCCTGGTGAAAACTGGGTCCAGACCTCCAGCATCTCAAGAGCCTGGTCTGGCTCCTGGTCCGGTCCTCCCTCCCCCCCCCTGAGGTCGCGCCCTCACCAGGACCTCCTTGACCACTCGCTGACCACCACCCTCCGGAGCTGCTTGGCAGATGTCGCACATCACAGTGCGCCGCCATCATGTCGCCGTGGAAACGTGGCTGTAAACACCTTGAGACAGCGAGGCTGCTTCTGCTGACGATGAGGAACGGACGATGAAGATGATGGATGTGATGATGACTCCGCTCATTATCCGCCATTAACCTCGGCGACTGCAGCTGTCAGTCATGGAAGCTGGTCACATGACTCCCGGCGATGCGTTTCCATTGTCCTCTGAACACTTGAATCTAAACATGTTTTCCTGCGGGTGGGACCCACCTGAACCCGCACGCACACGCGGCACGCCAACCAGCCAATAAACGGCAGTCGTGCGGACGCGTCTGTCTCCTGAAGCGGCGGCGGCGGATTAATAACCAGATTAATTACCGCGCGGCTCAATTAGAGGTGACTCGGCGTTTATGTGGGTCAGGAGACCCAGGGGGTCCGAGTGGGAGGTGAAAGTCCAGCGAGTTCGATCCTTAATGAGCGTCTCCCAGTCATGTGACCCGCGTGTGGAAAATAAGTGTTGGTGAGATGCAGGGAAGTGTGTGTTGTGGGTGTGTGAGAGGTGTGTATCTGACCTGAGGCCCGTCTGATAATGAACCTGTAAAACGATACACACACACACTCTTATCAGTAACCCAGTGACCCGCTGGCCTTGAAAAGTGAAATGGATTTACGGCTTTTCAGTCTTTCTTCAGAAATATTGTCGTCTTTTATTACAGCAAGTGTGTGCGTGTGTGTCGGAGAGGCTACTGAGTGTTGTGGGTTCGATGAGGCCGGGAGACGTTTATTTCGGGTATAAAGAGGAAGCAAAGTTCCTTTATGACGGAAGCAAAACACAGATCGCATCTGTGTGCGCACACAGCCATTACACAACCAATAACAACAAGAATCAACAATTAAGCAACAACAAGGTTATAGAAATGAGAGCAATAATTCAGAGGGAGGAGGACATGGGTTGCAGCGCCACTCGGGGGCAGGGGTTTTAGGTGCTGTGTCAGCAGTATGTTGAAGAGTGAAACACAACAGTGACACACACACACATGTTGCACAGAGCGGAGTATAAGTTCAGTCCAACAAGAGAGAGTAAACACTGATCCATCCCAGCTGTGTGTGTGTTCCAGTGTGCACACACACACACACACGCTCAGTAAAACACTTCCGAGCCCCCAACCTTTCCATCAGACTGATCGTCCCACACACACTTCCACCACTTTGATGAGGTGAAGCAGTGTGTCCCTGTGCCACTGTGTGTGTGTGTGTGTGTGCTGATCTGGTTCGTGTAAAGATCAGAAGATTGGACTCATGCGCACGACGGAAGTTGAAGCCACACAGCGTGAAGAACAGAGGGAGAGTGAAGGAGTGGGAGCTTCAGGGACGCAGTGAGCCCACAGCTCCAGCAGGGGCAGCGTTCACATGCCTTGGTGGAGCTGTGCGGAAGCTTGCTCCCGTTTTTGGACGTAGAAATCATCTAAGTGAGTTTGAGTTCAGTTTCTCCAGGGCCACGATTTGTGAAGGCGGCATTTTTATGTTTTTCAGGTCTCGTGATCCAAGTCGCATCTCTGTCTCGACTCTGGCTCCAGTTTTGTCGAGCGATGAATCCAAAGACATGTCAGAGATGAGTGACATCACACATCAATTGATAAACAATCGAAGGCGCCAACGACAAACTCTTCGCTCCCTCATGTTTGTCTGGGATGAAATGGATGTTCATCCTGATGACACACACGTCTGTCTGGCTGCGGTCAGCGTGCCCCCCACAGCACACACACACTCACACAGCTGCATCCAACATGCTGAGGCGGTCTGGAAACCACTTCCTCTCAGCAGCGCCAACACATTTAATTCATTTACCGTTCACAGAGACGGAGCACTTTCACTGGCTGCACGTCTCAGCAGAGCTGCGTATGTCAGAAGGTGTCGAAGCTCTCAGGTCATACGCAGCCTGTGTGTTCAAGCCGCTATGGCTTCATCACAAACCCGCTCGCCTTCAGACTGGTGGGCACTCTGTAAATATTTAGAGGAAGTGGAGGGGTCCCCGGTGCGGCCTGTCGTAGCGAGAGACAGATCACATCCTGCACCTCCACACACACGCGCTTCTATCCGGTGGCTTGAATCCGCAGCTCCGGCCACCGGGTCGAGCCGATCAATCACACTCGCACACAGCGCGGGTCAGATACTGGACAGAGTGTTGACTGGCCTCCCTCCTCCACCTGAAACCCCTGGACGACCCTCGACCCCTGCTGGACTTCTGCGGGCGGTCGCCGCTCACATGACAGTTGCTCTTCCGAACACCCTTTTTAACCACCTGAACAGTCATGTGACCATCAGCAGTTTGAACTTTGTCGTCTCAGCACTATTGCATTGACTTCCTGCGCGGTATCACCTTTGTAATGACCGTGTTATATCACGCACACAAGCACAAACTACTGCTTCCTCGTGTCGACCCCAGATTGACCTTCAGGGTGGTCGTGACCCCCACTTGCCCCTACCCCCTCACCCCCCCGGTTCCTCTTGATTATAGAAGCTGACGACATGATCATCAGGTGGACAGTTGTGATTGGAACGTCAATAACAGTTTGTGGTTTCATTGAGATGAGACGCTTGTGTGATGGGTCATGTGACAGGACGGCCAACAGGTTGCTGCCACCCCGGCTTGCTGGGACGTGCAGGAATGAGCGCGTGCCGTGGTCATGTGACCCATGCCGACTCTCCCGCTCTCAGCCCCGAGACTCGGGAAACCTGTTTGTCGGCGTCTCGGAGGTTTGATGTCATTTTTACGAGCGTGTCGGGACATTCCTGACCACTGTTTGCCGAGTGGAACATGCTGCTAATTAGAGACGCCGAGAAGAACAGAGAGAGAGGAAGAGGAGGAGGAGGAGGAGGAGAGTGTTTGTGAGTGGAAGGGCGGAGGAGGAGAGCCAGTGTAATTGCTCCTATTAGCCCAAACCTTCAAAGCTGCTGCGCTTTTACAGACTCCACCACTTCATAAGTACAGAGGAGACGCCGAAGACCAACAACGTCTGACGCTCGCCGAGAGGAGCTCAGCCGCCTGTCACGGAGGAGCAAGAGTTGTTGACATCATGTGACCGTGTGGTCAACAGACACCGAGCTGGAAACCCTCCATCCTGAAGGTTGCTCAGACAGGAAGTGTCTGGAGATGCTTCCTTCAAGGCCTTCTTTGAAGAACCAGAACCAATGGAGCAACTTTGCTGGGTTCCTGTAGAGGAAGTGAACTTTGACCCTCAAGATGGAAGTTACTCAGTAACTCTGCTCTCAGCACCAGCAGCAGCGACCAACTCCAGGGCTTCCTTCTCCTTCCTCCGGGCCTGTCGTTGGCCTCCGCCCCTCCAGCCCCCCCTCCACACTCCCCACACTCAGTTTCAACACAGACAGCTCTTATCTGACCTCTGACCTTTGCTGAGGACACAGTCCGGTCTTCTCCCGCTTTAAAAGCACTCGTCACCTCAGCAGCTTCAGGTGTTCGCGCCCGTTAGTTTGTTTTTGGGGGTCGATCTGCTGATAACACACATTTATATAATCATTCTTCTTAAAGTGGGATTTAATTAATTAGGAAAACATTTGAATGAAATTTCTTTGTATTGAATTAATCATTTAAGGATTTAAAAAATATTATGTTTCTCTTTTTATTTTCCTTCTTCTGTATCTTTTACTCAAGTTATATTTGATTGATTTTTCTTAAAATATCAACAATCCTCTCAACGATTTAACTTTAATGTCATGTGTTGATGAACAATATAGTTTTCTGTTAAAGGGAAGATTATCTTAATAACTGTCCCTATTGAGTGTGTGTGTCCCTGTGTGGTAGTGCGTGTAGTAAGGGTGGGTTTTTTTGTTATCTGTGTGTTGAGCAACGCGAGAGGTTAAAAGGGTGGAGGGAGGGAGACACAGAAGAGTGTGAGTGTTGGTGTGTGAGCCTCTGTAATTTGTCCTCAATGAGCCTGTAATTACAACACACACCAGGATGTCTCACGATATCTCACGTGTGAGAGGACAAAACACAAACGCACAAAGCAAAAGTGACTAGAAACCCATGAATGCAAAGCGCACACACGCACAGGTGTTGCAGCAGTGATTCATGGGAGTCGCGCCAACACACTGGATTTTCAGTTACTCTCTGATGATGTCGGTGTGTGATGTTACGAGGACCCCAACACTCTCATGTCAACGCAACAGTTGAAACTCATGGACACATTCACAAACACACACAGCCCTGGTGAGCTCAGCAGCAGCGTGGAGGAGCCACACACACTGACTAAAGCAGCCACCAGCGACACAGACGGTGTCCTGTTGTGGGGACCGGGGGGGGGATTCTAGGGGGGAGTGTGTCGGCCAAACAGCTGATGATACAAATTGATTCTAATTGACTCACACGGGCACAAGAACACACAGAGAGAGGTGGAACACACACAGACACTCCCTGGCCCCTCGCACACGTTGCTCCTTAGGATTCTGTTAGTCCTTCTGTGGGCCCGCCCACCCAAGGTCACATGACCTGTCAGTCATTTCCATCAGCGTGACACCTTTTCTTGTCTACAGCTTGTGTGGATTAGAAAAGTCTGTTAAACAGAGAAACTCAAAGGTGAAGACCCTCGCACCCATGAGCCAGAGACGCTAACAACAGAACTAACTAACGTATTGAACTTGGACGACACGAGTTGAAGCCAGGAGGGTGTCGACCTGGACCTGAACGACTTGAGGGATCTGTGAATTGGCTGTTTCTGGTGTAAATAGAACCCGACTTACTGTTGTTTTTCATTTTTGAAAGTGCATTTCTGATGATGGTGTTTTGGTTCCGTGACGATAAACAAATAAACACAGCATGGCTCAGCAGACTCGGACTCTGACCTGACACATACACACACACACACACCTCCACACACACGGCTTCCTCAGTCGATGTCAGACCTGATGGAAGTTGTAGTATTGACTGGACGTGTGCCAGCTGCCTGCTCCCAGTGTGTGTGAGCTTGTCCTTGTAAAGCTGTACTTGTGGGGACCAATGCGTTCAAGCGCACCTCCTTGTGGGGACCTGTTGCCATTTGTTTAAGGCTCAGTTTGAGGAAGAGAACTTCAAATTAACTCGTTCGTTCAGAGCCCTGGTTGAGGTTAGCCGTGTGTTTGGGATGGTTAGCCAGGGGAAAGCATTATGTCAATGAGCGGTCCTCACAAAGATAGAGGTACAAGCGTGTGTCAGTGATGACCCACTCAGAACTGGTAACTTTTCCTCGACTCACCTCAATAAAAGCAGAAAAGTAAAAATCAGCTGCTGCTGGTCATGTGACCTCTCGCCAGTGTTAACTAGACTTAACACTGGAGAGGTAACGGGGACCGGAGTGGTGAACATCACGTGTCGTGTCTGCTGCTTGTGAGCGTCGGTGAGTGTGTGTGTGTGTGTGTGTGTGTGTGCCACAGTGAGAGTGACAAAGAGGTGCGAGCCTTTTAATTACACAAGTGACATATGTAGGAATGCAGGGAGTGGTGTGTGTGCCTGGCCGCGACCCGGCCCTGACCTTGTGCCGCAGTGTGTATATATGAACGCTTTTAACCCCTTTGTCGGTGTGTGTCAGTGTGCGTGTGCATATGTTTGTGAAATTCATGGCGTTCCCCTTCTCTCCGACGCCGTTAGCCCGTTCACCTGTTGCACGGCACCAAGACCAAAGCAAGCATGGTGGCAGCTGAAGAGGTCAAAGGGCGACTCTGCATGTGTGTGTGTGTGTTCTATTGTTGTGCTGTTTCTTATATTGTTTCACTCGACTTGAGTCTGTTTATAGCTGCTGCTTCAGCCCTCCGCACACACAGTGAAAGCTCTCCCTCCAATGAGCCTCAGTCCAGATCAGTTTTCACACAAGTGCCTGATCTCTGCTTAACACCAAAGCACCTTCACTCTCACACACACAAACTAGGAGCTACGCAGCGTCGCACATGTGCGGAAACACACAGGAAAAACACACACAAACAGGCAGGTACAAAAGCAGCGGCTGCAACAATCATCGACACCACGCAGGTGTTTTGGGAGAAAATGATGAGATGAAATGTCTCATCCAGGGTCAGCAGGTCTGACCGGTGATCGAGTGCTCGCTGGCTCGCTGGCTCCATAGTCAAAGCTCACACGCATCACCTGGTGACGCTTCTGCACGGATCGCTGTCAGCGTGAAGCTGCAAACCAACGTGACCACAAGAGGGTTTGCAGTGACGGACGCAGGAATGGCCGGTCCATCCCTGCCTGAGCAGAGGAGCTGAAGAGGTCATGAAGGTCACCAGCTAAACCTTTTCTGGATTCCGCTGGTCGCTGCCCGGGCCCGAGAGAAGAGAGAGTGAGCCTCACTTACGGCCACTGTTAGTATCCAGCAGGGGTCAAAGGTCGCCTGCCGCTTTACGCGGTCATTAGAATCACAAGTCAAGGTGAAGAGACTCGCGGCCGAGGTGGAGGCCATGCCTTGCTCAAGGACACGACAGAAGGGATGTGTTCATCATCAACCCGCTGTTGATCATGTGACCAGAAAGGCCCCAAATTCTCAAGTCTGAAAGAGGGACAGAGCTTCAAAAGAGAAGTGAATATCAGCAATAACACAGGATGGAGGAGGATGAAGGTCCAACACTCTCCGATGGAATCACACACACACACACACCTGTCCAGGCAGCAGCAGCTGTCTCTGGAATCGATCCTGGAGCGTGTCGAGGATGAGCCGCCTTTGTGTGTGTGTAAGGAGATATCCTGCATGTTTGGGCTTTTATCATTGTGTGTGTGTTGTTGAAGGTCTCACACACACCAACATGCACAAACACTACTGTTAAACTCACCACTTGTAGCCTCTGAACGCATGACAGATGTGTGTGTTTTGGAGTCGGACCGCTCCACAGTCTCAGCAGAGCCCGACCCTAAATCACACACACACACACACACGTACGTACAGACTTCAGTCTCGAACACACTGATTAGTCTGACAGCTGCTAATGAAGCCCGCTTCATGTGTGTGTCCTCCAGGGAAATCTCTCTCTCTCTCTCTCTCTCTCTCTCTCTCTCCCTGTGTTTCTTTCTCGCTCGCTCACTTTCCCTCACAAACGAGACATGAAGAATCAGGTGACTAATGAGGGAAGTGAATGTAACACGATGCCTTCAAGGACCATTGCGACTGTACTGTTCATCAGACTGAAACTGTCCGCCGTGCCTCTGTGTGCGTGTGCACGTGTGTGTGTGTGTGCGTGAGTCGGACAGGTTTAATCACAGAAGGCCTTGTCCAGGATGAATTTGTGGCCTCCTAATTCATCGTGGAGCTGCCGGCCTTGGACCACTAATGAAACCCACCAAGGTTAACCACCGGGGCAATCACAACCACGCACACGCACACACTCACAACACACAACACAAACACACACAAACTTGTTTCTACATTTAGATCCATCCATTAGCATTAGCTTAGCCTCAACTGCCTGGGCCGAGTGACATCACACACTCATGAAGGGACACTTCCTGTTGGTTGCGCAGTTCGGACAGGAAGTCAGGAAGGGCTCAGTCCGAGTCGGGCTTCTGGTTTGGAAACCCAAACCCAAATAAGCGATGACGGTTTGATGTGAAGTGAGGTACGTGCAATCGCTGGAATGTTGCAACACAAATGACGACAAAAAGTTGAGGAAACATCGGCATCTGAGGGATAATTCATATGCCGCACTGACACACACTCCCCGAGGACACACACATCAGCGGCAGCTTTAATCTGCCGACTTCATCATTCAAACACTGAAACTGTCAATCAGCTGCGAGTGCGTCTGTGTGTGTGTGTGTGTGTCATCAATCGAGAGTCGTTGCAAGTGACGCTCCCGAAGGATGATCCAAGGTCGTGCGAGGGTCGCAGAGTTCATCCCCTGATCGCCCCCCCTCCCCCGCCTCACCAGGATCATCTAGACTTTTCAGGATTTCAGTCTTTGCTTGGACGATTATGTCACCGGCACAGACCTGGTTCTGATCCGGACCAAGACCGGCATGTGGCGTGTGTGTGATGGTTGAGAGCGTGACAGCTTTGACTGGAGGTCCAGACGAGCCAGACTCAAATGACTTTGACACCGGATGGGTGGAATTATTGGTCCCGTTTTTGTGAGGTACCGAGCCGGATGTTCTCTTGATCAGCTCGACTCGAGTTAGCTCTGGTACGAAGCTCGCTCTTCTTCTGTTCTGTGTGAACCTGCTCAGGTGGCTCACTGAGCTGTGACGTCACCGTGCGTTCCAGACCAGCCTCAGCAGGTGAGTCAATAATGAAGTGGCCCCGCTGACCGGCCCAAGTGCCCGTGATGACCCTGCTGTGTGAAATGACTCCCCCTCGTGTGCCTTGTTGTTTCCTCGCAGCCTGAGGAGCGTTATTAAAGAGGGCGAAGGTCATCATCTCTCCTGTAGATTACCACAGTAATCCTGCCGCTGAGGGTCACTGGGTTCTCTGGTCATCCAGGTCAGTCTTCTCAACAACCAGTTCACCCTGGAAGCTCTCACAAACATACACCCCCAGCGTCTTTACTGTCCACTCTGGTGTTTCAGTGGGTGGGTCCATGCAACAATAATTCACACACGAAAACATCACTCCGAAACAAACACACTGTCATTTGCTCAGGTCTGAAACTGATGATGAGAGAATGCTGGACATGGACAGGAGTCAGAGGTGAAGGAGGTGACAGTGATGTGTAAGGGAAGCTGAAGTGGTGACTGTCTTGACAAACGTTCTCAGGAGTCTGAGCTGAAGGTAGAGAGTGGGAAAAGGGAAGGACATATGGGAGGGAGAAGGTTGGAGACCAAGTTGGAGAGGCCAGATGGTTTGTTGAGAGGCAGATGCAGATGGAAGAAGAGGAAGAGGACATGAAGGTGTGACTGGAGGATGGTGAGGAACGCTGAAGGTGGACCTGCTGTAATGGGAAAAGAAGAGGAGTTGGAGGGAGACTAGACATTCAGTGTCACGAGTGAGTCAGCACCTGGAGGAGCTTCCCTCCTGACTTTGAATCACCACCAGGTTTGGGGGGTCAAAGGTCAGGTGTGAGAGAGCGCCCACCAGTGCTGAGGGCTGTGATGGACAGGACAGGAAGACTTGGACGTCCCGGAGATGAAAGCGTCTGTGGAGCGACGCACTTTCCCTCCGCTGCAGTGTTTGTGTCTCCAGTGTGTTGGATTTACATCCCCGCGCTCCGTTCATGGCTCATTTCCATAAATCAGCTGTCAGAGTGTTTGTAGCTGCAGGACGTTAACAAGAGGCCGCAGTCCAAACACTGGCAGACCTGGCGCGCCAGGGTCGCACCGACGACATCCATCTCCTGAAAGGGGCGGGGCTTCCTGCAGTGGGCGGGGCTTGGATGTTCCATTCAGAGACAAGACGTTGGACTTCTGAGGGAGTTCTCCACTTCCTCACCCTGGACCACACACACACACCTCCGTTAGTTACACAGACAAACTGAAACACTTAACAACTCAAACAATCACATGTAAGTACACTCACTTATCTCATGTGCACACAAACACACCGGAGAACAACACAGTTTCTTAAATACAAACACACACTTTGTTGCATCATCCTCCACCCACAGGTTTGAGACTCACAACTGACGCACACTGGGTAGCTGGATGAGCACAGTAAAACACACATCACCACACGACAATCGATCCGCTCACACCTATGTTTCTATACTGCCACTGCTACTACACATGAGTCAGCTCTATCACAACCTGATGTGAATGACTGGACTGATAACAGCACCCCCCTCCACACACACACACACACTGTGGGAGTAAGTGGGTGTGGTTTGTGGCTGTCAGCCTGGAGGCAGGAAGTCGTTCTTGACGTCAGACTAGATTCCATCTACATTTCCTGTCTGCAGTCGGATGTCCACACGCTAGACCTCGAACCTGTTTGACTTCATCTCCCACAATCCTCCAGTCTCCCTCAGTCACATGACCTTACAGAGAGTCACCCAACTTTTAGAAACATGATTTGTTAAGTTGGATGCTTCAGATTTTAGGAGGTTTCTTTGTTCTTTCTCTTTGTTTTCTCCTGAAATGTTTCTCAACCTGTTTTGTGCACGTACCAATTTCCTGCAGAGAAGGACTCGTCCGCATTCTTTCTACGACTCGTCACTTTCTCGCAGGATTGTAACTTTTTACGATGTCGCTCCGCCCGCGTTTTATCTGAGCCGAGCTGCGACACGGGCGGGAATGACGGGCGGCGTCCGTGAGAGACGGCGGGAAAGAAAGGCCAGAAAGTCGGTGCAGTTTCTCGTGATCTTCCTTAAAGGAAAATCATTGTTTTTGAAGGGCGATCTAATGTGAGAGAAAAGTTTAAAAGTTGTTGATAATATAACCAAATAAACAAAAATTCATGCAATTTTTTAAATAAATGAAAAGTTTTCAACTGTGACTTGAATAAAAATACTCTGAAAAAAGAAACAATAATGTATGTCTCGAAGAAAAAAGTTTGAAAAGCACTCCTTTTTTCAAGGACAGGTAGATTAGGAAACATAAGAAAATACAGTAAGGAAGTTAATCTATTGTAGTCAAGAGGACTGTGGAGTTGAGTAGCTAAGGCTGAGTTCAGTCGTCCACCATAGACTCGGAGAAAAGCTGCTCACTTCTACCTGGGACATGACGTCACTGGGGTGGAGGACCTGGGGTGGACCCGAGTAGAAGTGTTGGCAACAGATGAGTCGTCCCACGTTCCTCTGACCCGGTCGACTCATCAACATGTCTGATCTGGTCATACAGTCTGTTGTTTCCATGGCGACACTGAGCCATCCAACACAGGAAGGAGACGTCCGGAGACAAGACAGCGGTCCAGGTGATACTTACCTGTCCGTCACTCTGTCATTACCATGGCAACTCGATGGTGCCGGCGGGACACGCCCACTTTTGTTCTGCTCTTTGATCTAGTCGGAGTCGCCAGCGCTGCAGTGTGTGTGAGCAACACTCTCTCAACCACACTTTCCTCACTCGCACCGCTCTTCAGTGTCCGGCAGACTTCAGGGCAGCAAGTGGCACCTCCTGCCGGCGCTGGCCTCGCAGGGGTCTCTCCCTGTCGGGGGTCTTCTCCTCCCCGCCATATTGCTGCCGCGCCTCTGGCGAGCTGTAAAGCAGCAGGTCCGATTGTCCGAGCTATTGAGCGCTGCTGCGGCTAAATGAGCGAGGGAGCCCTTCCTTGGATGCGACATATGTTTTACTGTCTGAGTGACACACACACACACACTCACACGCAGAGCAACCCCCTGCCTCGCGGCTGCAGGCCCAGATTTGAAAGGGATTTGTTTGTCCTGAGGAGGGAATGACTGGAGGCCGACTGACCGATGTGTGAGTGTGTGTTTTCTTCATGGAGCCTTTTATATCCCCACCATTCTCCAGGTTCCTCAGACAGATGATGATGATGAAGGTGCCACATCAGGTTGGTTCTGCAGTGAGAACGTTGAGTTCCCAAATCTCACAAACATCATGTGACGCACAGTCTTCTTCATTGTCAGCACCCTCTTCCTCAGCACTCACCATCATCATCATCCGAGCCAGCTCCTCGCCCCGGTTCCGTTTTGACCCAGTGAACAGCAGGACAGCACAACTCTCTTGCGGTCCATGTTTGTTTCTCCAGTCCAGACTCTGGATTTAATCTGCTGGATTACTGAATTAGCCTGATGAGTTTACGTCTCCCCCAAAACTCTCCCGTCCCCCGACTCTGCCCCAAACCTACGCACTAATCTGATCCTTGTCTGGACATGGACTTTCCTGTCTGAGACACACATGCTCTCGTGCGTGATGATGACACACGATGAGGCGTTCGGGTTCTCCTTCTGTGGTGGAAAGTCTGAGTGGACTCTCGTGTGGGATCATTCCATGCTGAGTCGGCAAAATGACGAAATTATGCAAATGAACCCAAGAAACCGTTTTGATGGTGGAACACATCTGGAGATGATGTCATGTGTGTGTGTAGAGAGAGCGAGGTTGACAGGCACCTGCACTGAGTGGCGCCTGGATGACTACGATCACCCCCTTCAGGTGCCAGCAGACCTCCAGGAGGAGGAGGAGGAAGAGGAGGGAGATGAAGAGCAAGAGGGCCAGGAGGAGGATGAATAGGAGGAGGAAGGTGAGGAGGAAGAGGATGAATGTAAGAGGACTAGTAAGAAGGAGAGAAGTAGGAGGAGGAAGAGGCGGATGAGGAGGAAGAGGATGAATGTAAGAGGAGAACTAGTAAGGAGAGGAGGAAGAGGAGGAGCAGTGTAGGTAACATCATGGCCTGGCTGGATAACTCGGGTCAATGCCATGTGGACTGTGTTTGTCCTCCTCTGAGCACTCCGGTTGCCTCCCACAGGCCAAACATCCATTCATGTCTGTAGTCTGGCGGTGGCCCTGCAGTGCAGGGAGTGAAGATGGTTTGTCACCTGATGGGGGGGACTCTGCACCCCACCCCTCCCTCTCTGCAGGTGCCGTCATCAGTGTGTTTACTTCAGCTAGGGGGGTGACGTCAGGTGACTCGACTCTTTGTCGTGGTGGGGGGAATGTCACCTGAAACAAAGCGCCGCTTCTCCTGACGACACGTCAATCATCTGCAGAGTGACCCACAGGTGAACCCCAGGCTACTTTCATACACAACAGTGGCGTCATGTGTTGTGTGTGCACATGTTTGTATACAATACTGTGTGTTCATAAATGTGTGTTAGCATGCGTGCCATGTTCTGCCGTACTTCTGTCTGTGTGCTGGGAGGAGGTAGGCTCACAAGGTCACAGGTCACTGTGTGTTTCTGTGTCCGTGCGTTCACAAGTGTGTGTCTTTTGGTCTGTGAGTTCATGGACATGAGGATGTGCGCTGCTGCTGGTTTGTGTGTGGGTGACCTGGACTGACCCATGCTTGTCATCACCCCAGCTTCAGGTGGGTGAGTGAGGGGGTCACCTGTGGCCCCTCCCCCGTCTCTATGGAACAGAGAGTGGAAGGTGCCGACAGGTCCCTCTCCCACATGGACTTTAAATCCTCAGGACCAGTACCAGAACCTGGCTCACCAGAGATCACAAGTGTCCGTGATCGGGAGGTCAAAGGTCACCGCCGGCTGACCGTGACGGGAAATTAAACAATTTAGGTTGAAAACAGTGAGCACACAAAACATCCGTTGTTGTTGGTGTGTGTGTGTGTGTGTGTGTGTGTCTCCTGCGAAAGGGAAAGGCTCCATTAAAGCTCACCTGTTCTGACCCCTGCAGGTATGCTGCCTTCCTTTCATTCATTCATTCTTTCGTTCACTCGCCCCTCAATCTGCGGCCCTGGGCTGTGCTTTGAACTCCTGTGTGTGTGTGTTGGTATGTGTGTTGGTGTGTGTGTTTCCCAGGAAAGATTTAAACCAGTATTATATTTGGCCTCAGGTGTCGCCAGAGTATTGTCCCACTTAACGCAACTGATGCGGAAGCAGAGACCTGTGTGTGTGTGTTTAAGGTATCCTAGTGAGGTCCAATCTGGGGGGGACAGCCCCTTGTGGGAGCCTAGAACCTTAGGTTCACCTTCAATTTGAGATATAACTTGGTCCTAGTTCAGGTTAGGCAATTGTTTTGGATGGTTAGGTTGAGGAGAGAGAGGCTGGGGAAAGGGTTATGGCATCGAGAGGTCCCCACAAAGACAGTGTGACAAACCTGTGTGCTTGTGAGTGAAAGAGAACATTCCTGCCAGCCACACAGATCTTATCTTCCCTCGGCACTGTCTTACACGTTTTTTTTTTTTTCACTTTTTCACCACATTTGGAAAATCATCTTTACATTTTTGTGTACAAATGAAAGTCTCGCATGAAATGGTTTCATTTTAATTGAAAACACAGTTACCAATGTATAAAAATAAAGCACTTTCAGATATAAAAGTGAAATTCCTGGTATTTTAAATGGAACCAGTTTTTGTTCTTTTGCATCAAGTAGACTTGTAATAGCAATGTTTACTTCTTTCAAAACTCATCTTCATTCGTCATAATTCAAGTTAACATCTGTGTTCCTTCAGATTTGTCGCTAAATTTATGTCAAATTTCAAGAGTGGTTTCCAACATGAGGAGGCCATTAGAGCCCAGGATGGGGGGCGTCTGAGGTCACACCTGTCCAGCCTAAATGGATCCGTCCTTTTATCAAGCCAGTGATTATGAATCACCTCCACGGAAGCACACACACACACACACACACACACACTGAGGGATGGATGGGCTTTATCTAAACAAGACAGCGAATGAAGAAGTGATGGAGATAATGTGCGGAAGTTCGCAGTGTTTGTGCTCTTAACCTCTCAATTAGAGTGTGTGTGTGTGTGTGTTTGCGAGGGTGTGTGTGTGTCAAGTCCTCCATTCTTATGTTAACATGGATTACTGGCGTGTCCTCCCTGCTGACGCGCCATTGTCCCAACTGACCTGCTCAGTGGGGTTGTGTCTACAGCACCCAGCAGGACAGGCTGAGGTGCGTGTGAGAAACATTCTTCAACTGTCTTTTTTCTTTCTGTCTGAGATGGTGGTGAGCAAGTGGATGACGTCCACATCAAGAACTTGGATGGATGGTATGAATGAAGCGGTTGGAGGAGCACGTTGGTTGCCATGCACGGCGCTGTGGTTGGATGAACTTCTCAGATGTGCGTGTGGTTGGTTGAACTGTCCAGGTTTAGCTGAGCTCTTAAGCAAGCGCTGCAGGGCGGCGGGGAACCTGTGCCGGGGACGGGGGTGTGAGTTATGGCTGCAGGTCTGAGTCAGAGCAGGTCTGTGGAGGCGAGGAGCCAAGCCTCTTTCTCAACCTCTGTGTCCACTTTGACGTCAGAACCAGTGATGACACCGATGTCGTCACATGACTGCTGCATCTGTGCGCAGGTGACGATCCTGGTTGAGGAGCGGCGAGTGGAATTGGAAGCCTAGCCACCACCAGAGACGTGGAGCAGAGCTCAACTGAACTCAAATTCTGAGACTCTTCAAGACTTGAAGAGACTGAGCAACGTGCCGGTGACCAGAAGACAAGATCAGATCATTGTCTTCTAAAAATACATGTTGAAGTGCGGCAGAGCAGAAGTGAGAGGAGCATGATGCTGACTCATTCTGACACAGAACAACACAACGACCAAACGGTGCGTGTGCAAGTGTGTGTGTGCCAGCCGGGTGGAGCTCATCTCACCAAAGTAATCAGATTACTTAAATCAGATTACATCCCGTAGATAAAAAAGTGTGTTTTGCTCATTTGTTGAGGGTAACGCATTGTGCATTAGGACGTGTGTGTCTTTATGGGTGTGTGTGTGTGTGAGTATCAGCATGACTGTGTTTTTACAGGTAAATGTGCGGGTCTGTTTGTCTTGTGTGCATCTCGTGGAGTGTGTTCTCAACAACAGTGAGTCAGAGTGTTGTATTCATAAGAGTGTGTCTACTGGGTTTTGTATGTGCTGTGATGTTGTGTATGAAGCGTGTCTCTGTATTGTGTGTCTTCGAGGATGTTTTTCTGAAAGACGTGTGCATCAATTTAACAGAGAGTTGTGTGGGGCTGTTGATCAATATCCTTTCTCCGGATTGTGTCCTGCTTTTCATGAATTGCAGAAGTCTAATGGTGTAGTTTCGTGTGATTAAAGAGTGAGTAACTTTCCCCCTCTCTCAGAGTCAGCTGCACAGCTCAACGTGTGCCGTCATGGCGGCAGTAAATAACTCGCAAGGGAAAACGTTTGTTGGACCACAGAAGAAGAAGGGACGGGAGAGCTGCCAATCACGACACGTCTGAGGAGTGGAACAACACAACCAGACACACAAGTGACATGTGGCTGCACACGGCGCCTGCTGTCACTGACCTGGTGGTCCTTCTTCAGGCGTCTCCATCAGCATCATCATCATGCCAGTGTGTAGAGACAAAACAGCAAAATCGTATTGAGAAAAGAATCAAAATATTATCCTGTGAAAATGAAAGAATTCACTTCGGTGTTCACTGATGACAGGTTTTTGATGATTTGTCAGAGGTCAAAAGGAAAAAGGCCTTGGTTCTGGGAAAACACTGAAACAAAAAGTACATTTTTCACAAATCAAGACAAAACTAAACAGACCTCACTAGAACTAACATTAGAATTCAGCTCGTAAACCTCGACCAATTGGGTTTTCAAGTTGTGAGCGAGATCCGTTTTAAAGTTTCCCACTCTGTGACTTTAACGTTTGCTTCTGCAGCGCGACTTTCTCCACTGTCCTCAGGGAACAGTTATTTCGGTGATAATCGTCGTGTAAATCCGCCGCCGCTCGCTGGCCTTCTTCCATTCGACAACTGGAACTGATCTGTCAGAGCTTCACATTCATGTCATAGTGGAGATGACACACACACGCTCCTGCGGCCCCACCTGGGTCCCTGAAACACACACCCGCACTTCAAAATAACCATTTTGACCCTGTAGCTGCCGTCTGTGTTTGGACAAGGCGTGTGTCAAAGATGTACCGACACACACACACCATCCGATCCCCCCGTGGACCCGGCAGCAGCCTGAATAAGCAGAGGGTCCGACATTCAAGCAGCCGCTGCAGGAATGTCACACACACACACACTCACACAGCAACCTGAAGCCCACATTGTCCAGTTACGGTGACGAGACGCCGACAGCTGAAGAAGAAGAACAGAGAGACGGTGGAGGAGAAACCGACACAGAAGAGAGGAACGACGACACCGGAGACAAGTTTGGAAACACAAAGGACAATAAATGTCTTCAGAAGTGATGGAGTGGTCACACACACACACACCTTCCCAGTTGGGATCTTATTATTCATTTAAAACAAGCACTGATCTCCAAGTTACACCCAGCTGTATTGATACAAAACGTGAACATCAAGCGTGAGCCCTCTCACTCAAAACTGAGAAAAATCATGGATGAAAATCTGAGCAAATTAATGATTATTTTCAGAGTTTGAGGATCTATCTTGATCTATCTCATGGCAAAATAAAGCAAGGACACTTTAATACGTCTAAAATTAACCATGAATATATTTACGTACATAATATAATTACTGCGACAGAAATAGAGATAACAGAAAATAATAGCTATAATCCACATTTTAAGTGGATAAAGTCAAATCAAATTTATATATATATATATATATAATTTTTTTTTTTTTTTAAGATGAAAGAAGTGGATTCATAACGAATTGAAAGGACCAAAACGCTCCGGAGCTCCAGCTCTATTTGACGTCAAATAAACGGAATCTTGTGCAATTTCCTGACATTAAAGGTTGAGCATTAAAGTTTGGTTTAGATAGTGATTAGGTTAGGTTGTGCGGTCCAGTCGCTCATGTCATCCCCGTGGTTGACAGATACCCCTGACCTCTGACCCCAGTTCGTGCTCACTGCACCCACGCTGCCCCCTACTGTCCACCAGCGTCTTCTGTCTCCGTCCTGCTGAAGAGCATCTTTGTGAGTGCAACCTTTATATCTCCTGTGAAATCAGCATCCAGCTGAGTGAAGCTTGTTGCACTTTGATGTGTGTGTGTGTGTGTGTGTGTGTCTTTAATACTCATGTTACCTGCAGCCTTTCATCTGTGACCCAAAGAGAGAGGGAGAGTATCGGACCATCGTCTTGGTAACAGACAAGTCAGATGACAAGAGCATGTTTTGTTTTTGTTCTGGACAGAAAGTGGACTTATTTACTTTGTGCTGTTTCCACTTGTTTTTTTAGTTTTTAATTCCAGCTCAGTATAAGTGGGGTGTACACCAACAAACTGAAGGAGAGAGAGTGGTGACATCACCAAAACGGAGCTAGAAAAAATTGCATGAAACAGTGAGCTTGTTTGTGAGGAAGAATCCCTCGAAAAGAACAGAAACACGAGGTTTCAACATCATCTGCTCAACACTTCCTCAGAAACTTGTCTCGCAGCATTGACTGACCGGTTGCGAATTCACATGTGTTGACTGGTCACATGACTCACAGATTGACGACTTGGTCGGGAGTCATTTAATTCTAGTGATGCATATGTTGATGTGGAGTGGTGAGGCCAAAGAATTGGAAAAAAAAACAAACTGATACAGGCTATTTTGTATTCCTTATATTTCAGAATCCTGATGCACACACACGTTTTCACCTCTGTCCTTGTGCGGACCTCTCCAACCATCCAAAACAAAGGGCCAAAAATGCCCCCACAAAGGAAGGTTGTTGTGGCTACTTTGACATTTGTAGTACAGTGCTGTTATTTGCTTCTCCAAATGTGGCAGACAGGCTGGTAAAGCAACAAGGAAAAAAAAGTGTTTCAGCATGGGTGTTCAAAGTGAGGTGTTTCTGTCAAGTCTGTTGGTCAACTTCCTGCTTGCCCAACAAAGCAGTGAAAGCTTCTTCACTTCCCTCACTTTCACTTCGTCTTCGCGGCCCAGCAGCTACGTATCTGCTGCCGGATGAGAAACGTCTGCAGGCCTGACAGGTCTTACCAAACCTGCAGTGTTCTCTGCTGCGTCACATGCTTCCATGTTGATCAGCAGCTTTTCACAGGAGTTTCTCCCTCTGTCTCTCACAAGCATCCTTCTGTAACTGCTCTCAAGGGTATGTTGACGTACATCTACATCTAGTTCTGAGTTTGGCTTGGCACAGCGGAGCAGACTGGAGTGGATCTGCAGTTTCTCTTTTTCATTTGAGTCTGGTGTCATAGCAGTGCAAACGTCTTTATCTTATTGTTTTGTAAATGAGGTGGCTCATGCGTCACCTTTGCTTCCTCTCTGCCCTGCTTCCCTGCTCTCCTCCACTTCTCTCTGGTCGTCATAATAAGCCTCATTTTCTGACGCCTCAGTTTGCCGAGGACGTCTCCAACAAACGTCACACGCGGCGAGCATGTGTGGGAATGTGGCCGAGCGTTGACCAATACTTGTTGAAAGTGACCTGCAGACGTTGCTTCACTCACCTCTGCTCTGGACTCACAGGAAGTAGTCGTCTTTAGCGTGAGAAGAATAAGGAAGCTGGAGTGCTGTGACTCTCTTGCTGTGGCCAAGACTTGCCTGCTTCTCTGTTGCCGTCTTCTCGCTCACCGCACAAGCAGAAGTGCAGATGAAGAAGGTGGAGTTGAGACACACTGTCTGATTGTGTTGTTGTGTAAATGCACGTTGATGGTGAAGAAAATAGTGAGTGCTGGTCACCGCGGCGATGAAACTGGTCTCTGGTGAAAGTTTGTCATCTTCTGGGATTCAGAGTGTCAGAGCACATTTGTCTCAGCTCTCAGCCACTTCAACGCGGAGTCTCGGATACCACCATATTTGTCATATTTCCCTTGTTTAAAGGAGAAATGAATGTTAGCGCAAACACTCAACTCTCCAAGGTGAAATGGAAGCCGAGTCTTGTTCCCCTAAAGAGTCTGTGGAGATTGTTGCATGACCAGCTGCTTTTGTGATAAGTGGTTTATGACTCACTGATAAAGATGCTAATTCAGCTGGACTCAAAACAGCGTAATCTGTGATGCGTCATCGCCTTGATTTATGTGTGTGTGTTATGATGAGCTCAGCAACATTTATGATAATCCTCAAGCAAGATGGCTAATCTGGCCCACAGAGTGTGTGCGTGTGTGTGTGTCTAAGATGGGAAAGTAAATAATTAAAAGCCGAGAACATTAATTATGATCAGAAAGCTGATCCTGTTAGCAGAGCTGCTAGCTTAGCTTAGCTTCACGCGGTGACTCCATCATTGCTGGGAACATGGGCTGTTGAGATTACAGTTTTAATCTCACTAAAGCTGAGTTAACTTGCGATTAATGGTGAATTAATCACGTTTTTTTTTGTCTGTTTTAAATGTAACTGAAAGGAAGATGTTATCGACATAGCAGTGGCCAATAACGCTTCAGTGTTGGTCTGTTTTCGAGCCTTTTAAGTTCCTTGTGTTGGGTTGTTGGTGTAAACAAATGTTTGCATGATGAAAGCTCTGCTGTTGATAACATCTTCCTTCAATTTACATTTAGAACAGAGGAGAAATGTGCTGTGCGTTTGCCATTAATCATGAGTTAACTCAGATGCGATACACTGAAATAAAAATTTCAGTCTATTGACAGCCCTAATGTCGACCCTTGTTTCTTTGCTGGTGTCACTGATGCCAGCCAACAAAGTGAACCGAGGGAGTCATTGTTAAAAACCGTCTTTGTTTGAACTAAAGAGGATCATCTCCAGCAGTGACCTGTGATGTGCTTGACAGAAAACCTGCTGCAAAAATAACTGGGATTGAACACAAATCTCTGCTGTGTGGTGGTCGTGTGGTGCAAGTCAGCCAGCCACGAAGAAAAAAAGTAACATTCATCAGTCATAGAAAAGTTATGACTGGCACTGTGGTAGTTGACACAAGGTTCTGTGCGCTTCATCTCTTTCTCCCCAGATTTTTTTAGTTCCTCTGGTTCTGACGGTGACTCGTGCTGGTTCTATTTGGGTCTGAGCACCCGCTCCGGTCATCTTCACCCTCGTGAGTCCCTCTTCACACGTGCTTTCCCGTCACCGGAGGAAGTGGACCAGGCCGTGCTCGCCACACGTCCAGCGCTTCGCTTTCTCTGCTTGCCTCCTGCGGTTGCCAGATCTGACGGGGAAAATCCCCCTAAGCACAAGCAGCCGGGTGGAAATGGCTCCCAGACGACAGCGAGGAGGTGAAGAGTAAAGGCTGTGTCCAGCGTCAGACATGTCTGCGTGTGTGTATGTGTGTATAGGTTTACACACGGGCAGCATCTTGTATACACATACGTTTAAATGTGTGTTTGTCCGCCTTGTTGTCTGTCATGCCGCCTGTAAGAAACCAGTGTTGTGTACACAAGAGTGAGCCGGGTGGCAGCTCGTGTGTGTGTGTGTGTGTGTGTGGCGGTCCGTGGGCGTCAGTGGTTAGCCCTCAAACCTTTTATATTGCGGAGGGTCGGTGGGCGCGTTATGAAGGAGCCGGCAGGAAGTGAAGGGTAAATTGGGGGGAGCTGAAAGAAATAACTGCACCAACATGGACTCTTTGTCCCCCCCCCCCGACAGCAGCGAGGGAGGCTGCAGACCACAGACCACCCAGACAGAGACAGACAGACAGACAGACGGACGGGCTGCGAGGAGTTTCCGTCATTTAGAAGAAGAGGGAGAGTGACCAATAGCTGCTGTGACAGAAGGAGCTCTTCAAAATCAACTCTCCTCACTGAAGGTTTAAAAAGGAGCCCGTCAAAGAGCGAGAGTTCTGAGCCCAGGAATATGAACACGACTGGCTTAATGCTGTTGCAATGCACACTTGGTGACACCAGAAACCTTCAGTGAGGTTCTGTGTGGACCTTGCTTGGTGGTGGACAAGGTGGTGGGAAACTGAAATGAGGGGAGTGTGATCGAAGGACCTGCGATGGAGCATGTGATGGTGAACCTTAGAGGCTGTGAGTCATCAGCCCACTGTGGCGGAGACTGTAACCTTTAACCTTTAGAACGTGTGTGCTGATCATCAGGCGTGGTGGAACCTGGTCAGGCGAAGGTGGGCAGTTGGCTACGTGGTGGTGGGAGAAGACAAGGTGTCTCGACTGGGATCATTGGTTCTCTCATCTGTTTGTGATCTGAGATGTCGACAGAAAACAAGAAGTGTGTGACTCCTCCATCGTTCCTCTGCAGAGCTCTGCTGGTTTGGAGACTGGAAAGTCCCTCGGTGGACGCAGGTCAGTGACATGTGACATGTCCGTCTGTCTGAGCCGGTGACTCAGACTGTGATCACTGTCAGGTGCTGACGCCAACAAACACCAGCCGGCCAATAATCATCATCATCATAAAGTTCTTTTGAAGTTTTCGGCAAATTCCTGCAACTCGGGAAACATGTTGCCGTCCAATATCAAAACCCCAGTAGTTAGAATAATGATGGCTTTTAAGGTGCCTGTCTTGGTAACTGCGTAACGCGCGCGATGAAATCATCTACACACGGAAACACAGTTTGTAGGTTTGTTAAGTCTTTGACACTTCAATCTGTATCTGGTTTCTGCGTGTGTTTGTGTGTAGTATCGTCCCGCTGCCGTGCTTTGTTTGTCAGGGGACGTTGGCGTACAGGCCTCCACTCGCACCACAGCTGCGTAGAGTCGGGGTCACTCTATCTCAGCCAATGCTGGTGCAGTTAGCATCTTTGTTAGCGTAAAGGAAGCAGTCCTCACTTGCGACATGTGCAGTTTCAACAGATGTGTGTGGTGTTTATGTATTGGTGTGTGATTTATTGCTGTGTGTGGGCAGATCACTGTCATGCTTTCGATTGTGTCTGTGTTTGTGTGAGTCATTGTGTAGCGATGCTTCTCTAATCGCCTCCGTATTAGCCACTAATCGCTGCATTAACTCGCAAACTCTTAGCTGTGATTAGTCTCCATTGTTGCTCAGGTTTGGTCTCAGACAAGTCCGTCACAGCGAAAGCAGACGCCGTCAGCCAGACAGTGGGTGTTGAACCCGCTTCATTATGAAACCGAGTCCCCGTTAATCCCAACATTAATCTGTCCTGTCGACGAATTGTCAAGCGTTTAGACGAAGTGACTTTAGAGCCGCCAGAGAAACGTTTAAGTCCCCGTCTGAACCCAGCGGTGGCCTCCGCACTGCTGATGATTTCACGTCTTCAAGTCACTCCTTTGTGAACATGTAAGCTTTGTTGCACTCGTGCTGGCAGTGACAGATGCATCAACTCTGCAGCAAGAATCAATAAAATCCGCACAGTCGATCAGTCAGAGCCATTGGTCTTCACCAGTGTGCGCAGAAGGCTCGCTTGTTTGTGACCTTCAAATGTAGAAACATAAAACTGAAAATATTTCTCCATACGTGAGCAGTCATATGTTGCCGTCACATGACTTCCTGGTGAACTTCTCTCCCCACACATGTGGACATCTGCTGCTCGTGGTCACATGGTGGACCGCAAGTCCCATCCACCCCACGTCCTGTCTTGCGGGTCCACATGAGGACGACCTGTTTGATGTTTGTCTACCAAGTCCTGTGGACACACCTGGTTGTCTCTCACACACACGTCGCTCATCACATCAAAGCTACAGGGCTCGGCAGACTAAACAGCATTTACCTGAACTTGACTGAGGGTCCACTTCCTGCATGCACATGCAACTCATCCACACACACACCCCTGGAATACCGCCCCCTGAAGACCCTCAGGCATCTGCAACAGAAGGTTTGTTTGGCTTGTCCCATTTTTGAATTTTTTTTTGTTAATTTTAGAATTTTGCGATCATGATGCGGGTGATATTGCGGTTAAAACTTCACATGGATGCAAGTCCTCCTCTCCAACCTTCCTGAAGGTGGCGACGCACGCAGCAGATGGACACTCAGGTGGACGTGAATTCAGATGATGAACTCGCCTCTTCCTGTAGCGACGTGAGTGTTTACTACCAACACTCTCACGATGACAGCTGAGTCTCCGGGACAATAAACAAGAACGTTGCACATAATTCTGCTTCAAAACACAAGACCGTCTTCGTCTCAGTCTCTTCTGAACAAAACTTTCAGACTTTCATTACTGGACGTAAAGTCTCACAACTGCTCCTGACCTCAGCAGGTGTGTGTGTGTGTGTGTGAGGGCTGATGTTTGTGTGTCCATGTTGGTGCCTATGTGTGTGTGTGTTTATCTGTCCATGTTTGTGTGTGTGACAGTAATGGTCTCCATGGAGCCAGACAAACTTACATAGGCGTTCGATTGGTAAACATCACTGAAGTTATATAACTGGCCACGCCCCCTTCTCACCTGTTGACTAAGAATTATTTTAGGCTAATTTTGGCTCCCTGTTCCCCTGAACTGACTCACGGTTGTGCTGTCTAATCTCCCTTTCTCTCCGCCCCGGGGTGCCTGCCGCAGACCCGCCCCCTCGCCGCACCTGAGTCAGCTCGCCACACTGGGCCTGGGCTGTCGCTGAAGCTACACTAAGCTAATCCGTGATGAAACCGTGGCTAAACGCGGACACTGTTTTCTTTCACTGTGTTCCAGTGGTTTGGTACTGGGGTGAGCCTTGGTCAGTCATTGTTGGTCTCTCACACCTGCTGGTCTTGGCTGAGCATCAGTGGTCACATGTGGTCAGAGGTGTCACGGCGACACAGAGAGACCAGGGCTGAGCTCTTTGCTAATCTCTAATGGTGAATAGTGTGAGACTGTATTTTCAGTCGTATGTCTAGTGTGTAAGAAAGTTGTGTGGGAGAAATGTTTGAGTTTTCGTCTTCACATGACGAGTGTGTGTGTGTGTGTCGGTGTGTGTGTGTCCTTGGCTGCACATGAGTAGTGTGAAATCTCAGCTGGGACTCTTAAATCAGCTCGTGTGTGTGTGTGTGTGTGTGTGTGTGGGAGCTCGAGGTCATGACACCTTCAGGGTCTCCAGATTGGACCAAACTCGGATTAAATTGAGGACGTGAACGAATGAAAGTAACGAGGGCGACTGTGACGACCTTCCGGACGATCGTAAATGTTGATCAGTTGGTCAGTTTCAGCTGGTCAGCATGGAGCTCGTGTCCTCTCTGTCGGGTCCAGTCAGAGGTTAGGGTTAATCTACGATAGCGGAACGGTCTGCCAATTTCCTCCATGTCTTATCCATGTTTTATCACTCAGGGAGAGATTGGGTGCATGCGCCTGTCTGCGTGTGTGTGTGTGTGTGTGTCATAGTCACAGCGTGGAAATAAAGTGTGTGATCGTTTCCCAACATTGTCCCTCAGACTGGACGTTGATGAAACAATGATTCTATTCTTCTCTCAAGTCCAGCAACACGTCCTTCCTGCTGGTTTTATGAATGAATGAAGCACCTGCACACACACACACACACACACACACACACCTGCAGAAATGAAAAAAAAAGCTCTCATTTTCATCAACAATCTGTGGAACTTTTCCAGACAAAGCCTGCGTAAAAAATGTTTGACTTGTGTTTGTGTGGGACTGAGGTGGTGAAATAACCTTTTGCGTTGAAGTCCTGGTTGGGCACAGCGGTGCCTCTCTGCCGGACAGTGACTGGAAGTCCGGACTTGCTCTCGGGTGTCGCCAGTCTGTGAGTTTCCAGGTGTGTCAAGCAGAGAAAGGTCCGGTGATGGATGGAGATTGGGATTCTCCTCCAGCTGACTCATGTCTGCTGATTAACAGCACACATGATTCACAGCGACAGACTGATGAACGTAAACACCAGCAGTGGTTGTTTCAAATCCCGTTGGAATGTTGCGGGACTGTGGCTTGTTTACTGTTGACACCTTGTTTACCTGCGACGCCTCAGACGACTCCGCCCTCCTGCTCATCGGCCACTAATCCTCTTCCACTTGTGAAACTGATGGTGACAAACAGAGCTGAAACCCGCCACCTGATGCCAATGACCACAGAGCGCCCACCGGCCCTGGTTTCTTTCAGTCTGAACCGCGGGACACTCGGTGGTCAGCCATAGAATTTGTGAGAAATTTACAAGTGGTGAATGACTTTGACAGCGAAGTGGAGCTCATGAGACGTGGAGTCATCAGTATGAGTCAAATCGCAGGTTTAAAACAATCCCAGGAGGTGGACGGTGACTCGTGTGCAATGTTTGGTCGCTGGAAGACAAGACAAAGTGGCCTTCTGGTCAGTCCAACGGCCGATTTGTTTCTGGACGTAAACAGGACGCTCACGTAAGAGTCTGTTGGTGTGTGTGTGTCAGACAGGAAGCTAATAATTGTGCGTCATTTCAAAGTGCTTTTTAATCGTCACCGTTTGGGAATTATGAAGTTCCCACATTGAAGGTTCCTGGTTCAAGTCCTGCTGGGCTCACTGGCTGAAGTTGTGTGGTAATCGTGTGGGTGTGTGTGTGTGTGTATGGGTGATAGTTTGTTTGTTTCTCTCACACACTTTTCTTCCTTGGACGCTGCCGCATTTAGACTTCCTGTCCCACTTATTCTCAGACGCACACAGAAAGAGAGAAGAGGAAGTAGGATTTGTTTTTTTCCTAAGGAAGTCCCTTCTTTTCTCTGTATGTGTGTGTGTCATTCTCAAGCCGTCACTTCCTCCTCTTCTCTTTTCTTCTTCTTTTGTCACTTGCCCCAGACAGGAAACAGATGCTCACTCGTCTTCCTCCTTCTTTCCTTCTCTCCATTTTCCCCTCTTGCCTTGCTTGATTTCCATTTCCATAAAAGTTGGGAGAACTGACTTGGTGTCTGTGTTTCTGCCTCTGACAGAGGTTGTTGTTGCGTGTATGTGTGTATAGGCACGGCTCCTCATGTGTATCCATTAACTGTGTGTGTACTCAGGGACTCAATCTTTGTGTTGTGATGGTGACTTTCCTGCGCGTTCCTTGCACGTCAGTGGGTGTGCGTGTGTCAGTGTGATGCAGTGTGTGCACGCGTGTGTGTGTCTCCAGGAGTGATGCAGTGTGTTTGTCAGTTGTCAAACTTTTCCTATTTGGGTTCCTGTGCTCCAGCGTTGGGAAGTCTTTTGGTTCCTCTGCATCCACAGCACCGGATCAGAAGCAGTGAGAGTTCTGACTGTAAACATCAGTACTGACACCTTGTCGCTCGGTGACCTCTGACCTCCTTTTGCCATGGTTACCTGTTGGTGAGCGCAGGTCTGATACATCACATCTCTATTAGGAGGAAGTCATTAGAGTGACCCGGCCATGACCTATAGTGTGGGTCAGACCGGGGTAAGAGACGAATTGTCGTCCAATCACAGCAGGGAGTAACGTGTGCGTGTCAGTGCGAGTGGTGGCTCTAGTCATTCACTAAGTTAATGTCCGGTCTTTGCTAACAATCTTGGCAACAATGAAGTCGATTGTTGAGGTCACATGATGAGGAGAAGTTTCGCTGGTAGGCGGGGCTTTGCTAAATTTCCCTCTGATTGACAGTCACCTTAATGTGGCGCCGGGCGTCTCCCCTTTTCCTGACCCCTCCTCTCAACTTCCTCTGTCCCCAGATCCTCTTTCGGGGGGTCAGAGTTCGATCATTAGGATGGCCCTCATCCCTGATAGCACACTGTGTGTGTGAGGGCGCCGCTGACAACCGCCATCAGTCTGTTGCTCAGGCTTCACCTCGGGGCAGTGGTGTCCTCACTCTGCCCCATAGGCCCGTTCCATTAGCCCCCACTAAGCTCCACCCACCTGTAGTCGCCTCCCAATTCAGAGTGATGTCTCTGGACCTCACAGTTGAGGGGGTCCTGGCGCTGCTGACTCCTGGCTTGTGCGCGAGGCCGACCGCGACCTCCTGCTCACACTGTCCGCATCACGACCTCAGTGAAGTTTGATCTTCTTTATAGAGTTGCAGCGTTCACTAAAGTAGAGCTGCTGCTCTAAAAACATGTCACTACAGAAGAGGCATTCAGGGTGACGCCTCCTCCTGTTTATCCTTCACTCTTGAGAGTGCTGAAAGTGCCGAGACGGAAGTGAAGATAAGAAGCGGCAGGTGACCTCTGTGTGGAGGGTTAATGGCCGACAAGCGAGCGCCATGATTCACAGGTGGACTGGCCTCTCGTTGCCTCACAGGAGCAGAAAACAGGGCGAGGGGGTTTGTGTTTGGGCGGAGGACAAACTCCCGCCTCGATAAGGAAGGTGAGAGGCAAACATTGACCGCGTCGTATCGTTTCACTGGAGAAACTGAGCAAACAGCAGGGATGGACTGATAACCCTCTTCCAGCTCTGATAACCAAGTTCTCGCTGCAAGATTCACTTCGGGCTGAAAATTCACCAAATAATCCATTTTTCAACTGAAGGACAAACATGCCGAGAGGTTAATGTGTTCACTATCTTAGAACACTTGAGTCATCCTGGGTTCAGTGTCGTCATGGAGACGCAGAGAACCTGCCACAGAGCCGGTGAGGCAGCTGAGGTTCTGACTTGCATTTCCCCTGAATAAACCATCTTCTGTCTTGATCAATCGCAGCAGTTCTGTCGAGCCCTCACCTGAAGCCTGAGCTAGTTTCCCTGGAACTGAGGGGAAACTCTGGTTCTTCAGTTTCATGAAGGACAGGCTTCCATCTTAAGTGACGGAGACGTTCGTTTTGTGCCTCTAACACAACTCTACGGTGGAGACGTGGGAGGAGCCACGCTGTTTCATGTGTTGCTGTGGTGAATCAGACCTCCTGCCACCTTCAACCTGGCCTTCACTGAACTTAGCATTTGCACCCGTTCTGAAACTGGAAACTTGACTTTGACTGCTCCAGTTTTGGCACCTCATCATCACCCTCCTTGCTCAATCCTGATGTTATTTCCACCCTCCAGATCAAACCTCTCCTCTCCCGTCTCAACTTCTTGCTTTTCTTTTTCACCTTTACACCCTGAATTGTCTGCACAGCCAACCCCTCTGCTTTCTCCTGATGTTCTCCTCTAGTCTTCAACCTCCATCAGTCTCATCACTTCCAGTGTCCTCTGACCTGGTTCTTCACCCCCTTGGTCCTGCTTCTCCTCCCTGTGATCAAAATCTGCAGCTTTATTTCAGCGCTGCGTTCATGTGATTCACTTCTACTTTTGTCACTTAAATAACTCCCAGAGACACAGACCTGCGTGAGCGTCTTCTCTCTATCAAGGTGAAGACGATCAATTGAGCGCGCCTGTGTAACGTTATCGGAACTCACAATTACGGTGTTTGTCTCCCTCTGCTGGTAAAAGATTGCATCACGCGCCGTTCTTACCGGTACCGGTATTCAAATATGTCGCCTTCTGGGAGTTGAAGTAAGCAATATATAAATGCATTACGGTCATTAGAGTCTTGTGAGTTCTTCAAAAGACTGTTCACCGCATCGCTGCAGTGTATAAAGAAATGGTTATGACCAGCTGCGGCTCTTGATTTGACTGTTTATATATTCATGGATATTTAACTTGAACCCTTCTGATTTTTGTTTTTTCAGGGACCTCCGGAGACAAAATCTCCTCATTTTAAGTGTGTGTCCTAGTTTCCAGAGAGAGCCGTCCCTCGTCTGACCTTGAAGCCGTCTCCTCCAGTCCAGTGGGAGTTCAGGGATGGCAGGTGGAGAGAAGGTTGTTCTGAGCTCCACAGCTGGAGAATTCACTCGTTTTTTATCAGGCCGCTCTTTCATTCATCTGTCACTCCATTAAAAAGTTCAGCGTCAAATTCGGCCATTTATAGGTAACCTGTCACTTACTAACACTGAAATCTATTCACCCGTCCAGCCACGTATTCACTCATTCATTTCTCAGTCTTTCCTTTGAATCATCAGTTCACTCATCCATTCACATCTGTGTATCTCAACACCTTGACGCTCACGCACCACCACAAACCTCAAGCCTTATTAAAGCTTCTGCATGTGTGTGCTGACGGGTCACATGACTTCATGCTGACCCCCCGCTCGGCTGACCTGATTCTGTCTGCTGCTCAGTGGGGAACTGAAGCGGCATGTTTGCACCTCTCCTATCGGAGAGACTCGTCTGAGAGCGGCGAGGCACCTGAGCATCATCCCAGAAGAACATCCAGAGGAGCTTCAGTGAGGTCACATTTACCACTTCATGTTCGTCTGACTGACAGTTGCCGGGTGGACGGGCGAGCCTTGGGCGCCGCCGTGACATTTTGGAGAGGGGCAGACGGACTCAGTGGTTCTGTCAGTGGAGGAGACGAGGGATGCAGCGAGGAGAGCTGATCTGAAGCTCCTGGAGGTACGAACGTCAACCGCACGATTGCTCAGACGCCAGCAGCGACTGGCTCAAACTGAGAATCAAATACACAAAAGTGCAATGGCAGAAAAATGTCTTCAGTCACCACAAAGTGGGATCGACATCTGTAGCGACCCCAACAGTGATTTATTACAGAGAACGACAGAACAGTTCCTGTTAGCTTCTTAAACTGCCACCAACATTAGCCATGACAGGTTGGGTAGAAAAGCAACCGCGACTCAAATATTGATCAGAATTGGCCAAAAAAAAAAAAATTTCTATCTGTTATGGGCTAGCAGGTGCAGGTGCTCAGGTGTACCTGTAGGGGGCGTTCTACCAGCAGAGCTCCTCCCCTCCACTGCTCCGGGTACTCGCCCTCTCGCGGCCCCTCATCTTCCACATCTCCATCATGCTCCTGGCGTAGGCATCCCTCAGGTTCACCCCGCTCTCCCCCGCCTCCCCTTCCGACGCCCTGGCCAGACGCCTCAGCAACTCCCCGTGCCGCGCTGCCGTCTCCTTCATCTTTTGGGCAAAGTAGCAGGCGGAGAAGCGGTCATTGATGATGGCGATGGGCAGCGCCAGCACCAGGATCCCGGACAGGATGCAGAGGAAGGCCAGCAGCTTCCCGGCCGCCGAGTCGGGCCGGATGTCTCCGTAGCCCACTGTGGTCATGGAGGTGGTGGCCCACCACCAGGCGGCGGGGACGCTGGTGAAGGTGGTGGCAGGAAGGTCGTGCTCCAGCATGAAAACCGTGGTGGCGAAGACGGAGATGCCGACGCCCAGGAACAGCAGCAGCAGTCCGACCTCTTCGTTGCACTGAGCGATGGTCAGGCCCAGAGACTTGAGTCCTAATGGAGGGACCAGATGATCATATTCCTTTCACTCATCCATCATCTCTACACCCGACCTGCATCTGTTTTGCTCATTCATGCACTTGTCATCACATCTGGAATCACAGCACACGACCTCCACCTGCTCAGTCTGACCTCTGGGCGTGTGAATGGAACCTACCAGTGGAGTGGCGTCCGAGCTTCAACATCCGGAGCGAGCGCAGGAGGCGCAGCACCTGCACCACCCGGCCCATGTTCTCCAGCTCGCTGGTTCCTCCGTGGAGGCACTCCACGGTGAGCGTGACATAGAAGGGCAGGATGGCTAGGAGGTCAATCCAGTTGGGCACGCTGCGGCTGAAGCGCCGCTTGTCCCGCACGCACAGGAAGCGCAGCAGGAGCTCTGCACTGAACCACACCACACACACGTACTCCAGCCAGTCCAGCAAGTCCTCGCCGGGTTCCAGAGAGATCAGCACCATGTTGACCACCGACAACACCACGAAGAACACAGAGAGCGACCCGAAGGTCCGGGCAGCAAATGAGGAGTCTGGCTTTTCCAGAAGGTCCCAGAGGCGCGTGCGGAGCGCCGGGCACACGGCGCCGGTGAAGTCCTCCTCAGCCTCATCAGGTTCCAGCTCTCGCCGTAGGTCCAGAGTTGCCTTCTGCTCCTTGTGGCGGTGGCATCGTTCTTGACAGCAGGGGTCGATGGCGAGCTCATCGATGCCCCAGTACTGGATCTCCTGCAGGAAGGACAGCTGGCACTGCTCTTCCATGACATGCAGGTGACCGGTGCGGTAGAAGTTCATCACGTACCTGCGGGCAGCAGAAGAGTGGAGAGAAATCACTAGGTTTGCCACGTCAGTGCTGGGCAGTGAGGACTGACCGGAAAGCCTGCGAGCTGCGGTCGAAGAAGAACTCATTCTGCAGCAGGTCGGCATCATCACACCACTGCAGCGCGCAGTCGCGGCCGGAGCGGGCCAGTCTTCCCAGCCGGGTGTCGGGCCGGGACGTCAGCAGCTCTCGGGACAGCAGGTAGCGGCTGCCGCCCACGTTGATGATGAACAGGTCCAGATCCTCCTGTCGTGGCGGCGCAGGGGCCCCGGACCCAGAGGGACGGATCATGGTTCGCTGTGAGCAACACCTTCCATCAGCGTTTGATCCAGACCTCACTCCCACCTCACTCCATCCCCTCGCACACTCATGTTTCCGCTCCTGAGCCCACCTGGGCAGGCCAGACGTGGGACCCTGCGGCCGTGTCCTACTTGTGGAGCCGCCTCAGCCACGTTTGAATATTTCATCCTGATATGCTAATGACCTCGTCTGCTGAGTCTATTTCCGTCATCGTCCGTCCTCAGCAGAAGACGGAGATCAAACCTTCACCCCTTCCTCAAATGAGCCTCGTCTTTGAATCCCCCCATCGATCATGAGTCCAGACCGGAGCCGTGCTCAGAGGTGCAGGAAAATCTGGGCCACGGAAACGAGTCACTCCATCCTCAGATGGTTGTTGCTGTCTCAACATGCTCGACTGTCTAGCTCGATCTTCTGATCAAGAAAAAAAACGTGTTCCTCTGAATCCATCTCTATCTTGTTTACAGTCAGCAAACCTCAGTTCATCCCTTCACATTTCCATAAACCCCAATCTTCATCACTGTTCTTTCTTCTGTGTGCTGAGTTCATCCTCAGATATTGACGCGAGGGTCTCATGTGAGTTGAACATGATAAAGAGAGCGTAACTCACCTGCTGTGGTCTTCAAAGCAGCAACATCATCACATCCAGAGGAGATGAGGAGGAGAAGCTCTGAACTCTGCTGCTTCACATCACAGCGGTGATGAAGCCACGGCAGGAGAGAGAGGTGGAGGAGGAGGGAAGGTGTGGGAGGGATGAGCGGAAGGAGGAGAGTGGAGTGGAGTGGATGATAAAGAGTGAGCGATTTATAGGAGTTGAAATCCGGAGCCAGAAGGAGAAACAGAGCAGAAGAATGATGGGAACCAAAGGATGAGTGAAGCGTAGGTGCGGGAGCATGAGGAAGACCATGGGACGAGAAGGGCAGGAAGATGCTCCAGAGTGGGGACATCATCATCATCATCATCATAATCATCATCATCCTCTTCCAACCAGCCACATTTGAAGGCAGAAACTGGACTGCGTTGCTCGTGGGCGGCTGCCTTGATGCAACTTTTAACAAGTTCCAAATATGTTTCCGTTTCTCAACACCTCACTCTTGTTTCCGCAGGCATCCGACCGTCCAGCTGTTGCCAGGCAACGCCAGTCCCAAAACGCTGGCATGGCGCTGTTGAGCTCAAGAATAGCCAACCATGTGCCTGTAGCGCCGCCCCGTGGACCTAGTGGAGATTAATCGTGTGGCGCTAGAAAGGTGCCTGCTGGAGATCAAGAGGACGGGTCGTTCTGTTGTCTGCCGACAGAGGGTGACGAAGCGCAACAATCGCGTTTCTGCCATCCGCCATTTTTTTTCAACCAGACGAGGAAGACTTGCTTTGTCATCGTTCGGCACCAATCAGCGAGCTGGTCTCACGGTCTTAGCCCCGCCCACCGGAGAAACCGCCATCACTAAATCCAAAACAAGAGTTGCCGTCTGCGGAGCTTCGCCTACAAGGTTCGTTTCTTTGTTTACTCGTCTTCACAACAACAGCTACCGCCGTTATCGTGTAGCCAGAGTAAGCACGCTGGTGTTGAGTCGCCGACGTGACGTCAAGGGTCCGTCCAGATCTCCTATTCGGCAACGTCGTCAGAGTGAGCGCGAGCGTTTCCATTCTGGCGCCGAGTGAGTCGTGACGTTGTTGTGTTTCTCTAGTTCCAACAACACGACAGGAACCGAAAACTATCCTCGAAACCGACTGGTATTTCGATAAATTAAAGATCGTATTTGACGGCGGGAAGCCGTGACGTCACTCAACGCAGCAGCGCGAAAGCCGCTTTATTTTGAAAACTTGGCGGCGGAAGTCAAAATCTGAATCTTTTTTCGATTTTTAAAAAATAGAGACTAGAGCTTTTACATTTATGAGCCTTCCCCTGTCAAATATTGCTGAAGATAAAAATAGCACTTTCTTGATGTAAATGACAGACTGTCGATGCTGAAGATATTGTTAATGCGGACTGACGCATGTTAATTTCCTAGTCTTTTGTGACGTCATTTGCACCCTGGTTTTTGCTCATGTTCATGACGCGTCTATTCACCTGAGACTGACGGAGTGGTTGTGGCAGAAGAAAGTGTTATTGTGTAAAACCAACGTGAGAAGTGTTTTTAGTTTGATGATGATGTGCTGGTCCTCTCATCCGTCCTTCTGCTACTAAGCTGAGGTGAGCCACGTGTTGCTCACAGTGTTGTGGCCCAGGATCCTGCGGGGTAGCCGAGCCTGACTTGTGTGTCGTCTGTGGAGCAGCTGGCAGCATGAGTGATGCAGAGGAAGCCAGGGAGACGGGGATGGACGAGTCCAGTCCCGACCTCGGCAGAGCCAAGCTGTCCGGTGAGTCTGGCTCTCCTGTCCCAACCCAGCTGCGGTGCTGAGGCTGATCCTGCTCTCTTGCAGCGGCGGGACAGATCCTGGAGGGTAAACGCGCCAAGAAGACGGTGGAGAGACTCGACTTCCAGGCGCCCGAGCAGAAGAAGCTGAAGATCGGAGAAGGTTAGGCGTTTGAGGGTCCCCTGATGCTGGCGGTCAAGTGACTGGCGTTTCGGACATCACAGGAAGTGGAGAGAAACTGGGCGACATCCCCAGGACGAACTACCAGATCACCAAGATGAAGCCGGCGGACCTGAAGACACTTCACACCATCCTGTTCGACCGCCCGGGCCAAGTACGTCCGCCGCCATGTCTCAGCGTTCTCTGGACCTCGGCATGACTCGGCACTTGTGTTCCAGTCAGCGAGCATCAAGAAGACCCTGCGGCTGTTCAACGGTTTCGGCTTCGACGAGAAGAGCGAGCAGTTCTCCAAGAAACGGGAGAAGCTTCTGAAGTGAGTGGCACTGGTCACATGACCCGCGCTCCCCACCAAAACGTGCGTCTACATGCAGGAGCTCAAACTTGACCAACAGCAAGCTCAAGGTGGTCTGCAGCGTCCTGGACCTGGAGAAGAAGGGGACGCACTCGGACCTGGTGGAGCGGATCCTCACGTACCTGGTGTCGCCCAAGAACAGTGGCAAGGTGAGAAGCTTGTGAAGAGTTTGCTGTTCCTGCATCATCACGTGCGTCTCAGGTCGCTCTGTGCCGACGGTGATTTCTGTTTCTAAACGCTTCACACGTCGGTTGTGGTGTGACGACAGTTGTCAGGCCTGTAGTTGCCAAAAATCTCCACCAGGTGTCGACATTTCGTCCTGTTATCATTTTGCAGCGTTTGCCAGTGAAGAAGAAGAAGAAGTCCAAGAAGAAGCTCTCAGGCGATGACTCCGCCACGAAAGCCAAGAAGAAGAGCAGCAAACCCAAACCCAGCTCCTCGTCGAGCCCCAAGAAGTCCAAGTCAGCCAGCAAGTCCAAGGCTATCGTGATGGACTCCAGCAGTGACGAGGAGGAAGACGAGAAGGCCGAGGCGGCGACCGAAGCTGAGGGTTCGGAGGATGAGGAGAAGGCGTCCGACAAAGACCTGGACCGGTCTGAGAAGTCGGAGCAGTCCAGCCAGCAGGACAGCGAGGATGAGGACGAGGTGATGCTCTCCTGCCTCATGTTCTCGCAGGACTCAAGCTAACGTTTGACGTCTCCTCTCAGTCTCCAAAACCAAAGTCGGGGAAAAAGGCGGCCGCCAAGAAGTCCACGCCAGTGAAGAGGGCCAAGACGCCGGCCAAGAAGGCGGCGCCACCGAAGAAGCGGGCGAAGAAGGACGAGTCGGACGGCAACAGCAGCGACGCCGACGAGAAGGTCTGAGCAGGCCGCTCTTCTCTGGTTCCACTGTCTGACCCAGAGTTTGGTTTTAGCCCAAGAAGAAACCCGCAGCCAAGACCAAGAAGGCCGACAGCAGCAGCAGCAAGACCACCAACACAGGTGAGTGTGCCCCCGCAGGCCGCACCCCACAGTCACGTGACCTGGCCGCTCTGCCCCCGCAGCCGACGACAGTTCGGACGACGAGCCACTGATCAACATGGTGAAGAAGCTGCCGAGCGACGAGCAGCTGAAGGAGACGGTGAAGGGTCTGCTGGAGGAGGCCAACCTGGAGGAGATGACCATGAAGCAGATCTGCCAGAGGGTGAGAGCAGCAGCAGCAGCAGCCCTGACCTGTGGCACTGGCCACTGACTGCCTGCCTGTGTTGCAGGTGTTCGACACCTTCCCCAACCAGGACCTGAGCGCCAAGAAGGACTTCATTAAACAGACCGTCAAGTCTGTGAGTCTCTCTCTCACACACACTCACTCACTCAGACCAGGGGTCCTGCAGTAACCTATGCTTTCCTCCTTCCTTCAGCTCATCACATGAAGACCGGAGGCATCCGTCTCCACTTGTAGTTCCATGTCTCTTGTTTTTCAGCTGAGCTTTGTTTTCTATGCCTAAACTGACAGTTTTTTTATTGAAGGCTTCTGTCAGGGTTTCTCTCGCAGAATAAAGTTGTACATTGAAAAAATTGAGGTCTAGGTGAGTCTGAGTCGAGTCACTGCAGGAGTCAAAGTTCAGTGATGGTTTTATTAACAAACGTTCTGCTGGTTGGACGACAAACAAACACAAACAAGAGTAAAGTTTCCCGCCGCTCGGAAAGTCCCGGCTGACGTTCAAGTGAGGTCACAAAGCTTCTTTACGAGGTGAACACGACGACAACACATGTCCAGAAGGGGGCAGCGTGGAGTGTCTGTGACCGGGTTCTCACCGGGTTCTCAGGGGGCGCCGCTCTCCCCCAGCAGCCAGTACGTGGTCATCCTGCCTTTGCCCTTGATGTCGATCTCTCCTCGCAGCTCCAGCTGAAAGCAGTTGAACTCCTGCAGAACATCGCGAGTGGCGGCCGACACGTGGATCTTCAGTGCTGCACAGAGAAGCGCGTCAGGACGGACGGACTCCAGCTGTGACCCAGGACCTCCCCACGCTCACCTTCCCCCGAGGACTCCATGCGAGAGGACGTGTTGACGGTGTCTCCGAACAGACAGTAGCGAGGCATCTTCAGACCCACCACTCCTGCGCACACCGGACCTGCACAGGCACAAGTTGGGCCGTGTTTCTCGGGGAACGCCTCCCGGACTCACCGCTGTGGATCCCGATCCTCAGCTTGAGCTGGTCTTCTGTGCGGTGCCGGATCCGGAAGCTTCTGACGGCATTCAGGAGAGCCAGCGCCATGCGAGCGATCTCTCGTCCATGTAGCTTCCCGTTCCTCACGGGCAGCCCCGACACCACCATGTATGCGTCACCGATTGTCTCCACCTGGGGGCGCCACATGACCGCAGACGTGCTGCTCGACCGACCTCGTTCACCTTCCCACCACTACACACCACAGATCCAAACTTACCTTGTAGACGTCAAAGTTGTCGATGATGGCGTCAAAACATGTGTAGAGGTCGTTGAGCAGCGCCACCACCTGCAGACACATGCGGTGAGAGTCGGCACCGTCAGCGTGGGCGGAGCCAGAACTCACCTCCATGGGCGTGCTCTCCGCTGAGATGGAGGTGAAGCCCACAATGTCGCTGAAGTAGATGGTGACAGAGTCAAAGGCCTCAGCCTGGACCGTCTCGCCGCGCTTCAGCTGCTCCGCCACCGAGCTGGGGACACAGGAGAAGCACCGTCTCTGCTCTGGTCAGTAGAGCAGGAGGGAGGTATACTCGCGAGCCAGGATCGCTCCATGCAATGGCCTCCTGGCAGTAGCAGTGCAGTACTCACTGAGGCAGTATCTGGTAGAGCAGGGCTTCAGCTTTGCGCTTCTCTTCATGGTAGGCCTGCGTCCGCTCCTCCACCAGCTCCTCTAGGTTGTTGGCGTACTGTTCCATCCGGGAGAGAAGGTTGTCCAGAATGTTGGTCCTGGACTCTCTGACACACACATACAGATGTTAGATTGTGCATGTGTGCATTGGCGCGTGGCAGCTCACTTGTTCTGTTTTCGCAGCAGCAGTCTGATGTGGTTGAACTCAGGTCTCTCTGTGGGCTCCTCAGCCCAGCAGCGCTGCATCAGCTGACCCAGTTCCGGACTGTGGCTCTGTGGGTCGGTGCTCGGCCTCAGGCAGGGCCACTCGCCCAAGATCACCCGGTCTACGATCTCTGCAGAAGGAGCCAGCGAGTGAGCACCACACCGGTGTCTCCAGATCTTTCCCTCTGGTTTTCCTACCTTTGGGACTCAGCAGGTCTCCATCCAAGTAGAAGGCCCCTCTGCGCAGCGCCACCTCCTGGAGGATGATGCCAAAACCATAGACGTCTCCTTTCTGGGTCCCTTGCAGGGGCGGAGAGTCGATCCTGAGCAGCTCCGGTGCCATCCACAGTCTCTCTGGGGAACAGGACAGGTATTATGGAGCCGAGTCAGGAGCCAAGGTGGATCAGTGCAGCACATATGACCTCGCCTGTCTGCCTCTCAGGTCCCATCACCTGTTGCAGCGCCACAGTGAGCCTCACACGCGGCTCAGAGTGCCGAGTCCCTGCCACTTCCCCTCTCACTTCACTGGTGTCCCTCAGTTGCCCCACAGCAGAGCAACCATGCTAATGCTAACTTGTTGCTGAGGACTCACGGGCGTAGTACGCGTGGGCGTCCTTCCCGCAGTCGGCCTCCGATCGGAAGCTGCTCAGTCCATAGTCGGTGATCTTCAGGACGAAGCGGTTGTCCACCACACAGTTGGAGGACTTGAGCTTGCCATGTGAGACGATGACGCTGTTGTGGAGGAAGACCATGCCCTGCAGAGGAACACGCTGTTACCCCGGGAGCACGCGCTCCAGCCCACGTGAGCATCACCTTGACAATGTCGTTGATGAGTGAGTACTTGAACATCCAGTCCAGCGTGATGCTGTCGTTCTCCAGGATGTCCT
The DNA here is from genome assembly GCF_027744825.2 of Synchiropus splendidus. Taxonomy (NCBI): domain Eukaryota; kingdom Metazoa; phylum Chordata; class Actinopteri; order Syngnathiformes; family Callionymidae; genus Synchiropus; species Synchiropus splendidus. Next base: position 6,752,240 of record NC_071348.1, on the reverse strand, counting down.
GCAGACAGACAGACAGACGGACAGACAGACAGACGGACGGGCTGAGCGGGACTGCAGAGGGGGCTGTGGGACCGGGCCTCACCTGCAGACTTCCTCGGGGGCAGTACTCGGTGATGATGCAGATGTTGGGCGGGTCGACGGAGGCACCGATGAAGCGGGTCAAGTGCTCGTTCTGCACGTCTCTCATCTGAGGACAGAGGGGTCAGTGCTGCGGCGTGGTGCTCGTGCGGGTCGGCCAACTCACGTGTTTGAGCTCGAACAGGACCATCCTGTTGAGCTCGATGCGCTTCTTGTTGCAGTACTTGATGGCTACGATGTTGCCCTGCAAGAGAAGACGCCGTTACAGCGTTGTCGGGTCGCCGCCGCGCCACGTGTCGCTCAAGAACTGCAGTACAGACGCGCCACACTCACCTTGTAGTATCCAGTTTTAGCAAATACCTGCTGGTTTCCATCTCCAGTCATTAGAGAGCCGTAATTCGATCCTCTCTGTGGAGACATGAGCCACGAGAGGTTCAGCCTCAGTTTGAGGGTGAAGACTTCAAAATAACTGGGTTTTAGTTTGGTTCAGAGTAAAGGTTAAGTTTAGCCATGTGTTTTAGATGGTTAGGTTTAGGGGAGAGGCTGGGGATGACGGTCCTCACTAAGATAAGAAGACAAACATGGGTGTGTGTGGGTGGGCTTGTTTCTACTACTTTGTAGGGACCAATTCTTGACAAAACACTATCCTTCTGAGGACTGTATGACATTGTGGGGATATTTGGCAGGTCCCCACGAGGTTAAGCCTCAATTTGAGGATGAAGACTTCAAAATAACTGTCATTAAAATTAGGTTCAAGGTTGGTTCAGAGTCCTGGTTCAGGTGAGCCATGTGATGTGGATGGTTAGGGTCAGAGAAAGAGGCAATGAGAAACCTCACAATGTCCCCACAAGGATATAAAAACAAACGTGTGTGTTGGTGCTGACCAGTGACAGTGTGAGTCTGCTGCCGCTCCTGAGAATCTTGTCGATGTCACTCATGTGGATGTCGTCCCAGGAAATCCTCCACAGCTGAGCAACCAACTCTCGCTCCAGCTTCATCCTCCTGAAGGGGGAGCGAGCACACACACACACACACACACACACACACACACACACACACACACACACACACACACACACACACACACACACACACACACACACACACACACACACACACACACACACACACACACACACACACACACACACACACACACACACACACACACACACACACACACACACACACACACACAGTGTCAGTCAGATTGTCGATCCCACGGGCCAAAACCTCAGGTCCAGTTGGCAAGGAAGCGCAGCTCTCACCTGTAGATGAAGACGGTGACGGTGAGCGTCATGGTGAAGATGAAGAAGAGCACGATGGAGACCATCTGGTAGATGGTGACGGCCTCTGAGACACAGACACACAGGTGTCAGCGCCGACACCTCACAGCCAGGCCGCTGGCGGCGCCACTCACCGGTCAGACACGCAGGGTTGTCGTTCTTGAAGCCGCAGACGGGGATGTCAAGAGGACAGACTCCGCCGGGCCACTGCACGGACCGCTCCGGCACGGCGGTCAGCTGCTCGTCCGGCGTCTTGTACATCAGAACGATCTGCCGCAAACACGTCATGTGACTCCACACTTCAGCCCATGAGTCATGACTCGTGGCAGGACTCGCCAAACATGCTGTTGACTGCATGATGTTCATCACACCTGAGAGGAAGTGATGTCAGCGCAGGCTGAGGCGGACTTACCTTGTAAGCGCTGCTGTTGGTGTCCGCCATGTCCCACAGAGCGAAGGCCGTCTCTCTGTCACCAAACTTGTCCAGCTGGACCTCGCCGGTCACCCCTGAGAGGCAGACCATGTGACATCAGACCCTCATGTCCAGCCTGGTGTGGTGCTGCATCACTCTGATCAAGCTTCCAATAATGTTCCGTACTCTTCCTCATCTACCTCATGAGCGGCGCCTGAATGGCTGCGGTGGAGCCGAGAGGTGGCAGCGGGCGGCGGCAGTGATTACCGCCAATTAGCTGTGCACCGTGCGTTGGCGGCTATTAAGTCGGTAATGACCCACCTCCATCAGCACGGCTCAGGTTCACAGCACCGACTCACCAGAGACACCTGTGTTTCTCCCTGTGCTCTGCAAAACAACGGTTCGTCTTTGAAGCAGAGTTCAAGACTCGCTCTCGTCTGGGAGGAGGAAGGATCAGAATCGCAACAGACTGGTCTGGTTCTGCTGAGGCTTCTGCGTGTGCTGACAGCAGGGACTGGGGGGGTTGGGGGTCAACGGCGATGCGGATGCATGAAAGGGCAGATAAGATTTCTTTATGTCGCTGACATTTCGAGCCGAGTTGATCCGACGTGTGAACGTTTCTCAACGCAAATGTCAGGAGGCCCGTAGCTTATTGGAGTCATAAATACACAGAGAAGTCATAACAATAATACTGTGTGATAGCAGTGAGTCCCAGGAACGGGTCTGTTGTCGAGTTTGACTCACACACACAACAACAGAAGATGAACCGCGCAGCCCGGATGTCAAGTCGTCGGGTCCACACCTCAGGACCCGGGCCAGTAAACAATGGTTGCACGGTGATGCTCAGAGGTTGCAGGTTCACACCTCTCTCCCACGGGCTCGTGCATTGGGGATCCTCCACCTCCGTCACAAGGAGGCGCGGAGTGGAAGGCGGCACAGAAGAATCGGCGTGTTTCAGAGCGGGGACGTGTGCCGCAGTGACGCCGCTCTGATTAAAAACTGGGTTCTGGAGAACAGTGGAGCGATTATCGCACATCAGAGACGAAGACAGGGGATCAGCCTCCACCCTCGAGGACCAGCTGCCCATTTAGAAACAAATGTGAGAACACACGTGCTGCCTCGCATAGGCGCGTGTGTGTGTGAATAGGCGGGAAATAAAGATGTGCGATCAGACTGTAATCGGATCACGTCATGGCTCCATCCACATGAATCAGATGTCGGCCGAGCCGCGGCAGGATATCATATTGCTACTTCCTGTCTTTGCCTCCATTAGCCGATAAGCGATCATCCATGTGTGTGCCTCTGTATTTGTTTGTGTTAGTAGAACAACATAACCATGACTCTGCCAGACTCTCTGTGAGTGTTGAAATCACAAGTTATGACTTCATGCAGCAACATTTCCTCTCCAAAACACTGGCACTAACTCTGACTCTCCCAACTCCTCCAGTCTGGGACTGGTCACTATTCCTGAAGCTCCAGATGCTGCACTCTCTTCTTCACCGCCTTCATCTCTGTCATTACAGACGATTCACCCCTTCTCTCCTCCTCCTCGTCCTCGTCCTCCTCTCTTCCTCGCCCAAACCCCTCATCTTGTCTCCTCTCCTGCTCCTCTGAACACTCGTGTAGCACAGTCCTCACGAACCAACGCTAAAGAACCAGTCTCATCCAGCGTGATGGAACACACGACAGATGTGCCGTCGTCGGTGACCACAGCTGTTTGAAAACTTACAGACACGTGTTGCTTGGTTACCGACCGGAGCTGACAGATCTCTGCGCAGCCTGACAGCCCACATTAGCACCCTCTGACCCCGTCACACAGGTGCGCCGCAGCAGGCGCCTGGTGTCCGTCCGAACAAGCTCTTCACTTGTGACATGGAACGGTGACAGTGGGTTGACCTCGTGGTGGACACACGCCTGTCGCGATTCCACGGACGAGTCAGCCATGATGAGACGCTCAGCCTCCACGTGTCGGCCATTTAGGAACAAATGAACAAGGGACAATCAGCAATCAGAGCGGCAGGCGTCAGCAACAGGTTGAGATGATGGGTGAGTCCATGAGTCACACGGCTCCAGGGAGCAGCTGCTCGCTGAGATGGATGTTCGGAGGGAAGCAGCAGGCGGCAGCTCTGGCTCCAGCAGATTAGATTAGACTGTTTGGAGGTGAGCGCTGCAGTTTAGGCAAAGAAGAGCGATGCCAACAGGTGGAGGTGTCGGGGAGCGGCTGCTCCAGATCCATCAGAAGACAGTGGGATTCTAACTCCAGCTTTCATCCACAGGTGACAAAACTGAATTTGTTGATTAGCAGTCGTCACCTCAAAGCTGAAGGAGAAATCCATCCGTGTTATAATATTCAATCTCCCAAACATGGGTCCAGATTTGCTGGCAAAGGACACCCCGAGACCAGTGAGCCCCAGAAGGTCCTGGTGGTTGCACCGATCAGACACAGGTTCTGTCAAATCTGACCTTACCACTGAGTGATGCTGGGGTCTGAGCTGTGACAGTTGCTTGCCAGACAGTAAAGCGCCCGACAATAAAAGTGACGGAAATAAAAAGAGAAGCTCAGAATTCTATGGCCGTGATGAATGAAACATTCTAGAGGACGGATGGAGTCGAGCGACAGATCTTCTTTCACGTGACAGACGGTGGGGCAGCAGTCGCCTCCTCCCCTCGGGGTCATCAGCACGATGACAAGCCAGCCGCTAATGGCAAAGCGATGGATGGAAAAACAAAGAAGCGGAGGTTTGAAGAGGGATGGAGAGAAGAAAAGAGCAGAGCAAACAAATGCCTGAGAGCTGCTTCACCGTTGCTGTTTGCACAGTGACGCTGGACTGAGAAAATCATGCTACGACACTCACTCACAGTCAGCTAGTAAACAGAAGCCGTTGGAAGCTGCAGTGGCAAGGACCTGCAGCGGTGGAACATGGAGCTTCTCAGCAGGGTACTGAGAGCTTCAAGAGTGAACTCAATGTTCAACTAACTGCTTGAAGTGGGTCAATCCACAAGACCTTTAGTCATCAGGTCCTAATGCAGAGGGCTTTGACATCATCACAGAGGCCATGAAGGACTCCGGAGATCGCCAGCGTGTCTGATGAGTCTCAGCTTTGACCTGTATTCATGACTCCACAGTTGGGTCATGCTGACAGGTGAGGCAGTCAGAGGTTTCAGAGCTGCTGACCAGAGCAAACTCTCCTCCAGTCAGGGATCTGCTCAGGCCATTGAAGCCAGACGTCCTTAGAGTTTCATCCCAGACGGTGACGTTTGATTTGTTCAGTTTGATAAAAATTTGTCGACAGTTCCAACTGACTGTAGGAGGTGGTGGCGAGTGACGGGTGGACGAGTCAGACGGGTTAGACCCGCTGACCCAAACACCAGTGGATAGGGCTAGGGAGTGGAGCTGTGTGTGTCTCATCCATCAGCCGGTCGCCGTGCGGCTTGTGTGCTTTGGAAAGTTTACAGCACAGGAAGTTGGGTGTCATTCATCATCCCAGCCCGTCGGCAGAGCTCACCTCTGACGTACACAAACATCACACACACTTCGGTTTGTGACTGCTGCGCAACACATCCGATTTTGTGGTTTATTTTGTCTGCAAGACTGTGTTGAAATAAGAGGAGACCAGATGAGCAACATGGCCGAGTCAGCCTGACCAGGCGGGAGTTGAGGGTGAGTCCAGTACGGCAAGCAGACGGGCCACGACTGTTGTGTCAGACCTGAAGAGTTGATTCATGTATCCCAATGGATCACATGACTTTTCTGACAATCCCAGGTCCAAAGTTCTGGGAGCAGTGAGAAGAAGTCTTGCATCAGAGGGACTACCAGGAGCTCTTGGGACGACGCTGTCCAGGAAGTCCCACCAACCACGGGCAGCAAGGAGAAGCCCAGCTTGGACAACCACACCCCCCCCCCCACTTAGGATTTTCCCACAGTCAGAAGCGTGACAGTCCAAATCCGTCCACACTGTCTTACGGCCGCTTGGGCAGAGACAAGCTATTCCTGAGCTTTAGGTCCCCCTAGTCTCAGGGTGACACAGACTCATATGTCCACTGAGTCCAAGAGCAGAATTTGGAAGTCGACGCTAATCAAGTCCAGATGAAGACCAGTCCGCTGCTCATGTGAAACGACAATCCTCCAGTGACATCTCAGTGAGAACGTTGTGGCCTCCATCAGACCAACACGGCTTGTGGTTTATTAATTTCTCAGAGAACATTTCAGCACAAAACCACACAGAGACAGGAGAGGCCCAGGCATCAAGAAGACGCTCCGCCTCAGCGCTCTTATTGTGAAAGCGCAGTGATGTAATGCGCTGGCTCGTCACCTCTCGCAGATTTGTTTGAGGAGAATTCAAAGCCGATCTCCTGATGTCATCTGGTTTGTGTTTTATGAATCAAAAAGTGATGGATTACGCCTCTCTCCCGGCTCAACGTTTCCTCTGACATCAGGCCGCGGAAGACAAACCGAGGAGCGCTGCCAAACTTGGCCGCTCTGATGCTCAAGAACCACCACGTTTGTGTGGAGCAGAGAAGATCTGAGGAAAACCTCTCTCTGGTGCGTGACAAATGTCAGATTCTCAGCTGCTCCATGAGACTGAAATGCAGAAGCCTCTTTTTCCTGGAAACAAAGCAGCGATCCGGAGAGAGGTCCTCAAAGATAATGACATTGGCAGCATGCATTGATGAGTTTGACCTGAGGGTTGCAGTCATTTCATGTCTAGCAAATCTCAGAGGTGGGGGACTCATTGTGAAGAGCTGCCTTCACCCTGGATTTCACATAATTCAAGTGTAAATGCCGGCCGCCTGCCTCACTCACCGTGAAAGGTACGATTCCACATCCTCTCGTTGACTGCCTTCCCAAGGGGCCGAGGGTTGGCCGCCGTCATGGTTTCGTTGAGGGCGTGAGCGTAGATCATCAGACCGTCGTAGAAGCTTCCAGAAATGATGTTCATCTGGAAGACAGGACAGTCAGTTCAGTCCGCTAACACGCGGCAATTGGCTGAGCGTTCCAGTGAAATTGCCTGACTGCAGCGCAGCCTTATTGCTCTGATGATGACGCACAACCACTGACAGAACGGCAAGAAACACTGGTGTATTTTTGAGCAGTCACATGGTTTGTCCCTCTTAAATGGCCAAATCAGCATCAGAACTTTGTCCAATTGAACGCATCAATCGGCTGCAGGGTGCCCTGTGGGAAGGGGTAAGTCGCCGTGTCCATTTTTAAAATCACATTCAGCATAAGAACGGTGGGAAACACCGGAGGAAAAACAGGCCATGCTCAGGCATCCTGCCTGAAAGTAGGATGAGCCTTGAACCTTGAAGAGGTCAGCGGCAGATGAAACACTCTCACTCTGGCCTGAGAATCTCTTCTGACGCTTCAGAAAGAAGTTCAAGAGCAGGATGGTGGCAGAGAAGCACCAATGTACCTTTCAACTCGTCGTAATCCTGTAACTTCCTTTGGTGTTTTTGAAAGTTTCTACGTGACTCGCGTGCCAATCACCTGTTTGTCCGCTCCTGTCCATCTGCTAGTTTCTGTCTCTGGTTTCCTCTGACTCATCTGGTTTATCCACAACGATCAATGTTGGGCCTTCATCTCGTGTGTGTGTGTGTGTGTGTTTTGGCAAGCTGCTAACAACGTTAGCGCTCTGTCTGCTGCTGATTAACAGTTTGAGAGCTGCACACACAGGATCTGATAAGGAAAAACAAACGTAATCCGTTTACGCGACTGAGCCATTAGAGAGAGAGCGTGTTCGTCAGCACCTATGTCTCTGAACCAGCGATTCTTTTCTCACTTAACAACTGGAGCGAGACTTCTCACATCCACGCTGCACAGCAGGAGGTCTCAGCTCAGCGAGGAAGCATCTCACTTGCCATGGGGGACGAAGGGTGTGGGACGCAAAACCCCCGGAAATCCATCCCACAGATTGCATCAGTCCACCTGTTTGTACGAAATGGTGGCTGCCAGCAGCCGACGCCTGAGTGACTTCCTTTTCAATGGTCAAATCAGCGTCACCTCTGGCGCTGACCGCAGTGACCTGCCCTTTCAGAGAACATTCATCTGCTTAATTTATGTTGAGTGAGCGACCTGCTCTCATGGAGTCAGCCCTCCCACAGGTGGAGGGGACCTCTGGTGCCAACAGCTCCTGGGCATCATCTCATCACAGTGTTTCTCGCTCCTGCGGCGTGGAGCTGATGAGGCGTTTTACTGTAGGTGTTGCTGCTCTCACCTGCAAGTGTGATCTACACAGCAGGATACGTGATGATTGTCTACATTTGCATTCCAATGATAGTGTTCGGCACAGGTCTAGGTGTGCGCAGACGTGATTGTGCTTCATTTGTTGCCATTGTGTGGGATCAGTCGCCTTCCTCAGTGATGATCCTTCACGTCTGCACACAGCTGATTACATTTACACCAGCGCTGCAGGGAGGCGGACATACCAGCAGGTGCCGTGATGAACACGAGGTCGAGCTTCACATTCCAATGTCGGTAGGACTGAGAAGCGCGTCGACTGTGAATCTGAAGAGCTAATCTTCTACACAGCCGACTCCCCGGAAATCCTCGACCGTCAGAGCCGAATGCCTGACGGAAGCTTATGAAGTCAGCAAGCATGCAGAGAGGACCCCGAGCGCATAGAAGCAGTCACCGAAGATCTCCTGGGAGTCAACTGTGAATCTGAAGTTTTGAGTTCTTGGATGATTTTCTGGCACGTCCATCCCTCCGACTCCGCACCTCCAAGCCCACATAAACGGCTCCTCGCCACCGACTCACCAGTGAATCCCCCACAGTGTAGTTGAACATCTCCGCGGCGTCTGTTTTCAGATTTTGGACAAACTCTTTGTACTCCGGGTTCTGAGGCTCCTGATAGGTTAGGATCTTCACGCTCTGTCAACAGGAAAAGGAAGTGATTAGTTTTATGACAGGATTTCCCGGTTCACCAGAGGAAAGGAGACCCACACTGCTGGACTCTCACTAACTGGGCTCCCTTGGCTTTCTTCCCCTCACGGACGGTGAGCTTCAGCCGGTTGTTTTGATAACAAGAATGATTGATCACACCAAACTCGTCAACACAATGCAACTTGCATTATACGAGCATTACAGCTCCAGCTCAAAGAGTGCACAGAGCCAGAATTTCCTCAAGTGCTGACAGCACCTGAACGCATCACCATGCTTTGTGTTTCTTCAGCATTGACATTCTTCCACTTCAATGAGACCAACGTCAGAACACAGTCAACGGTTCCTCGTGGAAGTTACATTCTTTCATGTGAGAAAACAGAGGGATGTCCTCCTCTGAGGGCAGCTCCTGTTATCTTTGTCCCGGTGCCCAGTCACTCGCAAGTTTGATCTCGATGGCTCATTTGCCCAGTCAGCAGTCCATGCTAACAACTGACAACTTGTGGCACAGCTAAACAAAACCCAAGGATGTATTGCCAGTGATGTAAAAACAAAACAGGATTTTGTTTTGGGTATTAATGATAAAAAAGTACAATAAAATGGATTAAGTAAGACATTGAGTGGGGAAGGAGCTTCAGTCAGATCGGATCATACGAGCGCCCTAATTGTTCACTTTGAGAGTCACACTATGTCAAGAGCTAATCTTCTACACAGCCGACTCCCCGGAAATCCTGACGGAAGCTTATGAAGTCAGCAAGCATGCAGAGAGGACCCCGAGAGCACAGAAGCAGTCACCGAAGATCTCCTGGGAGTCAAGCGGGCTGTTCAGTAAGCTGCTCGAAATCCTTCCCGGTGCAGAGAGTAGTCTGACGAGGAATGACATCTGCTGTAAGTGCAGCTCTTGTGTTTGTAATTAATGTGTCATAATAAGAGCAGGAACCCTCTGGGTGAACAACCCCTCCTCCTGTCACACCACTCATCTAAAAATCAACAGCACACTTTGGGCCAAACGTCTCTGTCTCAAGTCCAGGACAAATATTTTCTGTACTAATCAGAGAGAAAGAAAAGCAAGAAAAAGGGTGGCAGGATTTTAAGAGAGGGAAGTTGTTGGATGAAACTCCTCCTCTGGTCTTGTTAGCGTGTCGCAACAGGGAAGGCAAAGTCATCAATGAAGAGTCTGCAGAGGAATAATAACCAGACTTTCAAACTCTAGATTTTCTCCTGTACTAACAACTAGTCCGAGGGAAGTCCAGAGTTGCCTTCTATTTCTGACGCTCCCTGAAGCACTAAGCTTTGCTGTGTTGCTTCAGTGACACGGCACTGAAAAACTAAGTGTACTGTGTTGCTAGTGTGGCGACCATCACTCTTCCAGCTAAGTCGATCAAGGTGAGCTCACGAAACAGAAAGACGGCAGACGTACCTGGTAGGCCTCTTTAGCCGCAGCATCATCTTCATCTCCGCGGAACCACGGCTGCTCGGAAACGAGACTCTCGCCAAAGAGGTCAATGAAGAAGAAGACGTACTCCTTGTGTGGCAAGTCATTGCGTTGGAACTGAATCATTATCTTTCGGAAGACGTCAGGGGAACAGCAGACAAAAATGACTGTGGAGGGAAGAAAGCAGGAGCCGGTTGAGAACGAGCCCTTCTTGTGTCCCAAGACGGAACTTGAACTTGCTCAAGTCATTCGAGGCGAGCGCAACAGATGTGCCATTGAATGTTACGGTCACACTGATTTTATCACTTCAGCGTGAGAAGCAGAGAAGTCTTTCCCATCTGATGGAAGCGACCCACTCACAAGCTGCGCTCCACACTCCCTCATTAATCCCTCTCTTCCCATTTCCTCTTTCATACGTGGAAATGTTTTGTTGCAACATTCAGGCCACTTTAATCACTAGTAACTGTGTAACCATTTCTGTGCAGGCTGCATAATAATCTGGGATTATGTTGGAGGATGACACCGCTGCTATTGTTACCTTGATGACTTCCTCTAATCCTCTATTGACTTTGTTTTGTCCCCTGCAGCTCATATAGATTTTAACAGCAGAGCGTCTTTCTGACAGATCGATCAGCAGCTGTCATGGTGGCGCTCTGCTCTCTGCGCAGTCTCATCTCCTTTCATGTCAGTCACTTGTCCAGTCTAGAGGAGATGAGACATGTTTGTTACCACTGCTATCATCACATCTCCTCGCTGTCTAGTGTGGAGGTATTTTTCAGGACAAACTGGCCCAGCAGCTTTTTTTCCACTCCACATCAAGCATGCCATCTGTGTTCCGAGTAAGGGCATACACCTTTTGAGAACCTAGTTTCACTGGCTACAAAGCAAGACAATATACACAGGGCATGAAGATGGTGCACCACTAGATGGCACTGGCCCTAGAAAAACAGACGCCAGCGTGGAGAGACAGGTTTGAGAAGTTTGGTTTCATCAACTATTGTTCGGTCACAACAACACCAACCTCCCCAACTGTAACAGAGAAGAACTTCCATCGAGATGAGAGCCTGGATGCCGGAGCTTCAGGAAGTCTCTTGAGGCGTCATGACATCCCCCTGCCCGCCTGCCGTTCCTGCCTCGCTGTTCTATTGTTTCAGGCACTAATGACCTCGGCAGGAAACGTGGCCACGCCATGCTAAAGAGCCTCTCACAACTGATATGCAGAGCCAAAGGCAACAATTTCTCTGAGCAAGAGCAGGAGCACCTGAACTTGGGGCGCAAATGAGATAAGAAGGTTCAATAACATGGCTCCCACCAGACTGGTGACAGCAGCATGGCAGCTTTTTTGTCGGGTTTAAGGTTCTCCAATCCAGACCAACCAATCCGGGTCAGAGCCAGTCATGTTCCTGGGAGGTCTAACTCCGTTCAGCACTGGTTTACAGCCTCCTCCATTAACAAAGACACATCTGTTGTTCAATTTCCAAATGGAATCAGGATCAGATACAGCCTTGATGTTTTTTTTCTGTGAACATTTTAAGAGGTTCCGCAGACCAGGGTTGAAAGCTCAGCTGTCATCTTGAGAAGTGATTTGTCGGGTACATCAGACAGAGGAGAAGGGCGACGTCACTCAGCTGCCACGAGGTGCGACCTATAATTCCCTGGAAGCGGCAGAGTGCAGGCCAGCGCCTCTGGCTGGCGACACACTTCCCTGACTGAAGAACAGAGGAGGTGCACACTGTGAATGGGGGCTCACACAACGATGATAGATGTTTGCAACTTCATGACCAAGGATAATGTAAATGTTAAACCTGTTCACACTCAGAAATCTCCATGAAAGCTGACCACTTCCAGTGTTTGACATTTTCCAGTAATTATCAGTCAGCTAGTTCCATCTGCACTCGGCTTCTCTCGCCACATTATTTTCTGGTTTTATCCTCTCAGTTATTCCAGTGTGCATTTGTCAACCACTACAATTGTCCTTTACTATGGTTTTCCTCACCACAAGCTTCACAGATCTTCCTCACCACATCTCTTTCTGGCATTGTTTCGATAAGCTTCTGCAATGTCACAAGATTTATTTACATCCAGTGTTGCATTCATTTTTCACCAGATAGAGTCTGACCGCTGCGCAAAGCCTTCTCCAATCCCAAAGATTCTCAATGAGGTTAAGGTCTTGACTCTGTGGTGGCCAATCCATGCGTGAAAATGACGTCTTTCACAATTTGAGCAGGATGAATCCTGGCATTGTCATCTTGGAATATGCCCATAGCATCAGGGAAGAAGACATCCATTGATGGAATAACCTGGTCATTCAGTATATTCAGGTAGTCAGCTGACCTCATTCTTTGAGCACATAATGTTGCTGAACCTAGACCTGACCAACTGACCTATTAGCTTAGTTAAATCCAGGTGGTGACTGTTTTTTTTTTTTGGCCAGGCAGTGTAGTTTCAGCATATAGAGCCCGTGCTCTTTCAGTATCAGTAATTAAAATCTTGACAGACGCGAGCAGTCTGTTTTAATTAATCCTCTCCCTCCCGTGGGTGGGTTTCGCTTACTCTCGTGTCACTGTCTAATAAGGGCAAGAAGTTGGCCGAGATGAGAAGCCCACTGAGCTGACTGCCTCTGCACGACTCTGACTCATTAACGCTGAGAACACAGACCAAGATCTGGTGGCTTATATTGAAAGTCACATCTGCAGCCGTTGAATTCATTTCAAATGGAGATAAAAGCGGCTGGGTGAAGATGCCATATATTGAAGAGGATGGATGTAATTCCCCAGAGTCCACGTGGAGTCATTGATCACACCATGCAGCTCTGTCTTTAAAAAGCAGGTCGGCTGCCGTGGAAATGTGCTGGTCGGAAGTCGACACCCAGAGAGTCGCTCCTTGTTTGGTCCCCAGACTGAGTCAAATCTATTAGCTGTGGTGAGCTGATGAAGCTTAATTCCTCCGTCAGTACGACATTCAGTCATAAACACCTCTCTCCTGATGCTGAAGAGCAGAGCAGAGACGAGCCAAGTGCTGCTGCACCAGCTAATTAAATCGGAGTGTTGCCGGTGTGGAGGCCAGCAGGTGCTCAGCTGATCCCAACTCTGCATGCGGATAAATCAATGCTTTTGTATTTCAGGCATAAATATAGAGTGAAATTGAATTATCAGCCGTAAGGCGGAGAGAAAACACCATGCTTCTCAGCTGACAAACACTCCCTCAGCGGGAGGCGAGGCCTCCTGCTGGTGCGCTACAAACGGAGCAGGGACAAAGGGGACCAGCGGGGGACAGCGATATGGATGGCTGGATTACAGATTTTCTACTACAGCTTGCAAAGCGTGTTGTGGTGAACATGTCGCATACACCCCTGGCATCAATTAACAACTGCAACAGTGAGACATGCCTCAGTCAGTCATAATGAGACTCATTCTTTATATCTAACCAGGGCCCAGAAACCTTTTTCTTCACAACACACACACAGCATTTTAACATCTGACACCAGGGGTTTCACAGTAGGTCCTCACATGCACCTCTTGATGAGCCTCTACTGACACCTTCATGTTGTCACTCATCATCTCCAACATTCTTGCTCTCTCTTCTCTACGTGTCCAATCATCTGACCTCCCCAACTTGCTCTGATGCAGCCTCCACCCTGCCTGCACTCTCTTCTTCACCTCCTTCAGATCTGTTGGTTTGTCACTGGAAGGATGGACTACAGGGCAGGGGATTTAACTCTGGTGAAGACATGATGAACCTCACCACCTCTCTCTCCCAAACACCAATTTTGTCCATACAAGGATGGAAGGCTGGAGCCAATATTAATTCAGAATTATGTAAATGTATGTACAGTTCGAAGGCAGGTTTCCTTTATTTGGTCATTTAATAGAAGAGCTAGAGCCTGCTTCGGTGCGTGACGAAGTGCAGCGCTGAAATTTATGCTGATCTTACCATCAATATTGAGGGTTGTTCTCAGAGAAGCAAGAAGAAGTTCATCAACATTTTCACTTGTGTGGCTCACTGGAGCGAAGCTGATTAGTCAGGGACCTTGTTACTTTATACTGCTGCACAAACACTGTTCTGACGGTGATCTTAATGTGACTTCTGTTTCTGCGTCACTCGCAGTTGGCGCAATTTCCGACTACAGTTTGTTTGTCGTCTTGCGGAGCGTCTTGATTCCTTGGGGAAGTAATTGGTGGAGTCTGGAACAGAGGGGGTCCAGGACCACCGCAGATCTAACATACCAGTGGTTTCATCGATTTTGCCGTTGATGTCTCAGAGTCGCTGCCCAGCTGAGGTAAACCAGTCCAAGCATAGTTTTTATCTTCAAGAGCCTCATAATACTTGCTTTTACTCAGCAATCCAGTGGTCTGTTAGCTTGGACACTTCACCCCAAGGATCTGCAACTCACCGGGTCCATTGACAAGCACCACTGGCACTATATGTAGCAAGGAGCTGAGAATACTTGTGCGGCTCTCCAGGTGGTTATGTTTGTTGGGACCAGAAGTCACTCACAAATGACCGTAGTCTGTGTAGTTCATGTATGTTTACAACAGTGTGATCGAGAGTCACTCCAGGATGTTCCCAGCTCTGGGATTCCTGGACATTAATCTTTAATGACTGCCAGATGGAGGGAAACTGTCAGGGTGGCGAGGAAAAGTGGGCTGAGGCACGGACCTGTGGGTTAAAGCGTTCCGGCTTGGCCAGGACGTAAAGCCAGTGACATCAGCAGGAGCCGCAGGGGACAGTAGAAGTCTGCTTCCTGAAATCAATTAGCACTTTTAGGAAGCTCGGAAATCTCTGTCCTCGGGCTGGAGACGAAATATTTCTGACTGACTTCACCGGCATGACCTGAATATTAAAGCACTGATAAAACCATGATCTCAAATCATTCTTTTATATCGACGACACAGCTAATACTCTAAAAGGATGATTCACGGTTGTTGTGCATTTTCACTGGAGAATGTCTTATTATTATATATATACTTATTATTAACCAAAGATGTCTCACACGTAACAACTTTACAAAGAGGGTAACAAAGCCAAGCAGGTAGATACAACTGGACTGAGTCCGGTGCAGGGAAGAGGCCCGACCCGGTCCTAATAAGTGGCTGTGTCAGCGTCAATGTTCTCATTGTTTCTGTCCCTCACCTCCCAGGAGCCAGACCCACACTAATTCCTGCCATAAAAAGTCCAACAATAGACGGTGATGGATGGCTGTGAGCCGTTCTCTGTCCGTGTCTCATCATCATTGTTACCCATGAGATTTACAGCCTCCATAAGCATCTCTTCATCTTCCATCTTGAGGACAGCAGGTGTTTTATTTGCCACAAGGACGGCTGTGAGGATTACAGTTCCAGAGAGCAGCAACACCTGAGTCCATGTCGATATTAATCAGGTGATCAATAGAATAGCGACTAGAAAACACTTCAGACGAGACAGATCAATTTGAGAAACACGAAACAAGCAGGGAGAGTAGTGTTTAGAGTTATTCCCAGAGATCAAAAGTAGCATGATGTGTTGAAAGGTGACCACAATGGCAGACATGTGGGCAGCTTCAGATCCTGCTAGACATGACTGTTTTCTCCACACACACAAGTCAATCTGTCAATTTGTGAATTTTGTTTGAGTGTTCATTGTCGTCACTGAGTGACCTCAACACAATCTTCAAAGCATATGAACAATTTCATTCTTCGCCATGATGATCCATGCGATATCTTGCTTAATTATTAATGTGTTCATTTGTGAGGAGTCATGCAGAGATGCTGAATTATTAAAGCAGCCCACAGGTTCTGGTCCAGTCCCTCTGCTCCTCGACGATCTTAATGTTGCGCTGAGGTTGATGTCATTCACAATTGTCATGTTCAATTGAGCGTCCAAACTGCAACACCAGTTAAATTAAAGGTCATTTCCTGTCAGATATCCTGCATCCCAGCTGTGTTCCTTGGAGACTAACCCCATCAGAGTCACAGAGAACCTGCGGTTTCTAAAACAATGACTTCCTATCAGCTTTTATTGCTTGTATATTTCATGTTTTCATCTCACTCTCTTGAGCTTGTTTTATGTGACTGCCTGTCGTACTTGCTATTAAAGGCGTCAAGACCCGAGGGCAAAGGTCACATCCAGGCAGGTATGCTCTCTCAGATTTGTTTTCTGGATTTCCTCTTCAGATTACTTCTCTCCTTCCACCCTGTTTCGTTCTGCATCTTTTACTTGTTTTCTCCCACGGATGTCTTTTTCAAGTGAACCACCACATGCATTTTTGTTCTTCCAGAGCCGCCAAAGATTGTTTTCCTTCCTGTCCCGACTCTTTTTCTCATTCCATTTGTCTTATTTTCTATAGGTGATTAATTTCTGGACCACTTTTGAACTTCAATTTTCGGAATCTTCAGTTCGAATGCTACCTGAGGTGCGATGTCAGGAGGGGATTCACAGGTGAGTGACTCCATGAAGAGTGATGGAGTAGCCAGTCTAATCGTTGGAAGTGACACCAATGTCAGAATCTGTGGACCTCATTTTTGAAGCACCGTATGTCAGATCTGGAAAACTTGGCCAGCGTGACCAGAGAACTTGCAGATCATCATATTTGTAGTCCATGCTCATTACACTGATCGAGAGACAAAAACACATTCCATAATTCACAGTATTTTTGTTGGGAAACACACTAAAACACTGTTTTATCAGATGAAAAAGCTGACAGAATCTGTCTGGGTCAGACTGCGAGCCAAGAGTGTGATGGATGGAGTTGCACAGCCGTGCTCCATGTATCACCGTGTGAGCAGCTCCAGACGGAGACTGGTACAAAATCCTCAAATTAGGAAACATAAGCTCAAGATGTGCTCGAGGCTCAGAAGCGAACCACGAAAGTGAAGCTAATTGAAGCCTCCAGTGGCTCTTCACATCCTCATCATTGTCCAGACCTCTTAACTGAACTGTTCATAAAGATGTCGCTGCACTGTCCATGACTCGCTGACAATCATTGACTTCTCTCTCGCTTGCTGCGGCTGCATGAAACATAAACACGCTGGAATTCCTATTAAGCTTCCCAGGTTAATGCTGGAAGTGAATCCTTTAACTCAGTCTCCCTGATCCCGTCGCCTTCTTCACACACGAGCGATCATGCAGGCAGAGTCCGCCTCACTGGCCGGGTCGTTTCATAACCACCAGCAAAAACAGATGGCATCTCCACATGCCCTGGATGGTGGTGAGAAGCGGTGACAGGTGAGCTAACCTGCAAACTTGTCAACTGTGTGTGACGCTAAACAACTGTAAGCGAGTACACACTCTGGAATCATCAACGCAAGCAGCAAAAACAGCCAGAATATCAAAGGTGGTCATCTCTGATATTCTGTCTGCTGCCACCTCAACGCTTGACAGTTCTACACGTTGGACCACAACAACACGGTTCCACTCTAGTGTTGTTCCTGTTTCAGCCATTTGCCATGGTTCTCACCAACCACCTCATTTCTTCATCCCTCAGGGAGAAAATAACCTGCAGGAATCCAGCTAATGAAATTATTTGTTTCTCAATCACGCACCCACTTTAATTATACTGCACAATGGTTGCAGTGCTGCCACATGATGAATGTGCCATCCCTGGTACAGAGACGTCACTGCGGTTCGAGTCTCTGTCACAGCCTTGCAAGAGAAGTGTTGAGTGAAATTCTGCCGTCGTTTGTGGTGAAATCACGGTGGGTGGTCTTAATGATGATGATGGTGGTGAATGCAGGGCTCTTTTGTTACGAATGTGACATCAAAAGGAAGAGAGGCGAAGGAGAGTCTAAATGCATGTGGGCAGTGTCACTATTGACAAGAGCCCTAGGAGCTGTGTGAGTAAGAGCCAGGAACATGCTAACACCAGTGAGCACCCTGTATCCTGACATATCCTGTCTATTTCATACATACAGACATCTCACGTTACTTAACATCATGTTCTATAATAATGTCCTAAAGAACATCCCCTGGACAATGGGGCAGTTGTCAACAGCCAACTTTACTGAGGTCGTTTCCCTTGACGCCAAGCTGCTTCATGTAAATGTTGTAGGTTAAAAATAGAGTTCAGGAACCAGAGGGTCCTCCAAAGGAAGCGATAAAGATGGCGCAAGTGAGTGTGTGTCTGCTGTTAAGATGTAAATGTTAACAGCGTCATTAGTTTTCACCACACAATCTCCCTAAGAGGACATTTTAATGCTGTGGAGCTTGACAGTGACTCGGCTAGTCGTCGAGACAAAAAGGTAAAATTAGCTTTGTAAAATTGCTGTGTTTGTCAGGAAATACCTACAGATCTGATAGTCCAGCTGCTGGGTCCTTATAAGGCGTAGGAGGGGTTCTCGACCTCTGTTAATGAATGTCCTGTCGGGAGGCCTGATGCCAGTGTGGGAAACTGTTTGTGTTCTGGACCAGTCGACACTCACCTCCACCGACGTGGGAAGCAGCAGACGGACATGAATTTATGACTCGATTACTGAACTTGAACAAACACAACAAAAGAATTATAGGCCCAAACTAATGCTTGTGTATCCACGTTCCCCCTCATTACACACAGCGATGTTATAAATCTCCGCCAGCAGACCTCGACTCTCATGCAGCTCTGAACGCTGAAGGCTTTTTAAACGAGAAACCACCGTTTGTTTTAAATGAAGAAAGAATCATCTCCAGCCTGACTTGAGATGTAGCCACCCATCAGATCCTCGGTGTGCTCTCTGGTCCCCTCCCACCCGAGGCTCTACCATTTTCCTCTAAGTTGCAGCTTCAAGTGCACCCTGGCCAGGCTGACTGCAGCTCTGCTGAATCAGACAAGAGTGCAGGAGCTGCGTGTGTCTGGTCCTCGGCATCCTCGCATCGATTTAGGCTCATGTTTCTCGTGTCTGTGAGATGAAGCCCTGCGGCAGAGATCCTGAGCTAATGCTGAGGTTAACAAGCCTGGCTTGCTTGCTCGCTTTCCGCCAAGCGGGTCAGCTGGTAAGATAAGCTGAAGAGTCCAGATTTGTTTGATTTGTCATGAGCTCAGAGTCGCCTCAGCGTGTGCAGCCGAGCTATCACCACAAACATTCGCCGTGACATGCTTATTTTCTTTAGCCTGTGTGTAGCGTTCGTCTTTGAGCGGCTCCAGACTGCTGTTATTCATTTCATTTCCTAAACAAACAGAGACCCGTTGCTGCTCCAAAATAAGAATAGTTTCATTTAATCTGTGCATCGCTGCTGCGACTGACAGCAGATATTCTTTCGTTGACCTTGTTCTGGTGTGAATTGGCTCCAACTGGATGACAGTCATTCATCACCGTGTCACATGGATGACACATCTGAGTCCACCACTTAAGTTCTGATGGTCTACACATGCTGGATGAGCCAGGCGTCACATGGAAGAGATGCTCGGTGGCAATCTTCCTTCTGACTGGAGCGGCCGCACAGATTGATTTTGTTTACGATCACACGTCAATATCGGGGGCTGAGAGGGTTTTTCACAGAACGCACTGAGTGATTGAGCTAATAACAGCTGACGGGCTTTGCTGTGGCGTCATGAGGATTCTCACCCATTGAGGACGAATGAATGCATGTCATTCAGCAGTATTGATTTGTAGTATTAAAAGCTAGTGCCAGCACGAGTCTGCTTTCAGTTCAGCTAAGTGTTAACCGTTTGCTGCCGGGGTTGCCGAGGCCAACCAACATCATCTCTCTAAGGTGCCGGTCCGGGGTCTCCTCCAGTTAGAAATGCCTGGAGTACCACACCCTCCGCAGACTTCCTCATAAGAGCCACTTCAACTGTCTTTCTTTGATGAGCAATAGTTCTACTCTGAGTCTCTCCAGGAAGACAGCTTCTATCTCTCATAAGCTCTTGCAGCTGTGGTCTTGTTCGTGAGGTCACTATAATGCTGGATACCAAAAGTGAAAGTAGAAATTCACCCGTCAATGGAGAACACTGTCTTGTAGCTCAGCTCTTTCTTCAACACGGCAGAGCCATCATTGTGCTACAAACTCCTCCTGAACTCAGTATCTATATATAAAAGCTAATTTATCTGTAACACTTCAAAGGAACCAGACTCCAGCACGTGTTCATTATCAGCTCTCCCACAGGTCAAAAACCAATGTGTCTGCGAGGTGCAAAATAAATTCAGGGAAGCAGCATACACCATAACACGTAGCTCAGACTCATAATCTCACAGTTCAGCTCCAGTTTCAGATCTTCGCTGTGGTCCTCTTATTTCAGGAATTCAAATCAATACAGTGACCTTCAGACAGAAGAGAGTGTGGACTCACCTCGGGCGTCACCCTGGAAGTCGCTCAGAATCTGTGTGTAGTTGATGGGCGGTTTGTTCTCCACAAAAACTCGGTCGACCAGTGTGATATTGAGATTCTCCATCTCCAAGAACAAGCCCTCCAAGGCGAAGTAGCAAGGCCGGTCGTCCGTCTTATGGTCGCTAAACATCAGCATCACGTGTTCACGCCACCCAAAGTGTTCGCAGATCCTCAGGGCAAACTTCCCGAGCTTCTTGTGGGTGGGGCCAGTGTTGGTGACAGACGGGTAGACTGTGTCATTGTTGAACGCCACAGCCGGTGCCCCAGCCGTCACCATGGGCATGTCCCAGTGGGTGGTGAACAGGCCGACAGGGGAGGCTGTATACGAGCATCCGGGTCCAATGAAAGCCCACGGGTCGTAGAAGAACTTAAAGTCTATTGCCATGAGTGGGGCAATGGACTCGGAACAGATTTTATCACTGTCCTCGCTGTTCTTGAACTCATACGTGAGGTGGTAGCCCGGGAGGAGCGACGGGTCGCTGTTGACATTTTGGACTGCCCGCGCTAGCGCTGGTCCGACGCGGGGCCAAGCCCAGGGGTATTTGGTGTTTGTCTGCGGTAAAATGATGGCCAGTGTGATGTTTTTGCTGGGCTGATGCTCTATGTGGCGACACGTCAAATGTCTCAGGGTGCGGCGCTCAGATGGTCGTCCACCAGCCAGAACCAGAAGGACCAGCAGCAACTGGGCACCCTCTCTCAAACACGCCATCCTCCACCGCTAGCTGCAGAGGTTCAATCTGCCAACAGAAAAGGCAAGTCTCAGCATCTGGACCAAGAGGTTTGTCTGTCATCCGAGACCATGACAATTTTTTGGGGTAAACACAAGCATCATTTTTCTGGGGGGCAGTTTACAATGAGTGCATTAACACTACAGTGACATGATGTATGTGACATGGCTAGTGCTAATCACATTCATCAGGCACCAACAGATCTGCAGGTTGACCACTGTTTTTGGAAAGCACTGAGCTCTCTGGTCGACTGTGTTGCAGTAACAAACAGCAGCCATCAAGAACACATCTAGTCACACATGCATGTGGCTAATCGACAGCAAATGTTCTGCCCTGTAAACACTCCAACAGTCCAGTCGCTTCAATGAATGACAATGAAATGCAGTTACCTCTCAAAGCACACAAGAGGTGAAAGGGGTGCATTTCAGATGATAAATCAGAGCGTTAAATGTCATAAAGATAATTTTGCTTTGTGAAGCCAAAGGTCAGTGCAGAGGGAGATAAGCATGAAAGACTTGTAGCAGGAGAAACAAGTGCATGTGTGTTTTAATAAACAGCAAATTCCGCCGGAATTTTTCTCAGAGTCATGAAATACTATGAAGACTAGTAACGTAGCAACAACAGTCTGAGCTGAGGTTCTTGGAGTTAAAGATGCAGAGAGGAGACTCGATAATTATAAAAGGGGGTTGGAAGGGCTTCAACATCTGCCAGAGAAAACAAGTTCTGACTCATGGTATATGGTCCCTGGACTGTCACGAGAGGACAGTAGAGAGGAGGGGTAGAGAAAACCCAGTAAAGAAGTTATGAAGCAGGATGGGTAGTTAAATTGAGGAATGAGACTCTAACACAGTTAAAACCTACAGTAATCTCTTTGAAACTTAACTCGAGTACTTGCTTGTACTAGATACAACATACCTGGTCAAGTTTTGGTTTAGTTCCTCTTGTTTTGGTGTTGCGGCTCTTGTTACTAGTGCTGAATCATCACCACAAAATTCTGCTATAACAGCTGGACAGGCGCAGAAACGGAACATGTTGCTGTAATGGTCACGGTAATTATCTTATCACCTCAGACAGCGACGCTAACAGTCACTAATTACTGTACTTGTCCAGCTGGATGGCGAGGATAGTATTCACAACATTCCATTGTTGTGAATCGAGAAATGCATCACACAAATATGGAGGAGGAAATCATCCTGATTCGGGCTTTGCTAAGTGTAAAAAACTGTTACTTACAAATTTAAGTATAAGGCAGGTCTGTTATTATGTTTGGTTATGATATTATTATTCTTATTTTCACTCTGAACACCTCTGAACTGTTGCCTTGCTCAAGTCTAATATGAAAGATATGATCCCACCCGGTTCACCTGGACTTCCAGAGTGTGAAAAGCTTAGAGTAAAATTCAGTCCAAGATTACTACAAAATACAAAAATCTACGTTCTTCATCAATACATGGAATTAATAGTCCTCCTGACAGTAGAAGGATGTTTGGTAAAGGTGAATGTATGTCAGGAGCATTGCTGTGACACAGAGTCTGCGTGGTGAAGGAGGACAAGCAAATCACAGGAGTCTGAAGGTACATCAGGGTGATCTTGACACGGTCTCCAGGACTCACATTTCCTCACAAAGGAGTCGGTTATAGACGCTTAGACTTGGATTTTGCGACCATTACTTCACTCGAAAAAACGAATGGCTTTAGTTAGTGCATAACATTGACTTCTGGAATGTGTCCCATTGAACGAGTTCGTTTAAAAACAAAACAACTATTGTTTTAGCGACCCAACACGCCTAAAATAGATATTAAATCTCCAGACAGGGAAGACAAACACCAGAATGATTCGTATCTGCCATGTTTGCTGATTTGTTGTTGTGATTTTTGGAAGATAATGGATATAAAAATAACTTTTTTTTACTTACGAGTAACGTCATGACGGAATTCCCAAACGCAGATAAAAAGAAGAACCGTTAAGGACAAACAAAACTCACCTCAGTTGTTATCTTCTTTCTTTTTCATGTTGTTTTTAGGTTAGCTCACAGGTTAGCTAACTGCTCATCCCGGCAGCTGTCAATCAGGTCCAGAGGACAGGTGTGACGAAAGGACTTGAAAACTGAGGAAACCTCGCGCTCCCCAGCAAGCACGTGCGGGAGCGACGCGTGCCGCGAGCAGCTCCAACTTTATCAGGAAGGACGTTCAGGTTTGGGGAGTGGACGGTTCGGGTCCGCGCGCTGCGGGGAGATCCACTTGCTCGTCTTGGAACCGGAATCCATGGACAGATGAAGGTCTGGTGGCAGAGCTGCTGCAGGTCGGACCGACTGACTGATGGAGGTCTGAGGGCGGAGAGAGGGGGAGGAGAGAGGCGGAGGAAGTGGAGAGAGCGGCAGGAAAGTGGTGGGGTCCACTGTAATAACGAGAGGAAGAAAGGGAGTGATGCAGATTTCCTGGTGGGACGTGCAAAGTTCTCCATCAATCCAAGCTGGAATTTAAACCAAACCAGATGCTATACGTGAGACGATTAAGTATTTTGTAACACAAACAAATAAGCAGTCGCAAATATAAAAGCTCAATCACTAGATGGTGAACCCATTAGCACATACACACATTATATATATATATATATATATATATATATATATATATATATATATATATATATATATATATATATATATATATATATATATATATATATATATATATATATATATTTGTGGGAAGCGCTGGCCACTCGAGATGCCAGGCGACGTGTGTGCGACCACCAGGCTGAATGTCTCAACATGCGTCTCAATTCCTCACTTAGGTTTCCGTTTCATTTATGCAGCCTTGATGCATCATATCCGGAGCTAATCCCCAGAACAGCCTCTTGTCGTTCACTTGACTTTGTTGTCAAGAGCCTTGTTCGCAGGAATGTGTCCCCCTGAACACCAACTCTCGCAGGTACGTGTCTCACGAGTGCTTCATTCACCAGGAGGGTTGTTCAGAAGAGCCGCTCTGGACCGTGGTCTTGGTCAAATTACTTCATCAGCTGTGCTCCGTCATCCGCTGTTAGTAGTCCTGCTGTCGATCTATGATCTGATCATTGCACGAGTTAAGTTATGCCCAAAAGCTGATGTTGTGGATCCATTGATCTTTCCCCACAGAACATGAAGAACCAACGTGTCTGAGGCCTTCTGTCCCCAAAACAACGTCGGTGTTGAGACGTGCTGCAAGTCCTGCAGGACAGATGAACAATATGGACGTGCTCAGACCAGATGGAGGAGTACTTGCCATCATTAGTTTTCATTATCCAAATACAGTATATGACTCAGGCTGGCACCTGAACGCATCATCAGATGAAGCCTTCTGAATCTGACGGCAGAATCCACATCCACTTGTAAATTTTAATGATGAGCATGAAAGTTGTGTTGGTTTTCCTCGGGAGCTTTAAATATTTAAGAGCCGAAGCTGTTGTGGTGATTTGTGCCGAGGTGTAAATGCCACCGTAGAGGGTTGCAGTTGTGTTTGCGCGCGTGAGTGTGCATGTGTGAGAGAGAGAGTGGTGTGGATGGCCGTGCAGGAGCGCCACATCAATTATGAATTTCCTTCCAGTGCGGAAGGAAACACGAACACAGTTGTTTTCTTGAACCTTTGACTGGAAAACTGTTTCCATGACCACGGTACTTCCTCCAGCTGTCAATCACCACGAGCGTCACACTTCCAAGAAAACGTTTAAGAGTCAGACGAAGCTGCAGTCTGGTCAATAACAAGCTTAATTGGCCGCGATAGATAATAGAGATGATCGATATATAGTTAGATAGCAAACACTAGTGAAGCAGCAGCGCCATCCAGTGGTCCAAATGGAATGACAGTTCTGTTCACACGTGGTCTTGAAATTGACGCCTCTGATTTGATACAATGTGAAGTTGGTTTATGGACACCGAGTGAAGAAACAGTTTTAATTGCCGGCAGTTCCGCCACAGACTCGTCAAGAGCCCGATACAAAAGTAAAAAACCAAGTGAACAACAGAAGCTCGTTAATGCGTTTACTTCTCCCACTACCAAGTTGCGTTTTTAAATCGCTGTCACAGTTCGATCAGACTCCTCTCATATGCCTCAGCTCAGGCAGAAGGACCTGAGAACCGTCTCAAGAGAAAGTTCAGTTGAAGCCTCCCACAGCGATGAGCAGCAGCTCTGCTCCGGGTGTGGATGACCCAACTCCACCGACTCTGACATCATCTTCTTTTATCTTTTTTCCTTCCATATCAGAGTGGGCAGAGCCAATCCACATCTCTAATGCTTCTCACCCAGACTGGACTTGTCCAGCAAAGCGGACTGTCCTTCAGGATTGTGTCCCGGAGCATTAGTTAGAAGATAAATAGCTTGGTGGCGTGACAGTCTGATCAGCTCAACAGAAAGCATTTGCACAAAAGAGAAAAACTTCAGAGACCTACCAACTCAAGAACTGAGATCTGACCTTTGACCTCCAATTTGATTCCTTTTAAATTAATTTGCATGAATTCAACAATCGTTTTGTTGTTGGGTTCATGTCATCTTGTGATGTTCACACTTACATAAGCATCTACAACAGACGCTGTGAAAGTAAGATCCCGCCCACTTTCTGATGATCCAATCAGAACCCGTTATGTGCTGATCCAGAGCCACTCCAAGTTCATCACTTGCAGGGTGACGTGTGACTCTATCAGAGTCACATCTCGTCAGCATGCGGCGGTTTGGCGGGATCGTGACTCCCCACTGCTGTTGACAGGCCGACGACGAGCCGCTCAGCCTGCTCGGTGTCTGCAGAGGAGCTGTTCACTGGTTGGCTGCCAGCTTCAGCAGGTACAGCAGGGTGTTCTGCTGGTTCTTCACTGACCAAAGCGCCACCTGGAGGATCCGACTGCGCTGGATCAACAGGTGGTGATGAACTAGACTGGACAACCACGTTGTCGGACGTTGTCTCTGTGGACGACTGCGGACCAGCTGGTTCTGTCAGGATGTTCCTGGAGATAACTGGAGACAGCAGAAACCAGTCAGGGTTATGATTATAAGTTATGGAAGCTCTTTGTCTCCATCTAGTGGCTGAGGAAGGAGCTAACGAAAGTCCAACCTCCGGTGGGTCTATAGTCGTCATCCACAGTCAGGTCTCGTTTGAAGGGACTGAAGCTCGGCAGAATGATCAACCCAAGAGACACCAGGATGATCTGACCACAGGAGAGCAAGAGGTCAGCAGCAGCTCAAAGTGCGTGACTCTCCACTTCGCTCAACATTCGTACCAGAAGGCAGGTGCTCGTCTGGGCTCCTTTACTGACCGTCTGCTTGATCAGAGACTGAAGTTGTCGCAGCTGAGAGAGCAGGGACCTGAACACAACACAGAGGTCACCAACAGGACTCCGGAACTTTACTTCATCAGAGTGGAAAACTCAGCAGAACTTTGGAGTTTAGGAAGTTTAGAAAGGAGATGTTCCTACATGTTGTGTTTCTCCAGCGTCTCCACCGTGCGCTGAAGCTCCTTGTTCTGAGCCGAGCATGCAGCTGCCCTGTAGACACAAACAGTCTTGAGAAGACGCTCGCCCGGCATCCCCCTTGACGCCTCATGGTCCCACCTGCTCTCTAGCCCGTCGATATATTCCTTCCTCCTCCTTCGGCTGTCCTGAGCCGACTGCTTGTTGCGGATTTTCCTCCGTACTCTTTTCAGGATCCGTTCTTCTGCCTGTGTGCAACAGTGCTGACTGAGTGAACCTGGAGTAACATTGACTTAAGGGACCTCCATTAACCTCACAGAGAGGAGGTCAACTACATCCGGCTGACAACACGGACATTTCGAGGTCTGACCTTGGTGAGAGGCAGGTTGCTGGGCAAAGACACTCCCTCCTGGTTCAGCAGCTTCTGCTCCTCCTCCGTCAGCTGCAGATCTGAGAACGTCTAAAACACCACCAGGGTCAGTCTTCGACGGTCCACACGCCACAGACGGTCCACAAACTCACCAGATCGCAGCTGGAGGGATCCTCGGACGACTGAGACACGCCGCCCCGAGCGGCCGGAGCCAGCGCCAGCTCGTTCACCACACAGGAATCTGTAAGGAGCATCTGAGAGTTCCACTCATCTGGACCAGAGGAGAGAGGAGACCTTAGTGACTGCAAGCTGAAGACCAATGACCGAAACAGAACCTAAAAAAACATTTTTTTTCTGCTGAATTTGGTAAGCTCACCCTCACCGAGCTGTATTGAGATGACGTCCATGTTCTGCTGCCCGGCCTTCACTGATCCGAGGCCGCTGATGTCGTAGACCAGCTGGTAGACGGTGGCAGTGGCGGGCTGGCTCACCACCATGGTGGCAGCTGTGGTCTCAACCGGCTGGTCCTCAGACAGCCCGCTGTCACTCTCTGACGAAGGCTCCGCCAGCGGGCCGCTGGGAAACACCTCATTTGGGTCAACACCGTGAAGAACATCACGGGACTCACTGTCGCTCAGCGTCTGTCGGGGAACAGTGTGTGATCACTGTCTAACTCACTCTCAAGAGGGTGATGAAGAGACTCACACAATCAGGTACTCCACTCCAGTCCTGTAGGGGGAGCTCTGAACTGTGGAAGATCTGATTGTCAGAGGCCACCGGTGCCTCCAGCTGCCAACTACTTGTCACCCCCAGACCGATTTCCTGACCAAGAAATAACTCACAGCTCTCCGCATCCATGTCGAAGCGCAGCTGCTCAGTCTTTTCATGAGAAACACACAATATCAAAATATATCAAATGAAATGGTGCTGTTTACAAACTATTCATCCTTCCCATGTCAGAGAAACTACACCCATGCTATACAAATGTGTGTGAGAATTTGAAATTATAAAATCAGTTAAATGAGTGTAAACAAAATGAAAATGTACGACTAAATAAATTTTAAAAAAGTGCTCTTTAATGACGCCCATGGTGACTGACACTATTCGGGAGAGGCAGGATACACAAGGCAGCAGTGAACAAAGGAGGATATCCTGGTACACACCTACCACACACACACCTACGACACAGAGAGAAACCTGATACGCTGTTCAACACGTTTCTGACAAATAGATTTCCTCAGACTGCAACAGCAAGGAGACTTCAAATAATAATTACTAGCGCAAAGTGGATTGTAAATGTGTTATTAAATCACATCCATAAGTTGACACATTCAACCACAGATCTACTGACATTTAACAGTTTACCAGTAAACATTGCTATTTTAACCGCATTAAATGTTGCAAATGGTATTGATCGGATTCTGTGATTCACTCCTGAACCATTGCTGATTGTACTTATCGAGCCAGGCTGCTGTCAGGAGCCGAACCAGACCGGTCGAGAAAGACTAGATGTTAGGACTACTCACACAGTCGTGGTTCCCGGTGAACTCAGACTGACGGAGACGGATTCTGCATCGTAAACCCGCTATGGGAACAGAGCACGGTACCTCCGGAAACTTTCTGGACCAAAACAAGTCGAGCTGGAGCAGACCCCTTTCTTCTTCTGCTTCTGGGTTTCGGATCGGCGAAGCAAGTTATCGCCCCCTGCTGGATGAGTTGGAAGTGACACACCATTTTGAATCAATTGGGTTTCTGTGACGTTTTAGGATGTTTTGAACCTCAGAGAGGCTCGACCTTTGTGACATCACACCCATGTCAGTGTCTGTCATGAAAGCACTAGACTTAACAGACATCTGGAAAGTTTATATAATGAGGTCAATAGAGTCTGAATTCACAACGACACAGAGCACCAAATCCTATTGAACACATAAACAAACCAAGGGCCTCCATGGCGTCATACTTCTCGAGATGGTTTGGTCAGAACCATCAAGCAGAGATGGGCCACACTGATGGCAACTGCCCTGGTGAACCTTGCTATTTATTTGGTCCATATGGGAATGTACGTCGTCGCTGGACATGGGTAGACCAGTCAAATCCGACCGCTATCCCTCTATCTCGACCTCCTGGCACAGGGCCTAAGTACCCCTGGTTCAAAGTTGGAGCTGTGATCATCCTGGCAGCCTCAGCAGGGATTATAATTCTCTTCCCTGGTGCTAGAGCCTATGTCCTCTCCCTGGGACAGGGAGGCGCCTCCTCCCTTCAAGATCTACTCTCCAAACTTCCCATTCCCAGAATGGACATTTTCGACAGATTCTCAGACATTATCAGCCGCTCCCGGTCGTGGTTTTCCCAAACATGGAGCGCTGTTCAGAACCTGAAGAAATAGCTCGCCGCTGAAAAGAAGCAATCACGTGACGACACAACTGAACCAGTGAATGTGGAGAAACACGAGAGTGTTGGTGTGCTGTGAGAAGATCTCTCAGATTACCTGTGAGTTTTCTCCGGGAACTCCGGTTTCTTCTCAGTTTCAGAGCTGAGTGGTGTTTATGTTTTGACCTGTTACTCTGGAATTGATCCACGATTCACCTCAAGTCCTCGCTGAAGAAGCTCAACCACTTCCCTCAAGCGGAGGAAATCAAATTTCTTGCTGAAAGTTGACTGAAAAAGAAAAACAGATGTTAAATTGTATAACTGTATAATGTAGTGTGAAATAAACTGATTTTGAAAATGTAGTCTGGTATATGAGAAGTAGACCTGCCAGACTCTCCAGAAACCTCCACATCTCCTGGGTTCACTGCATACTGTGGTGTTCCAGGGGGTTCTTCTGGTCCAGCAGCTCCAGTAGTTCTGGAGACATATTAAACAGCCACCTGCTGTCATCTCTTGGGGAGGTTCTACTCAGGCTCACCAGGATGACTGAGCTTTCAGAGAAAACTTAGAGAAGAGTAGAAATCCACTGATGGATGGACAGCTTTGTCTTTTGTCTCAGCAAAAGTCCACAATGAAGTTCAGTCCCTAGACTGACTAAATGGGTCAGTGAAACAAGGCGTGTTGACAGTTATAGACTTCTGATCTATGATGGTGACCCAATTTCAAAACCATCCTCTGGAGCGCACTTCTTAATGGCTCTGTCTATAGAGCTTTAATAATGTCCTATCGCCAGATTCTAGACGGGATAAACAATTTCCAATAATCAAATGGACATTGAAGGTCATGTTTGTTTATTTAAAGTTGGCATCAACAAAAATGTGAATGAAATAATGGGCTGACTGGTTTGAGAACAAGCAACTTTTGGAGGAGCAAAAACATTAGAAGCTCAGACAAACTTGTTTACTCTCCGTGTATCCTGAAACTGCATAGTTCAAAGTCCGTTGTTAAAATCCCAACCTCTGGGTGGAGTACAAAGGGGGCGCTGTTTCACCCCACACTGATTCCTTGCTACAAAGGTTGAGAAGAGCCTCCAGGGAAGTTCAGCAAAAGAGATCTGAATCCCAAATCTCCTTTGGAAAGTTTCACATACTCTAAACCTTTCATTTATTCTCAGACCTGGTTCTGACTAAACCTTAGCTTTACATTCACACGACTGCTAGACCCTCTAGGTTGCTTTCTTATGTAGCCCCTGTGCACCAGCCATTAAATGTTTTTTTGACTGAACCACAGGCTTGGGGTCAGAGTTAGGGGCGTTTCCCTGGAAACATGAAGTTCTGTCATAATAACCAAGATTTCACATCTTCTTCAAATCCAAAAAGCTCCATCACTTCCAAACTCTGCTGCTCCTCATTGGTGATGGCATGGTACTATGTTGGGAGTGCATTTTCCCTCCTATTCGTTGGCTCTTGTTTACGAGACACATTCTTCAAGTGGAGTTCCAGGTCCTCACGGGGGAACTGGTACAAGAGGAAAACCAGCAGGGACCTCAAACATCTGTAGTAGCAGTGCAACACTCGGGCCTTCAGGTGCGTGCATGCGGTGCTGACTTTACTGTAGCACTTCTCCAGGGCGGTCCTGAGGACAGACACGATGTAGTCCACGGCGGACTGAACTCTGGACCGGGCACCAGCGGTCCATGAGGTGCCTGGTGGGACACTGACAGTGATGGTCTCCAGAATGCTGGCACACTGTTCTTGCATAAGTGTCAAGAAGGTTTGGCCTTCAGCTGCACAGATCTGGGGCGGAGCCAGGGGTCTGCCTTGCTGGTGAGGCACCGGACCTCTCACGCTGGGACAGTACTTGATGACTCCAATAGAAGCAGCGATGATGACGACTGTGCCAAATTCACTCCATGGGAATGTTGGCTGGGCCAACAGAGGCCGTGGAACTGAGATGTCACCAGTCAAGGTGTTCTTACTGAACACAGACCAGTTAACTGCTTGATCTCCTGGCCCGTCAAAGACCCCTGGTCCAATCCAGATGACGGTTTCTCCTGAAACCTGGGTGTCAGCGACCTCTGAGAGAAGGTGAGGCTTGCATGGGAGGATTGCGCCCGAGAGTTCCTGCTCAGAGCGTCTGGTCAGAAGTTTACCAACAATGAAGCCCAAATGAAAGAAGGGCATGTTGGTAAACCTGACGGTGGAGCAAATCAAAGCCCGAGCTCTCCTGCGTGTTGGTTCGAGGACTGTGTCCACACCTTTATATAAACTCCCTGTAATGACCAACACTAAAGTCGTGACTTAAGTGTTTCTAATCTTCAACCATGATGTCGCAAAGACGCCCGTCTTGATGAACTCTATTTGACTGGGCTTGCCAAGGCCTCCGACACCCAAGGGTCCTCATTATTGAATCGGGCCCCTGCTGCCCACAACAGCTCCCATTTTAGCACCTGTTGCAGTATGTTAGGCAGGTGGTCTTCATGTCATTACCAAGTACATGTTCAGCTCCTGTTCTATTCACCTGTATGTGTGAACATTAACCAGAAAAGAAACTTTGAGCTTGCATGCCAATGGTCACACCACACATGACCTAATAAATCGGTCTTCTTTTCACTGAACTCAACTTTCAAAATTGCAACCCATAAAAGCAGATAATAGCGTGACACTAGCCGTCAGAGAAGCAAGGGTCACGTGTTCAACAAAAATAAGATGTACAATTAGAACAAAACAAACGAAATCTAACCAAAATAAATGCAAATAATTCAATTAAAAAAAATAGGTAGTTTGCAACATGGTACAAAATAAAACATTGATGTTAGCAGTTAGCATTCGAAGCACTAGAAATGTGGACGGTCGCTCACGCTAATAGTGAATTATTGCATCGTTCACGCGTGTATTTCTATCACGAACCACAAAAACATGTCATAAACATTTTTTTCTTCAGTGAAACGCATAAGCGGAAACGTCCGAGGCTTTATTCTGAAAACCGGAAGCAGATCTGCGACTGTGACTGCTTAACCAACATATCCGATAAGGAGAGCGGGATCAGCTGATGGGAAACTGAGTCACCATTTCCGAACATGTCGAGGAGTGAAGAGGTAACTTACGGCTCTACACTCTTTTTCTCCTGAAGAAGCACAGCAGGTACGAGCTAACACCGACTCGCACACACACGCGGACATACACACGACGTGGCGGGGTTCTGTGTTACTGTGTGTCCCGTACAAGTTGCTACTCACTTGACGCGGCTTTGAAACTTTCAACATCAGATTTAATCGCTAAATGCACATCAGGATGAGTTTACTGATAAATTGCGGTTAAGTGATCGGCCAAGTGTTGCCTCATTGCCTCAGTTGAAGAAGCTACAGGTAGACGTTTGAAGTTAAAAAGCGAAAGTGCAATAATATCTCGGCGAATAACGAGTCCGATGCTTCAGACTGATGTTTGGGACCAAAGTCTGTGAAAAAGGGTGGAGCTTCAGAATCACGTTATTCGCCCGCTGTTTTTTTGGTTAACTGTCACATAGCTTTTTGACTTGTCCTCTTCATTTTAAAGCATTTGATGCTTTGCATGCTACTTTTGTAGGTGGTCGTACTGTATGTATGTGTATATATATGTATGTATTCATATGTGCGTCTATTAAAAGTCCCTCTGTGACTCCTCCTCCAGCAGAGAACAAGCATGGCAGTGGGGGGCAGAGTTTCTTCGCCCATCTTTGCCACTGCGGTGAGGGAAGTGACGCAGCTGCAGGTGGATGCTGTCAACGTCCCTGCTCTGGAGCTGAAACTGGGTGCTCTTGCTGTCCTTCTGAGCGTCACGCTGCTGTTTGGTTTCGCCCCCCTCTGCATCGTGCGGGGGGTTGGCCAGTGCAGCCTCAGCCCAGGTGAGTGTCCGACCACGTTGGTCAACCGTTGGCACCCTGCCGTCTCACCGTGCTGCCGTTTCAGAGACGCGCCACAAGCTGCTCGGGATGGTCAGCTGCTTCGCGGGAGGAGTGTTCTTCGCCACATGTCTGCTGGACCTGCTGCCCGACTACCTGGAGGGCATCGCAGAGGCCTTCGACAGTGCCGGGATCACGGTGAGAACCGAATCAGGCCAGGATTAGCTTGCGGAGTTCAGGAGGTTTGGAGGGTCAGATGTTTGACTTTTGCTGTATTTCTTCTCCAGCTCCAGTTCCCGCTGCCAGAGTTCATCGTGGCCATGGGATTCTTCCTGGTTCTGCTGATGGAGCAGATTGTTCTGGCCTTCAAGGATCAATCATCTCCACCTGTGGAAGAGCATCGAGCTCTCTTGGTGGACTCCAGGGTCCAGGCTGGTGACCAGAGTGACCGCCCACCCTCCCATCATCATCATCATCATCATCATCATCATCGTGGTCGGCGTGGGTCCGACGACTCGGATGATGGGCACTTCCATGTTGACTTCCGCTCGCAGTCTGCACTGCGTGCCTTCATCCTGGTCTTCTCGCTGTCGTTACACTCTGTGTTTGAGGGCCTGGCTGTGGGTCTGCTGGAGCAACCCAAAGAGGTGTTGGAGATCTGCTTGGCTCTGATGATCCACAAGAGCATAATCGCCTTCAGTATGTCCTTCAAACTGATCCAGGGTCACCTCCGCCGCTCCGCGGTCGTTGGCTGCCTGCTGCTGTTCGCTGCCATGAGTCCCGTCGGTATCGGCATGGGGGTCGCCCTCACAGAGACGAAGTCCTCGCCTCAGCACAAACTGGCCCGCTGCTCGTTGGAGGGTCTAGCGTCTGGGACCTTCATCTACATCACCTTCATGGAGATCCTACCGCATGAGCTCAAGTCCGGGCGGAATCGTATCCCCAAGGTGGCTATGCTGCTGTTGGGCTTCGCCCTAGTGACCGGTGTCCTCTTCATCAAACTGTAACCATGGCAATGTGAAGACCTAAAGACCGGACTCGGAGAACTGAGTTCTCTTGATGCTTAATTCTCTTGTTTATCTCTTCACTTTTGTACGCAGGAACAAGCCAAAGACATTTCCACACAGCAGGACACTTGATCTATTGACCTACAGTAGCCTTGGGGGTCATGAGGTCATTTGGTGCCAGGTCGGCACTCACGCTGGTAAGCAGAGAGGAAGATCCAGTTGTGTGGGAACATGGAGCCTCTTTGAACAAAAGCGGAATGATTTCAATACAATTTAACATTGAAACAGCTGCTTGAAGACCACAAACCTTTTCACCTGGATGAAAAGTCCTTATTTTAGTTTGTGAAAAATGACGTCGTATAATTCGTCATCATAATTTATGTTTTTTAGGAGAAACTTATTTTTATATCCATCTGAATGGAGTTTTATAAATGTGCCTTCAAGAACTTGAATCTTAACTCACCTATTACTGTGTAATTATACTTTTAATTGTTATTTTAGAAAGATTTTTCTGTTTCTAAGATTGTAAATGTATGGAGTACATTTCAATATTGTAATACATTAAATGTAGACAGCGTCTCCTTCTATCTTTTATCCCAGAAATGGGAAATGTGCTGCCTTTTGACTGCGTTTATTCAGCCATATTTCTTCTCCCTCATCACACATCTCAGCGCAAAACTTGCATCTTTGAATCCTTGGTTTCATCATCTGTCTGTATCAAAATCATTTCCATCACAGGAATGTCTTTCTTTACAAATATTAACTACCAAAAATGAGGCCTCATGGGTAGGTAGCCATTGCCCTATACCTTGTTTTAATAATTTTCTACATTTAGCCTTGGGAGTGCGATTGTAGTTGCTGGTTATCGCTCTCAACTGGATCGAATCGTGGCGATCATTAAGAACTTTCACCAGAAGGAGTCGCGCTGCACATTCGCATCAAAGCGACATAGATCATGTATGCAATAGAGGTAACACTCCGACTAACAAAGCCATCTGTTCCGAGTTTGACCTCAGACGCTCCCCGTTGCCACAAGTGATGACGTAAGTGCACCCACGGAGAGAAAATAAAAATGATCTATTTCCGCCAACGCTTCGCTAATCGTATACTCTCCAACTGTCGTGAAGCTTCCTATCGCCATAAAACAAGACAAAATTGGACTTGAGCTCAGTCACAAGGACAAGCGGGCTGATGCTTTAATCACAAAAGTAAATTCCACAAACGAGTAAACCTTTTGGTAAACAGAACCTCGTTAGTACGGATTCCTCTTAAGTAGAAACTGTTGAATCTGTCTAAATGTCAGCATTTCTCTTTTTAACCAACACCAGAATTAGGTAGGCGACCCGTCCGTTATTAAAAGAAAACTCGAAGTGACAGCTCTTCGTTTTTCTGCCGCTCTTCGCTCCAAATCGTTCCACTACGTCAAGTCCTCGTTTCCCGTGCTGAGGCGTTCGGCTCCTGAAAGAGATTTAGTTTTTTTGGTTCAGCTTTAGGAAGTGACTCTTTTTTCCCGCTCAATCAAGTTCAGTCTCTTTAATTTCACAATTTACTAATTGTGAAATCATTTCAAAATTAGTAAATGACTCATCAAAGGTGTTTAAACGCAGAAATAATTCTGCTTTATTAGACAAGACTGACCCTTGCGAGTCATCAGACAATATATAACAGAACGCGTTACACATTATAAATGACTAATATATTCTTCATGCATTAATCGTCCCAGCGACCCTCTTAGATGGGGTTTGTTGGTCGAGCATGCGTTTGTTAAAGCCTCGCGTCTGTCATGATTCAGAGTCCTCGACTGTCATAGCCTACTCGTTCGTAGCCGACACACCACTCGTCCCGTCCGCTCGTTGAAGATGTCTGCGACGGGCTCAAGCGGCTGCGGACCCGGACCTGGATCCAGCCCGGGAGCCGGGTCCGGGACTTCGAACCCTCGGAAGTTTAGTGAGAAAATTGCACTGCACACACAGCGCCAGGCCGAGGAGACAGCCGCCTTCCAGGAGGTCATGATGGACATCACTTCGACCAGGGTGAGTCTGAGACGGAGGCAGGAGGAGGAGAGCTGTCCGGAGGAAGGGAGGCCTTCCCGGGCGCGACAGGCACCGAGACCCTGCTGTCACTTACTCGCACATAGGGCTATACCGCGCTTTCTGGGTTCTTTATCACAACTTCCTGTGCAGTAGTTTCTGTGTTTCGTGTCGTGTTGACGGCTGCCACTGTTAGCAGCAGGCTAGTTAGCAGAGCTTAGCCAGGACGGCTAACTCGGCTTGTTTACTATCTTCACCCCGCGCCCTCCGACACTGGCTGGACCCCGGACTCTCCCCGGCTCTCGCTTTATTTGTAGTATGTTCTAAATCAATTATTAAGTACTTTCAAGCCAACACCCCGACTCTGACTTCATATCAAGTGTCTGGTGCACAGTTTGTCAAAAGTTAAAAATACAATGTGAAGCGTTCTAAGTCCACTGAACGTTATGGTTTTATATAAATATCTCGAATTTTTATTGTCTGAAATGGTTGTTTAAAAGTGTTTTTTCTTATTTTGTTGTGAAATATGCCAAATGTGTACCCTTATCCTTCACTGAAGTCTTTATGTTATAACTTCTCATCTAACTTTAATAGTCATGTATTATGGGAGGTGTCTATTCAATAATTGTCTGTGGTTCAACCTGCAGCTGAGATTGTCATTGTCAAAATGTCCCATTTTGACCTTCTGTCCTTGCTTTCATGTCAGTCATGAACCTTCCGTTGCTAAGTTGAAGAAGAGAATGCAGGTTGGGGGTAGACTCTGTGATGTCAGCGTAAGCACTGAAGTTTTATGGGATAGTGGTGATGGGAAATGAAGAACCATTTATTGTTAGATGTTAAAGCTTTTCAATAGCAGCGTGACTTCATTTATATATATGATTAAATATATGATAGATTATGTTACTTCAATCTCATTTTAAGTTACTTGTTGCATGTGGATACTCACAAGTTCCGGCTTCCTAAACAGAACACTCATTTAATCCATTGTTATGGAAGTTAAAGCTGCAGACGCAGTAGCAAACCGTAACGGCACACTGCTAGTTGAATGAGTTAAAAGAATAAAAACTTCTTTACAAATATGTATATGTTGGAAGCGGTCCCTGACTTTTCAAATACATATTCCGCAGCATTAAATGACGGTCCCACCCCTCTGTGTTCACTCTACACTGGGAATTCCATAAACTCTTCTCTGTGACACACACACAAACGCACAACAGCCGGAGTGTGTGGGTGGTCCAATCAACTAATAGCATGGCTGTTTATGCGTGAGTGTGCAAGTGTTCGTCTTTAAGTGGTGACATTTTTATTTTCGGTGCCAGTAAGTCTTGGAGAAGGAAATATTGGGTGATGTTGTGGCTCCCTAGTCACCCGCTGGAGCTTCTGTCAGAGCCAGGCTCTTATATCTTGCAGAGGCTGTCACCAATGCTATCAGCTCATTACCTTCGGCCAGGATGTTTGTTTGAGATCGTGCTTTAGAATAAAAACCCTGTCTGTTCTTGTTTGATCAAATTGCTCACGCTGACTCATCAATTTCTCACATTTGATCGAGATGAGATGCAGAGGAGTCTTTCCTGTGAGAGCCGCCTCCTCTCACTTGGCCTCCAGTGATTCGTATTGCACTATTCTTTCTCCCCCACCTTCGTCACGTTTAGTTATGCGTCTGCAGCATTAGACGTGTGCCGGAACATGCATCTTTTATCCTTTTGTGTTGTGACTGTGTTGACTATGAAGAGGGATCCTTACTATCACATCTCTCACCTTCACATCAAGCAGCATCTATTAGTCACTTGAGCGATTTGCTTCTATTCCATTTGTTAATCTGGAGAGGTTTTTAACTTCATGTCCAGAAGAAGCAAGCACAATGTCCGACCCAAATGCAGGACGCGACTGATACATTAAGAAGGAAACTACAGAAGCCACTCCCCCATCTTGAAAATGGTTTGACCCCTCAATACCCTTTTACTCGACTGCTCCATTGCGCAGATGAGACAGTGCTGAAACATTTCTTTACTTTTACCACTCAGTGCCAACACAGGATGGTCACCAGCCCTCACTTAGCTGCTTGAAACATAGGTCGGGGAAAGGTGTGACGTCTGTTTTGGCGTCTTTCCAATGTCATTTTAGTTCTCAGTGAGAAATGAATAACCTGAACAGTGACGTTTCTGCTCAAGATCATTGAGCTCTGGTCTGAGGTTCACAAGAATCATTAGAAGACCCTTGCTGACTGAGATGGCGGTTCAGGCAATAATTGGTCGACTGTCTGTTGCAGAGACAGATCAGTTACCATCACTGCGTCATCCCTAGATTGTCGTCATCGTCATTGTCTTTGAATCATCCTGAGCCAGACACGCACTGGGCGAGGGGCAGTGCTCCATTTTTTTTTTCTCACTGTGGGAGAAAACCAGAGCACAGAAAGTTTGCTGCCAGAGTCAAACCAGAGCATCGTAGTTATCTGAGCTGTCCAAGAAAAATGACAGAGATTACAAAATTATTTTTATCAGCCTTCATCTGGTTTGCAAACGTCACGGTTTGAAAATCCAAAGTGAAACTTGCCAGCTGCTGTCTTGGCAGTTCTGCAACTGCTTTTTTGTTTGTTTCCAGTAAATGTTTTTGTTCTGGAAATGACATCTTCCTGACATTGATTTTGAATTGATATGTAGTTGATGTGTTCTCACTGAAGACACCATCCTGGTTGTCTCCCTGTCTTCCGGTCTTCTCCTCCTGTTCACTCTCGAGTTTAGTTGTCCTCACTGCTTTCGTTTCTCTTCCAGCTCCAAGCCCAGAAAATCCGTCTGGCTCGGAGTCAAGGTCCATACTATGGAGGCTCGCTGCCCAATGTCAACCAGATCGGCCGGAATCTTCAGGACCTCCAGGTGAGGAGACGTTTCATCGCTGTGATTTCTTTTTCTTGTTTCAAACACTGATTGTCATGGGGAAATCAGTCAATCAATCGATAGATCAAGTAATCCTCTTAAGTAAAGAGGTCCAAATGCCCCTCTGTCTGGGCTGATAGTGAGCTGTTTCCTGGTCAACTGAGACACGTCCTTGCCTGGGTCTGCCCTGAGACATCCTCCCAGTTGAACATCTCAATGGTCTAGCCTCCTCTTCTCCTGGAGCCAATGCTTTCATTGCTGATGGAGTGTGGTGTATCACTGCAGCGCTTATGAAGGCAGCGACTTCTTGTCACGTCTGAAAAGTGCTGACTCCTCCGTTAGGCAGGTGTTGCCTTGATTTGTGCGGCTCGGTTTCAGAGTTATCTAAGAATCTCATCAGCTGTAATGGAAGTTGCACATCCATCATGTCCACTCTTAACCTCCGGGAAAATTAGCTAACACGTTTATTGGCTCCGATTTCTTCCCCTCTGAGAGGACTTGTGTAGATCTTTGGCTTTAGTCCGATTCTATGGAATGCAAAAGGTTTTATTATTTCAGGAGCAAGTTAAGTATTTGTTTTTAGAGCTCATCATTAATATAGGCCAGTAGTTAAATGATGATGATGGCCATGAAAGAAGGTGCTTGGATTAAAAAAGGATTCAAGAAACTTTAAAAGTTCTCCCACTCTCCACTGAGTTAGCTTGTTCACAATTCACTTGCACTTCCTCCCCAGCCTTCCTGCATCCCAGCCTTTATGTGGTCTGAGCTATGTTGACCGAAAAAAAGTTAAAAGCTTCTGGCATGAAGTCTGAATGTCTCTCCATCTTTCTCCAGGGATCTTTTCCTTCAACCATGGACTCCAACCGCTTGACTCGGCATCACGGCCTGGTAGAGCGAGTCCAGCGTGACCGGCGATTCATGTCTCCAGCCCGGCCGTACCGCAGCAGACAAGTATCCTTCCACATCAGGTGGCTGTTTAGATCATGCTTATCTCGAAAGGATTTCAATGCAGCTGAGTCATTTCTGAGTCTGAGCAGTTAGGACTTCATCAGTTCTCATCCTTCTGTAGGTTTTTGACTGCAGATTTGTGGAGAAATCCGCCACCGATTCGTCACCAGTTTGTTGAGCAACAATCCTACACTCTCCTAACTGAAAATTACGATAGCACTCAGAGAGGGCAGACCTCTGTCAAGCAGCTCAGCTCTGACAAAATTGCTGCTTTCCTTGGTGGCGGTAGCCTCTGAACAACTTTAAAGATGAAACCTTAAGTGTTTCTTACTGTACTGCTGTTAATTTGAAATCTGGAAAGAAGGTGTGTTGTGGCTGTTTGAGGCAGTGAAGAGAGTGAGCTGTGAGTAGCTTTCTGGTGGCTAACGAAAAAGGTGCTCAAGTTGTTAATATTGCCAATAAGATCAGTTTTTGTTGCTGTTACTGTGGGGTTGAAGTTGGCAGAGAAGAAAAGGTGGTGAAAATTTCATAGAACACAAAAGTGACAATTTAAAAATGCATAAAAAAATTGAAAATATCAAATATATAGTAGAAAAAAAATGTTAAAAATAGCAAATTTGCATTATGAAACACAGATTTGGTGGCTGATCATGCCCATCAAAAAGTTAGCATCCATCACTGCTAGTTCCTGGAGGGTTAAACCGCCTCGCCACCTCCTCTAAAGATGTTATTTTAATCGGTGTGAAGTTTGTTTTGCGTCAGTATTGCCGCAGGGGTCTGGACAGCAGCACAACAGCCTTCTCTCATCCGTCCGTGGCACCGACGTGCCTGTGCATCAAACTCCCTGTCTCTGATTGACTGTAAATAGGCAACAAGCGCGCGCTAATGACGGTCGTCAACACACATCTTTGTCTTTCCGGCTATTTTTGTACTTTGTTTTCAGGACCCAAATCCGGAAAAGATCTAATTAGTGCAGATTACTGCCTGAAGACAATGGTGGGACTCCAGTTCTGACAAACAAGAATCTGTGTCATCGAATATAAAGACACACTTCATTTGGGAGCGGAATCATGGACGGGCTGGAGAGAACAAGGGCACAAGTTCACATCCAGTCACAGAGCTACACAAACGCATGATAAATGCACCGGAGTGAGTCGTAGCACCTTTGCGTGCCAGTGCAGTTCTGCCAGTGCAGACAGCCAGTTCTGGCTGTCCTGGGTCTGCCCTGGAGCTTCCTCCCCATCAGTTGAATGTCTCACTAGTCCCGGAGACCCACGAAGGGTCGCCATGATCCAGGTTTGATCCTTCTTGTTGTCCCAGAACCAGACACTTAATCTTGTTTGCTCCTAGTGGTTCAGTGGTTTTCAGCCCACTCTGCTCCCTGGCTTCAGTTGAAGGACTGTTTCAGGTCGCACAATTGCATCATGCTCGATGGGTAAAGGAAGTGTGGACTTCATCAGCCTTTTTCTCAACACCCATTTCCACTGACTTGCGGGGACAAAACTTCAGTTACCGACCATCAACTTTTGGAATTTAGAAGCCTGACAGGGAGAGGAAACAGACACCGGAAGAGAGATTGTGTTAGTCTTACTCAAATTGTGGGTGAAATAATGTAGCGTAATCTGCTCCATGTCACTTAATGTCCATGTCATAACTGAGCTTTTGTAATATCAGCTTTTTAGTTTGCGTTCAAGGACACGAGAGATGACTTTGACAATCGCTTATTCACATTTTTTCTCATGTTTGCTCTCATGTTGAAATGTCTGTATGTGTGTTATATATATATATATATATATATATATATATATATATATATATATATATATATATATAATGACTCAGAATGTTTTAAAATAACAGACATTAAGAGAAATAAGGTGGTATGAGAAAGTGACGGATCTTCTCCTTCTGTGAATAGCTGATTTCATTTGGGAACAATGTAACCCGTTGAACATGAAACCTTTATTCCATTGATTTGAGCGTCATTTCTATGGACGCAAAAATTCCTGTCTCTTCATCAAGGCGCCACAGAATCACAGTGTCTGCATTCTACCTGAACTCAAATAGGACTCTTGAAAAAACTGTATTTTATTGGGATGTCTCCTCTTTTGTTGGTTCTGAGGTGAACACGTCTCTGGTTCAGTAAGGGAACAGAGGAAGGAGAAGTTCTGGTCATAATGAAACCAATGAAGGATGAATGTTTTGATGAGCAACGCATTTATGTTCCCAGTTTCCCTGGTTCCCACCAGAAAAACATGGCAATATCTTGAAATATTGTTAAAATTTTCTTGAAAATTTAAATCATATTATGTATATCATTATTTATTATATAAAAAAATAAAACCAGTATTGCAAAGGTTTATTAATACTTTGATAAATAAGGAAAAGAAAAGTAAAAAAAAAAGAAGGAAAGATGCCATAAATTAAAACTACCATAAAATGACCATAAATTCCCGCCTCTAAGAAATAGACTGACAAAAAAATAAAAAAATTGTTGTCTATGAAGACTAGCGATATATAGTGATGTCACAAGGCTGACCTCACCACTAAAGACAGGGCAAACTGATCTCAAACCCTAAAAAATGACTGTTATAGATATACATAGGATTAAATGAACACATGTCATGTATCTATTGTGGTGTTTTGGTCATCTGAAGTGATGGGTGATATTTTGGTCAGTGGTTCTCACGTTGAAGTCCCGTTCTGTTCCTTAACCGGGCGTCTCCTCAGGTGGACAGCTCACAGTATAACCCTGCCTACCTGTCTCCACCGCCGGACCCCAGCTGGAGAAGGTACTGCCAAATGTCCCACATGTCTTCCTGCTGGGATGCCTGTTTATCTCCGCAGCCTCTCGTCTTCTGGTCTCACCCCAGCTTTTGTCTGACCTCAGCTGCCTTGTATGATCCTCAGACTAGTAAAGCCCAAAAACTATAAATTCACCTCAGAAGAATCTGTGATCAGTTTTACTTGAGGGGGCGGTGGTTTCCTGCCAAAGCTTCATGAGGATCGCACAAGTGCTGCCACGGAGGCTTCACAAAGGTTGGGCTGCTTCTCTAAAGCTGCTGCCTCGGTCCATTCGCTCAAGGCAGGAATACTAACCTCTCAGACTACTAACAGGAAACAGTTTATTCAAGCTGGCGTCTCTTGGGAGCTGACTTGAGTTTTAAAGAGTCTCCCTTCTTTTCTTCGCCTTCTTTTCTTGAAAAGATTTGCTTCGTCCGTATTTTTTTTTTTTTTGCGATTAATCCCTGCTGCTTGAGTTGTCCCTGGTATTCCTCTAATCAACCCTTCAGAGCGAGACTGGCCTCGGCCCACAGAAGCGAAGCCTCAGAACCCTTCTTGTCACCTCCATGAGGTGTGCTGTTTATCTTGTTATTCACTGGGCGTGCACACGAACCTTCTCTGTTCATCAACAGTGTTGACTTGCATCCGTGCCTCACGAAAACACAACTTCAGACGCCACAATTGATTGTTTTATGCAGCATACTTGTGAGGCTTTGTTTAGTAGTATTTAGCTCGTAGTTTAGCTACTTCATAATGTCTAACATGGCGATGCAAAATTACATTACATCAAACTTTTTTTTTTTAAACAAAATGTTAGCTGGTACCAGATTCTCACTCAACAATCCTGAATTCAGTGTTACAACCTCTGATGCAGGTGCATGTCTACGTGATACAGACGGATGATAGACAAGCGAAGCAGGGCACCAGAAAGATGGTGACGGGGATCGGGTGCATTAGTAGTCACATAAGTCGTCTGCGGACTGAAGATTTGGTGCCAGCCTCCCTCTGAGTTCTGCTCGCGCGGCCAGGCCAGTCCTGTATGGATTCATCTGCACAGAGCTTCTATTCTTAAACTGTTCTTTGACTTCATAGTATTTACTGTGGACACCTGATTGTGGCTTGAATTATGATTATTATTATGATTGTTATTATTGTGGTGTTGAAACCAAACATGATGAATCTGTCAGGTCTACGGCTGTGATTGTGATTCAGCCTTGTTATGAATTAAACAATGATGGCCTGTGTTGTTATGACCAGCTGCCTAACAGTCTGTTGATTATCTGTCACGGTCACAGTTTAGCCTCTTAGCCTGACAAGTCAGCTCCACCATGGCAGCCAAGAAGAGGCACACGCATGAGGGCAGCGACAATGATGCTGCCCCCACGTCTTAGAAAGTGTGATGGTCAGCAGACGGTATAAGACGTTATAGAAAAATGTTGAGCTGAAAATTGGCTGAAGAACAAGGTAAAATCTGGAAATCAAATTTGAAGTTTGGTTCCCCAAATGATAGTCCCAAGAACTGACTCCAACAAAATGATGGAGGCAGATGAGATGAGATAAGAACGAGTGATTCTCACTGACCCCAGTAC
Organism: Synchiropus splendidus; assembly: GCF_027744825.2. Taxonomy (NCBI): domain Eukaryota; kingdom Metazoa; phylum Chordata; class Actinopteri; order Syngnathiformes; family Callionymidae; genus Synchiropus; species Synchiropus splendidus. The sequence continues at coordinate 6,707,856 of NC_071348.1, read as the reverse complement.
TGGAAATACAAAATAGAAAAAGTGGATTGATGCACAAATGTTCTGTAGAAAAATCTTGATGCTGAAAAACAGAATTTTATGAGCTAAGAGAAAATAATTGTGTAGGATTATGTTTTTTTTTTTTTTTAAATGAACAAATATTGACCGTAAAACAATTAAGCTCAACCTAAGGACTATATGGTGTATGCTTTATTCTGCTCGATGGCTTCCTCCCTAAAATCTTCTGTGCATGTGGATTTAAGCGGGACTGGTCCGACCACTTTCTCTCCCCCTCCACTCGCGTTTGCTCTGGAGCCACTCCTCTTCTCTCCATCTCTGGCCGTAATGTGGAGGATATTAATGATTTTGTTCTTGTCGATCACGAAAAGGAACTGGTCCGGAAACTTCCACGGGGATAAAAGCCAATTGTTCCGTCTCTCCACCACCGCACTCAACAGGTGAATCTTCCTCCATTTTGGTCTCCTCTCTTCGTCCTGAGACTCGCGGACGATGAACGCGTCTGGCCGTTGTTTGGCCTCTCATGAATCTGAAACACAGCGGGCGAAGACGGACTTCCGTTGATGTGCTGCCCTGGTTTTGTGAATGAAAACTGTCCTGTCACCCTTCGCAGGACCAACTCAGATTCGGCTCTTCATACCAGCGTCATGAATCCCCCTTCAGGAGACCCCTTCACCACTGGAGGACCCACCCTGCTCCCCCACAGCGGCAGACGCACCGGTGAGGATCTATTACATGACCACCCGCTTCATCACCAGGGTTCACAGGGGATTCTACGCTTGGAAAATCCCTGTCTTAGGAGGCCTCTATGTTGCTAAGGCACTGGGGAAACCCTGCACATGACTACCAAACACAGAAATTAGATATTATAGCGTCACAAATGAACAACTGAATCATCATCATCATCATCATCATCAGCTCAGAAGAACCGTTGGTCTCAGGGGTTGTGGGACTCCTGGCAGACTCAGTGGTGAAGTTCCAGAAACAAAATCCTAGTTTGTAGTTCAATCACTATGTACCTTGGAGTGTGGTGCTGTGTTGTGATGCTAGCTTATCCACATGCCTGGCTGTAGCTGCACATTTCCATGTGCCACGTCAAACCAAGTCACAGGTTCTTGTTCTAGGGGTTGGTTGAAAGATGAAAGTGTGGATCAAGACAATGGTGGAGTGCGTCCTTAGCAGTCCTCCTCAAGGAGAGGAGTCCTCCTTCACGGATGAGGAGGTAGAGCTGGAAGTCTAACTACATCTCAACAAAAACATCAGAAGGCCCACAACCTGAGATTTTCCCAGCCTAAAAGTGTGGTCTGACTTGGTCACTTGTGTCTCTCAGGTTCCATTGCTGGTGTTTGCTCAGATATAATACCTTTTACAAGGCTGATTTCTCAAAGAAGTCTGTGGAACACTGCTCGCTCCAGGAAGTGTTGCAGATTGTGGCGAAAGTCTTTGTTATTCAGAGTGTTTGTACAAGGGACGTCCCGGCATAAATCCAACAACTTGTGAAGTCAATAAACTGTCAGGTCTTTCTTTACCGCTCTTAGACGTTTCCTCGCAGCTGCTGGACAAACTCGGTCGGCCGCTTTCCACACAGACTTACTGGTTCTAAAGACCATTGCTAGCACCTGCAGTAACTGAGCTCAACAGACTCGTCAACGCTGGCCCAGTGACCCAGTTTTCGGAGGAAGAATCTGTTCCTCAGTATTAAGTGTGTAGATCAACATCTGAAACACAGAGCAGGAAGCATCCTCAGCTTATTTGGGTCATGGTTCTGGGTCTCATAGTCGGACTGCAGCTTCAGTCACAACAGTTTCTCTGCACGGGCAGCTGGATCAGGATGTTCAGGAAGGTAAACTGGACTCTAAGCTAAATATTGTGTCTGTGTGTCTCCACAGGTCAGAGTGAGGGTGAAGGAAGAAGAAGTAAGAGTCACACTCTGTCAAATTTAATCATTTGTCTAATGTATTCCTCCTCTCAGGGCTGTGCTTGTGTACTTCTCTCAGTCAATGTCTACCTGCCTGTTGCTCTCTCTTCTGGTGTGTGTTTGCCTGGGAGCATTATTATTTAGTCTCTTCTTCTTGTCTTGTTTGTGTCCAACTGTTTTTTTTCGTCCCTCTCTGTATTTGTTGTCAACTCTTGTAAATATGTTTCTTTTTGTGTTTGTTCTGCTGTCATTGTGTTTGTTCTGTCTATATTTTGTGCTTGGGCGCATCCATTTTTGTGTGTTAATTATTGTAGGTTTGAAGTGTGCCCTTGCTTTTGTACTTGTATCTGATACCACTGGTTTGGTGTGAAGTATCTAAATGTTTTTCCCTCTGGATTTTATGTTTCGTTAATAGCTATGATTGTTTGTGCTTGTGTTTCTATGTTATACTTGTGTGCCATTGTGCCATTTTTCTTTTGTCTTTTTCCTCTGTCTGCTTGTTTTCTTCTGATGTCTAATGGTCTGCACAAAGTCCTGTGTCTGTCATTCTCTCGTCTTTGCATCTGTCCATCTTTTGTGGGTCTAGTGTCCCTCATTACACAATTGTACTTCAGTTCTCGTTTTAACTTCTCCACCAGTGTTTCCGTACCCGGTGCCTCCCATCGAGGAGAACGTGCTGGATGAGGAGAAACTGAAGCCTTGGGACGTGAAGAAGGTAAGGACGCCACCGTGATTGTAAAATGTCATCAGGAGGGAGGCGCGGTTAAGATGTTATCTCTCTGTGCAGTTGCCTCTACTGTCATCGAGACCCAAGTCCTGCGAAGTTCCTGGCATCAGGTGGGTGTCCACAACAAGCCAAATGTAATGACGGTAGTCCAAGTACACAGCCCTGTGGCACACCTGAAAATTTGCTTCCTTATGTCGGCAGCATTTTCACGTCTCCGGAGCAGCCGCCGAACCCCGCACACGGCGTCCCGTCTGCCCTTAACACGGGTGGGTCGCTACCAGACCTGTCCAGCCTGCACTTTCCCTCGCCTCTGCCCACGCCGCTGGACCAGGACGAGCCCGGCTTCCCAGGATCCTCGTCCCTCAGTGGAGGCAACAGCACTGGCAACCTGGCTTCCACGCTCACCCAATTGGGCATCAACGCAGGAAACCCCACGGGAAACGGCGCCTTCCACCATCACACACATGGTGAGAAGATTTGGCTGACTCAGCAGACTGTTGATGTTTATGAATTGCTGTTCCGTGTTGGCAAGGTCTAGACCATCTCTAGTGACGCTCACTGTGTCGATGTGTGAGCGCATGGTTTCTCCCAGGCTCACTCTTTCCTGCCGCCTCGCTCTTCTGTGGCGAAATGACTCATGTGAAGGTGAGCAGGAAGTGAGTGGGTGCGGAGGTTGAAACGAAGCGGCCGCAGACACAAGGTGTTTTTGACAAGGAAGTGCAGTTGAAACATGTCGGCTTATCGCTCGAGAAGCAACTGACCACAAGATGGAAACTGCCAACTCGTGACTTGAGCCTCATCAGAAATTATTTTGATCACTCAAAACCACCAAGATGGCTGACCTTGGTTTTCATTGGTCCTTCAGTCTCGACTGTCTTTGCTTGCTTGGCGCCGTCCAAGCTGAGCAGTGTCTCTGAGCCGAGGTGAGACCAGGACTCAAGTCTATCTAAGTGTGGTGCCAGAACCCTTCATATGATCCCACCTGGAATACAGTCCTGACTGTTTATCACTGTGGAGTTCTGCTGTAACTGTCTCATTCTTTCATCACAATTGTCTCACACACACACACACACACACACACACACACACACACACACACACACACACACACACACACACACACCCACCCACCAAGCCACACAGAAGGAAAGGAAATGAAACTGTTGTTGTTGTCCTGCAGGCCTGCTGGCGTCCCTACAGAGCACGCTCAGTAATCCCTCGCTGCAGTCGTCGCTAAGCAACCCCAACATCCAGTCGTCCCTCAGCAACCACTCTTTCTCCAACTCCCTAAGCTCCGCCTCCCTACAATCGTCACTCAGCAACCCCTCTCTGCAGTCCTCCCTCAGCTCCTCCCCCTCGCTCCCATCCTCCCTCAGCAGCCAATCCCTGCACTCCTCCCACAGCAGCTCCTCCCTCCAGTCCGGGTCCGGCTACAGCAGCGGCGCTGGCGGCTCCTCCTCGACGTACTCGCCGCTGCTGAGCGGGCAGGGTCAGCCAGCGCTCAGTACGTCGCCACGGAGACGGGCACAGCTCTCCCCCCTCATCCTGCCCATGGGGGGAGAGTCCAGGAGGCACCACTCCAAACAGTTCTCCCCCACCATCTCTCCCACCCTGTCCTCCATCACACAGGTATTCTCTGTCTACGCAACACGCAGTGTCGTCTGGGTTCACATGTGACTGAGCTGCTGTCCCATCAGGGCGTGGCTTTGGACACCAGCAAGCTGCCCCTGGACCAGCGGCTGCCCCCGTACCCACTCAGCCAGTCGCTCCAGCACCAGCCTGGCCTGCCGGGAGCCCAGCCTGGGCAACAGCCTCCCCTGCTGGCCCACCCGCAGCAGATGCACCGACTACAGCAGCCGAGAGGAAACAACCAGCAGCTGCAGCAACTGCACCTGCAGAATCTGCGCAACACACACAACCAGCCCCTGCAGCACAACTTCCGAGCGGTACAACAGAAGGACACACACACACACACACACACACACACACACACACACACACACACACACACACACACACACACACACACAACCCCTCCTATCGCCGTCATTGACATATGTTGACATCACCCATTCCCCAGCCTCTCCCCCTAAACCTAACCATCTAAAACACATGGCTAAACTTCACCTTTACTCTGAACCAAACTAAAACCCAATCATAATAACCCAGCTGTTATGTAGTTTTAACCCTCAAGCTAAAGCTTGACAAAGTGAGGACTGGCTGGAATGTCCTCACTTGTTGGTTAAAAACTCATACACATTCTCACAAAGATAGAAGAACACACAGACACGTGCACGCAATGACTCAGCAGTGTTGTGATCAAGAGGCACATAAGACACACTGTAACAATAACAGCAGTAACACGTTGATTAAAGTGCTTGACATGACAGCAACTGAACAAACTGAAGAAGTAGGACACGACTGGTGCAAACAGAGAGGTCCTTGCTCTGGTCCTCAGCAGCAGCAGCAGCGAGTGGCGCCAACTCAGACTCCTCTCGGGCTGCTCATCAAGAACGAGAGCGGGTCAGACTCGTGCCTCCAGAACTCGTCGACCCTTCAGTCGGACCAGCAGCGAGGACTTGACCTGTCTCAGCTGCAGCAGCTTGGCCAGCACCTGACTTCAGACATCTACAACGTGAGTCCCGCCCTGCTGCCCCCTGCAGCGACATGTCAAAACTGCTGCCTGATCACGTGATGGCTTCTCTCTCTCAGGATGCTCTCCTCAACTCTCTGCTGGACGACCCGTATCTGAGCCTGCAGTTTCCCTCCAAGCCCAGCCAGCAGGTGGGCGCCCGCCTGACCCCTGAACTTTGGTCTGGTCCCTAACGCTTGCGTCTCTTCTCCAGTTCTCCTCAGAGAACCAGAGCGACGGCCTGAACTACAGTGGCTCAGAGAAGAACCAGCACCACTCAGGCACCCAGGCCCCACTGGACCTGCATGACCCAGCAGACCAGCAGATGCTCAACAACCAGAACCAGAACTACGGAGAGGGACGACACACCGTGCCCAACATCATCCTCACAGGTGGGTTCTGGTCCCATGTGCGTGTCAGTCTTCTGAGTGAAGGTGACCGACTGCTTGACACTCCTGCAGGCGAGTCTCCACCGGGTCTGTCCAAGGAGATCACCACTGCACTGTCTCACGTCCCAGGCTTCGAGATGGACCCCTTCTCCCTGGATGACCCGCTCAGGATGGACCCTCTGTCCCTGGACATGCTGGAAGGGGACCTGATGCTAGCCGACCCAGCGGTGGAGGACTCGTTCAGATCTGACCGGCTGAAGTGACCCCTCCCCATTCCCCTTCTGCTGCCACCCTTGCTGGCAAACCCCAGTCAGAGAGGAGTGCAAGCTGCTGGTCCCCGTCCGAACTGAGGGTCATCATGTGCACACGGTGGATTCCGAAGAACGGAGAATTCCTTCTTTTAGACGGCAGCTGGCGGCGACAGAGCGTCCCGTCACGCGGCGCCCGTCGTCTCCTCTAGGCATTAGCTCGTCCCGCATGCTCCTGACTAACGTGACCATGTGACCTTCAATAGCCAACGAGCATCGCTTGTCAGACCCGACATTATATTAATATTATGCATCTTGATGCAGCTGCCCGAGCTTTCATGCTACCTGCAGCGCAGGCAGCCACGCCACTTTAACAGGAAGTTAGCCATGACGTTTTATACGGATGCTCAGAGATTATTCTGGAGATTCTGCTTCTCCAGACTCGGGCGACCACGGGCTTGTTACCTGGAAACTGTGTGTGTATGTGTGTATGTGTGTGTGTGTGTGTGCGTGTGTGTGTGTGTGTGTGCGTGCGCGTGCGCGTGTGTGCGCTTTTACTTCATGGGCCTCTCGACTTGCTCATCTGTGGCCGATAACTGATTCCCTCTCAAGTGCCAGAACATCCACCAGTGGTCCACCGTCAGAGCATAGAAAACCTTCAATATCTGACCAACAAAAATGTCGTTCAGATTTGATACCAAAATAGAATCGCAGTCAATAAAGATCGTACAAATCAACCCACCACTACACAAACCATTCTAACCAGTGTAGATTAAATCAAATATTATTTTTCAATGTACTTTTTTACTTTTTGTAAATATTATTTTTTATCGCTAACTTATGGATAAACTCTGAACAGGTTTTGTTCACATTAAATTTACACATTTTGTTATTTATTCAAAAAAATATTTGCCAATAAAAATGAGAAATATTCTTTTTTAAATTGTTTATTTTTACTGATACATTTTACTGTCTCAAAAAATAATGCAGAAATAAATTATTTTTTTAGTGTTTGTATTGAAATCGTCAATAAAAAAAAAAACGAATCGACAGCCATAAGGTCCGCCCCCTCTATCCTACTGGCACTTTCTTCAGACGTATTTAAAACTCTGCCTGGTGTTTTATTTGACGTTTTTGATATTGTAGAAGTCATTTGTAAAAGTGCATGACAAACAGGATGTTAGTTCAGGACCTATATGATGACCACCTGCCTTATATTGTCCGGGTTCCTATTCTGCAGTGGTCAGTTGCTACGACAAGGTAGTAAAGCTGTCATGTAGCTGTTGACCACTGCAGTAGGTTCACGAAATTAAGCTTTTCGTGTTAAACCAAAATATAAAAAAAAATGTCTTTTTCTAGACCAGAATAAACAATGCAATTTTGGACAGAATGAGCTGTGGCCCCTTAGTGGAAGTCCTGTTCCTAGTTTTGATGGTCTGGATTTCAAAGTGGAGGAGATGATGTCAGTGGTTAAACTGAGTGGGATGAGGATCAGCTCCTCCGGTTCTAGACAGAGGACTGAAAGTGTATTGTTTGCTTGTAATTGAGAAGTTGTTATGAAGAGACGTGCCACTGCCAAGCTGGAGCAAGTAGACTAAAACATGACCCAGAAAACATCTCAGGAACCTGAAAAGAAAGTTTGAGAACCAGCCTTTCAGTGTTTGCAAATGGAGCAAAGAAAACAAGATTTTTAGACAGTTTCCCCTTGATGGAATGAACTTGCTTCCCAGACTCGACCAGTAGAGGGCGTGGATGAGCACTGTGGATCTGTGACTTCAGTTAGCGGCCATTTCTTCTTGTGAACATTTATTTTGTACATCTTTAGTTCATCCGCATCATTCGCAGTGAAAGAGTTTCCGTGAGTTTTCTAAATTGTTTGTTAATATTTTTGCTGTAAATATTCACATTTTGAAGCTCCGGAGATTTTTAAAGAGACATAACTTCACCATATTTTACAGAAAATAAACAAATTGAATATTTGTCTGGAACTGTTGTTTTACAAACGTATCTCATTACCAGAGCGGGGAGAGGGCTGCTGGGGAGAGGTCCATTGAAATGCTGGTCCAGATCAGAAGTCCTTGAACTGGACTGTCCTTGGTGGTGTGGAGGTCCATGTGATGGGAATCAGCTGAGCACTGTAGTCCTGAGGTGGGATCCAGTTCGGTGTCCTGGGTTCTGAAGCTACAATATGAGATGTGATTTGTTAAAGTTAAACACTACCGTCAATTGCTTATTTTTACATAGGATCAATTTTCAAATCAAATTTTCAAATATAGGGATAAAGCATATGGGCTGTACTTAGAATTGACATGATTATGTATATTGGAGTACAGTAAATGTGTTTCTTTTTTCCACTAATAATTACACATCTTCTGATACAAAAAACTACAGAGAAATGTTTTTTGTAATGTAACTGGAATGTACAATATAGGATGATTTTGGTAGGACTTCCGCCCCGCTTATCGTTATTTTATTATGGAGAGCGGAAGTGGGGTACCACCTCCTCACCAGCTTGACGTCATGTTGCAGCTGTACTGGGCTAACATGGACGTCACATGTCAGAGAACGACATAAACATGATCCTCCGAGCAGCGGACTGCAGGACAACCCAGCACAGACGACACGGTAGGAGCCACCAGACACTCGGACCTGACTTGCGTCGTTTGTCTTCAAGAACCGGCTCGGTGTTACCGGACCGGACCCGTTAGCTTTCATCTGGTTAGCCAGCAGAGCTAGCGAGGGGCACCTGTGTGCATCCATTAACGCGTCTCGGCTTTCGGTTCTGTCGCGAATAAAAATAACGTTTTCAACCTAAACGCGTATTTATTACTATTGTCCGTCTTGTGGTCCACAGTTATTCATCACAGCGTTCTCTTGTGTTTCACCGAGGGAGTGAATTTTAATGTCTACATTGAAATTCAGCTATCTTGGCGAGGCCGTCCGATAATGGACCAACTGTGCTCCCATGATGGACGCCGCCGCCTGAACTGTCATCAGTCACGCTCTGAAGCTGCTTTAATTATCGGACAGACAGCACGGCTTCACTGCGCACCCATTTTTGGACCGTTCAGTTCGTTTATATGATGGTTTGTTGGATCTGATGGGGTCGACTTAAACCCTGGCAGCAGCTGAAGCGCTGAGTGTGTTGCATCACTGCATCATCACCATCAGCTGACCAGGAGATGTCCAGGCCCGGATGCTTCTGTTTAAACAAATGCAATAATGTTATTTCATTACATAATCATATACGTGCTCACGTGACTGTGTTTAGGAGCAGATGGTCACCAGTGGCCCTCGTGTGGACTGTGGGGCCAGATTTATCAGAAGCAGCACTGACTGGTTACAAATGAAAGTGAAAGTGTGTGTGTTGGCAGCTGAAACTAGCCGGACCAGCGTGTCCCAGCACACACTGCTGCTGGAGACCCTGAGCGACCAGTTTGGAAAACGCCACATAGTGATGTCCTGAATGGTACCTACATCACATCTTGCTCATGTTGTGAGGAGATCACAGACTTGTATCGAGTGATTTTGTATCGGTATTTTTAACCAAAAAACCCTCACATTTTCCACCATCAGTTTCTCCACTTGACGTTTGTTGTTCGGGTGATCATTTAGTTGTGTAAATTGTTTGCAGCTGCTTTGAGTGATGAGTTGGCTACAATAGCTGTAACAATGAATTTTAACGTGTACTAACGAACACAAGGGAACTGTTGTTGTTTCATCGCCCCCTACTGGCAGCTGCATGGTGGGTTTATTTTTCCTGGTTGTTTCCTCACTGACTCAACAGAGTGACTAAAATAGATACAGATATTTAAATCTGTTCTGGGAGCTCCATCTCCTCCACTTTCACTGTGTGTGTGTGCATGTGTGTAACTGTGTGTGTGTGCGTGGTCACATCCTAACTCTGAGGAAACTTTCCTCCAACACATGTGTTCCCATCTTTGCACTCCAGGTTCCAGGAGTCATGCAAATCTTGAGACTTTGTCCAGGCCGGATCAGATTTACCCTGGCTGACCATGTCACCTTCTCTCTCCTGCTGACATCCAGAAGTCCAGATATCTCCAGAACACAGGCAGGATTCTTGATGAGTGGTTCTGACCCAGTTCTGACTGAGACAGTCGCAGGAACTGCATGAGAAAATAAAACTAAGGGTGGAGATTCCTTCCCATTTTCATTGCGCTCCTGGACTGATAGGTCGTCAGAGACCCACCCTTGGGCCAGAGCAGTGTGAGGAGGTAGTGGTTCAACACTCAGGACAAAGATGAGAAGCTCTGGGGTCACGTGACTTGAGTTTGACACAATTGTTGTCACGTAACAGGAACTTCAAACCCAATATTCAGGGTCTGCTGAGTCGTCTAACTGCCTCTCTGTTCTCATGCACACGTCAGTCATGTGACCCCTGCAGCTGATGATGTCACTGATAAGCAAAGCCCAATGTGTGGTAGTGACATAGCGCCTGACAAAGAGGCGTTGTAATCCACGACCAACAGTACCAGCTCACACACACACCAGTCAGTGTGTGTGTGTCTCTCTGTGTGTGTGTGACTCTTTCATACCTTCCTTCCTCCTCAGCTGTGGCTCACTCAGCTGCACTTTTTGCGAGCTTAGAAAATGGAAATGAAAGTGCAGTTCTAGTTGCTCCTAACAACGCTGACTTCCTGTCAGACCTTCTGACTTCATGTTCGGACGGTGGCTGCAGGTTCTGGGTCTGTGATGGCGCTGAGGGGCGACCTGTGAAGGTGAGGGAGCAGTGAGCTGTTGACAGGTTCATCGCCTGGACTGTAATCTCAGTTTTGACGCGGCCGCTGTGACACCAGTACTAAAGCTGCAAAGGTACTGGAGTGACACAATCCTCTTCTTCAGTTTCGCGATCGGAAACTCCTGTGTGTTCTCCTGCTGCGTTTGCTTGTTTGGTTTCCTCCTTGAGCACCTCTGCTTTGTTTGCTTTGGAAACCTGCACGTGTTGTGTAGAGAATTAACCATGATCACAGAATAACAGTCCAGTTTAGATACCACCGCAGTGATAGTTTAAAATCTTAGAAGAGAGATGTCGTTCAGTGTGAGGCAGCATCAGTACAGTGCTCTGTCGTCCAGGAACAAGGCTCCCTCCGTCACCTCCATCGGGCTTTTTCAATTCCTGTTTCTGCATCTTCCTCTTTACCCGACTCTTGTGAGTAACCCAAGGTTACTGCGTGTCCACCTTCAACTCTGTCTTAATGACTGAAAACCCCAAACTCAACTGCAGGTTGTGAAAGAGGTTGGGGGTCTGGACCAACAGTTGTTGTCATGGTTCCTCGTATGGTTTGAGGAAATGTAATTTTGGTGGTTGCATGTGTTCAAGGGCTCATGGATGAAGATGTTGATCAGGGTCCTCTTCATGTAAGAGTGTGTGATCTTGTGTGTCTGTGTCTGCATCGAGAGCTGAAAGGAGAAGTGAACGTGGGGAAATTCTCCTCTGTCATCTCAGCAGCTGCGCTCTGACTGAACAGCCTCCCTGAATCTGAGGAGGTTCCTGTCGTCTCTCTCTGAAGTCAGTGTGAGTCAAGGTCGTGATGGAGGACTGCACCCCCTCCGAGCTGCTCACGAAGGGTCATCGAGGAATCGGCTGCAGCAGAACCCCAGACCAGAGTTTGACCCAAATGTTTGACCCACTTTGCTGTTGTCATGGCGATCCGTTCATTAATTTTTTAACACTGGCATCATGTGATCTGTAGACAGGCGGCGGCTCCTCGCTGGTGCTACGACTCGACACTCGGATTCCGTTTCTCGACTCGGAGCCCACAACCCTGACGCAGATTTGACCTGACACCCAAACACCTGACAGCCGACAGAGTCACTGACTTGGCAACCAAACAGACTCTCCAAACCGAAACAGGCCTCTCTGAGACTCTGTCCCCTGGCATCTGGACCTCTCCCTCCACTGCATCAGGAAGCTGTCGGTGAACAGGACGCGGCAGGCTAAACCTCTTCCTGTTTGCCAGTTGACCGTTGACTCCAGCTGATCCTTCCACTTCCTCTCAGCTCTCACTTTCACTCTCTGACACTGAGTGACCTGCAGGAAGTCCATGTTTTCAGCTGACAGATCTGCTGAGTGGACAGTTCTGGTTGCACACACGCTCTGAACTGCAGTGTCATTCAGGAATATAGTTCAGTTGGATTAGAGTTTTGGCCTGTGGTCGTCGCCTCTGCTTCTTCAGTTCTGGGACCCAGTCCTGGAGTGTCAGCCTCGGCTGGAGAGAAAACGCTCTGTTACATAAGAAAGCTTTTAGCTTTGCAGACATGGATGCTATTTTGGTGTCACACGTGCCTGCTCACACAGACACCCGACGTCCAGCTGGAGCAGTAAAGATCTCGTACAGACACACACAGTTAGCATGTTGGCTTGTGTCTGGGTTTTCCAAACTTCTGAGAGAGTTCTTTTGTTGGCTGAGAGGGTCAAGATGGACTGACACTGAAAAGCTCTCCTGTGTGTCCACAGTGGAGGTCAGACCAGCGGCATGACCGAGGAGAAATGTCCTCAGCTGGTGGACTACTTTGTAGTGGCGGGTCTGAACCCTGCAGGACCGTGGAAGTCCCTGGACGAAGATGCCAAGACCTCCTCCTCCTCCTCGTCACCCACATCGTCCTCCGCGTCGGTCCGAGCCGTGGAGCCGGTGACAGACCTGGCCGTGATCGCCCGGGGGCTCGGGGAGGAGGTGCCGGAGGGCTTCACTTGCATCGAGAAGACTCTGGGCGGCCACTCTGCGGAGCTGAGTGCCGGCCTCATCAACAATCCTCACCTGTACCTGTGCTACCGCAGAGGACGCGACAAACCTCCCGTCCTGGACCTCGGGTGAGACTTGGCACACCAATGTTTCACGGCTCGCGTGTCATCAGATCACATAATCCGGTCGATGATGTAACCTGGTCCCAGCTCTTCTCTCTATTGTCTCCAAGCTGGTTAATGACTCCGGATTACATGTTAATCCCGGATCACGGCTCAAATCTGATCACACTCTTGACCCGGATCACTCCACTCATCACACATCGCTCTAATATTATTTTGCACTGACTGAGATGCAGGGAAAGGCAGTGATGTTGCAGTGTGAGGTCCATGACCTCGGGGTCTTGGAAAGTTGCTGGGTCCGACCTGTTGCTGGTCCCCACAGGGTTCTGTATGAGGGCAAGGACGCGCTGAAGCAGGGGTGGTACGTCATCGACACCACGCCCTACAGCCGCTCAGCCAGCCTGAGTTCTGGCAGCGGCCCGACTGCTCACCGGGTTTTCCTGACCTACCGACGCGCCCTGGACTCGCAGGCTCTGCACACATTGGGTGTCACGGACATTGCGCTGCTGCTGCCCAGCAAGGGAGAGGTCGCCCCGCACACGTTCTGCCGCGTGGACAAGAACCTCAACACGGGCATGGTGAGTCCACCCTGGCTGGTCCGAGGCTCTGGTCTGAGGCCTGACCGCGTGTGTTGTGTTCCTGTAGTGGGGTCCTGCTCTGTACGTCTGCTACAAACGTGCCGTGGCTAAAGCTAACGCTCTGGTCTACGAGGCAGGTGAGTGTTTCTCGTGTTCCTCTGGTTCTGCTGCAGACATCAGCTGTGGTTCATTGGTTGCCGGCAGGTCTCATCAGTCGCTACCCTGAAGAGGACCTTGAGTCATTCCCTCTGCCAGAGTCGGTGCCGGTCTTCTGTCTGCCGATGGGCGTGGCTGTGGAGAGCTGGCCTCTCAACACCAAGTACCAGCTGCCCGTCTTCTCCACCTTCGTCCTCACCTCTGCGTCTGGGGACAAGGTGAGACGAGACGTCTGACCCAGCTGTGTCTGAGAGCTTCACCATGGTACCTTGGTCTCGCTGCCTCCCGCAGGTCTACGGCGCCGCCATCCAGTTCTACGAGTCGTACCCGCGGGAGAAGCTGTTGGAGCGTCAGAGCGTTCGGCTGGGTCTGCTCAGCGTGGTGGACCGCCGACCCATCACCAACCGCAGCCTGCAGGTGAAGAAGAGCATCTGCGTCTTGTCGCACTGGCCCTTCTTCAACGTCTTCCAGAAGTTCCTCACCTTCGTGTACAGATACTCCATCTCTGGACCTCACGTGCTGCCGTTGGAGAAGTCAGTGGGTTTTCATTCAACTCCGGCTGCAGGAAGGAACATCAGTGGAAGTTCTCTTCAAAATAAAAGCTTTCAATCGGAGAACCTCTCACTCGTTTCTGCCTGTGCCGGACTTCAGTCATTCAGATGCGTGAACGACTGATGCTAACCAGGGCTGATTCTCTGCAGACACATCTCCAGCTTCATGCACAACGTCCCGTTTCCTTCGCCACAGAGACCTCGCATCCTGGTTCAGGTACGAGACCACGCGGGTCCTGAAGGCTTTTATTTTCACAGGACGTTCCTGGTGACCTCTGACCCTCAGTCTTTACTCCCTCCTCCAGCAGGACTGAGGTCAGATCACAAGTGAGTTGTGGAGTTCTTAATCACTCTCACTCGGACAATCCACCAATCAGCTTCTGAGATAATTAAAAAGAAACCTCTGAAGATGATTTTGTGTTTTGGAATCCGATCTCACTGGATCCTTAATGATTCATTCACATTTGTGTGTTGGAATCACCTGCTGTTATTTTCCTTGATGACGTTCAGTGGTGATTTGAGGTCACTTGTGTTTGTGTTGCAGCTCTCCCCGTACGACAACCTGCTGCTCTGTCAGCCCGTCTCCTCTCCACTCCCGATCAGGTCTGTCTTTGTCTTGATCTCGCCGAGATGTTGGTGGGAGGTAAGGGTTGGAGCTGAAGCGGTTCTGTGTCACAGTGGCGCCAGCTTCCTGAAGCTGCTGCAGAACCTCGGCCCAGAAAACGCTTGCACACTGCTGCTGGCCGTTCTGACCGAACACAAGCTGCTGCTGCACTCCTTGCGGCCCGACGTGTTGACGTCCGTCAGCGAGGCTCTGGTTTCGGTGAGTGGACGCAGCAATGTGTGGGTGAGATGTCGGTGCAGTCCACACGACTTTGCTTCGCTCTCCAGATGAGCTTCCCGCTGCGCTGGCTCTGCCCCTACATCCCGCTGTGCCCGCTGCAGATGGCCGACGTGCTGTTGGCGCCCATGCCCTTCATCGTGGGAGTCCACTCAAGCTACTTCGACCTATACGACCCCCCGACGGACGTGGTGTGTGTGGACCTGGACACCAACACCATCTTCCAGTGAGCAGCCTTGCCTGACTGACGCCTGGGTGAAACATTGACACTCGTCTCCTCGCAGGTCTGAAGATAAAAAGCCGCTGTCATGGCGGTCGCTGCCGAGGAAGCACGGCAAGACTCTGTTCAACACTCTCACCGGCCTGCACAGGACGCTGGAGAAGAGTGAGTCCACAGTAGACCCTGTTGTTTATGTCCTCGAAACATATTTCTGTCCTTTTCTGTCTCGCAGTTTGCACTCCCGGCCAGGAGGAGGCGACGCTGGAGTTCCTGCTGACAGATTATGACCAGATATACCGGCGGCAGAAGCAGCTGGAGCTGGAGATCCAGGAGGCCTTCCTGCGTTTCATGAGCTGCCTGCTGAGAGGATACCGGACCTTCCTGCTGCCAATCACGCAAGCGCCGTCCGACACCGCCACCGACTGCAGTTCCCTGTTCAACCTGCAGGGTGAGCTGTCCACACAGAAAGAGCAGAGCGGCTTTACAGTTGGATCTGGTCGGGTTCTCTTCTGTGTCGGGATAATGTCATGAGTGAGTTGACCGAGGCTGTTTCTCTCTTTCAGGCTTCCTGAAGTCCCGGGACCGGACGCAGCAGAAGTTCTATAGCCAGATGACAAGGACTCAGATGTTCACGCAGTTCATCGAGGAGTGCTCCTTCGTCAGTGACCGTCACGCCTGCCTGGAGTTCTTTGACGAGTGTGTGCAGAAGGTTGGCTCCTCCCATCGTGCGTGGACTCGTCACGTCCTCTGACGTGTCTTTGATGGCAGGTGGACGTGGAGAAGCCTGAAGAGGTCCGGCTCATCGACCTGGATGAGACTCACAGCGGAGAACACACGGTCTTCATCATGCCACCTGAGGAGCCGCAAGAGGCCGACGGCTCCGAGTGCCCCGCCCTCTACAGGTACCGCCCGGTCCCGCGAGGTCCACGAACCACGGCTGACTTAGTCAACTTTTCAGTTACGAGACCTTCCCCACCCTGAGGGTGGAACTCTTCGACCGGCCGCAGGACCAACTCCGTGTCCCAGCCAAGGGCAGCGCCCCCAGCAGCCCCGCCCCCAGACGCACCAAACAGGTCGGCGCCACTGAACCGCAGCTGTGGATTTTCATCTTCAGCATGACTCTTTGTCTCCCCATGCAGGAGATCAAGCTGGCACAGAAGCGGGCCCAGAAGTACTCGGCTGTGCCAGACATGTGGTCCAAGTGTCTCCTGGGCCACTGCTACGGCCTGTGGTTCATCTACCTGCCCACCTTCGTCCGCGCTGAGACCGCCAAAGTGCGGGCTCTGCACACAGCCTACGATGTCCTCAAACACATGGAGAACCGCAAGGTGGTCCTGCCAGACGAGGTGTGTGCGCCACCAACGTGTGTTGTCACGTCTTTGATGAGAAGTTTGCCTCATGTTTACTCACCTGACCCCACTGCTCCAGGTTTGTTACCGGATCCTCATGCAGCTCTGCGGCCAGTATGGTCAGCCGGTTCTCGCCGTCCGTGTTTTGCTAGAGATGAAGAAAGCAGGAATCACACCCAACACCATCACTTACGGCTACTACAACAAGGTGGGACGCAGCTCGGCGCCACGCCTCCGACCTCACCAGTCACTGACCCCTTTCTTCCTCAGGCGGTTCTGGAGAGCAAGTGGCCCTCCTCCAGCCAGGGCGGGCGACTGCGCTGGGCGAAGCTGCGGAACGTGGTGCTGGCGGTCGCTCAGTTCAGGCAGCCAATCAAACGGCAGCAGAAGAACGGCTCGCTGGGGTCACACGGAGGTCAGGAAGACACTCACCCGTCTGTTCACCCACCGTGGTTCCAGCGAGACAGAAAAATGGGAGGAAATGAGAGGTTTTAGATGGAGGATGGCCAGAGTGAGGAAGAGAGGAGAGTTAGGAGAATGCGGGCATGCTGAGACAGTGTTGAGGATCCCAAGTGAGACAAGGAGAGACATGTAGGTGAGGGTTCATCAGTCAGCCACTGACCCCTGCAGAGTGACCTCTGAAGCTTTTGTTTTAATAGGAAGAGAAGTCTTTAATCATCTATGACAGAAACAAAATAGTGTTTAAAATTCTGAGATGAAATGAGCTAAAAAACATTTATTGTTTTGTTCAGTAACAGTGTTAACGTGATGCTACATCCAACTGCTGTGATCGCAATCTGATTTGACCCTCTGTCTAGTAGAGCCGATGATGGACAGCAGGCTCCGCCCCCAGTCCAACCTGATTCGTCAGTCCAGCTGGAGCGGCCTGAGTGACAGCTCCAGTCACGAGTCTCTGACGGGGCCGCTGGTGAAGAGCAACAGCCTGAACAGCATGAAGACGCCGGCCGATAGTAACGGACGATCCGGGTGACGCTGTGTGCCACCGTGGTCTGAACCTTGACTCTTCCCCCCAACAGAACTGAAGCTGTGTAAGAAGTCCGCCCTCAGAAACGCTGAGACCAATGGCTGCAGCGACGTCGTGTCTCGCAAACCCCCTCTCGGCCGGCGGGATGCCGCCACACCTCCTCCGGCTCCCTCTGCTGGTATCCTGGTGCGGCGAAGTGACGTCTGCCTGTCCACCTTCTACAAGGAATGTGCCGAGTCAGCGGATCCTGCGCGGGACTGCTGTCAGCAGGGCCGAGACGGCAGGTCGGACCCGTGTCGACTCTTGTCTCTGCAGGAATCTTAAGTCAACTTATCACCACTTTCCAGACCGGCGGCACCTCGGGACTCAGTGGCGCGGAGCAAAGTGGTGGATGAGAACTCCAACCACGTGTCGTCCCCCGGCCGTGGCGGTCTGGCCGGGAAGCTGCAGCAACTGCTAACGCCAACAAGACACAGAGCCTCGGTCCGGCGAGCTGCCAGTGTGGACGACCGCAGACCCGGTGGTGGAGCCATCGGACGTCGCGTGTCTGAGCAGAGACAGTCCCGGAAGTCTCAGGTGGCCGAGACCCTACTGAAGGCCAAAGATCGCCTAGTCAACGCCACGTCCGAGGTCGGTTGGTGACAGGGTCAGTGCCCAGGTGCAGCCTCTCACTCCGAGCGTCTCCTGCAGAGTTCCCTGTCGGTGGGGAGTGACCTGGACCTGACGGAGACTCCTGCGCCAGCGTATCCCCTCCGAAGGTCGTGGGACAATAGTCAAGAGGCTGCAGGACTTGAGGTTGAAGAGTGATGGCGGCTGGTTAGCCCCCCCCCTTGCTCTCCGCTCACCTCCCCTCCTCTGTGTCCAGGTGTTGATGTCCAGCTGCTCTCGCTGTCGTGGCTGTCAGTCTCTAGTGTACGACGAGGAGATCATGGCCGGCTGGACGTCCGACGACTCCAACTTAAACTCCTCGTGTCCCTTTTGTTCTGCCACATTCGTCCCCTTCCTCAATGCCGAGATCTGCGACCCCGGGCCCCTCAGCAGGTAGACAAGCACACAACCATCACAGCGTGTGTCTCCAGCAGAGATGGTGACTTGACCATGGTCCCACTTCAAGCACATTGCCATAATTGAATGACTTGTGACTTGCATGAGCAAAGCTATGACTTGACTTCTCACAGAAAATGACTCGACTTGCTTGAGCTATGTGTGCCTCCCCCCCCCCATCTGTGGTCTGCAGCTGTGAACGCAGCAACCTCAACATGGAGGATGAACTGGACGGCGCGGTGAGGCCCCCTAGTGGTCTTCAATGTAACGGCTTGAGTGAAGACTCCAGCTCTGACACCAGCAGCTACTCTGAGCCCAGCAGAGCAACCACGGTGGGTCCACTTCTTCTCGCCCACCCCCTCCTCCTCCATGGTCACTCACCCCCCAACCCTCTCCCGCAGTGCTCGTCGGTGGGCGGGGCCCCGCAAGTGACCGTGGCGTACCTGAGCCCTCTGGTGCTGCGGAAGGAGCTGGAGAGCCTGCTGGAGAACGAGGGCGAGGCGGTTCTGGCTCAGCCGCAGCTGCTGGACAGCCACTCCATCATCTTCTGGAACCTGGTGTGGTTCTTCCAGCGACTGGGTCTCCCCAACCACCTGCTGCAGCTGGTCCGCGCCTCCTCGCTGGTCAGCCACTTCGCGCAGGTGAGTGACCGTGAGTGCCCACCGCTGACCCGCTGCGCTGACTCAAGGTTGTGTTTCCGTCTCAGTCGGAGAGCTCGGGTGTGCGACTGCGCCTCCTGTGGGACACGCTGAGCCCCGACACTGACCAGTGGCCGCCTCTCTACGTCCTGTGGAGACTTCACAGTAGGGCACTCATCTGTTCACATCCTCCTGTGACTGTGCTCTTACGGCTTCCGTCCACTAGGTGGCGCCCCGATGCGGAGCTACGGGTGGCGCCGGCATAACCACCCCTTCACCTTGGACTTCCTGGAGGAGGTGCTGCGCTGGGTCGGCATGAACGAGGTGCACAAAGCTGTGACGCTGTTCCTCGACACCCTGGCCAAACAGCCGGGGTCGCCATGGATACAGAGGTGAGGGCGTGGCTCTTGAGGTTCCAGATGTCTGTCAGGGCATAACACGGGTCGCCTGTTTGTGCTGCAGAAGTCTGTACAGAGAGATTCTGTTCCTCACGCTGGCAGCCATGGGCAAAGATCATGTCGGTGAGACCACGCCCACACGCCGTCCCTCACAGTGCATGTTCAACGGTGTCAGTAGTAAACATTCTCTTGTCCAGCGGCCTTCGACAAGAAGTACAAGGCAGCCTACTCGCGCCTCAGCAGCAGCCTGAGCCGCGACGAGCTGCGCAGGAAGCGAGTACAGCCTCCGAGCCCCAAGGCCATCGACTGCCGACGCAGCTTCCACCCGCCGCTCGAATGCTGAGCTCCTGCTGATGCCCCCTCAGTGGACGCCGCCTTGAAGCTCTCCGTCCCGACCTCCGTCCAGCCTCGTCGTCGTCGTGAATCCGCGGATCTATGCACCCCAACTTCAGGCTACATTTTTACTAACCATCTCTGTGCCGCCGCTCATCTGGAGGGAAGTGCGAGTTGGGAATGTCTACGTGGTAAGTTTAGGACAGGAAAAGAAATGCAGGTGGACTCCCAAACTCGTAGTTAAAATCAGGTCTGTCTGTTTTCAGGTCATTTTTTTGTTATGCCTTCTATATTGTGCATCTAGCTTCTGCTTGTACTTCAATATTCTGAAGCTAAATTCAATATCTTCTGTATTATTTTGAAAACTAATCGTGCTAACATCGAAGTGGTGGTTAGGAAAATATCAAACCTACAGAGTGTATGAAAAACTCTCTGCCCTGCGTATATACTCTGAAGGCTTCACTCAACATTATATTCCATAAACGGCAAAACATGACCTGATAACAGATGAAAAACTTGAAGCGTAAAAATGAGTCATTTAGTTAGTCATGGTGCGTTGACGCCTCCTTACCACAAGGGGCCACCGACGCTGTGGGCTGCTGTGTTGTTTCTGTTGGAGATATCTGGTGGGGGAACCCCTGGGCTGAAGACGTTTCTCAACACACTGTTTACAGCATCTTCATGCACCACAACGCCTGTAGCAGATTTTTTTAAATCTATTTTTGAGCCATTTGTGTTGGTGGCCTGCAGTGGTCAGTACCTGGGCTGGTGGCAATGTTGCTTAAGATTACAGTGTGATTGACATCACCAGCTGGTGTCCATATATCCTTCGATTTGGTCTCATTAGGAACAGTGTAATAATCTGGACCTCAAATGACGTTATTCTGAAACATCTCCAGTCCGGGTCCGACCCGTCCAGCATCCATGTTTACTGATGAAGATTCAAACCAGCGACTTGTGCACTGATAACTGTTGATCTGCGATCGATCAGTTTACGTTGAAGAATCCTGCAAACTGTGGAGAGACTTTTGATGGAGCTGCTCCAGATTTGATGTTCTCACGTCGGCCGCCGACGATGAAGGAGTGGTCACGTGATGTTTTATGGGAATATTTAAATCCAGATTATTGTGTTTGCTGTTGTAATTTATAAATGTGAGTGCAGTCCAGTTGTTTTTATAAGAAAACGGAAATAAAAGTCACGAAAGGAAAACAGCTTTTTTCTATATACTGTATATAAATTTGTCTTCTGGAACGTGAGAAACGGCGAGTGCCATTGACGTCACGCAGCAGCTTACAGGAAAAAGAATGTTTTGCCTTCAGAATAAAGATTTTGTTTGTTTAGCTCTTTTCATACGTTTGACGTTAAATCTATTGGAAACAGATTGATTTCAGGTTTCTGTAGATGCTGCGTCAAATCTCCGCTAAATTGCGGCTCGCTCGCGGTTAAATCCCTCCTGATTAAAACAGCGGCTGCAGTCGTGACCGGATGTTGCATGTTAACGGCGAACTTGACTCGTACCTTCATCGAACCAGGCGGAACTGGACTTGCGACGGGGACCATGTAGTACCAGAGGAGAACCATGAGAACGGAGGAGAAGCGGCAGGTGAGCTGCAGCTGGCATCACGAAGATGACGGTGTGTTGATGCTCGACCTACTCTCTTTTCTACGTCACACGTTGCAGATACCATGGAAAAACACGCATTTTAGGTGTCGCTCTGAATCTCAAGTATTTCTTTTATAAAATTATAACCAATGAACACCGTTATTTTCAAAGTCAAATCTGCATTTGTACATTGTTTCTCAGTTTCCCCAGCAGTGGCTAAGTTGTTAGCTAGCGTTAGCAAACTCGTGGCAGAAAAAATTCCAAATGTAGCAAGAATTATTAAGAATTACGATTTATAAACAACGCCGAATTGAAGAAAGATGCTTTTGTCGTGTGTTCAAATGATACCATAGTTTAAAAGAAGTTCTTGTTTTTGTATAAGTGAAAAAACGTTTTAAATAGGCAACAGTTGGATCGAAGTGTCGTTGGTCTGTTTTCCAGGTGAACTCCGACAGCAACGTTTATTGTGACGCTTGTCAACGCATTAATGAACATCTGCAACGGTTTACTGACATAAATAAACGTGATGTTCCTTGCGAGCACTACACACTCCACAGAGGTGCGTTGAAGGCCGAGCTGCGGCGGGCGGAGCTGTCCGGTGCTGAAACTGAGAGTAGAAAAGCTCATGTTGGATTTGGTTCGTTCATCTTCTTGTCAAACCTACTTGCACTACTGAAGTGAGTTATTGATTTCTCTTTTTGTTGCCATGGTGACACAGGAGTTGGTGAAGATGTGAGTTCATGAGTTTTCATGATGATGTGGACGAACATTCTGCTGCTGCTTCTGCCGACACTGGAAGGTTAGAGCACACCACCAGGGGGCGCTGTGAGCGTCTATAATGGAGGAAATGATGTGTTGCAGCTGCAGTGGCATCTCAATGCTGGCAAGGGGCGACCTTCTCAGAGGCAGTGGTGTCTCCAGCAGTGGCGAGTGGCGGGATCCTGCGGGTGCCCGGGGTGTCTTCGATGCCACAGTGTGTGGCGGCGTGCTGCGACCTGCCCGGCTATGACCTAGCGTGGCTGTTCGAGGGTCACTGTTATATCCTCCGCTGCCAGCAGGTGGAGACCTGTCGACCTCATGAGAGACCCGGGGCCGACTCGGTCCTGGTCTTCCTGCGCCGGGCCTCACCCAAGACCCTGATGCTGGAGTCCCTGGTGCACGGAGAGCCGTACGGCTGGCGGACTCACTCTCGGTCCTCCTCTGAGAACCTGGAGGCACTCAAGCACTTGGCGCTCTTTGATGGACGAGACTTCTCAGAGCCGGTGGACTACTTGGATGAGAGCCCAGAGCAGAGAGGAGGGGCTAAAGGAGACGCGCTGGAACAGGCATTCTTTAGCCAGTTAGCAGTGACCAACAGAACCGAAGAGTTCAACCAGTCAGAGGTGAGCGTGGGCCCAACAGAGAGCACCCTGGACCTGAACCACGACACAACTGTCCAGGATGTGGACCGAACCACGACACCCTCTGACCCTGCTGCCAACAGAACTGTGAGTCCGACAGAACGTTTTATCCCTTCATCCTCAAACATCCACTTATTTGTTTGCAGACCACATTACTGTCACTGCAACTAATGACTGACGTCAACAACCGCACCAGCTCTGCCACAAACACACGGCTCTGGACCAGCGACACCCCAACAGAACCACCAGATACACCACCACCGGGTACGGTAAACTCAACCACACACAGGTTCACCACAGTCATGCAGAGGTCCATCAGAATTACAGTCAATAGTCCATTAGAACCACGATCACAGGTCCATCAGAACCACATGCAGGTTGCAGGAAACGTAAACAACGTTTCTAATCTTCAGCAGATCCTCCTCGGACTGTGTCAATGGGACACCTCAGTGGACCAGCAGAGCCAACAACTGGGCCAACAACAGGTGAGCACTGAGCCCATTGACACACAGGTCCAGTTGGCTGCAGTGGTCCCGGGCCAGAGTCCGTGCTGCTGTTGTGCCGACCATCAGGTCAGAATCTGAACTGGACTCACCTCTTCACAGCCACAGTGATGATGCCCCACTCTTCCTCCCCCTCCCCTGCTCCGGCCACCAGACCCGGAGAGCCAAACCAGGGGCCCGTGGCGGTTGTGGGTCCAGACAGGACTCTGGTTCCTCCGGTGGACAGCTTGTTGCTCGATGGCAGCGGCAGCACCGACGACCACGGCATCGTCCGCTATCGCTGGGACTTCGTCAGGTAACTGATGTCATGCTTGTGTACTCCCGCGTGGTCATAATGTTTGTGCTGTTTCAGTGGACCACCAGGGTTAAAGATGGATGGTTCGGATCAGGCGGTCGCCACGGCGACTGGACTGAGGGTGGGACGTTACACCTTCAGACTGACCGTGAGCGACCAGGAGGGGGCGACAGACAGCGGCGTGCTGACTGTCAGGATCCAGCAGGGTAGGATTCGCCTGCGACATCACCGTGACAACTCTGACGCTGTCTTCCTCCCACAGCCAAGATGCTCCCTCCCGTGGCGCACGCGAGCGGCAGCCACACGCTGACGCTGCCCAACAACTCTCTGGTGCTGCGTGGCTCAGTGACGGACGGCGACCAGACGCAGCTCACCTTCCTGTGGGTCCGAGACGGTCAGAGTCCGGCGGCCGGGGTCAGTGAAACGCACACCGAAACTCACTTGAGTCATGAGTCTTGGGAGACAGTTAGGGAGGTGTCACTTCCTACCCCCCCTCCTCACGTGCAGGACGTCCTGTATGAGTCAGACTCCTCCTCGGCTCTGTACCTGGCTAACCTGGTGGAGGGGACCTACCTGTTCCAGCTGAGAGTGACGGACGCTCAGGGCCGCTCCAGCAGCAGCACCGCCACTGTGGAGGTCCAGCCAGGTATGAACCACAGCCACCGTCCATGAACTAGAACCACAGTCTGGAACTGTTCATCTCCACAGAACCTGGTGCGGGTGAGCAGGTGGAGCTGGAGATGCTGGTTCCAGTCTCTCAGATCAGTGTTGTTCAGAGGAACACGGTCGTGCGGCAGCTGGCTGCTTTGATCCACATCCTGGACTCGGACGTCCAGGTCCGGTCTCTGCAGGGCCATTCTCACCTCAGGTACCAGAACCTGCACTGCAGCGTGCCGCCGGTCAGGCTGTTGGTGACCTCTGTGTGTAGCTCTGTGCTCAGGTTCTGGGTGCGAGGCCCGTCAGGTCCAATGTCCAGCTCCAGTCTTGTGCGTCTGTTGAGGAACCAGCTGCTGAAAGAGAAGAGCCACTTCCTGCTCTTCAGAGTTCTGAGAGTGGACACAGTGGGTGAGTCCTGAACCAATGTGGGTCCAGTCTCTCACGTTAACATTTTGTGCTCTTGACTCCGCAGTGTGTTTCCTGGGCTGCTCTGGCCGAGGTCAGTGTGATCCAGTCACCAAAGAGTGCTCCTGTGACCCCTTCTGGACCCAGAACCCGATCCGCCGCTACCTGGGTGATGGCGAGAGCAACTGTGGTGAAGACCGACCTGGTTCTAGGATCAGATGTTTTCAGATGACTGTTTCTGACAAGCTCTTTTCTGTCAGAGTGGAGGGTCCTTTACGTCATTGTGACCAGCTTTGTGGTCGTGGTTGTGATCCTGTGTGTCGGCTGGACCTTGTTCTGTTGCTGTAGGAGGTCAGTCCTGCGGTCCAGCCTCTGCAAGGCCACGCGACCTCTGACCTCTGGGTGTTTCAGGAGTCGACAGAGCAAAGCGAGGAGGAAAACTCGCTACACGGTTCTGGACAACATGGACGAGCAGGAGCGGGTCGAGCTGAGACCCAAATTCAGTGAGTCAAGTTCTATTGTACAACTTCACAGCACCACAGGCTGATCACGCTCTGGTCTCGCCAGGTATCAAACACCGCAGCACGGAGCACAACTCCAGCCTGATGATGTCGGAGTCGGAGCTGGACAGTGACCAGGACGCCATCTTCAGCCGAGACCGACCTGCCCGCACCCGGAACCGCATCAGTGCTGCCCGCAACGGCAACGCTTTCGGATGATATTCATGGTAGGTCATGTGGTAATAGTCGGGACAAAACACACACACACCAGAGGTTCAGTTCCACTTTAATGGGTTTCTGAGATCAGGAACATTCATCTACTGCATCACAACAAGAGTCAGAGTCAAGACTCAGTTTTAGAAAAATACCCTCATGTTTTTTCTATACAAAACAAAAGATGATAAAAATGACCGAAATTATTGGCACGCTGCAAACATTAATCATAATGTATATTCACTTCACTTTGTTATTTAAGACTTATAACGCATTATTCGGCACAGCAGCGACCCCTGCAGGACAGTCACGATCATGTCACTATGTTACTCCTTGCTCGGCCCGACGCGGTGACCTTGTCAGTTGAGCGCCCCCAGACACATGTACTTCACCTCCAGATATTCCTCGATGCCGTACTTGGAGCCCTCGCGACCCAAACCCGACTGCTTTACTCCCCCGAAGGTGGCCTCGGGGCAGGACAGCAGACCCTCGTTCACCCCCACGATGCCCACCTCCAAGGCTTCTGCCACTCTCCAGATCTGCCCCACGTCCTGTGAGTAGAAGTAACCTGCAGAAGAAGGTGGTCTGAGACACTCAGTCCCACTTCCTGGTTGGTGCACGCTTGAGAAGAGCGCAGCATTAAAATGACTCCGACTCCAACACTTCCTGTTTTGTGGTTCTCCTTCAACAAACCCTTTTTCCCACATGATTCCCCCCTTCACTCACCTGCCAGTCCCACGTTGGAGGCGTTGGCGATGGCCACTGCTTCCTCCTCTGTGTCGAACCTGCCGGCAGGAGATGGGCAGTGAGGGCGGGTCACATGACGAGCGACTAC
Source organism: Synchiropus splendidus (assembly GCF_027744825.2). Classification (NCBI taxonomy): domain Eukaryota; kingdom Metazoa; phylum Chordata; class Actinopteri; order Syngnathiformes; family Callionymidae; genus Synchiropus; species Synchiropus splendidus. The sequence continues at coordinate 6,681,614 of NC_071348.1, read as the reverse complement.
AGAACCGGTACCGACCTGACGACGGGAACCAGCGGCCCGAACGTTTCCTCCTTCATACACAGCATGTCGGCAGTCACGTCCGCCAGCAGGGTCGGCTCCATGAAGGAGCCGTGCAGCCGCTTCCCGCCTCTCAGAACCTTCGCCCCGTGAGCGACGGCATCAGAGATCTGGTGCGCCACCTGCAGGTCAAGCACAGCCCTGCTCAGCGGTGAGTCCACCGGAACCACAGCGTCACCGACCTTCTCTGCGGCTCTGGTGTTGATCAGCGGCCCCTGGGTGGTGTCGGGTTCGGAACCGTGACCCAGACGTAGCTCGTTGTCCATCTTCTGAGCCAGTTTCTCCATGAAGGTGTCGTAGATGGAACTCTGCACCAGGAAGCGGTTGGAACAGACACACGTCTGCAGGGAGCGTGAGTGACATCATCAGAGCGGGACAAACACATTTCAAACCTCTTACATCATCGAACAAGCGCCACATTAAAACTGGGCTTCAGACACAACCCACCTGTCCAGAGTTCCTGAATTTGGAGGCCATGGCTCCGCCCACCGCGCGCTCCACGTCCGCGCTGTCGAACACGATGAAGGCAGCGTGGCCTCCGAGCTCCATGGACGCCTTCTTCACTGTGTCGGCAGCAAGTCTGAGCAGCAGCTGCGCCGGGGAGCGAGGAAGTCAACAATCGTTCTCGCGCAGTGATGCGCGAGTGCGAATCCCACCTTGCCGGTGGCAGTGGAGCCGGTGAAGGAGATTTTGGCCACCAGGGGGTCGGTGCAGAGAACGTTGCCCACCGCGGGGGTTTTCTCTCGGGAGCAGGGAACCACGTTGACCACGCCCGCTGGGATTCCTGCCTGCTCCGCCAACTGCAACCACATTCAATGATTTCCAACTCAGACTTGGACACCGAGACTCCAGACTGTTACTGAGAGTTAAAGAGTAACGGTGCCGCTCGGACCTCAGCCAGGGCCAGCGCTGACAGCGGGGTGTCCTCAGCTGGCTTGATCACCACCGTGCAGCCGGCAGCCAGAGCTGCTCCGATCTTCCTGGTGATCATGGCGCTCGGGAAGTTCCACTGCAGGGAGTTATCAGACGGAAGTGAGACCACGCACCACAGGGCTGCACCGGGTGGAGATGCTGGACGCACCGGGGTGATGATGGAGGCCACGCCCACAGGCTGCTTCAGCAGGAAGATCCTTCGGTCTTTGGCAGCCGAGGGGACGACGTCTCCATACACTCGCCGCGCCTCCTCAGAAAACCACTCGAGGAAGGACGCCGAGTAGGCGATTTCTCCCCGCGCCTCCTGCAGAGGCTTCCCCTGAAAAAGCGCACACAACATTGAACCATCACCTCCGACGGCGCTGTCTCCACGGCTGCACTCACACTCTCAAAGGTGACCAGTCGAGCCAGGTCTTCTTTGTGCACGTTCATGAGATCGAACCACTTCCTGAGCAGGACGCTGCGCTCCTGCCACAACAAGACAGCCTATTGTTGACAGTTATTACACCACTACAACAGTTATTCAGCAAACAACCCAAGGTTCACTTCACATCACAACAGCGCTCACTAAATGTTAACTTTTAACCACCATCATAAAAGATTAGCTTAGGTCTACCAACCTCAGTATCAACCTTATCACCACGCAGTATTAAAAACAGGTCATGAGATTTGTATTTTATGACATAACAAACAAAAAACCCTGCAAAAAGCCGTTAGCATTGAATGGCTATGTTGCTCATTAGAGTAAAAGAAAGGATCGTCACATTTAACGAAAAAAATGAAAACCCATCTTTATTTACATGGCTTACTATAAGAATAAATTAAATAAATCTAAAATGTTTAATAAAGCACTTGGTGTCACGCGACTACTCAACGTTGCACCTGCAGCGGAGAAAGAGGGTGCTCCAGACTACATTGAAGATTTATCTTTTTCATAAATAACACATGTTCCTCACATGTTGAACACAATCTGCCTAAGCAAATATTAATAAGACTCGGTGTTCTACAATTCGGCTCACTTTAACTTCAGTCCATCGCTTAGACGAAGATAGTATGGTCATAAATCTTTACTACCAGCTAATGGAGAGGACGCTGGCTTCAGCGTTAATTTGACTGGTTTGTCAATGGAGATCGTTGACGAGCTCCACATGCTCCATACCTTAGCCGTGGTCTGCTTCCACGAGTGGAACGCTCTGTACGCGGCGTCCACGGCTTGTTTGGCCTCCGCCGCACCACAGTCGGACACCCGAGCGAGCTCCTGGCCAGTGGCCGGGTCCAGGACTGGGAACGCCGAGGCTGCGGAGACCCAGCGGCCGTCCCAGTAGCCCTGAGTCCGCAGCAGCGGAGCGGGGACACCGAGGCTGTAGCTCCGGAGCATGGTGGCGGACAGGCCGGGGAAGACCTGCCGGAGGAAGCTGCGAGTCCCCAGCACGCAGAGTGAGGACATACCGGGGAGAGAGCGGGGCTGCAGCCGAGTGAGAGGAGCCTGCTCCCGGCGATCAGCTGCCGCCTGTCGGTTGGAACCAGTTCTGAGTCACGTGACTCGGCACCATAACAAAGTGCGCTTCCTTCTGCTCCAAATCACCGATGCGTACATTTCAAGAGTCGTTGACCGACCTCGGCTCAGTCAGAGCTTGTTTCTGAATGTGAAGCAGAGCCGAAACCAAGCTCAGTCTCTGGCCTCAGCACTGTACTCTCTCATCCGATTACAGCCTCAGAGTCAACCGTTTCCGGCTGAATACAAGTCCCGACTGCGGGGTTGTGCCAAACTCCCCTGCTGGCTGAGGAGCTGAGGTGCCATATACAAGAAGCAAGAGTCCACCAAGCTGCATTTCTTTATTTGAATCAACACATTTTCTATATGTTTTTGTTCACGACACAAAGCTACCACTGTTGTGCTCTAGCCGCTGTAGGGAAACTTGAGGAGCGCGGCCTGCCCGGGGCCCAGCTGGAGACTCCCCAGGTCCACTGGCGACTCCGCCGGCAGCAAGGTGGCGTTGGTCGCGACGACGACGCTCGCCTGCGGGGGCAGTAGAGGCCCCTGCAGCTGCAGCACCACCGCGTCGTCATCCCAGTTGAAGGCAGCCACGTAGCGGGTGTTCTGGTCCCACACACGGACGTACGCCAGCGCCGTTGTGGAGTTGAACAGCAGCGCAAAGTTTCCGAAGAGCAGGGAGCGTTCTTTTCCACGGAGTTCGCTCAGGTCGCGGAAAAAAGAGCGCAGAGACAGTCGCTCCTCTCGTTCTCCCTGCAGACACGCAGGTGACGATCGCTTCTTTAGTCTCTCCTGCTTCAATTTCAAATAGGAAATATTCTATTTATAAATAGTCTTTTTGTTACCTGCAATGTTCCATTCAGCTCACTGTCAGAGTCCCAAAGCATTCTGGGAAACTTTGTGCCCTTTAACAAATCCAAAAATTAGGTGAGAACAAAAATATTTTCTTGACATTTTGTTAGCTTAGTATGTAGCAACAGTCTCCATGGAAACCTCACCTGGTCCACCAGGCCGATCTCATCTCCATATTTGAAGACAGGAGTCCCAGGCAGTGTGAAGAGCATCAGCTGGTACAGCCGGACCAGAGAGGAGCTCACTAGAGACACCAGGTGCCCGTCGCGAGGCCCGCCCAGGCTCCAGGCTAGCTGGGACTGATTCTGGGAGGAGGACAAGCTTGTAATGGACTGGGCTGCCTGCGTGGCGTCCCTAATGGGCTGAAGGACTGCTGACAACAGCAGGTCGACACCAGAGGAGGTGAGCAGGTCGGACACCTGCTCGGCCCAGCTCCGGTCGGTGACGCCGATCAGGACTCTGCAGGAGGATCCAGATGCTTTCTCAGAAACCGTTAGAGTCCCAGCTAGCCAGGGATCTTACCGCTTGTCAGTGCGGTTCTGAAGGATGGCTCGGATGTCGGTCCACAACAATGGCACCGCAGTGGACACATGCTCCACTCCTGACAGCTGCACGCCATCCACGCCCTCGTTCAGCCAGAACACCAGCGCCGACTGCAGACGCACACAAGACTGAGACAAACATCGCCCCCGGCTGTCTGCACCAAGTCAAGGTCAGGCTCAGAAGCTTGACCCCACAAGTGACGCCCACGTTACACTGAACAGGACGCACCACAACTGGCCAGTCACCTTCAGTCTCTCAGCCACGTTTGTCACAGAGTCGTTGGAGAACCAGGGTCCTGATGATCCCTGGTAGTTTGGAGTCAGATCCAGAACCACAGAAATACCTGACCAGAAACAGAACACAGTCAGACCACTCAAAGAAAGCATCTCTCTCCGTGGCTGGTCCTGACCTTTCTTATGCGCCGCCTGGATGAGACTCTTGAACTGCTCCAGGTTTCCAGCACTGTCGGACACGTCCTCGAAGCTCAGACCCATGACATCATCCGGCGGGGCCACGTGGATCGGGCCGAGCACCAGCCCTTTGACCTTCAGCTGCGACAGTTGTTGGATCCTCTCCTGCACACCTGAGGACCTGAGGGTGGTTAGAAGCAGCTGGTCACCATAGTCGGAGGTCACTCACCCTTCAGGTTGCCCTTCTCGCTGAACGCCCTCACGTCTCCGATCTGGTAGAGCGGCCCTTCGTTCCACCAGCTGGTGGCAGGGAGGTCCTTGCAGCGTGGAGCCTGCAGGATGATGAGGACGGCTCCCACCAGCATCCCCAGCCAGCCCAGCCAGAAGACCACCAGCAGAGCCCAGCGGGTCCGAACCCAGCTGAGGAGACGCCGAGGTGAGTGGGAGTCCATGCATTTCATTAGATTTGATCAGATTAGATTAGATTAGATCAATCCAACATCAGAAGCACATTTGGATTAGCTGCACATAACGTAGCTGCTTTGGCGAACAGGCTGGTGACTGACCGCAGTAGAGCGCGGCTTCAGAGCGAGAGAGTGCGCGTGCTCACCAGGGCGTGCCCGCCACCTTCAGCAGCTCTTCCTTGCTCAGGCCGGTGAACTTCACCTCCTCCATCTCTTCTGGCATCTTGAGCTTCACGGCTCCGTTCTTCTCCATCTCAACGCCGGCCGCGACTGGAGCAGCGTCCTCGGTCCGGCTCTCCCCGCCGGTCATCGGCTGCTTCTCCTGCTCCTCTTGGTCCAGGTCCGCCTCGCTCACGTCGGCCTCGGTGGCGTCAGCATCCGCGGCGACCTGCCGGGGCTCGACTCCATCCCTCTGCGGAGCGCCTGCGTCGGCGGGCTCCTGGAGCTCCACGTTGGTCTCCTCCGCGCTCATCTCGCGTGACAGGATGTGAGAGATGTGCTGAGTACTCGAGAGTCTGAGAGACAATGGTGGCTGATGCGAGTGGGGAGGAGAGGGGCTGTGGATGGTGCGTTCAAGGGCAGTCAGAACATTGTGCATCCCTGCTCAGCCTCCAATTCATGCCCGGAAAGCTAGTTCTCCTCGATCATAAACGGGTTGCTTATTTCAGGTATGAACTTGGGATATTGCCATGTGTCGTGCCAAGTTGTAAAAACGAATTAAACACAAATTAGACACTTTTATTTTAACCCAACGGTTCCCCCCCTCATCGCCTGAGATATAGTTTTTTTCCGAGCTAATCCAGTAGACTTGAACGCACCATTAACCGGCTCACTCCTGTTTTCTCCCTCCACTTGCGCATCATCGTTCTGATGTTGTCATGGCAACGGTCGACAGCTTCTTCTGTCGGGAGGACGCCGCGATTACGGTCTTTATTCGTTGTTTTCGGACATGAACATTCGATGAATTAATGAGCGAGTCCCAGAAAGGACAGAAAAACTGCTGACACCAGCTGAGGGCCAGCAGACATCTGCTGACTCATCAGAAGAGGAAGTGGCATTCTGACTCAGCGAGCCCTAAACTCGGCATTACGTGAGGCACAGCACTTATACTAACCTCAGAAATAAACACACATCAGATGAACTCACTCTGACTGGGGAATATCAACATGATAATAGATATCTTCACAGTTCCAGTTAATTCGTATATACCGGTAATGATTCATTTAAACAGTGCAAACCGAGAAACCTTCGTTAAACCTTACATTTCGAGTTTCATTAACATTGACGAGTCAATGTTGCGACGTAAAAAAATAGTATTTCATAAAAAACTTTGGGTTTATAAACCAAAATAATTCGTCTCAATAAGCGTGCGGAGCGGACTATCTTGATGGCAGAGCGGGGAGGGACAGATCTGTAGCGAGTCTGTTATAAAGGACAACATATCGATTTAATCAACAACCATATCAGGAACGCTGCCACTAAAACAACAACAGACTTCTATTTGTTTATAATATTTTAAAGTTAGACAGCATTAAGTTAAAATAAATCAGTGCACCCCCGTGTTGTGGTCGTAGTGGAACTGTCCTAGCCTGGTGCTGTTGAGCTAGCCCTCATGTCAGCAGCGTCTGCACAGCACTGCTGAAAACCACGTCAAAGCTGAGGGTCAGCCAACTGAGCGTGGATCTATCCTGAACTCTGAACTCCTATCATGTCGACCTGCAAGAAAGGAGACTTGTCACCCAGCGAAAAGGAGCTTTTTGAGGTCATAACTGCAGGTAAGTCTCCTTTGCTAATCCCCATTCAATAGCCAGTTAGCAGTTAAGCGCTGCAGCTATAGAATACACTTTAAAATTCTGCACTATTTAAACAATTCTGATGATTTTTTTATTTGTTCGGTCAACTTACTGTTGATTTTGCTCAAACGAATTGCAACATTTGTGCGTGTTGTTTTGTTGCTCACTCGTGTTTTGTCTTCAACCCCAGGAAATGTTCAAGAAGCTTCCAGGCTGCTGGGCTGTAAGGATGTTCGCGTTAACTGTCTGGACGAGGTAATGACACTGTCACTGTGAAATGACACTGTCATTGTGAGGCCGTGCTGTGGGTTGTTTCTCTACACCAACAGCCCAGAGAAGAGCAGGGGACCGGTGGTGTGTGGTCTTCTGAATGATCAGATTTAAGATGACTTTTATTTTCCTGCAACATCTCTTTCCCCACATCTCCCGAGTTCCATGTCTTACATTTGCTTCAACAATTTATACAAATATCTTTTCATGGTCTAAATAAGTCAAAAAATATCAGTGATACACAGAAGACCTGAGAGGCAAAGAGTTAGACAGAACAGTCAGCGGTGCGTGTGATGGTGATGAGTTGTGGGTGAAGTGTCATGTGCAGGACGAGTGGGCTCTGTGAAGAGGGTCCTTCATGTCGCCCCCCTGTCTTTTCTCGCACCTCTTTCATTGATCTGTCAGCAGCAGGTGCCGGAGCCTGAGGAGGGGACTTAAAGGTTGTTACATCAGTGGTCGATGTTGAGACTGACTTGATGTTCCATGATGATGAGGAGGAGTTCATTTGATTTATAGTAGTGATCTGTAGCTGCAAATATCAAACTTGTAAGTGTTGTTGTCGTCAGTGCCCTCACCTGTCTCTGCTGCCTTCTTCAGTACGGGATGACTCCCCTCATGCACGCGGCTTACAAGGGGAAAGCGGAGATGTGTCGCCTGCTGCTGCAGCACGGAGCCGACGTCAACTGTAACCAGCATGAGCACGGCTACACGGCGCTGATGTTCGCCGGCCTGTCAGGTGAGACAGGGGACCCAGACTGGACCCAGCAACGGTTGAGTCTAACGTGCGCCTGTTGCAGGGAAGACTGACATCACGTGGATGATGTTGGACGCCGGAGCAGAAACTGACGTGGTCAACTCGGTCGGCAGGACGGCAGCTCAGATGGCTGCGTTTGTCGGTACCAAATCAGACCTGATGGTTCCTCGATGAGTTTCCTCTCCGACTCAGTGTATCTCTCCTTCTCGCCAGGTCAGCACGACTGCGTCACCGTCATTAACAACTTCTTTTCTCGGGCCCGACTGGAGTATTACACCAAGCCCCAAGGCCTGGAGAAGGAGCCCAAACTGCCCCCGAAACTGGCCGGGCCCCTGCACAAGATCATCATGAGCACCAGCCTCAACCCTGTCAAGGTGCTCAAATGCAACACCTGAAGCGTGTCCCAGTTCGCTCTCCAACACGTGTGTGTGGTGTCCAGATGGTGATGCTGGTGCAGGAGAACCCCCTCCTGGCCGAGGTGGAGGCTCTGAACAAGTGTCGGCGCGTGATGGAGCTGATCAGCGAGAAGTGCATCAAGCAGCAGGACATGAACGAGGTCCTCGCCATGAAGATGCACTTCATCAGCTGCGTGCTGGGGAAGTGTGCGTCCTTCCTGAAGGACCGTGAGGACCAGCTGGACGGGCTCATCAAGAGGTCGGTGGAGACGCGGGAGGGCACTCGCCGGATCATAACTGTCGGCTTCCTTCCTCAGTTTGCTCAAGGGCCGTGACAGCGACGGCTTCCCCGTGGCTCAGGAGAAGTTTGTTCGCGAGTGCATCCGCAAGTTCCCGTACTGTGACGCCACGCTGCTGCAGCAGCTGGTCCGCAGCATCGCCCCCGTGGAGATTGTGAGTGACCTCCCCAGTCATGTGACCAGCATCACCTGACGTCCCCTCATCGTGTTCTGTCGCAGGGCAACGACCCCACGGCCCTGTCGGTGCTGACCCAGGCCATCACCGGTCAGGTCGGCTTCATGGACGCCGAGTTCTGCACCACATGTGGTGAGAAGGGAGCGGCGAAGAGGTGTTCGCTCTGTAAAATGGTGAGACAGACACAGCAAGTGAGAGGAGCCTGGCGTCACCTCCTCTGCTCCTCCAGGTGATCTACTGTGACCAGACCTGTCAGAAGCTTCACTGGTTCACTCACAAGAAAGTCTGCAAGAAGCTGCAGGAGCAGCGCGAGAAGCAGGAGGCCGAGGCGGCCCAGCTGGGGGCGCCGCAGAGCCCAGGTCAGTTCTCAACTCTTCAACTCTGTGATAAGAATATGAAATGTTCAGAGTGTGGTGTCTGGTCCAGAGGAGAGCTCGTCACTGCAGCAGGCCGCCGACGCGCTTCAGGATCTCTCTGTGGACAACTGCCAGGACGTCGCCGCTGAAACGCCCAACTCTGCTGCCATCGCAGCCGGAAACTGATCAAGGATTGCGGACGCCTGATTGTCACACCCAGCCACCACGGTCCACGCGGTCCAGACGGAACTTGCCTTTGGTCCGACTCAGTCCACGAGGATCAGACGTCTCTCTTCTGTCTGTCTCTGTGCAGCGCTGAACATTATGTTGGGACGTGTCTCTGCCTTAAACTGAAGCGTGAGAGTGGTGGCGCCACCTTCTGACCGTCTGGAGCGATAACGACCAAAAATCTTTTTTTTACCGTCTCTTGTTTAAACAGTTCAGTCATGTTTGAACCCACTGAATAAATGTGTCATTTAACCTGAGGCATAGTACCAACGGCTGACGTCACTGCGGTAAAGCAAGTGTCCAGCAGAGGGGGTGATTTTACCACATTTGATCAAGGGGCGCACAAGCTTCACAATTTCCCTCTTTTCATTTGTTTCTTTCCTCCAGATTTAATTTTATTTGTAAATGTCTTTTTCATTGCCTCATTTATACCCCTCCATTTCTATTATTCTATTCTATAAAACATAATTCAACATTTCCTTTTTAAATCCCTCTAGTTCATGTCTTTTATTTAAATTGTGTATTTATTCATTATTTAATTTTTTTGTGCTTATTTTGGTTGCTGTGTTTGGGGTCAAAGGTGACGTGGGGGGAGTCCTGACCTCCTAGAAAAGATCCATGAATAAATTTTGACAAAAAACTGGCGTGAAAAGAAACTCATCTTTTGTGAGAGGAGAAACTTGACAGACCGTTGCCGTGGCGACTGGCCTATGCTGGCTTTGTTCCAGTTGTTGGAGTCTTTGTGGTCACGGCCCCACCTGCACCACAGCGTGGGGTCGTGTCCTGCTCACACACCCACCTGTGCTTTCCCATGAGGCTTGGGGGCGACTGGTCTTCTCTGCTTCCTCCGTCTTTTCAGGCTGCTGTCGGCCTGACGACTGAAGAGCAAACAGTCTTTTCTTGTTGCTCGGAAGTGAAGAGACATGAACAAACATTCACCACAAAGAAGGTACCTGGTTCTAAAGTTCACCTGCTGAGCTGCTCACTCTACTTTTAATCTGGCTGAAGATGGCTTCTCTCCCTTGTTGAATCTGCTCGTGTGTCAGAAGAGGATCAGCTACTCCCAAGTCTGGAGAAAATAAAACAGATTTGTGTGTCCATTTAATTCAATAAAATTCACGTGTTTGTAGTCTATGTGGTTAATTTTACTCTCATATTGTCAGTTAATTGGAATAATCGGGGACAACTGCAATAATGTCCCCATTTAAAGTTTTTTTTATACACATTTAAATACAATTTTAAGGCTATTCCCACTGATTTAATGGACTAATTTTAAATCATGGTTCTAAAGTTCTTATCTACTAATGTCTACGCAACAATTTCTCATGTTTAACTTTTAATAATTTCTGTTTCTTTTTCGCCGTTTGAAAGTAGTTCCCTTGCAATAATCATTGCCGTTTTAAATGTATGTAAATAGTAGATATCTGCTTGAGTAGTGCGGAAACAACGATATCAATTATGTTAAAGACGATGGAAGTGACAGATTGTTCTTTTCATTCGAAGCAACGAGATTAGGGTCCAAAACAGAAACTGAAACTACAAACGATGGATTAACGATAATCCCATCACCGTCGATCAAGGTCCTTAGATAAATTGTTGTTTGAAAACACACACACACACACACACACACACACACACACACACACACACACACACACACACACACACACACACACACACACACACACACACACACATAAATAAAAAAAAATATTTTTTTAAGTTCTAATATTTTTAAATACATTTTTAGTAATTTCATCTGTGACATACTGTGAATTTCATCCATGATGCTACGACTATCGACACAACTAATAATGGAAATGTACGGAGCAGAAACGTGTGAAGGGATAAGGTGTTTTTTTGTTTTTTTGTTTTTTTTCAAAATAAAGTTCCCGTTCTCTCATCATCCTCTCTTCAAAATAAAAGACCGGTGGGCGTGTTGGACCTACAGAACCGTACCTGAGCAGCTGCCAGCGCTGGAGGCGGTCCCGGCTATAAACCCGTGAGGAGGCCGAACCTCCCCGCAGTTTCAGCGACACCTCCAGCACAGGCATCATCCCAGACCGGATCTACTCCGAGCATCATGCACCGGAACCTCCCGCACCACCGGACTCTGGTCCTGCTGTGTCTGCTGCTCCGGAACTCTCTCAGCTTCAAGAACGACGCCACGGAGCTTCTCTTGTCTCACGTTAGCACGACGGTACCGGAACCGCAGAGTAACGTGTCTCTCAACCGAGCCCGGACCGGCGGCAGAGCAGCAGCCGGGCAAGCGCACGACCGAGGCGGTGAGTGGAGGGAGAGAACTCGGGAGGGAAGTGAAGAGGTCAAGGGTGAACCATGTTAAGCGAAACACATAGTGAGTTGAGTGACAGTGTAGTTTAAATTATTATTGCGAAATGAACTTTCAAACATGAAACCTTGTATTTATTCACTGTTTATTTATCTTGTCCTTGACAACTTTATTGTTATTGTTCAGTTCTTCACCTATTTTAGTGTGGATGGAACGTACAATAAAATTAAAAAGTTCACGTTTTAAAAATGAAATGAAACGTTAAAAAAAGTTGATTTCCAGCTCACAGATAATGTGTTTATCAAGTCTCTTGTTAGAAGAACAGATTTAAAATGTGCAAAAATATGATAAAACTGACCTCCAGACATTACATACACATTACATTTGTTTAGCAAGAAAAGAAAATCAGCTATATATTTGAAGTTAAAATGCTGTCATCAAGAAAGTAAATTACTATCAATAAGAAGCACCTGATCTGCAGGAAGCTGACTTGACTCTTGATTTGATGTTCTGCAGCGACTGTCTGAGACACTGGAAACCAAAACAAGAGCAGTCCAGTGTTTGTTTCTGACGCAGAGTAAACTAGTTTTCCAGCGTGTGTTCCAGACTGCAAGAGAGCAGAGGGCGTGAACATGGGTGCGAGTCTCAGTGGGGCCGAAGCAGCAGGTCCTGGTGTCATCCTCTGCTTCCTCTGGTTCAGTTCATGTGGGAACGAATGAACCTCAGACCAGTGCTGGACCATTCATTTACAGAATCCTCTCTCAGTTATTTTAAATTTCAAACTGCAATATTTCGTCTTAGAACTTCAGTTTTCAACCCAACGAAATGCGTTTTTCGGATGGGTCAAGACTGAATACGCTTTCAAGAATAAGGTGGACTTTCTTGGTTCTGGTGAGTCAAACTGAAGGCCTGTGGGCCAAGTCCGACCCGCTGGGTCATTTTCTGTGACCCCAAATCTCTCTAAAACCATCCAGTTTACATAAAATCAAATTCAACACAAATTGAAAGCACCACCTCAAATATCTTGTTTCCGTGACCAACCAAGATTTCAAGCTCAATTTTTCTGGGTTGTTTTTTCCTGGAAAACGGAGACTATGAACAGCTGTTATGATCAATATAGTTGGAGTTCAATGATGGATGGGATGCAGATGAGAACACCAGTGTCACTGGTTGATGCTCAGGAGAAGCATCTTCTCCGTCCTGTTCCAGAAAGACCCCCTCCTCACACTCACCTTCCACATCATTAAAATGAGAATATTCATGTCACAGAGGATTGAAAACCCTCATGTCGTCAAAGTGTCGCGCTGCTGCTGATTCTCTTGTAGAGACGTCGGTCACGGTGGGAATGAACCTGCTGAAGAAGCATCACCAGTCAGGGAGACGCGTCAAGGATGATGCATTCCGGTGCCGTCTGAACTGAAGGAACATTTGATGCTGATGTTTTGTGTGCCACCTGTTTTGAGTTAGACATATTTCAGTAGGAGCGTGACTGACTCGACTGGATCACAGATGCCCTCTCGAACACTAAATCAAATTTGACTAAACACAGTCTCTGCGCTGGTTGATAGAATGGAACTAAATCAGGGTCAAACATTTAGAGTTTTGAGTGTAAGAATCTTGAATATAAAAAAAAGTTCAAGATTAAAACCTTTATTTTGCTTTAGATTATTTTTCTCCATGACTGCACCTGCACCTCTGTTTTGGAAGAGACGCTCAGATTCAGTTAGTTCTGGCAAAGTTGAACACACAATAGAAACCATGGTACCATCCATAAATGTGTGTTGGTTCCAGCTGTGGTGACCTTTGACCTTTAGTGAGCAGAGCGCCGCAGGTTAGTCGAGTCTTAAGAAGAAGTGGTTTGTCTTTCAGAGCGGACTCAGATCGGCTGCAGGGAGCTGCGCTCCACCAAGTACATCTCCGACGGCCACTGCACCAGCATCAACCCGGTCAAGGAGCTGGTCTGCGCTGGCGAGTGTCTCCCGGCTCAGATGCTACAGAACTGGATCGGTGGCACTCACGGGAAAAAGTTCTGGGGCCGTCGCGGCGGCGGCAGCGAGTGGCGCTGCGTCAACGACAAGACCAGGACGCAGCGGATCCAGCTGCAGTGCCAGGACGGCAGCACCCGCACCTACAAGATCACTGTGGTCACCTCCTGCAAGTGCAAGCGCTACTCCCGGCAGCAGAACGAGTCGGCGCACGAGGAGACGTCGCTGTCGCCGCTGCTGCTGCGCACGCACACGTCCAAGAGGAGGTCAGGGAAGAAGCAGCTGAGCGCCAACTGGCACGACGCCGAGCCCTGAGCCCTGAACCCTCGCAGCCGGCCCACAGGAGGACTGACTCTGAGGGCAGGACTGGACACCCTCGAGCTCTGCTGAGGATTCTGATAATGTGAACAGACGAGGGGCGGGACCGGGCCCAGGGTTCGGACCGCCTCCAGAACCACCAACACCAGGACCACCACAGCTCCTCTGTAAATATGTGAATACAGCGACGTGTGTACATTTCTACCAGATAAATGAGGTATAATGTAATATATTTTACAGAAACATTATGACCAGCATGAGTGACGATTGTAACAACGTCATGAAATAAACATCACTTTTTATGGCAAGTTGTGAAGTTTTTCCTGACAGAAAACATGAGTGTGAGGAGATGGACTGATGAGGTCCACTGTGGAACCAAGGCTGGAAGTGGAACAGGGTTTAGAGTGATGGGGAATAAATGGAAAAAAAAAGTTATATTGTCAAACCCAAATCAAATATATGCAATAGAACCGACAGAATGTCAACTTCAGTCATGCAAAAATGTGAGGGTCTGAATCTCATGACCATGAGTGATAAATGTTCGAATTGAATTTAATGAGCAAAACACAAGCACTCAGACGCATCTGATAATTTAGAATCGACTAAAAACAAGAAGCGAAACGCTGAAGCGAGTGGCTGCTCAAATCGTAAAGTTAAAATATGTACAGCAGTCTAACAGGAAATCGTCAGTGCTCGTTTTCAAAATTGGATTTCAACTCTGCATAGAGTCGATTTAATACGAGGGCCAACTGAAAATTACCAGTAGTAAGTAACGTTTAGACTACCGTTAACGAGACATTTTCTTTCGCTGAAGACCTTTATTGTGAAAGTATTAATCGGAAACTCGGCGTCTAACACGACTAACTTGATATACAAATCGGACACACTCCGCTATCCCACGAGTTTGGCGGGGTGTTTTTAAAATGTTAGGTTGGGACTCGTAACCTTCAGCGGTCCGTTTTCCCATGACAACCTGCCACGATATGCAAAATGACGTCGACACCCAAGTCAGGCCCACGAAGCCTGCTTCTTTCCTGGCGTGTGAGGCCGAGAAAAGTGTCCCGAGTCCCGCAGAGCCGAGCGTGGACTTCCCGGTGTCGGTGGTCCTTCCTGCTGGAGGCACCGGAGAAAGAACCGGGCTGCAGACACCGAAGCAGTTCTGCTACCTTCTGGGTAGACCGCTGATAAGCTACGCCATCCAGGCGTTCGAGAGGTAAGACGGACTCCGGTGGTATTCCGGTGGCAGCTGGAGGACTGAGAGCCGCGGTGTGCAGCTCCTCTACCGGCCACTGGGCGTCAGTGGACCCGGAGCGGTCCATTGTTCAATTAACCCTTTATGTTTCAGACTTTTATACTCGTGTTTCCTCACTCATCCTTTGTAAACATTCGATATCATTCTTCCTCTTATGTGCAGAGCGCAGGCAACTTTGACTGGCAACTTTTGGGCAACAGTTCCTTCTTTCATGGCAATAAATTCATGTTCATAATTAGGTTGTGAGTGTTTGGAGTGGCGGAAAACTAGAGCAGCAAACCCAGTTTTGTGTTTTGTTGTTTCTGGTTTGTCTGAAGTCTCACTTTATGAAACACAAGTGTGGGAGCATCTGGTGTGTGCTGGCAGGCTGCCCTGGGTCCAGAACATCGTGGTCGTCGTTGCCAAAGAAAACATGGAGCCGATGACAGACATCGTCCAGCGTTTCCAGCACAGGAAGGTTCGAGCAGTGCCAGGCGGCTCCACCCGCCACAGGTCCATCTATGAGGGTCTTTGCTCTCTGGACTGGGAGCCGACAGAGAGGCCGAAGGTGGTCATCATCCATGACGCGGTGAGGCCCTTCGTGGAGGAGGAGTTGGTGCGCAAGATCGCCGTGGAGGCCGACAAACACGGGGTCAGTTCCTCCAGCTTTCTGTCTCAAATGTTGCCTGCACCGATATCCCAGACATTATGACCACCTGATCTATACTTGCCAGTCACCCATTAAGAGCTGTCTTCAACAGTGAACCACATTATGACCGGCTGGCTTCATTTTAATATTATTTCCCAGGCAGCCGGGGCAATCCGCCCTCTCGTCTCCACGGTGATCGCCACCACACCAGACAGCTTTCTCGATCACTCGCTGGAGCGGGCCAAGTACAGAGCCAGCGAGATGCCTCAGGGGTTCAAGTACGATGCCATCCTTCAAGCCTACCAGCGGGTAGGTCTCATGGACAGAAACCCCTCACAGTTATATCGATCTGGTGGCGACATCCTCAGTGGCTTCGTCCAAATGTTGGAGGTCCGACCGACTGAGTTCAAATCTCATGTCTCTTGAGTTTGCGTTTGTGACTCCACTTCATGGTTTAGAAGGAAAAACAACTTCAACATCAGGGATGATGCAGACGGTGAGCAGAGACAATGAGGTACTCATTCCTCCGACCTGGCAGAAGAAGCTCTTCAATTTAAAACATGACATTCACGTTGACCTCGCTGACGTATCCACCTTTGATATTTCCCTCTAACAACCTCTGCGCTCGGATCTGAATCACGCCGTCGGCGTTTTAATATCCCGCCCCAGTTGTATCCTCAGATTACTTTAAAAACTCTTATGTTTTTTCAGCTTTCACTGAAAATGATCTCACGTTTTATTGCCGTCGAGTCCGATCGGGGCGGGAGTGATTGATTGAACCCCCCAACTGTGGGATTTGTACAGAAGCGAAAGTGTAAGGTGTCTGTCAGGTTAGGACTGTAGGTCATGTTGATGAAAAATCTCTGCGAGCTTCACGTTTGGAGCTTTGACATCCATTGAGAGGGAAAAAACTTGGAGCTGGGAAGACAAAAGCAAGGGGGGACACTCTATCCTGGACCGAGTGAGAGGCTTTTGTGCCATGAGAAAGTGCTGGAGGTTCAATTACCTCAAGAGCGTACAGTATTTCTCATGTCATTTCTCCTCGGTTCCACGCTGCCCAGGATAAAAGGCTTCTCTCTTGAAGTATAACCTCAGTGGAATCTCACGACACATAATGTTCTTCACCCTCCAGGATTATTGACTCCTACCAGTCAAACTTGTCAACGTCTGTGTTAGCCTTCACATCTTCATAAGGCTTCTGGGAGCGTTGGGATGTGTGGGATAAACTCATGTCAAGAGCTTCTGTTTGATGGGTTGAACTTAAGAAGCAACTCCATGGATGTTTAGATCCTGAATGGGATCCACAAACTGTAAGAAGAATTCTGGTGGCTTTTTTCAAGCCTAGACAGGGAAGGTACATGGATCCCATGATGGCTCTCCTCTCCACGTGTCCAAACCATTTGGCCTCCCAAGCAACTGCTGTCCACATCGACAGAAGGTCCTCACCTTGTCTCCTCTGCTGTCCACAGTGCACAGAGTTTGACTTGGAGTTTGGCACCGAGTGTCTCCATCTGGCTCTGCAGTACTGCGGCATCAACGCCAGGCTCATCGAGGGCCCGCCAGCCCTGTGGAAGGTGAGCTCGCCAGGGGCTTCATCTGGGATTTGGGGACATCCTGCCGAGTGTGGCTCTTGGCCCTCTGCTCTTTTACAGTTTGGGAACCAGGCAGCGTCACAAATTGAGTGCTGGCGGGAAGAAAGTGCGGTGTCTAGAGTGACTGTTTGAAACAGGCTGCATGTCAAACATCATCTCAGAAGACACCTACACAGAAACAGGGGTTCATTTGAGGTCTTTAAAGTGGCCACAAGATGCTGTACTTTATTTAATAGGTTGAATATCTTGGAGAGTAAGTGGATAGCTGGCACAGAGAGCTGTTGGTTCAGTTCCCGGCTCCTCCAGTGATTTGTAATGTTTTCCCTGAGAAGTGCTCTTTACCCATTGTTGCTCCTGGCACCGTCGCGTGGCAGCCATGACTGAATTTCCTTCTTCCATTTCAAATCTTATTTTTCAATTGTGACTCTTCAGTCAATAGAGTTATGGTCCATGGTTTTATTTACAACTCCTTAATAGGTGTCTTTTAACCCTGATGGTCGTAGGCGGTACGTTTTCTTCGTCTTTGGACGCGGAACAACCTTCTTATCCACAGGTCAAGATTGTCCCTCCGAATGTTCCGGTACCCAACAGCACAGAGTCTGTGATAAGATTTTGGGTCACACATATGATCTTCTCCATCTGTAGGTGACCTACAAGCGAGACTTGGCTGCTGCAGAGTCCATTGTTAAAGGTGAGTTCTGGTCCCCCTCATTGAGTTGTGTGTTTAACAATGCAGTCAAATGCGTCACAATCATCATCGCTATGACCCCAGACGTTGGTTACAAGCTAGTAACCCAGGGCCGACGTGCCTCGGGTCGGATCAGAGTGACTGTGACAAGTCAAGACAAGAGTGTGACTAGTCTGAGATAAAGTCTGGAAGCAGATGTTGGAGGATGACATCAGGTGTTTCATTATCGAGACTCTGAGGTCAATGGATTCATTGTTTGGTTTTTTTTTCATGAGAGGAAACTTCTCACATGTGTCAAGGTGAGACAGCAAATGTCATGAAGACGCGTGAAGAGAACTGGTTTACCGGGAGACACACCTGAACTTAATGTGTGGTGCTTTTTAGTTGAGGTCCCCACGGATGGAAAGATCTGTCCAGGTTGGACATGAGTCTTCCCCTGGTAGAGGAGGATCTTGCAATCTGGTTCACAAGTGGTGGAAGGCTGAAGCTCCTCAATAAGCGGTTTTACACTGGTGAGCAAGAGAAGCATGTTGTCAGGACCCGGAGCACCTCTGTGTTCCCCAGAAGATCCTGGAAAGAGGGAAGACCGGGCTTCTTCGCTTCAGGTGCTGCCCTCTGGATGTTTCCTCAGACAAGATGGTAGATGAATAAACATATCTGTGGTTCCTTATTTGTGGTCTGCACAAAGTGTAGTAGCAGTCAATCATGTGACACAGTTGGACAAACTGCGTTGAGGGTGCCATGGAGACCCCAGGCTCAGCGACAGAACACATCTCAGTGTTAAAGCAAAGCCAGAACTGCTGTTTGTTTGAAGGCTGGAAGTCATTTGCGATTCCTTCAGCAAGGCTTTGGCCAATGTTAGATTAAGTTAGCTTTAATCTCAGACAAATGACCAGCGGAGATCATTGTTGCTGCGAAGCTTCATCTGGAGCAGATAGAACCGGCTGATTTTGTGCGTGACAGTTCAACAAAACACGCATCGGGTCTTTTTCTCCAAAACAGTTTCACATAACTTCATCGGAGGTAAGGGAAGTTCACCAGAGCGCAGAAAAAATGTGTCATCTATTTGAATACTGTAACTTTGCGATTTCATCGGTTTCCGAGTTCAGAATCCTTAAACGTTTCTTGTCCTTCTCTCCTCTCTGACAGTTGATTTTTATTGACTCTAGTTTTTATTATTGCATAATTTTCCCCCTCACAGTCCAGTATTCGTTCCTCTCCATCAACTTTATTTTCCACTGGATGAGGTGATCTGAAGTGGCGTTTTTTATTTTTCCTTTTGACAGTGTTAAAATGCCTATGTTCCATTTTAGTCTGAAATGTTTCCTTTTTGTGTTGCCACCTTGTTGAGAGATGTTATGGTGCAGCTAATCTTGAATGAACATTCAGTTTCTGGATTCAAGCAGCATCAAGCTCGTCCTGGCGAGGACCGTGTCACATGTCGAGTGTCGTGATGAAGCCATTCTCATGTTGAATTATTGGACCACAGTTGAGTCAAGTTCTGTTGCTCAGCATCAAACATGCTGAGTTGCTGGCCAGGGCTGGTCCTGGATCAGTCAGTGATGATGGTCATGTCACAATCCTTCCCTCACATCATTTCTGAGCGACAGGTCGTCCCTGAGGTGACAAACACGTCAGCTTCTTCCTCCATCGACTGAAACGCTCTTCTGTTTCAGACAGCTTGTCCAGGTCAGCCTGCATCATCACCGACGGTTCGTCTCAGGCCACGACTCTGGCTGAAGAACTGCAGAAGGCTGTTGCCACTATGGAGATGGTACGTGGACGTTTGCACCTCTAAAAATTCACCTCGCCTACATTTATCCACCCATTTCTTCCTCTCCTGTTGTCGACCTTTTTTCTCACGGCCCTGTAGTGGACACAAATCACATTGTTAGTGAAGGTGAGTGGCTCAGCGAATGTGTCTTTGAAAGAAATAATTTCATTCTGCCTATTTGTTAGAGAATTCTCTCCCTATTTTACCAGCCTGGGGGCTTCAGCCATCCCAGATGATGATGTTCAGTCTGTCGTCTTCATCATCGCCAACATGTGTGGTCCTCACGTTTGGTGTTTTCAACTGTTCGGGAACCAAACTGCACCCACTTGTCGAGAGAGCGGCCTGACCCGTTTACTTCTGTTGATTAATAGTCTTGAGGAGCTCTTCATCCGTCAGGCAGCCACTGATCCGAACTGACAGGACCCTGGAGAGTTCTGCCTCCTCTTGGTTTCTGGGAAAAACTCCTTCCCACATTACTCTGGGTTCTTGTTGCAAACTGTCTTAGTGCGTTGAACAATAGCTGGAAACAGCAGCGTGTTGCAGATGTGCGGCAACTGAGGAGATATTAGGTTTGATGGTGCTGACCCCTGAAACGTCGATCTGTGAAACTGCTGGCGAGGAACTGGACATTATGAAAGCTTTGGTCTTCCAGCTGAGGCATGAACGTCAGAACCATTCGTCACAGCTGCAGCTAAACATCACCGCAGATCCTTCAGGTTTACTTTAGTGCAGATGAGATATGAGCACCGACATGTTTGGACCGTCCGTGAAGAACAAAGAACAAAGAAATAAAAAGAAGAAAGTGTAGATCAATGGTGGAAATGTTATTAGAAAAGTAAAAGAAAAATGGGCAAAAAAGTCGGTTGTCAAGGAAAAAATTGACAACCCCAAAAAATGGTGACCAAAACCAAAAAAATCAACCTTTGGTAAACACTTATTCGACACCGACAGATTGTGGTGCCTCTCAGTTGAGGTGGAACTCCTTGGTGTTCCTTCAGAAGAAGTTTCTGAAGAGAGGGAAGTCTTCTTTATTTCAGCTCCTGTGATCAGGAATAGCGAGAACACGGTTGTGGTCAGCTGTAAAAGAAAAGGAAAGCTAACTTGTTAGCTTCAGAGGAATGAACGAGTCCGTTATATTATCATCACGATTGTGAGAACAGATCGATGGCAGGAATGAGGTGGAGAAATTGGTTGCACATGTTCTTAAGTGCAGCACGATCCAAGTCCAAGTCGTCATCAGTGGTGTCACACGGGCGGATGTGTCTGTCCGGCGCTGGACGAGTCCCCTGAGACAGATCGGGGTCAGTGTCAGATGATCACAGCCGGTCCCGTCAGGTGTTTTTCTCTTGTTTTCACAGCCACATTCTTGAGGGAATGGTAACGGGAGAAGAAGAAAGGAGGAGATGAAAGCGAGAGGAAGAAGCAGAAGAGTATCTTTTGTCTCGGAGACACTCTGTGACCTGAGACAGGAAGCTGAGGTGTGCGTGTGTGGACGTGCTGGTTGATGATGTTGTTACAAGCTTAGCTTGTTTCCTGGTATGGACTCAGTCTTGTAGAGTGTAGAGTCAGCTGGGGACGGTTCTGCCACATCATGATGCTTTTGTGGGTTTCCACCCCAGCACTCCGGTTTCCCAAAACACAGAGGTTGTGCAAGGTACAGTCCCTCATCTCTGGTTTAGATCTGACTTCCTTTAGATCTCCACTTCCTTGTGGCTGCCTAGCTCTTTGTCACTTCGTCCACAGTTTTTCCCAAATTATGCAGCGAGGAAAACCATTCCAACCTTAAAAGTGGAAAACACTGGAGCTCGTTTATAATGGACTCCGAGTTAGCCTCTGATGGAGTCGCTGACTTGTCGTGTCGATGTGATTCATGCGAGGGAAACAGGTGCCGGTGCACTCGGCATGACTGAAGAGGTGATGGAAACGCAAACTGGAAGGTTCTTGACCTCTAGAGAGGTCCAGACGATTCATCTCTCTGCAACACGGTGCAGTGTTAAAAACTGAAAAAACACTTCTCCACACGACTGAAACACGCAGACGCTCCAACAGATTTCACTCTTATAAAAGAGATAAACATCTAGTTAGAAGAAAGCTCCCCATCAGAGAAAGGTCAAGCAGATGCGTGGGTCTGCTGAGTCAAACGCTTCTGAGTGAATCCTTCCATTGGACTCGAGTTGCTCCGGTTTGACCTCCTGTGCTGTTAATGATTGTGGTAAAGATCCCAACGTTAATGAGTCAGGCGCCTGTGTTGCAGAAGCTCGACATCATCCTGGACCTGGACGGGAACTTGGGCAGGTGTCCGGTCCAGGAGTGGAACTTCATCCAGGTTTCCGTAGGTGTCCTCATCTGCTGCAGCTACAAATGGATTTATCATCCTGGATGTCTTCCCTGAGACCAGTTGATCCTTGCTACGGGATTTGTCTCTGATCCTGCCTCCACTGGTCTGCAGATCAATCGCTCCGACCTGGCTGCAGTCCGGCCCATCTGTGCAGCTCTAGAAGCGTCCGATCGAGCTCTTCTCCACCCGCTGGTCGTCGTCTGGGTGAGTCAGTGTCAGCAAATTGTTGCTTCAAAACTTTCCGATCATCACTGCTTCTAATAAGATCTACAACTTCAGTAGGAGACGCTCGTAATTCTCCAAAGTCTGCTTTTTATTTTGAACCACCGGCTAAAATAAAGTTCTGTGACGGGTCCAACACAACCTGGAAAGTTCTCTCAAAGGAGCCTCTCAAACATTCCAGTGGCGGAGGATAAATGTCACATCTTGTAAACCTGAGTGATCTGTTGTTGGACTCTTTGTCTTTTAACAGTCTAAGATTGACGAGTCACCAGATTTGGTCTCTGCCCCGTCAGCGAGTGCGAACTTTTCGTCTACAGGATTTTTTCTCCAGCAGGAAGTAGCAGGTGGAATTCTAAAATATCAGGGGCTCGGGTCTACAGACCCATTAGGGCGAGAATATTTCTATTGTCGTCTGGGTCTTGAAGGACACTTCCCTTAGGACTAGTAGCTAGAGCATCAAGCATGCTTCTCATGAAGTTTGTGAAATTCTGATGTTATATTTGGGACTAGAGACGCTGTGATGCTTTGGTCAAGTAAGCCAGGTGGATCAGCCAGACGGATACTTCCCTCGCTGCCACCTGGACAGCCCTGCAACCACACCATCCTGGTTGTCTCCATGCTACTTACTCCAATGACTTGCCCAAGACGCACTGCTCCAGCAGGTTCCCCAGGAGATTATTCTGTTCCTTCATTATTCCTCCCTGCTGATGAACTTTGCCTTACTTGATCTGAAACTCAGATCATTGGGCTGGATGGCTTTAGTTTCGGTGAGGTGTGCATTCTCTTCCCCAAGCCAAGGCTGTTTTTTGTCCCGCTTGTAAAAGTGAAGTCCATCGAGGCTTGAGATGTTTGAGCTGTTAGGAAAGTTGATCGCTCCCCTGAGAGCTGCTCACCTTCAGACTGGCAACATCCAGACCAGCGAGCGGATCAACGCTGGTAGTTCAGAGTTCAAAGAAACAGAGTCCGATATTGGTGAAACTGTTTGAACAAGAATTATGTGGAAAATGAACCTTTGCAATTTTGACACAAACCACTAAGCTAAAGAAATAAACCAGCAAATGTCAGCGGATCCAAAGTCAAACCAGGGTGGGCCATCCTGTGGTATCCCAGACGCGAACCCGCTCTCCGTTACACGAGTTCTCCTCCTGTTTGCAGCCTGGATCTGGATAGGCCTCTCTATCACCCCTCAAGGTTCCATCGAAGTTCTTTAAATGCGGTTTTGACGTTTGGAACTGAAACCTGGACCAGGACTGGCATCGGCATCCACTTTTAGGAGGACCACCCGCCTCAGTCTGAGATCCTGGCTGTGAAGAACTCACAAGCCATATCCAGGAATACAACACTACCAGCCAAGTAGAAACAGCTCCAGTCTCCAGGGCTTCCTGAAGAATTCCTAGATCAAGCACTGGTTAGCAAGATCCACTCGACTGAGAGGACCACATTCTGGGAAAACTCTCGCAGATGTAGAGCTCTGACCGCTCTTGGGTCTCCAAGTTGGTGGGTGCTCCAGGCTCAGTTACTTTCCCCAGAACTTTTCTGGTTTCAAATACATCCATCACTAACTCGCCTTGTTGCATGATGTTCTGCCTCCATGTGAAGCTGTTCTGTGATCGACTGCGCTGTCTTGTGTTTTTGACAGGTGTGTTTGAGCACTGCTGTCGAGCCGTCCGTCACAGTGCCGGAGCCAGAGGCATTTATGGATCTGGCCTCGACTGCCAAGCTCCGAAATGTCTTCCTGTACGGCATCCAGCTCCGTCTGTGCACGGTGAGTTCTTTCGTCTCCTCCCAAGTGCAGTAGAGTCACAGTTAATCTGACATAGTGATGTCTTTTTCCGGAGCATTCGAGGTTGAAACCTCAGCAACCTACGAGGAACTCTGTTGTGGTGACGCGGTCAGTTTTTGGAATGTTGAGTTTAAAGTCTTTTATTTACTTTTTGTGGTGCCTTTTATAAGCAGGTGTGTTTTAAAAGATTTTTTGATCTTGAGTTGTCGTGTCCAATTCTTACAGTGGAGCATGAACATTACGCTGTGTAAATCAGACATTTTGTTATGAAGAGTAGTTCTCTCCACACGCCGTCGCTGCCCTGCCAACACGCTCTCAGTTGGTTGTGTTGTACTCACAGCGAGCAGCTTGACGGATCGTCCAGCTTTTTTGGATTTATAGCTTTCACCTCAGCTGTTGGGCTGAAGTTTTGAAAACAGCTGGAGCGTCAACCTGCGAAGTAAATGAAAGATGAGAAAAGCACTTGTCTGCCAAAGAGTTGTCAAAGACTGAAAAAACATCACGTTCGTCTGATCTTATCGTGCAGCGGCGAAAAGTTGTGGTACAAATCAGATATCTTAGTGCTGTGATGAGTAATTCCCACCACATGTCATTGTTCTTTTTGCCAGCGCCTTCTGCCGATTGTGGTTGTCAATGACGGCGCTTGAACCAGGGTTTCCTCCCTGAAGATGCAGAACGTTGGAGATTGTTTTAGTAGGCTCACTAGTATTCAGGTCTGGAGAGTTTGGAGCCAAGACAAACGAAAATGCTGTTAGCTCCTGCAGGGTTGATCAGACGGCATTCCTGAGCCGTGACCGTCAACCTGCTGATGCAAGTGCTTTAAGCGTCAGAGTAGGTGCGTGTTATGTAACTCTTCAAGCCTCCTACGCAATCGGCTGATCCAGTCTGGTCGCACTGATCGGCTGATCACAGCCCCGCAGGATTCCTTCTAGATTCTGAGGGACCAATCAAAGGTGAGTCTCCGCGACTCGTGGGATGTGGATAAACACAAGATTTTCTTCCGAAAACAAATATGTCAGCTGTGATTGCAAGGTAGTCATGCGTCAATGAAGGCATGAGAATTGGCTAATTTAAATCTAATTCAGCTGTCCCCAGGAAGCGCTGCCGCATCTCTTGCAGCCTGGTGGACACTGACTTCACCACATGTGAGAAATGTGACAACAAACAAACACACACACACTTCTGCTACTGGACTCAGAATCAGTGAATCTGAACACTGAAAGTTTTTTTCTCTTCATCTAACCCAGTGGAGTAACTCATCTTTATGTGTCCAATGAAAATATCTGACCTCCTCTCTGGACAAGATCTTTGCTCCTGCATTGATCTGGGCTTGATTCATTCGTCTCTAATGTGGGCTCTGAACAAAAGCTGTGGCTGTGAGTGTTTATCCAGGATGACGTGAAGTGTTTGGCCTGACATGCTGCAGAAATGTGAAGCAGAAGGGTCGTGAGAACTCGAGTTGTTTCCAATTACAGAATGTGAAAGTCAAAGACGTTGGTATCTCTTTCTCATCTCTGGCATGTTGTAAATCAGACCTTTGTCAGTTAGTGACCAGAGGTCTGCTTCATGTTTGGACGTCGTGTTTTGATCTCCTTTTGTTCCTCAAGACTGCCAGCTTTCATGACTTTCAAGGGATGAAGAGAAGGGAACTCAGTCAATCAACTTCACCTTTAATCCAAAAGTCTTCTGCTCTTCGCTGTTAAGATCAAAACCGGTGTTCAGTTCCCTGACCTGAACCTCCTCTGTATGATGAACTAACTGATGGAGAACAAGGATATACCATCGGCTCATGTGAGATAGTACACCTTTAATTATTGAAATATGCACCTTCCTCTTTGGCTTTTCAGCTCAGTCTCAGAAGGCTGGATAGATGTGAGAAGTTTGTTAGTCAGATATTACCTCATACGGCACATCCGACCCTTTACGCATCAGATGTTGGTTTTTTAATGTCGGGTGCCTCTGTTTTTTTGCAAAGGTGGGAGCTGCATAGTTGGGGATCTAGAGGTCGAGGTTGCTCCAGTCTGACGCTGCGTAGCATAGTGAAGCAGGTACAAATCGCATTGTTCTTTTGTGGCCTTTTTATTGGTTCATTTTCTTGTTTATTTACTCGTCACCCGGGAGTTTGTGCCACTTTATTTAGTCAAGAGTGAAATGGAGAAAGAACAATGCCGCATCTGAAAGGAAACCTGATCAAAGCGCTTTTCTCTGAGCACTTTTCCGTTTGTTTTGTTCTTTCCCCCAAGATGCCCATGAGCTAATCATCGGGCACAACAATGCGTTAAATTCTCCAACACTCCGAAGACACCGGCTGAGAAGCCTCCGACACTTGATCCTCATCGACGAACTGGATGTTGTGAAAGCGGTGACGGTATGTGCTATCGGTGTCGGCCGCGGCGATAGGAAGTGTCATCGGATCCCTCCTCGTACAGCGTCCCAGCCACTTGTCATCCTGTGAAAAGAGAGTTGTCACGTTGATATATGGGTGTTGTAATCCCTGAAGTGAGAGCCCTGATGTTTACCCAACCCCATATTTCCTGCTCCTCAAAGAGCCGGGCCCAGGAATCCTAAACCTGAGAGGAGATTAGCTGCTCAGTGAGAAAAGAGAGAGGGAGAAAAGACGGGGACACTATAGCTCCATTCTCTTCTACCTGTTTAGATCAAGGTCTGAAAGGCAGACAGGTGAAACCGGACACGACCTGGTGAAGCCAGTGCTGTGACACCCGCAGAGTTTGTACTCTCGCCGGGGTCAATGGAGATTAGGAGAGCCGCTGACTCTGTGGTTTCTGCACACTCCAGACTTTGTCACGTTCCGTAGAAACTGAGCAGCTTCGAGTTGGCTTTCAGGATGAGTAGGAACAAGTGCAGGTTAATGAGTGGTGACGAAGATTGCACTTCTTTCTCAAGGCAGCAGTCGCTCGCACCTTGCATTTGATTAGCCCAACAAGACGTCTGATTCTTGATGTCGTCATGCTGTGGCAAACAAATGTGTTGCTGAGATTATGTTCATCTCCTCTGAAATATCTGGCTCCAGTGTCTTGTCTTGGCTGGTGGTGTAACTTCACTTTTCCTGTATTGAAACACATGTCTGAATGCTGCAATCGGCACATAAGTGTCCTGTGTGTTGCCAGTCCTGGTCAGAGTCAAAGAAACTTGGGGGCATCAGGAGTAATCGTCCATCACCTCACAGTTGTGGAGCTTTCACTGGCAATTACTCAGGAGAGGTTTCACAGCGCTGTGCCAGGACATTAGCTTCCCAAGAAGCTTTTATCTGCTCTCACTCCATCCCTCCGATCACACGTGGGTCGTATCGTATCATATCGAGCTGAGCAGCTCTGTGAAAGTGGAACCGGACTCTGGGTTCACACCCTGGCTAGATGTGCCACCTCCACTGTCCTAGCACGCTCTTGCTAATCCAACAGCTGTCAACGAACGACCAGCGCCTCTCGTGTGTTGCTAACTTTAGCAGACAGAAACTTGAAGATCCTGGGAACAATATTCATCTCCTGAAAGTGCTTCTCACATGTGACGTCTTAAGAATGTTGAGGTGCAGGCAATAGGATGTGGTCGGGGAAAGGTTGATCCTCGCTGGTAGAGCGTCGTCACACTGAGGCCAAGTCCAGTTCACCCCATGCCATGCCGCTTCAGCCCTCCACTCCTGCAGCGTGCTGGACCGTATCCAATCATACTGCATGTCACATGATCCAGGCAGGAAAGTGGCAGTGGAAAGTGAAAGCAAACCTTTTGCCTCTTCAAACTCTGTGCTGGGTTTTATGATTCCGAGTTTAGTGTCAGTCTCTCTTCTTCTGACTCTCACTGGAGTGATTCCTTTCAACCTCCACATCATCAGAACTTAAGAGGAAGATTCAGACTCACTTGTGTTTGCCCGACCCGTTCTGGCTTCAAACTTGATCCTGCGGAAATCAAGATTGACTCCTGACAGCTCAGCACAGGCAGAAGCAGTGCCCCCTCCCTCCTCTGGGGTCAAACTCTGTAAGCTGCGTCATGTGCTGGATATCAGGCCCGATCTACCCCGAGAGCTCCAGATGTGTGAAACCTGACCGCTGAGTTCAGGACGAAGACCATGCCAAGTGGTGTTTACTCAGCTTTGATTCTCAGATTAAAAGACTAGCGAGCGCCATGTTAGGGTCCATGTTCCCTGACTCCTGGGGGAAAGGGCATTCCAGGAGTGTTAGAGTTTATATAGGAGCGCCAGCTCTTCACAGTTGGTTTGTAAACTCTCAGTCACATGGCGTAATGGCGTCTGTTTGTTCAGCCAAAGTGGTTTCTGACCACCCACGGTAGTCCTGCTGAACCAGAGTTTGTTATCGTGTGGCGTCACCATCCTGCTCTGCTGTCAACGTTGTTGCGTATGTTTGTTGGAATGATGCTTGTCCACCAGGCCTCCAGATGTCCCCGTTTTCCCGGACAGTGATGTGCAGTGATCTTCCTGTTGGGTTGTCGACCCCTATTTAATTGGACTCATGGAATCATCGACTTCACAAGCTCCTCAGGGTTCAACACATGTCGTGGTAGGGAGCCCTCTAGGGGACAGCAACATGATTTACACTGGGAAGATGAAATCCGCATTGATGGATAAAGTACATTTATGAGATAATTGTGCGTGACTTATAGTTTACTTATCAGTAGTGTCTTTGATGGATGACATCATGCTGCTTGAAAAGCCATAAGTTGTGTCACTCCAACTTCCTCCATTCCTGTGAGCAAGCGAACGTGGTTTGCTCCCACACTGACGCTTTCAAACAGACAGGTGCTGACCGACTTCACTTTCACACTTGTGTGTAAACCTCAACTGCTGTCCCGCCGGGTTCTCACACTCCATCCGTCAGGCCACACTGTCGTCCTCATCCTCCCCTGTTTAGTCTGCGGTAGACTGATGTTTTGACAGCCCTGTGAAAACAGTGGCTTTCACCTATGTTCGTGTGTTTGGATTTCTGTCTCATGCTTGAGCCGCGGAGGGACTTCGCCATGCTAACTTGAGGTGGACGTGTTTGGAAGGCAGACGCCGTCCCGCACCTGCGCATGACCTGAGATGCTCCAGGATTATGCTGCGCTGGGCGTCCTCGGCTCTGGTGTAAGCGATAAGGTGCGATAAGTAGATGAGGAATCCGTGAACGGGTGTGTGGGGGCTCAGGAGACCTGCTCTCACTTTCAACGTCGACCCTTGTTCTGTCCCAGTCCATAAATCCCACACAGGCACTCAGCTGAAGTGCCATTCGTCCTCTCCCTGTTTTGCTGCGTGTCTTCTGCTGAGCTCAAATCAAAGAAAGTCGTCTCTCAGCAGAAGATTTCTGGAAGCCTCTCGGAGTGGCGAGTCAGAGGAGGATTCACATCCCCACGTGTGCCCGACAGACGCCCCCAGACAGGATATTTTGGAAGGACGTGTTGACAGAGTGTTGCCAGCGTACCATGGAAGGATTGTGTGGCTGCGATTGTGCCTCGCTGCACTGAATAGCAGTTATCAACACAAAAGTTGGCTTTTTCTTCAGTCGGAAAGTTTGACGGAACTAACAGTCACACAAAGAGCAGGGTGGGATACACAGTTATTCATTTTCCTACATTATGAGCCTTTCAGAGGAAATGAGGCAGAGTGGGAACGACATGGGATGTAGAAAGCAGACGTGCATGCACCGACAGCATTAGCTGCAGGAAACGTCTCCTGTGGAGGTGCTGCTGAGGTTCGGCTGTCTTCTCCAGCCAAGTCGCTCTGTACAGATTCACAGCGGCTCACTTAGATGTGTTTTCTTTGAGTGTGACTTGCTGCCTGCGGAGGTGAGAAAACCACAGTCTGATGCCACCAGTACACACAAACAATTTAGTGTGGCATTGCTCTTCACCTGGGTGCCTTCTAGTGGACACAACTTGCTCATAAACAGAAGGCTATACGCAGAACTAAATCAGTAGGGAGGCCAGACTCGGATGGTTTGGAGATGTGGAGATGAGCGGCAGGAGGAGGACATGAAGGTCTGACTAGAGGATGATGAATACAGGTGAAGGTGGAAGACTTGCTAATGGAGTCAAAGACCTGATTCATTCACTTCACATTGTTTATTGGATGGAAACAGTTTGTAAATTGTTCCCATTTCATGACTTCCAAATGAATTAGGTCTAACTGCTGTGATGTTCTGGGCGGAGTGAGAGGCCTCATGATGTTGTCCCACTGGAACTGCGTTCGCACAGCACTGTTGTTTATTGAATAGTTCTGATCATCCTGCTCCTCCCGCTGCTACTCAAGATCAGCGTCCAGCGACGATCCAACTGTTTGGAATTCAAATGATATTTCGTCTTCAATAAAAAAGAGAAAGAACAGTGCTGGTTTCAAAATCCCGATTCCTGCTTTGATGGCTTACAGACCCTGAACTGAAAAGACAAAAACATAATTTGATGTTTTCACAGTTTCTGCTGTGGACATTGTTCAACCTTCCAAATGGTGGGAGACTTTATTTTCTCGTTCTCATGGAAAGGAAAAGAGAAAACATGTGAGGGAGATGTCAGCTTGATGAATATGTGCAAATTTGAGAACACTAATGAACGCCAGCTTCTGGATTATGAGAAAAAGTCTTGTGGAGGGTCAGGATGGGGCTTCAGACTTCAGGACTGACCGGTAATCGGACCTCCAATCTGCCTGCTCTTGTC
Source organism: Synchiropus splendidus (assembly GCF_027744825.2). Lineage (NCBI taxonomy): Eukaryota > Metazoa > Chordata > Actinopteri > Syngnathiformes > Callionymidae > Synchiropus > Synchiropus splendidus. Next base: position 6,651,066 of record NC_071348.1, on the reverse strand, counting down.
TGAGATTAGCCGCAAGCTACTGCCTGTCTCAGTGATGAGGAGCGGGTGGTGATGGGGGAGCAGCGCAGGACCACAATAGCCACTCAGAAGCGAGCTGTCAGGAGCGCTGAAACCTTATCCTCTCTCAGACTGAGGGGCCGTGTTTTTGCCGCTATTGTATCGCTCAGAACTTGGGGGTCATTCAGGGAGAGTTTTGTGAAGAAGTTGCAAACCACATTTTGGATCCAAGGGGTGTGAAAATGAAGGCAGAACACAAGTGCAAATAGCTGTAGAAAGAGTCAGTTGTGCACAGTTTCCTTTAAGCTACATTGAAAGATATTCTCCAAAAAAAGAAGGGGCCTCGCAAAGAAAACATACTAAGCACAAAAGACCAAAAACGACCACTAAAATATAAATAAATAAAAATAGAAACCCACCCTTGCTAAGACAAAAGTTTTTTTTTGTTTTCTTGCTGAAGAAAGGAAGATGGTGTCGAAAATGTCAAATGGGTTTTCGTCAAAAAGAAAAAAAAAAGTGGTGAAGAATACTTATGTGTAAAAGGCCAGGAGTAGATTTGTGTTGTCATGTTTCATTTGTCATTTGAATTAAAAATGCTTCAACCGAGAGCCTGAGTTTAGTTCTCACAAGGAGTGACCGGGCCCTTGAGTGGACCAGGACGGCCCGGTGTTTCAGGGCTAAATGCTATGTAAGTGAAATGAAAAGCGGCAGTAAAAACTCCCTCAGTGTTCTTGGCCTCTTTGGTTATAGTAGCTGGTGTGACAATAGCAACTCCTTCCAGAACTCTTGGCACCAGCGTCACCACAAGCCGTTTTTCACTTAGGCTCCCTGGCATGTCATGCGCAGCGGCACCAGGAGAAGGCGTGCGCGTTGTCACCGTTCACGATTCTAATTGCCTGAACTTCAAAGTCTGCCTTTCTGGTGCTCCGCTCGAGACGAAAGATCGAGGTGGTCCGTGACATGTGACGGTGAAAGAGTCTTGTGAGGTCCTGATGTTGCCCTTTGTTTGGAGCTGAGACAAAGCCTTCGCTGACACAGGAAAGTTCCTGTGGTTTAAGTTGGAGTCTTGGCACTGACTTGCTTACACGCTAAAACAATCAAATCTATATATACTGAGAGCCTCCTATCCCCAGACTTCCCTTTTCATGTCCTGGTCTGCTCTGAAAGTAGCACCTCTGAAAGCCTGTCCTCCCTGCCGTCTACATCCCCATCAAGCCGTGCCGGCTGGGTCTTGCTGTACAATATCCTCACACCGGCCGACAGGAACAGGAACCTATGAACTCCTTGTTTCTTAGAGAAGCACAGGCAGGTCACGACTGTGGCCGGAAGCTCACCATCGAGGGAAATCAAATCCGTCTTAAGCCTATGAACACTGTGCGCTCTGGTGTTTAAGGCCCAGATTGTCTTCTGTTTCCCATAAACTTGCTCACAAAGCGTGCCCACAACATGCAGCTCTTCATTGAGGCTCCACTCAAATCCTCATGGGAGTCCCTGGTCTGTAAGAGAAACAGCTTGGCTGTCAAAACCGACCACCTACAAGAACCCATTGCGGCTCTTCAGCCAGCCCCAGAACCCTCTCTAACCGCTGTGATAATACCTCCAGGACCTCTCCAGTCGGTTGTTGTTGAGTAATTCCACCCAGATCTCGTAATCTCCTCCCACCGCAGGAGCTTTGAGTGGCACCTCGAGTTGTGCCACTAGCCAGCGGGCACAGAGTGTGCAGCTTGCCTTGACGTTTGGTCTTGGACGGAGGGGAAATGTTCAGCTCAAAGCTTCGATCCTCTTCGTGCAAGTTGTTCTCCTGTGCACACATGCAGCCTGGCTAATAGAGTCGGTCGCTGTGGTGAGATGTTGCTCCGCGCTCTGTCCCAAAATTCTCTCCCTGGGCTTTCACCGCCGTTCTGAACTATGTATAGGGTTTTCGTAAACCTGGAGGTATGAAATTGTAGTTTGATTGTCAACCCACAGCTGTGGCGTGGTTGTGTTAGGTTTTTGGCTGGAATCTTGCTGATGCTTGGTCATTTGGTCAGGTGACGTCACAAGAAGTCGACTTTTTTAAGTTGTGTAATCTATTTGTGATTTTGTGTTGACAAGTTGATACTCTCAGAACGAATCGTTAGAAACTTAAAGAAGCTAAAACAAAACAGAAAGTTGACTGAAGTTGGTTTCTGCAGATATAATGACAAAAACTTGGAGGGTGTGTTGCATGTGGTTTGGAGGTCCATGAGTCACTGGCAAAAAGGTCGTTCACAGTGCTGGTCATTAATGACAGTGTTGGGAGGAACAGTTTGTCACCCATGTTGCAAACAGGAACACATGACAGTCGCTGCTGCACAGATGTTCTGCAGTCTTGATGTCTCACTCTGCAGTCCCATCTGCTGGATCACAGCTGAGCCCAACACCAGAGTCCTTCTGTCTCTCTTCAATTTAGTGACATGTTAATCTGCTCCAAATGCCTCTGCCGTTGTCGTGTTTGTGCCCGAGTCTCGATGAGCTTTTTAATCAAAATCGCTGACTCGGACTTGGCCGCCTCCCTCCAGTCTGCTAGTGTGGAAAATCCTTGTCATCTGACTCCGGCTCTGCTGCTTCTGATTAGAGGGAGACACTCCGGGAGGCCCGAACTCGCCTCCACTTACGAGCGCCGGAGCCCGTCGCGCGCTCGCCGCTCTCACACCTCATCACGCCGCCGGCCAGAGCCTGGCTTTAAAGCCTGGCACCGATCCAGACCTGTTAAACGGCTGATGTGGATTTTGAACTTCAGATGACGAACACATTACATTTCGATTAATGCTTTGTGTTTTGCTTTAATTTCCTCTGGAGGTGCAGAGGCTTCGCTGCAAAGCTCCCGGCCCAGCCTGGGCTTCTGCTGGTTTAACAGGATTAAGACTCCAGCTTCATCAGTTCTCTGGATGGTCATATTAAAATGCCACAAATACTTGTGGTATTATCTTATTCACTCCTTTCTATTCTGCTGAACCTTCTTCATCTGAGCTCTGGTTATAATCTTTAGGACGTCTCACTACACCTTGTAAATCAGAAGCCAACGTCCTGAAGAAAAAGCAATAGACAGCGCATGAATAACATGAAGCAGGAAACTGCACAACACTGACTAGACCTCAAACCTTTTGGTAGAAAACACAATACCCAAGGTGAATAGCACAAGGCACACATCTCAAGTTTAAACACAAATCATTAAAAGCAACAATTGGCGCACAAATGATGAATCTGGAACCAGAAAATACAGGGTTCTGACCTTAAAACATAATATTGGACGTATAAAAATTTGAGAAAACACAAACTTGAGAGGAGAAAACACAAATATTGCAACCTTGATGCAAACAATACAATCCGGAATAAACATAAAGTCACACTGAAGAAGGAAACGCCTGACACACACACAAAAAAAAACTAAGCTGAAGGCAGCAGTGATTTAAAGCTGTTGGTTCATGATGGGATTTGAACATGAGGCCTCGTGAGCTCTTGTTTGGGTCGTCTCGAAGCGAGTTGTGCGACACTCTCTCTGAACTCGTGCAGACTGACAACAAAAGAGGCAGTTGAGTCGGTCCAGGAACACACAGGCGTTGCAAACCTCTGACAGACGTTAAGCAGGTCGTTCTCAGGGACCAGCCGAGAATCAAAGCGTCGCCGTGGCGTCAAGCGAGAGCCATTAAAGTAGGAGTCTGCAGCGAAGAAGCGAGTCACCACAACAGTGAACCAAGAGTCTGCTGGTGCCCCTGGTCCGGCTCCACGCTCCATAAATCTTACTGGCTTCAGAGGAGAAGCTTGTTTGGTGGCTCTGAAATTGCTTCCGTCTGCTGAAGGAACAAACCGTCGTCCTGGAATCTCTTCATTAAAGCTCATTTTGGAAAGGAGCCCAGTGCTGTTGGGTCTTAGCGGTCCATCTCGATGAGGCCGCCACCACTCGGACCAGCACTTCAGACTCCTTCTCTGGGCCCCTCTTCTGCTCTCTGCCTCTCCAATCATCGGTGTTTTGTTGTGACTCTTCTGTCTTTGAAATGTTAGTGCCTATGACTCCACACGTCTGTGCTGTGACTCACTTGTGTTTGCATGACTCATTTCAACCGCTGACCTTGTCTCGTTGCAGGACTCTGCGCGCTGGCAGAGGGCGCTGTCCAAGCTGGCTGAGATGACTTCCACCCTGATCCGCGACAGGAGTCCGGTGCTGGTCGGGCAGGTGCTGCGGGCCTGAGAGCGCACGGTACTGAACTGTGCACGGATCTGTCCCTTCTACTGACCTCGGCTTCTTCCTACTCAAAACTCACTCTAAACCTGAAGGGCAGATGTTCACTGGCTCTACTGGTGGTTTCTACACTGACACCTAACTGACACTCCAGTCTGGCTGGATCAAAGCATTTGTTCAGCTCCAAATGGCTGATATTGACTGAAAAGTAACCGAAGAAAGTTGAGCTAGAGGAAAATAAAATGAAACAAACCAAAACCACATCATAGTTATACACTCATGGTTAATTTACGAGGTTGTAGCGCCACCTGGTGGGAGTGTCCTGTCAGTACAGGTTTGTTGCGGTCTTCCTCCAACAGGGGGCGATATTAGACGTGTAATGGACCTCCTTGCTCTGTCAGAACTGGACCTGCGGTGAGTCCAGTTCTGATGCTCGCTTTTGGAATTATGCTTCGATTTTCCACTTGTTTTATCTGCGCTTTTTGTTTTCTAGATTTCATTTTCCACATTTGCTTTCACTTTACATGAGTCGCTGATGGTTCATGTAAACCAGACTGTCCAAGTTCAGCTCAAAGACAATTTAGAGACAAATAAGATGTGTATAGTATCGGTGGCTGGGAAGCCCAATGAAACCGAGTGGAGGGTTGCAGAGTAGTAACTAATGTTCAGCAGTCGAACACGGTCCAGATCAGTCCCACGTTTCTGTCTCGGCTGCTTAATAAATGACTCTCAGCGTGAGTGCGGCTTCTCCGCCGACAGCCGAGTCTGACATCATCTCTGCTGCATCACTTCAGCAGCTCCTCCTGCTGCTTGGCTCGACCCCCGACTGCGAGCACATGTGAACCGGCCCGCTGCGGTTCTGACGCCGGGTTAGAGTCCAGCTGCAGAGGGAGCGTGAATGCGGGGATGGTGCTTCACAAATCATGAGCGGAACAAAACATCATCATCTTCTGCATCACCTGCGTCAGCTCCCATCTACATTCCCATCACCGTCTTCATGACCAGTGTGTGTGTGAGAGAGTTTGGACTGCTGCCATCTCTTCTGTTCATCCTCCTGCGCTTGTGGCCGTCCTGTGTCTCTGTGACTGTAATTGCTCAGTAATTGCTCTGCAAGTGTTGTTTCGCTGCTTCATTTTCCCTCTTCGTCCTCCTCCTCTTCCTCGTCTTTATTTCGCTGCCAGTATTTTCTTTAATGGAGCTCAAACTTCAGTTGTTGGGATGGATGAGTTTGACTTGGCCAGTGGTTGCGGACCCCCCTCCTCCCCGCCTACATGCTCAGACTCGCCGCCGCAGCTCGGTTCTGACTGATGACTGTCGTGGCCGCCTCCTTCTGCGCCACGTTCTTCTGGTCCCAGCTCCTCCAGCGATGTTCAATCAAGCCCACCAGCAGTGGGCGAGGCAGGACGTCCATCACTGCGCCCACGCCGACACGCACATGTGGACACACTCGCAAGACACTAACTTTATTTATACTGCACTATTAAGACAACACCGAGAGAAGCCCAAACTTTAGAGAACAATCAGTGAAAATCGCGTTTTTGGGCTTGACTTTTGTGACTGCCCTTTTTCCCTTTTTCATGACCTTGAGATAAAAATGGTCATCAAGTTTTGTGATAATATTTCTATTTTAAATTAACTCAATCTATGTATTTTAATAGTTAGGATTATTATTTATGTTATTTACGCCTTACTCTTGACTCAACAGGTTTTTCTTTTTTCCGCCACTTTGTCCTGTTTTTCCAGATCTATTTATTCAATTACCAGTAATTAAAAGAAAAATCTTCAGACAATTCGATTCATTGATGAATTCTTATCCTAAAATATTAGAATACTCTTTATGTACTTTAGATCTGGAAATCCCAGCTGCGCGAACAGGAAGTGACGTCATGTTTGTGTATCTGGATGCAAGTGAGAAAGATGAGTTGAGGGAGTTAAACCAGGTCAACAGTCTGAGAAACTCATGTCTGCAGTTTATCAGCTTCACGTTGTTCCTCACTAAACCCCCCTGTAAAACTCAAGTCAGATTCTCATCGCTGTTATCTGCAGCCCTGCTCCAGCTCTGGTTAGAGATAAAAGATCAAGCGTCAGTGCGATCAGCAGTGAGCCAAGATCTTTGACTCCAACTGGAGTCACTCTCGCCTCCTCCTGCTCGTCTGCAGCTGAAACCTCAAACAACAACAGCAAATTAGTCTACACAACATGTTGATTTGTGTTGTGGTGTGGCAGCCGCACTGGCACACACACACACACACACACACACACACACACACACACTGGCACACACACGCACACTCTCGCACACGCTGCTTTGAAGCTCCTCAGTCTCACTGGGTTGGAAGAGAAGAAAAGTTTCCAGATCTGAGCGGCGAGTGATTTATGAGCTCGTATCACTGGCAGACTGGCTTCCTGGCCGTGACTATTCCGTCACGTCAGGACGAGCGGCGGCGAGTTCAGCGCGCGGATGGTTCGCCACGTGTTTCGCAGCACGAGTCGCACCCTTCTTTCACTTCTGATTTGTAATGAGTGTCTTTTGAATGCTGGAACTTCTAGTTCATCTGTGAGCAAGACTCATTTTCTCCTCAAAACCTTCATTATATTCTTAGCTGAAATTATCTTTTATCTTGAAAAACTCTAATATGACACCCATTTTTATAAAACAAATTGTATTTCCAGATAAAAAAAAATTCTTGAAATCCCCAAATCTTTTTGCAAAATTTTTCTTTTGTATTTTCTGCTGCACATGTGTAAGAGAGTTTTCTAAGTTTCCAAACCAATCGAAAGAAGGTCAACTGAATTACGATATTTTTCACATTATTCTCATCGTCGCGGTGCCGTGTTTTCTGCCGGCGCTGAGAACGTTTCCAACTTCCACTTCATCCAGTCGGCTCGCGCTCAAAGTCGCGCCGCGCTCCACTGATATTTATTGATCTGCGACGGCGACGCGACGGCTAATTGGCTGCTTTGGAAGCGACTCCCTGCCAGCTCTCAAAATGGCTGCCGGGACCACAAAGTCCGGAACGCCGCTGTAAATCCTCCTCTCCATTTCGTCACGCTGGGTGTGACGGGATTCCAGACTGACCAATGTTGAGGTCATTTCCTTGTCTTGAGAGCTGCACCGCGAAGGTGGCCAGTTCGCCGGGTTGGAGCCAGAACCGGCACCGGGCTAATCTAATTAGAGAGTGAAGCAGGAGGACGGGGGCCCAGTCGGAGCCAGAGCCAGCTCTGGTCCCCCTTTTTTTTTTTTTTTTTGGTAAAACCTCAACCCGCAAAATGCAATGTGGTCACGTCTGCGGGTCTAATTCTTCCGGAGAGCCAAGCGAGTCCGCTTGAGGGATGGAGGGACGAGCGACGGAGGAGAGCAGAGATTTATGTCCTGCTGCGACGGAAGAAAACAATAAAGCTGGATCAGAACTGCTGCCTTTTTATTTCTGTGAAGAAGTCCAAATGAGTTCGGCTCTGCTGCGGAGAGAGTCATCTGGACTTTTTATGACAAGCGTGGGCGGAGGTCATGTCAGGTCACCGCTGGTTATTTATTTTTATGGTTATTTTCACGTCACAGTGATTGAATGAATGATACAATCATTCCATTTTTGTCAATTCGTTTTTGCGGTTAATAGATCGTGCAATCCTCCGTCTGTCAAACAGGGGGCACCATTTACAATCCATCAGTTCGAAAACGTGATCGCAGCTACGCTCTGAACTCCGGAGGGTCAAGTCAGTAACAGCTACGTTTGAACGAACCTGACGACTTTGTCGAGTCGTCCACGACTTTCGAACGAGTCGACGATTTCCTTGCTCACACCCGAGTCGATGTGTGCCGTCAGTTATCGTGGCAGTGGTGGACTCTCCTCCCCAGTCGCTGGATTCCGAGAATCTTCCTCATTTGTCCGGCTAATTTCCCTCATTACGATGTTTGTGCTGTGGTTCCGCTGGAAAGCATTCTGGCTCGCGAGTCTCTTTCACACGCCGCCGACAAACTCTTCCCTGATTAGAACCAGCCCGGAACCCTTTTTCATCCCGCTCTTCCCTCGTGGAGCCAGAGTCTTCTCCGCGCCACCCCCGGCGTGTTTACAGGGAACGTTCCGCCGACGTGGACGAGATTTATGACTTGTTTACTCTGCAGCGTGCTCGTGTCGTTGCTGCCCCGATTTCTGATCACTTTCTTTGTCCGGAGCCAAACCACGGCGTAAACACCAGACCTGTGTGAGCGTGCGTCTGTGTGTGAGCATCGACCCACCCTTGAAGAGTTTGCTGTTTTTCTTGGTTTCGCTTGTTTGTTTCCCGCTGAGTCAGCGCTCCGGTCGACGGTTCCGTGTAATCAGCAACTGATCGAGTATCAATCAGTTGCGGAGTAAACACTTCCTGCTTGTCTCACTTCATCACCATGAGCATGAAAAGTTTTTCCTGTTAAATGACTGAAATAATTGATTTTTCCTTATTTCAGATTTTTTAACAGAAAAAAAGGACTTTTCGACTACTGCATGATCGTGAGTTTTTCCTCCATGTTCTCATCAGCAGATTCAAACTTCACTGGAGGAGTTTCTGCACAAACTGGAGTCCAAATACCTGCAAGTGTTGGAGAGGAACCGACCCGGCCCACGCTGCTTCCTCTGCTGCTCCCCACAACATCTCTATTGTTTCCTGCTGGATGATGAATCCGCCACCCCCCCTTAACCCTCGGCTAGCCGTTGCTGGACTCCAGTGGGCTCTGATCCGAACATCTGCCGGAGGTCTCGGTGGACTCGTGCGAAGGTCGCTGAACTGGCCAACATCTGTCCTGATGTTTGCTTTCGTCGTCATGGAGAAAGGCTGAATTTATGAAGTCACAATCTCAGTTGGGCTTCAAAGTCTCCTGGCTTCTTTCCACTCTCGAGGAGCTGCAGCTCTACTCTGAGTCTCTGCTGGAACCCACTCATGCTCACCGTCCTCCTCTTGCTGAGGAACTCTGGACCAGGCTCTTCTACGAGTCTCTGCTGGGTGATTGAGCTCCACATCGTCTCTGTTAGACAAGACACAAGGTAGTGCTCAAGCTTAGATATTTCTTTGAACCTTGTTTGAGAAGACGTCCAGCATCCATCAAAGAATTCCGACATCTTGCTGGTACAAGAGGCCACTCCTTGTGAGGTGGTTCTACTCCAAGTCTCCTTCTGCATTCGTTTGTTGGGCGACAACAAGCGCCTGCTGAAGGCAGTTCCTCAGGATGTCTCTGTCTTGGTTTCTCCTGGGACGTGAGAGGTGTCGCTCTTCTACCAGCCTCCACCTGATGACTGACCTCTTCCCTTCAGAAGCTCCGGCTTCATCATCTGTTTGTGTCTCCTGCAGGATGCACACTTGAACGTGGACAAATGAAGGTGATAAACCTTATGATCAAGTTTGGACTGTAAGAAAAGTCCCGGTTCTCATGCAGGTTCAGAGGATCAGTCACGCTGGGCGCTGGTCCTTCAGGGTCACAGCAGGTCGGTAATGTTCCGACAGGAAGTCCCGCCACCTCCTCCTCCTCTGTGCTAATGAAGCCCTCGGGACCTTCTGGAAAGCCCTGGAACTGAATAGCGTCCATCCCGTCCAAAACCGCCGCCGCCTCCTCTTCTTCTCTGAGTCCCAGCGACCCCGGCACCCCTGGCTCTGCCGCTGGTTACCATGGCAACGTGGTGCACTGGAACAGGACGACGACTTGACCAGATGTCACGACGACGTGCTGCGGTGGGTTTATAGCGTGACTCCGGGCGGACCTGATCCTCGGACACACGTTTTCTCCATCACCGGCCTCATATCTGATGCTCTTTGATCCAGCTTTAACGGTTCAGAACCTCAGTTGGACCAGAATGTGAAATCCAGGAAGTGAGCTGGAGAGTAGTCAACGCTGTTGCCGTGGTTATGGAGGTGTCGCCGGGTCTTGGTTCCTCTGATTGTCCGACTCCTGCGTCACGTCCGCACGCACCGGGCCACAGCGCAGACCCGCGAGGGAATTCTTGAGAACTCTAGCTTCCCGGCGTCAGAAGAGACAGCAAACAGGCCCAAGCCCGGGCCTTGGGGGGTGGGGGGGGAGGTGTTGCTGACCTCGCCAAGTGGGAACTATGCTGAGGTCACTGGAGGTCGACTCCTGAGCATGAAGACATTTGTGGCTCTCAAGTCGACACGAGGAAGCTCACATTACGGGGTCCCTAACTGCAGCTTAGTTGGAGACTCCTGTTGGATCAAATCAAAATCAGACTTGGATTTTAAATATTGTACAGTATGATGAATATGAGTTAATTTTTTTAGTGGCTTCTTAATAATCATTCAGTCTTTGGTACATGACCGGAGCAATATTTTATGAAACCAAATTTCACAGTGTGAAGTTGAAATATCACATTTTAAAAACTGTTTGGATTATTAAATTAAAAAAATTTATTCATATTTTTCATTAATATTATGAAATACGTTTGTTATTCGAGCAAACGCAAATTTAAAAAAGTAAAACAGTACGTATCGTTTAAATCTTTGTCGAAATGCCGACAGAATCCATAGTAAATAAGTCAGGACTGTTCCATGGCTGCCAGCAGGTGTCACTGTTTCCTGCCTCACTTGAGGTTATATCGAGTTCCAGGGTTACCGAAACACTTTAAACGTTTGCATTTTATAAACTTTTTGTCCTTTTGTTATTGTGTGAAAAATGTTTTTGCAGCAAGATTTAAAAACACTAATCAAGTATTGTGTGAACAAACAGAGCCATGCAGTTCAATGATGGAATGAATCCCAGTATTTAAGGGTCAAATGTCACGGACAGATTTCTACCTCGCCATGATTTGGAAGCTCCTGTAACCATGGCGACAGCTTCATCATCACTTCCACTCTTCCATGACTGTAGCCATGAGCGTGATGATGCTTCATGCTTGCTATTGCTATCATGCAGTTATAAATGGATAAAAAAGTGAAGTTGCTAAAATGTCAACATCAAAGAAGGATGTGACCTTGAGAGTGACGCCGGCGACGCCCAGAGTCCCGACAAAGTAGTGAAAAACCTGAGTCGCTGACTTCACTTGTTGAAATGATTTTTCTTATTGGGTCAGGATGTTGGCGCTGTACGTGTGTGTGCGCGCGTGTGTGTGTGTGGCAGTCGGATCCAATTGAGCAAATAAAAGCACTAATGGTCCGGTTCGGAGCCTGAAGTGGGAGCTGATCCCCAGCTGGCGCGGGTGAGGGTGCGGGGGAGGTGTTGGGGTGCAGGAGGGCGTCCACGCAGCCAGTCTGGGAGGAAACGGGCTCTAATGGTTCTGGTGGCGCTTTCTGGTTTAGGCGGTTGTACCAGGTCCAGATTTAAATGGGGGTTTTAGTGTGGCGACCCGGGGCTGTTTGAGGTGTGGTCCGGCACAGTCCCTGCTCAGCATCACACGTCTGCTCCCCACTTTCAAGCCTCACCCCTTCACATCTCTCCCTCCCCACTCCCTCTCAGAGCATGAGCTCATGCTGGCGGTCCCCTGCCAGTTCACGAAATACATCAATGGAATCTCCCAAACCATTTAATCTATAAAACATCTCGGGCCCACAGGCCTTTGGTCCTGAAGGGAAGGTTTTGGGGGGAATATTGAAGTTTTCACACGAACAGAAACTAAAGTCTCTGCACTTTTCATCCACGTTACACACTGTAAATCACCCAGAGATGTGAACAATAAGATGCCGACCTGTCCAGGGCGTCCCCTGCCTCTCACCCCAAGTCGCTGGGATCGACCCCAACCCCCCCGTGTCTCCATCAGAGAACTAACCAAAGAAAATGAATGGCCCTGTATTACTCCAAATAATCTGTCCCCAAATATTGTTAGGGCAAGATACGATCTTTATATTTGAACATGAAAAGTTTTTGAAAATGTGTTATCGATAAAAATATTTTCAAAGATTTTGAATGTCTTTTGATGCTTGCTGAATGTCCTGAAATAAACAGTTTTTAAATGTATGTTTAATGTAAAATAAAAACAAAATCTGACACCATAAAATATAATATTGTCCACGAATTATAATATACACTTTCACTGCTTGCTGCCGAAATGTTTAAAGACGGCCATGCTTCATATGTTATTATATTTGTTCTTCATATTTACACTATTGTTGAAAAGATTGTTCATTTTGTTTGTTTTTTATCCTACAGGGGGCAGCACTGAGTCTTGTCATCTCTGAGTCCGACTCGCTTTCTGTTGACCCGGGGTGAGTCCAAGTCAGAATGTCTGACACAGTGATTCACTAGACTCTGATCAGGGTTGATTCTTTTGTCAGTGCCAATTTGACTAGTGACTCATGGGTTAATTATAACAAGGGACTCGGTTCACTTAAATGACGTAGTCTTTCAAGATGCCACTGGTGGACCAGTTCATCTCACTCAAGTCACGCAAGCAAGAGTCGGGCAAAGAAACGGACATGAACACTCTTTCAGTGTGACTCTTTAGTGTCAGGAACAATGGTCGGAATCATAAAGTTAAAACGATGAATAACTTTCCTTGTTACATAACTGAAATAAAATTCCTGACTCAGCGATTCTGTTCAGACTTTAACTAGTGACTTTATCATCATATCATCACCACCAGTCTTAGATGAGGAAGTGAGTGACCTCGGCCTGATAAAGCTGAGTTAACCCCTGACCCCTGCCCTCGGCAGGCGTGGGGTGGGGGGTGGGGGGTCCCGCAGAGGTTGGATCTTAAATAAATACGTGTCTTTCTGGAGACTGGTCCGTTTTAATGTGGCAGATTTATGTGTCAGAGTTTTTCGGGGGACGCTGGTGTTTGTGGTCTCCGTGACCCTCCCTCGTCTCACGTTACACCCTATTTATAACCTCCGCCCGCTCCCCTCGTCTGCAGGAACCTCCTCCTGCTGCTGCTGGAGACGCTGGGCTGCTGCTGTCCCGGACCACTGGAGCTGTGGACTACCGCGGGACGCCTTCTCTCGGATATGTGCTCGCCATCTCTCTGACTCAGGATTGTTTTCTTCTGACCCGTGATGGATCACACTCTGTTCGGGTGCCTGCGGAGCCCCCACACCCCGGCCCAGACACTGCATCCCGCCTTCACCCAGTCCCCCCTGGCCCTCCACGGACGCTCGGACCACGTCTCCTACCCGGACCTGGCCTCGTCCTCCTCCTCCTCCTCCACCTCCTCTCCGGCGCCCTGCATCATCTCCAGTTATGAGGAGGGTTTGTTCCCGGGTCAGCACCACCACCACCACCATCACCACCACCCTCACCGGGCCCACCTGCCCCCTCAGCAGCATCACCCCCCGCCCCAGCACCGTCCCACCTGGCACGTGCCTCAGATGCCCTCGCCAGGTAACGGCGCCCGACACAGCCTTTGCCACCCTCACGTGACTCACGACGGCGGACCCTCAGACCTGGTTCACCCAGGCGGGCCCAGCTTGTGTGCCAGCACCCCAAGTCTGGGTGGCAGCAGCGCCCCGACCGGAGCCTCATGCGTCACCTCAGACTTCGGGCGACAGAGTCTGTCGCCAGCCGAGGCTGAGAAGAGGAGCGGGAAGCGCAAAAGCGACAGTTCAGGTGAGAGTCAGGGGACTGATAGGGTGACCCTCAGCCTCAATGTGCACGTCACGTCTCAATTTAAAATGTCTCGCTAATATCAGAGCCGAAATCCAAATATAATACTGGGTGAAAACTTAACACAAATGAGAGATTTTTAATCCTAAAAATATATTTATTTTGCTTAAATATGACTGCAATTGAATTTCTTCTTAATAAGAAAATACATAAAGTATATGACATTTTTATTCTTTACAAACTACTATTACTTCCTGGTCAATTACATCGTTCCAATTTTCTATTATAGTTGTATTTTAAATTTCAATATTTCTCAAACTAGATATTTAATTTTTGTAAACTATAAAGTTTTATAAGCTATAAAGTATTAAAAGCTTTATTGTTATTGTTCCTTCATGGTGTGTCTCTGAGATCTGCTGAGAGGTTTAAAAAAAAAAAAGTCAAATGGTCAACTTGTTTTAAGTTTGATTACAAATTACATTTTATTCAATTTACATCAACGGCCGTTTCATACTCTGCTCTTTTATTCACAGTAAGCCCTGCTTTATTTTCAGAAACATTGCCGCAGATATCGCATGTGATGAAGCTCTTAGATCTTTGCCTTTGATGTCGACCCAAAATCTTTTACTCTCAAAGACACTTGTTTGGAAGATGGAAGTTTTTGTTCATGCAAATGCGACAGTGCTCTCCAGCAAAGGTTCATCTGAACGCAGCGCGTCTCTGCCAAAGAAAGTTTTCTCCGAATAAAATATAACTAAAAAATTATATATGGCATTAAACCAAAAATGACATCATAACTAAAAAAAATCACAGAATATTTTTAGCACACAAATTTTCTGGTTAAAAATCTATATGGAGCGACACGTCACACTGCAAACGTCGAATCTTTAATACAGTTGCGTGAAAGAGAGACCACTTTTTAATTTACGTTTTTACGAACCAAAATGATACACTTTCGACAAAATTCTTAGTTTCTACAAATGACAAAATAAAAGACCGAACTAAATACACGAATAATAAAACTGAAATAAAGCAGATTACTTTATGATGATGAAAATAGTGTTGAAAAGGAGAATCTAAAACATAAAAAATGTCATTTCAAAATGAGGTAAAAAGGTTTTGAACATCAAGTGGGGAAAAAAGTGAGAGGAAAGACTGTCGAAGGAAGCGAACACGTGCACACGCTTCAATCCGCCAACTGTTTATTGTTTTTCGCGCTGGGTTGAGACGGACGTCCGCTGCTCGCAGGAGACCGACAGCAATGTGAGTTTCGACAGCTTCGACCAGACGCCTCGCCAAGCTCGACGGGAAACCAGTTGTGTTTAAGTGAACGGATCCAAAACGTGATTCTCGCCAGCACGCCCAGAACCAGGACCGCCGTCGGTTCCGTGTCAGTCAGCAGACGTCAGCGGGAATGTTAACGTTCATACCCGAGGCGTCAGGTGAGCTGACCCCCACCAACTGACGCACACGTCACGTCCCCTCAAGTGAAGGAGTCGGCGGGTCCAGAGAGACTTTACTCATGGACTTCAGCGCTGCTCTTTCATTTTATCTGAACAGCATTTCAACCTGGGGAAAAATAAGAAGAAAAAGATTTGGAATTCATTAAAAATCATAATATACAATAAAATACTTGTAAGTTATATGAAATTATAAAACCAAAATAGAACAAATAAATCTCTTAAAATGGTAGTAAAAATAATTCAAATTCAGAGAATGGCATTTCTTATTAATAAATTGGAAAAAAAGCAAAATTCAACTGAAAAGACAAAAAAAAAATGCTCTAAATTTTTGGTCTAAGAAAATCAAACAAAATCACAAACAAATAAATTGGGGGTCATTTACAGCTGATTTTTCCATTCGATTTTATGATCAAAACCTGCTGAAAACTGTTTATTTTCCCTTCAAGTGTCTGGCATTGTCGATGTAATTAGTGTTACAAGGACATGTCTATGAAAGAAACAAGAGCATCCAAGCATCTGGAAGAGCTTTTGTTTAACAGACAAACGTTATTTTTACTCATTTTATCACTCAAAAAACACGTTTTCCACCACCAAACTCCACCTAAAAGCCTTCAGAGGAGTCGCACACTTTGCTGTCGCGTCTGCGTGTGTGTGTGTGTGAGAAGCCCTGTGAGCGTGTCAGTAAACAAGTAAAACAACCACGAGGAAAACAGACCGATCTGGAAACAATCTGACCGCAGGTTTGCTTTGGCTGCAGCTGCGACTCCTCACTAAAAAAAAACGTCTCAGGATTAGTGTTGACAAACAGTAAGGAGTCCCATCTCCCGCCAAAATTCATCGACTTGTCCCCAAGACTTGTTTCCCAAAACTAGTATTTAGTGCAGCTGAGTCATCATGATGCTTCAACTGGCTGTTTCCTTGAATTTGGCCTTGAAGTTTGTGACAGCAAAATCAAATGTTTGCTGTCACCGAGTCGCACTAAAAATATCAAGCCAAGTGTGTCATTAGTCGACTGATAGCGTCGCTTTAAACATCTGATCAAACTTCAACTGGAGCGGCACCAAACTAAACAGTCAAGAGCGAGCTGCAGAGGGATCCGACTTCTCAGTCGCCAGCCAGTCTCCACTGATCGGTCACTTATATGGAGTGGAAGTTTTGAAGGGACTGTGAAACTAGGTCGCTGAACTGCAGTGGCTCTTTTTAAGGCTTAAACTTTGAAGTTGTCAGTCAGAAGAGGAAAGAGGTGAGCAGAGCGACGGCCTTCACCGAAGTCTGCACGCCCTCCAGATCAGACGTGTCCAAACCTCACTCAGAAGAGTGAAATGACGCCGTAATTCAGTCACCTGAGTGTCATAACTGTGATCCGACTTGCCCATAAACATCAGTTTTTCAGCTCCATGATCTGCAGTTGACATAGTTTGTCTCGGCCGAATATGACATCTGGAAGTGATCCGACTCACCATTGTTTCATTTTCCGGACGTCGTGTTTCTCCCGCATGTTTTCTCACCAAAAACCTCGAGAGGCGTCGCAGCACTCTGAGTTATGATAAGCGTGAATTAGCATGATGGCTACACGTGTGCGGCGGACGGAGAGGTTTGTCAGTCGTCCCACTGTCAAATCTGCTTTGATTCTTCTCAGTATTTCATTTTATTTGAATGGATCAAACAATTTTTTAAATGAGAGATGAGCAGTCTTTAATGATCGGAAAATCAGTCAGTCTACCCTGGGAAAAACATCATTAAAGTGGAATATAATGTTTAAAAAGAATGTTTCAGCTCTGAAAGAATATAAAAAGGAGACAGAGAAGAGTATTAAAAAATATTTTGGGTGGAATTAAAATTTTTTTTAAGTTGAAAACTCAAAGAAAATGATGGAAAACTAAAGGAGAAAAAAGATAAAATTGAAAAATCATCCTACATACTAAGAAGAGAGAATCACATGATATAAAAATATAATATATACACAATAAATATATATATATATATATATATAAAAATAGATAGAATATATAAAAAAAATATCAGAGAAAGATTTAATATAGTATTTATAGGAGAAAATGAGAAAAAGAGCCGAGCCGTGAGGAACACAGCGCCATGTTTGTGGTAGAAGTATTTGTTCGGTTTCGTTGCCTAGGGGTCAGTTACAGACTGGATTTGAAATTGAAACGTCATGAGAACCTCTGCAGCAGCATGCTTTGGAGTGGATCCATCAGCTTTTTTCAGTCGTCCTTTGAACCCCAGAACCCTCACGACTCCTGGCTGACGGTTGGTGACCCCAGCAGAGCCTGACCCGCTCCAGGTCCTGAGCTCGGACCTGAAGTGTGGATCACATCTGGAAGCCAAGCAGCGCTCGGCACCGGCACTAAACACCCGACGCACTCGCAGGCTTCCCTGGTCTTAGGATTCGTCCCGCTGGTGCAGTTAAAGCCGCCGCAGGCCGCTGCGCTCACACACCCGCTGCCAGAGAGAAAACGAGCCGAGTCGACCCTTTTTATCAGAACCAAACTGCTGAGCGGCAAATCAGGAGTGCTAATTTGAGATAATCCCCCCGAGTGGAATAATCTGAGCCTCTGTTTGACAGCTTGAGCGCTTCTTTTCGGAAGTCAAACCTGTCTAGGTTTGGTGACTCGCTGACTCGGGCGCGACTGGGGTTAAGTTTGAGGAGGCATTCTGAAATGTTTAGGAAGAAGTTGGCTTCATGTTTCTAGCTGTGATGCTTTTCAACAATGTGAGTCAGTCTATAGTTTTTAGCTCAAATAAAAAATAAATCTTAAATCAAAAACCTGCTCAACTCAAAATCAACTCAAAATATCTGAAACTATTTCTGTTAGTGAATTCTCCTTGACTGGACACAAAGCAGCGCGCGAACCAAAGGCCTCACGCGTGTTGTCGTGGTCGAGCTGGTCGGTCTACGTGGATTCGAGGAGGCTTCCTGGTTTGTCTGCTTCAGCACGACGTCATGTGACCCCCCACCGAGCGGAGCCATCCATCACGGCCTGACACGGCAGCTCAGGTCACCGTCGGCAACGTGATCTTGGCTTTTCTCAGGACGGAGCCCAGCGCTTTCCTGGGATCCATTTGAGGATTTAGAGTTCTCAGCACTCGTCTGGACCTGAACCCGGTGACGCCCCACACTGACCCTTCCAAACCCTCCAGTGACCCCCTTATTAGCCTTCTTCTTCACGACACTCTTATTTTGTGACAGTTTTTCCCCTTTTTTGCTGAGACTTTTTTCCGTGCTGCAGCCACTCACTCCATTATTGAGCAACAAACATCACGTGATTCTGACTTGAAGTGTGAGGGTTCAATTCTCACCTGTCACTCAAGAACCGCCCGAAAAAACCCTCCTGACTCATCGATTCTGACCCAAACCACCCATTTCCTCCTCGCTTGTTTACTCAATCAGCACAGATCAACAGTCGCTTCCTGTTTCCTCCCAAATAACCTGCAACAACAAACTCTGGCCCGCTTCATTACCGAGCCGGGACTCGCCACCGGGCCGCCGCTCATTAGCCGTACCCGCGAGGTTCCGAGTGGATCAGCTGTCCAAATATCGTCCTGGCGCGAGATGCGCGGCTGATGGGCTTTCAACATCTGGACCAGAACCGCAAATATGGCTCCAGATCCAGCCGTGCGGGGGGTTGTTGAGTCCAGAAGAATTTCAAGAATCTGATTTTTCTGGACTCCAACCGAGGACGATGACTCACAATCTGAAACACTCCAAACATGAAGAAAATAAATAAATACATTTACTACAAATATAAACTAAATAGTATTTTTTGCTCTAAAGGATGTTGTAAATAACAAAATAAAAAACAAAATTTTTTTTTTATCTTAATATCAATACAAATCTTTAGTCTCTAAAACTTCCTTTAAAAACGTATTATTTCTATTATTATATAGAACATGTCATCATTTTATCTCTTGTTAGACAATTTTTTTATTCGTCTTAATTATTTTTAGAATTTTTTTTACCAACACTAACCAAATTCTTTTTCCTTGAATGTCCCATACTTTAATTGTTTATTAGCAACCTAAATCAACAAAGTGTAGCAGGGCAGAAGGCTGATTGAATTTTATTTATATAGCTACTTATTTGAAATAAAATGCAAATGTAGTCTTAGTAAAATATTTTTAAGAAGTAGTGGTCTGATTCAAACATCATACTTTCAAAAATCATTTGTTTTGACTTGTTTCAAAAAGTGTCCCTTGCATTGTGGAGCAGTGGTGCTGGTGTGGTTTGGTTCTCGAGTGAGGCTCTGCTGTGAGGCAGAAGAGAGCCGCGCTGGTCTGGCTCCTGTGAGCTCACTAGAGAGGCTGCTCTGGGTTTCTCATATTCTCGCTGCTTTCTTGTGGCCAGATGAAAGTTGCAGCGGGAAGCTAATTGCTGCGGTGCGGCGGTCGTGTCGTAAAACTCCGCCGCCGCTTTTAACTGGAGTCTCCAGAACAGCTGGCTGTCGTACTCTTTTTATTTCTCTTTCACAGCGTCTGCGTTTACCCAAACGTGTCTGAAACGTCTCGGCTTCAAACGCTCGCAAATTACAGGGAGGGGGGGCGCGGCCTCTCTCTGGCAGATTTCATTTGTGAAAAACTTGTGTAAAAATAACCCGCACGTCTTCGTCTCGACTGTGGAGAAGGGAAATTAGTAGGAAGATGTGAGAGGTTGACGTTTGAACGCTTCAAAAATACGTTTGGATTATTCCGTGAGTGACAGTTAGTTTACGCTCTCTTGTTGGAAAGACTCTAGCTGTCTGCCCCAGCTTCGACTGGCCCTTCTTAGTTTGCCTAATGGTAGGGCCGGCCCTGGCTGAGCTCAGAATATCGTTCCAACAGCATAGTTTTTTCAGAGACAATCTAAATAACTATATTTTAAACAATTTCAATTTCAGTTTGTTTCTTGTTAAGCTATTTTTTATGTTTAATTTGGAATTTAAGCTGCATGAAAAAGACACATACTGCTATTATAAAAGTTATAAAATACGTTAATATACGAATATTAACTAAAAAAATAAAATTAATACTAACTTCAACTGTCAGATTGAATAGAATTTTCTGTAGATTTAATGCTGAAATATTGAAGGTAATTTGTACTTTTTTTGCATAAATTAAAGTGATTAAATAAATCAATAAATGTGGTGTATAATACTGATAAATATTGAAATATAAATATTTGAAATGCAGTTTGAAGAAGTGAAAAATACACAAAATGAATCACACAAGTACTTGCAGTAATTGGACCGGAGCCGTTGAGCAACACTTGGGTCAGAACACTCCAGGGAAGTCTGTTACTGCACTCATGCCTTCCCTCTCTTTCATGCAGCCTTTCATTTTCACTCGCTTTTATTAAACACGTCACTGAAACGGTATTTTCAAGTCAACTCCTGACTGACTTTGGTCCTCATTAAAACCCCCCAAAGATCCGAACCTCCTGTAAAGACCCACGTGTGGCTCATTCGGCCACTTCAAGTGTTTGCCCAGCTCCCCCTCTCCCCCCAAGAAGTGACCCGCTCTCTGTGTTCCAGAGTCTCAGGACGGGAACTACAAGTCGGATCTGAGCAGCAAGCCCAGGAAGGAGCGGACGGCGTTCACCAAGGAGCAGATCCGGGAGCTGGAGGCCGAGTTCGCCCACCACAACTACCTGACCCGGTTACGGCGCTACGAGATCGCCGTCAACCTGGACCTGACGGAGAGACAGGTGAGTCAGTGGCATGTTCTGCAACTCGGATGAAGAACCAAGACTCTTGTGCGTCTGACCGTCACAGCATTCTGTGGTGCGTGGTCCACTCCAGATCTTCTCTGGTTGGACTCGACCAGTTATACACACGTCAGCTCCAACCCCGAAGATGCCTCCTCTCCTCTGCTCCTATGTTTTCATAGCTCCGCATCGCGGGCCGCGGTGCTCCAGATGTGGTGGTGTGGCGGGAATATCGTGTTCCAGATGTTCCCTTCTGTTCTTTCACACGGGCCGCCGTTCAAGCGACGGGTCAGAGGAAGTGGTGTCTAGGAAGCCGCTCGCTCTCGTCCCACTGGCTCTTCTGTCAGAACAAATTGGGGAGCGAGCGCGGCCACGCTGCTGATGGAGAAATAAATATGGTTCGAAGGAAGGAGCGAGAGCCTGAGACAGTCAGTAACCCATGAATCATGAAACTGACTCACTGGTACTTAAGGTCAGGACCTGGACACAATGGTTTGTTGTTTAGAGGCATGAGTCGCTCCCACTTCTGCCAGGGTTTAACTTCCTCTACAGGACTGGAAATGACTTGCGTTAAATGTTGAAGGATTCCAGGTGGCTCATGGATCCAATACTGACTCCAAGTGACTCGTTAACTTGAGTCTCTTGAAATGAGGCGTGAGTCACGTAGAGTTCAGTAATCCACGACTGTGTGAAGGTTCGAGTTACGCTGCAGCAGTTCAGCACTGATTCGGTGAAGAGGCCACAGAGGACCCTTTGCTGGTTCCGCTTTGTTTTGGTGTCAGGAGTATTTTGGTCTTCACCGCGTGGCTCCTCTGAAGATGGATTTTGGGTTGTATAACTGTTGAGCTGCTGGTCAGCAGCACGTCCGTGCCAGCGGGCGTCTGCAGGCTGAAGTCTCGCTTTCATATCAATTACCGATGACGTCAGCGATATCCGAATAGCGGCAGCGCGCGGAGGTTCTGCGTGGGCCCAGTCGTGACAGAACCTCGTCGGTACTGTTTCAGAAGGATGTTTGTGTTTGTGACTTGTTGAGCATGGCACCCAGCAGGAGGACCCCCCACGGTGTGGGTCCAGCTCAGGCTTCAGCCAGTCTGACGTGTCGGCCCTCACGAAGCCGCCGCTGCTGCTGCTGACGTG